>NC_073311.1:22816881-23505207 GCF_027595985.1 Sorex araneus | reverse complement strand
TTACTCCTGGCGGTGCTCAGGGGACCATATGGGATGCTGGGATTTGAACCCGGGTCGGCCGTGTGCAAGGCAAACGCCCTACCCGCTGTGCTATCGCTCCAACCCCAGCAGAGAATATTTTTTAAAACAGCATTAACTTATGCTGCCAATTAAAATCAGATTCTTTTATCGATTAAACATATTGTTGGGCTGAAGCAATTGCACAGCAGGTAGGGCATTTGCCTTGCACACAGCCGACGCAGGTTTGATTCTTCCATTCCTCTCAGAGAGCCCGGCAAGCTACCAAGAGTATCCTGCCCACACGGCAGAGCCTGGCGAGCTACCCGTGGCGTATTCAATATGCCAAAAACAGTAACAACAAGTCTCACATGGAGACGTTATTGGTGCCCGCTCGAGCAAATCAATGAGCAATGGGATGACAGGGATACAGTGAAATATATTGTTCAATTTAGTGTTCTCAAACTGTTGTCTGTGGAGGTAGTCACCATCTCAATGATTTCTCCTTGAGATGGTGATAATTTTTAAGTTTGTGTCTTCATTTTGTTCTCTTTTCTTTCTTTTTTTTATTGGGGAGGGAGGGAGATGGGCCACACCTGGCAGTGCTCAAGGCTTACTCTTGAGTCTGTGCTCAGGAATGACTCCTGGAGGCCTGCAGAGGCCACAGAGGCTGCTGAATTCACATACAAGGCAAGTACCCCCTCCACTGCATAATCTCTCCAACCTCTGAGCTCTCATTTCAATGAGGAAAAAATGAAATTAGCTTAGTCTAGAATATTTTGCATACATGCAATTTAACTATTTTTAAATTTTGCTTTTCTAATCTTATGCATATTAAATAAGGACCAGATACCATGGTACTCCCCTGAAGCAGAAGGCTGTGTAACAAGAGGCTTTATGGAAGTTCAAAGACTAATTGCTAATGGAAGAACCAAGGCATGGTAGGGAATAATTGGCCAAAGTCAAAATAATTCAGACCTTTGCATTCATGACAGTAAGAATTTTGTAATCAGTCTTAGAGTTGAGGTCAAATAGCCTACACAATATTAAGTTAATGTGTCCATTTGAGCTTGAATGCCTTGTGGATTTATTTTTATTCTATATAAATCAGATTTCATTCTACTTGTGTGTTTATATATAAAAATATTAATTCCTGGTTTTAATTGTGCATTAAAATAAAGTCAGTACAAAAGCAGGCAAGAATGTTTTTCTTAATGAAATGCTTGTGTGTCTTTATTGAGGAGGAAATATTTTTTAAAGAAAATTTTATTGTAAAGAAAGGCAAATATAAAAGAAGCAAATGAAAGAGCTAGAGAGATAGTACAGTAGGGAGGACATTTCCCTTGTATGTGACCAACCCAAGTTCAATCCCAGGCAACACATATAGTCCCCTGAGCCCCACAATAAGTGATCACTAAGCCTAGAACCGGGAGAGTGTGCACAAAGAGTGTGCTCCAAAAACAAAAAAAATAAAAAATAAATTAAAGGAGAAAAAGATGTTAATAGAAACCTCTATGATTAAAAATCAGTTCTGCTCTTATCAATCAATGCTTTAATTATACAAATACCCAAACCATTTAACAAACAATATATAAAACATGGCACCTAGTCTGAGCACATCACCTATATTCTCAGCATCAGGCTGTCTCAACCTTTGTAGCTTCATTGGCCAATGCATCTTAAAATCAATCAAGAGCTGTGAATGGATCAGAGAAAATGTGCTAAGTGCCCAGAAATAGCACAAGGCCCTGAGATCATTATAACAGTTGGGTGTATTCCAGTAGAATTAACATCATTCACCAAAAAGGAGACATGCATAATTTTAGTGTTTTATTTTGCATTTTATAATACATATACTAGTAAATAACAAATTATTTGGAAGATCATACATGCCAAATTGATTTAAATATTCTCTATCTCCTTTACAATCTACAAATGATTAAGTGAATATAATTCGGTTTCATAATAAAAATAAGGTTATCCTTAATGAAAGTATGGCATGAGTGAAAGTGAATAATCAATTTCCCCAAGATCTCTAGCACTGATAATAACTATATCCCATGCAACCTTTCACAGACTTAACAAAATTTATTTTACTCAATTATTACTGAGTGCACAAATGTGAACATAAAACTGCCAAATGAATTGAAATATTAATAGCATCATTTGTCCTATCTACTTATTGATTTTTAAAGTATCATATGAAAAATATTATTTCATACTTAAAAAGATTCTATATACCTACTTTCATTTGCATTAAGTCACTCAGTATTTCCATTTATGTTAATTAGCTTTATCATCTACTAGCTCTGAAAATTATACCAAGTCAAGTTCTTTCATAATTTTACACATTAATTATTAAAGGGCGAATCTGAAATCTATTGACAGACTCAGTTATCTAAAAGTTGCACACTGTATGACAGATGCAGGTGTTAATCAACAGATAAAAAAATTAACCTATCAATTCACTGCACGTGCACTTAGGGGAATATTTGTTTTCTATCATATTCTTCCTTACGTTTACCAATTGCCGGTCTTCCTTTTTTTTTTTTCTCGGTAATTTATATTTTTTCAATTCCCACTGAATTAATCTTGCTGGCCTAAGACAGGTCAGCAAAATCAGCTTTATTTTTCATTATTACCTCTATCATATCCTATTCTAGAATGTATCTGTTGCTTTGGGAGGCTTGAAAGGAACAGTTATGAGCAGGGCACAGATTACTCTTCCATTCAAGGCTCAGCTGATGTGGCACTTCTACAATAAATCAATCTCTGACACATTGAGACCAGGCTAGCATCTTCTCCCACACTGTTACACATGCACAAAGGTTTACTGCTGTGTTGTCACACCTTTGCTTTTGTTATACTTACCAGGCAATCTGGAAACAACCTGAATGCAAGAACAATGTCTCTCAACAGAGTACACAGTAAATGATACTGTAAAGGCACTCCATATATGAGTGAGAAGTACATACATCCCTGAGGTTTTCCTTCTCTACCTAGTTCTAGCCCATCACCTATGAGACTTTCTTTTCAGCATAACTGTTAGCCTAGGTCACTGTCTTCCAAAGCTGGATTGCCACTCACTGGTGCACACTGGAAGGACACAGGAGGGTGATAGTAGTCTCAGGTACAACTGGGGGGAGATATTTTAGTTGTGGGGGGAAGGGGGACCAAAGTATTTTGTACTGTGTTCTTCTCTTCTCAAAAGGAGGCAGTGAGCCAAATACATCTGGGAATTCCTGCCCTACATTCATTATTTACTGATACTAGAGGATCACATTTATTGAACTGTAAACTCTGGTACTTATTTTGCCTATAAAATAAGAGTATTTGTGTTAGAAACTCTTCATTGTCCATTAAGGACCACCCAGCTATGCCTAGCTATGAAAATTGTTAGTTCCAGAACATCCCCCCCACCCAAATCTCCTTGAAGCTGATGGTATGAGTGGGAAAGAAATGTTTCATACTGTACACTACTGATTTACCAGGAGTAGCACACCACACTGAATGGAGTGTAAAGCAGGAGGAAACTGATTTTGATCAATATATTATATATTGATATATGTTGGCATATATATGGGCTGGAGCGATAGCACAGCGGGTAGGGAGTTTGCCTTGCATGCGCTCAGCTCAGGTTTGATTCCTTCGTCCCTCTTGGAGAGCCTGGCAAGCTACCGAGAGTATCCCGCCCGCACGGCAGAGCCTGGCAAGCTACCGAGAGTATCCCGCCCGCACGGCAGAGCCTGGCAAGCTACCTGTGGCGTATTCGATATGCCAAAATCAGTAATAACAAGTCTCACAATGGAGATGTTACTGGTGCCCACTTGAGCAAATCGATGAGCAACAGGATGACAGTGATACAGTGATATACATATATATATACATATATTAGCACACAAGGATCAACCTGCATCATGTAAGTAATCTCTCATACAAGGGCTTCACAGATCCAGGGCGTGTCTCAGGGTGTGTGTAACAATCTTCATACAATTTCTTCTAAGGAAACTTTTTTTGATCCATTTTTAGTGGATTATTCATAACAAGCAATACAAAATAAATTATTTAGGACCTACTATGGAGCAGGCTTAGGTGGTGATTGGGAAAATTAGAAATAATGGTGGTGGGAAGGTGTAATGGTGGTGGGATTGGTGTTGGAATATTTAACGTAACAAAGTATTGTGAACAACTTTATAAAAATTAAATAAATGTTTAAGAAAATAGAGAAAGAAAAAAAGAAATGTTCCCTTTTCACTTCTGCTTTCCTCTCATGCTGGCAGAGCAATCAAATTAACACCAGACAGCTGAGCTGGCAAAAAGAACGAGTTAAATGTCTTCTATCTGAATAAGCCACATAGATACCAACTCTCCAGCAGGAGTTTACAATCATGCGCCGTAGGCCGGTTCTGATTCTTCAGTGTATGAAAGGTTGAAAACTCTGGTGTTAGAGTAAATAAAACCAAAGTAAGGGTTTCTATAATGAATGGCCTATAGGCCCAGGGTTCCATGGAGAGAGGAAATTGAACTGCATTGAGGAAAGGTGCATAGATTGTAATCTCAGGTGTGCACTGCCACACAGGTTTCTCCAACGGAAAGCCATTTCTGAATATGCAAAATAGCCACAATTTTCATTCTGGTAGATATGTAGATTGGTCGTAGAAAAATCTTTTCTGATTTGGCAGGATCTCAAATGGCTCTGGCTAGAAATAATCCACAAGCAGAGTGTTATGCCTTGCTAAGGTTATTTCTGGCTGTTTAGGGAGGTATATCTGTTGGTAATGTAATGTATTACACAAGGAGAAGTGTGATGCTTTGGGCATGGATCTTAGAACACAGCATGTCAGCATTCACTTCTGTCAGCCCAAGAGTTGTAATACTCTTATAATATGTAATATGACTTACTTTGCTTCAACTTCAAGCTTGTAGATTAGGGAAATGAGCTACAAATGAATGCACAGTAAGACTTCATCTTATTGGTGGCAAACTCATTCTGATCATCAAAGGATGAGAAACACAATTTAAAAAATAAAATTAATGCCATTATAGTATTGGGTATCTTTATTTCAGCAACTTAGTTTTCAGCCTTACATTTAAGATGTCTTCTTTAAAAATATATCTTGTATCAGTTATTACACTGCGTTTTCTTTGGCAGTGGTGGTGTTATATATGTATATATGTATGTGATGGTGGGGGTGACGATTGTTCCACTTGTTACAAAGCTACGGGCTGTACTTATGACACCATAGATCACATTCAGCAATGGGGACAACCAGGGATCAAAGTTAGTATCTTATGCATACAAGGCACCCACTCTATCACTGAGGCACATCTCTGGGTCCATGAAGTGGTCTGAAAAAAGGAGAGGTTTGTTTGTTTAAAACAAATTTTTATTATTTACTTATTTTTGGCCTTTAAGCTATACCCAGTGGTTTGCAGGGCTTGCTCCTGGCTGTGTGTGCCAGGATCCCTCTTTGTATGCGTGTGTATGTGTGAGAGGGCATGGGTGGGGGTGAGAAATTTGGGGGGAGATGAAACAGATGGGATGCTAAGATCAAACACAGGTCACCCAGATGACAGGCAACTGCACTACCCACTGTACTATCTCTCTGACTTGTAAATAGACTTTTGATAAAAGCAATCATCCAAATAGCTTTAAAGTGTAATAGAATTGTAAGAGGCTGAAGCACTTATACAAATATTGTTCTTTTTCCAGGATTCTACTTGACAGTGTTACAGAAACCTTCTCGTGGAGTGCTATATAAAATACTTCAAAGACGAGGAGCAAGCAGGGCATTTATAAGAGGCTGCTCTATAATAAAGTTGAATCCGATTATTTTAAGCCCAGGGGGTATATCCAGAGATTTTTTTTAAAAAAAAGATATATATGTTGGATAGCCTTCAGAATCTCAAGGAACAAATTATATCCTATCCTTGAACTGTCCACATGCCAGCAAATGCTGTTACTGCTAAGGGGATTTAAGCAAAGTGATGCCTGTTCCCTTCTCTCCTAGATCACTTATCACCCAGGAGTTTCGCATTTCGCCCACCAGTCTATTCTTCAGGTCAAAGTGATTCCTCTAATAATAGTTTTCTCTCACACTAAGGAACTTTTCAACCTATTTAAAATAAAATGTATTCTTTACCCTCACCTACAAAGTTCTATATGAGCTGGGAAATGCCCCATCCTCACATCAGATCGCTTCTCATCCTGGGCTTCCAGGTGCTCCTGTGCTCCACACTCATTCCTCAGAGCTCGTGTGACATGAGCTCCACTGAAGCTCACCTGCTTCTTTCTGCTCTATAGTTGGGCAGGAGTGATAGCACAGCGGGTAGGGCGTTTGCCTTGCACGCGGCCGACCCAGGTTCAATTCCTCTGTCCCTCTCAGAGAGCTTGAGAAGCTACCGAGAATATCCTGCCCCGCACGGCAGAGCCTGGCAAGCTACCAATCACATATTCGATATGCCAAAACCAGTAACAACAAGTCTCACAATGGAGACGTTACTGGTGCCCGCTCGAGCAAATCGAAGAACAACTGTATGTGACAGTTGGATCTATATGAATGATTCCTCTATTTCAATAACAAGAGGTTTTCCATGACAATCACCTTTAAATGGGAAACCCAAATTACTCTCCAGTTCCATAATTTCTCTTCACTTAATATTGTAGGTTCCGATTTCTCTTCATATTGTAGATGCCTGTTTTCTTATATTGTAATATATTTTATTCATAATGCCCCAACTGTTATATAATTTCCCATGGACAAAGACTATTATTCAGTGATAGAACCCACTATATCCACAGCAGCACCAAATATGAATTAGATTCTACGAAAGCATGTTTTCAATAAATTAATTGCTTTGACTCCAGCATCATTTCAGTCCAAGATATAAATTTAATGCATTTCGACAACTGATTTTAAAACTTTCTGAAAGGCCAGAGATTAACCACCTTGAAGAAAAGGCATCATCTAGTATGTACTTGTCCATGAATGAAAATAAATTTCATTAAAGAATTATAAGAAAAGAAACTGTGGATTATATTTCCAGATTTTCCAGGTAATCATGTTTGGTAACTGTCATAAGGCAGCACATAAGGCAGTTCCTAGTCAGGAACTGCATTAAAACAAGAAATTTACTTACCCTATTAAGAATTAGAACTACCTAATATAAATTAAGTTTATAGAGATATAGATATACATTTATATCTCCATGTGGAGAAAAAAGTGATAAATTTTTAGAAATAATTATTTTTAAAACAGGGAGAATGTTGATTTTTATGTATAAAATGAACTTATTTTATAAATCCTGTGCAATGTAGGTAAAAGTAAATGTACTCATTAATAAAAATGTATCCTAGGCTTTGGGTGGTCGGGAAGAAGAAAAAAAAAATGTATCCTAATCCTCAAGGATTTTTTTACCCTGGTAGTGATAGACAAATTAGTGGCTATCCTAATAATGCATGTTTTATATACTAACATGTAAAAAAAGAAAAAAATAAGCAAACACGAATAAGTGTTCTGAACTTCAAGACATGTTGAAATCAATGCTGGCAGAGAAGGAAGTCACAAGAAGTACATTTACACTTCAAACAGTAGTCTTGCTTCAGAACCAAAATAATCTCTCTACAATCTGGCTCAGAAAAGTCCAAGGTTGCTTGCACTGTTGGCTATTTTGGATTGGTGTGTTTTGTAAAAGTAAAATGAAATAAAAACCATGTATACATAAGTATGTTGCGTTAAATATGGATAAAAGAAAGTTAGGGGATCTGGGAAGATATCTCAAGTGGAGGAGCACAGGTCTAACAACTGCAAGGCTCTGTGTGCAGTGCCCTGCACCCCTATTCCTCTGGGACAGTGCCTGGTGTGGTCCCAGACGCCCACAAGAGTAGCAACTTGAGCACTAAATCCTTGGTCCCACAACAACAAGCCAGATACTAGTAAAGTGAACCCCAGGGCTCTGACACAGACCCTATTAGAAGGAAGGAAGGAAGGAAGGAAGGAAGGAAGGAAGGAAGGAAGGAAGGAAGGAAGGAAGGAAGGAAGGAAGGAAGGAAGGAAGGAAGGAAGGAAGGAAGGAAGGAAGGAAGGAAGGAAGGAAGGAAGGAAGGAAGGAAGAGGAAGAAGAGGAGGAGGAGCAGGAGGAGGAGAGGAGGAAGAGGAGGAGAAAGAGAAGAAGAAGAAAGAAGAGGAAGAAGAAGAAGAAGAAGAAGAAGAAGAAGAAGAAGAAGAAGAAGAAGAAGAAGAAGAAGAAGGAGAAGGAGAAGGAGAAGGAGAAGGAGAAGGAGAAGGAGAAGGAGAAGGAGAAGGAGAAGGAAGAGAGGAAGGAGGAGGAGGAGGAGGAGGAAGAGGAGAAAGAGGAGAAAGAGGAGGAGGAAAGGAGGAGGAGGAGAAGGAAGAGAAAAAGCCTATTAAATACAAAAATTTTTTTTCATTTAATTCCTTCCTATATTATCTATTGGTCTTATGCCAATTTCCTAAGATGGTACACTTTCAGAATACAACTTAAATTTTATTAAGTTAACAAGGTATTCTAAATCAAATTCTGGCTCTTATTCTGATGAAAATTTAAGACAGCACCAGTATAAATTAATCTTCAATTTGAAATAAATATAAATGTTTCTGCTAAAACCTATTACGGGAATTTGCACTACTCAAAAGAGGCTACAGAAAATAACAAGTCCTACTAGAAAATAACATTGGGTCAAGCCATTCAAAACCAATATATATAGAATCTTTTAAAGTTACCTTCAATAGATCATTTGTAATCCTTAAATACAGAAGTTTATGCTTCAAGCTTTAAGATAATTTATTGGAAGACACTTGTACCCAATTTTCCTTCCAGAAAATGAGTCTTTCAGCATACAAAATTATTATTTATCCTTTATAGAAGGAGAAAATGGCTTATTGGGTTTAGATTCCTAAAGAAAATAAATTCGTCTATTATGAAAGGAATCTTCATCACTTTTTCTTAAGGTTTAAAGATGCTGATGAGATATTCTTGAAGTTTCCCTTGGAATTTGCTAATATGGTAACACTTCAATATAAAAATGAACAGTACATTTGAACAAGCACATTAGGAAAGTACAGATGGTTAGTAAATACCCACAAGGAAAGAAATTTCATTCCATCAATCATTGGGGAAGTTCAAACCATATGCCCCACCCCAAAACAGTCATGGAAAAGGCCCAAATTAAAAAAAGAAGGGAAACAAATGGTCTCTCTCCTTTTCCCTCTCCCCCTTCCCCTCTTCCATCTCTCATCTCTTTCTTTCTTACTCTCTCCCTTTCCTCTCTCCTCTCTCATATCCTCTCTCCCCCAACTCAGAATTCCTATTTTCCACAGGTTGGAAAGCAAATTGGTATAATGACACTAGAAAATTGTTTGGCACTACCTACTCCAGCTGAACATGTACATATAAACCCCACAAATCTAAGTACATCTCAAAACAAATGCATTGATATTGTCAACAAATTCTGTACACAAACATATTTAGAGTGGAATTATTTGTAATAGCCCCAAATTGGTTATTTTCCCAAATAAGCAGTCTACAACTTCTGCCAATAAAGGAATCCCATAAACAAAGAATTGTGAAAAAAGCCAGATACAAAATACTGCACTGTATGATTCAATTTTTACCAAGTTCAAAAGTAGGTAAACCTCATCAGGGATGGTATTTAGATGTCTGGATACAATCACTGAAGACTAGGAGAGAAATTACTAAAGAGAGCCATAATAAGGGTATCTGAGAGGTAGGTAATATCCTCTCTTCTGATCTAGTTACATGGTGTGTTCTATTTATGAAAATCTAACAGACTTTATGCTTATGATTTCTGCACTAATCTGAAAGTATTTTACATTTAAATAAGTTTTAAAAACAAGGCACACTAGGAAAAACCAGAATGAACCACTGTAATTTCCATCATCTTAACAGCATCATTCACCTATGAATGAAGCATGGGAAAGGTAACTTTTCTTACAGAGACAAAACTTTTTTCTCCCACTTTTTTTAAACACCATGATTTACAAAGTCATTCATGATGATTTGTTACAAGCACTCAATATTCTAACACCAATTCCACCACCACTGTCACCTTCCCTCCATTATTGTCTGAGATAGACTTTTTAAGAGCTGAACATTTCTTTGCCTATCAGAAGGTTTAGGACATTTAAGGATCCTAGGCACTATTTTGTCTTTTCATTTCAATATGAGACCACTGCAGGGCTGACCTTCTGCATATGCTTTTGGATTTTATGTTTTAGACTATTGCTTTGTGAAAGTATATGCAAGCAAATGTAATATATAAAAGATTATCAGATAATTTTATACCCTGAATACACTTTTGAGGAAATAAAATTCATAATTTGAAGTACTAAATATAGTAAAAGACAGAGGTTGGAAGATGGGTTTGTCAGAAAATATGTCCCTTGATATCAGAGTAATTTTTTTATTCAACATTACTTCGTGATTACTACTAACTACAGCTATATTACATTTTTTAAAAAATTCATTAATAGAGAAACACTTTCAATTTGAATTAAATCATGTTATGTTTCATCTCTTTACCACAAAGATATAAATCCACAAAAATTACTCAAATACCCTTAATGATTACATGGTAATTTGTCAAATAAGTTTACAAAAAAGTCATAAGTATTTTAATGTAAAAATAAGAAAATTTATTACACACAGAGGTAAATTCAAAATTCAATTTGAGCTAAAAAAATAAAGTAGACATTTCTAAAAAGGACAAATACTATATACAATATGCACATGTAAACTCATATACATTTAAACTCATTGAGGTCTGTTCTAATGACTGACTTGACAAGATTTAGCAGGAACACACACACACACACACACACACACACACACACACACACACACAACACATATTGTCTCCTAGACAGCAGAATATCTGTGTTGTATATGTGTGAGATACAAAGAAAAAAATGCCTCATCCTGAACTATCAAGTCAAATACAAATAAGCTAAAATTCTTTAGAGTAATTAGCTAGAAATTATTAAGGAAGATCAAATTCAATTACCAATGCTGTTTAAAAATAAGAAGTTCCTGCAATGAAGGAAGTTAGAGCCACTTAGAAACGTTAAGTGTCATTTTATTTATCTTTCCTAGATGATACATGCTGAATGATGAATTTGGAAAATGCTTATTTTTCCCCATCCTTGTAGCCCTTACAATCTACAAGCAGATGCCAGATTAAAGATTATTTTCTTTTTTGAATGATAATGAGTACCGAATGGCTAGATGTTTCAAAGAAAGTAGAATGGGGAAGTACAAAGTGTTCTGGATAGAAATATTTGTATTTAATATAGTCAGGGGAGATTGTACTAAGAAAAGATTTGGGAATCAAGAACCATAAAATATCTAGAAAAAAGATATTTCAAGCAGAAGGGAGGTAAGTAAGTAGAAGGGCTCGAAGGAGGTTGTGGTGCAAGTCGAATTTAAGCGCAAAATGAATGGACTTGTATGTTTAGTACAGGACAGTGGAGCTATAGAATAACTAAGTCACAGAACACCAAACAGAGAGAACCACAGGTCACAGGTTATTTGTTCCCTCTGGGTAAAGAGGGGACCTGCACTGCCCTCATGAACAAATGCTGATACATAATGTGATGTGGCATCTCAAGTTCTCTAAGTCTGGCTCACTGCAACCCTGTCTTCCCACAGCCTGCACTGCACTTGATACAGCAAGGGGAACTGTCTCCCCCCATACTCTTTACCTGGGCTTTTCTAGAGAACATCACATTACCGATTATAGCTGTAATTATTGTTAGATGCTAGCATCATGTCCTATAAAACTAGGGAAAGGATATTCCTTTGCCCAGCATGCATTCCTTTTTTTCTGACAGAATTTGGCATACCAAGTACATGTTCATCAAGTGAAAGGCTGATCTTGAACCAAGCTCTCTGCAAAGGATTGTTTAAACTATCAAATCTCCTATTTTACAAAAAGACAGTTTGGAGAAAGCTCCGCTTCTGAATTATTCATAAAACCTTTAGATCCCTCATGTCACTGAAAAAATTTTGCCAAAAGTTTCTGGCTCACTAATTAAATAAGAAAAGCTAACTGACTTATCCAGTTTTACCTATCCAGAAACTCCCAGAAGAAATGAATCAGTGGAGATTCGAACAAGTACAAAGGCACTTCTTTTCTGTGTTCTCGAGGACATGACCCATTAAATCTTTCTCTGTCTTCCCCACTTAATAAAATAAGGGCCACAGGGAACCAAAACAGGTAATCAAAGTGGAACACGATGTATCCCTCTTACTAACAGTTTCTCTTTTAGTACTTTAGAGAAGAAAAGCCTCAGGAAGCAAAAGCTGTGAGCAGTGGAGAGAAACAAACCACCTAAGTACTTCAATGTGGACTAAACTAAAACCAACATCCTAGCACAAACCTCAAAAGCATTGAGGAGTCTAGAATCAATATTAGAAAATCAAGATGAATTGGTAGAAAAACTTCTAAGCAGATTCTGAGTGAATTTATTATATATAGTATGTAGTCAATTATAAAAATAAGAATATAATGACCATTATATTTGACTATTATCATATTATGTATACTGACATAATATTTCATAATATATATAAAATCTTCCTACGCTTCATCCTAATAAAAATTCACCACTATCTTATATTTTAATAAAATGAGACTGAAGTAATCAACCCAAATCATAAGAATAAGGTTTTGTTTATATTGAAGGGGCACTCCTTAAAAGTGCTCAAGGGATTCAGAATTCACTCAGAGCCTCAGATTTCATTCGCAAGCCTAGAGATAGAATGCTGCTCAATCCCATCTAAACACATGCTTAGAGATTTTCAGCGCTGCAAAGTAAACAATATAGCGGCCTCTGGGGCTATATCTGGCATGCTCAGGAGATATGGTGCTAGAGAGCAAATCTGTGTCCCTACACACATGACATGTGCCCCTCAATAGCTCTAACTCCCTAGTCAAGCCCAGGAAAATATTTTAATGAAATATTAAGAGCCAGGGCTAGAGAGATAGTACAAAGGTAAGATGCTTCCCTTGAATGAAACTGACCCGGGTTTGATACGTGGTATCCCATATTTTCATTTTAAGTGATCACTTCCAACTTTGCTATAACAGACTGTGTCATGAGAAACTGATTCGTCACCATGGGACATTTCACACATATCTGGAGATACCTTTGCTCATTACATATGTGTGTAGTGTGGGGGTGGCTGTAACACCACAATCAGAAAGCGTCAAGAACACTAATTAATACCCTACCTCACAGAGAGGTAAACGCATGCACAGTGAAGGGTCATCGGCCCGAAAATAGTAAGCGCAGTCTGGGCCGAGAAACCACGTGCTGTACAATTTCCTTTCAATCACATATAAACACAGGGCTTACGCACAGTCCACAAAAGCTGAATATTTTTTCAATGACTTCTGACATCTCATTTCTACTCAAAAAATAAATAAAAGAAACCTAGCAATAATTTGATTCACCTAAGAAATACCAAGATGGGAAAGTATGAAAAATCGCAAATAAGAGAATGTAATGAGTATGCATCAAGAACTAGAGAGTCTGGGAGAGCAGAAAGGGTGATTTCAATTGACTAGTGGAGACGCTTTAGCATTTCAATGGTGTTAGAAGTGCTGTATCTCTGCATGCCGAAAGCAAACACAGCACCATTGTAACCATGGATTAATAATGATAAACAAATAATAACCATACCTCAATAATGATAACTATTTTTTAAATATCCACAGATGCCTAAGGAATGACAGGATACCAAGGGAGTAGCAGATATTTCATGGCCAAAAATGTCAAGAGATACAAACTTGGAAATATATCATCATATTATGAAGCGATTACAAAACTTCAAGAAACGAGTCAAAATTTTAATTAATATTGATAATTTTTCTTTTCGAGCCACATCCAATAGTGATTAGGGTGTACTCCTGGCTCTGTGCTCAGGGATCACTCCTGGAAGTTGTAGGAACCACATGGGATATTGGGGATTGAACGTGGCTCAGTCACATGCAAGGCCAATTCCCCACCTGCTGTATTATAGCTCTGGCCCTGAATATTGATCAACGTTAGGGAAAAAAGTCTTAATGGCACAGAAAAATGGGTTGTTTCTAGGAAGAAAACTCTGATTGCCTTTCAGGTGATGATCTAACATGTGCAAAGTTAGAAGTAGGGAAGAGAGTAGGAAGTCTGCAATAAACTAAGAGTTAAAAAGCCAAGTGTGCTAGTTTGAGGGCAATTTAGATGGGAAAGGAGGACGGAACAGAATGAAAATACAGGCTTAGAGATTTTCAGTGCTGCAAAGTAAACAATTAAGACGTTTTAAACTACAGTTATTTAGTTAACTCTAAATAGAGCTAACAATTCATTTCCAAATTCATTTCCAAAGTGCACCAAATGAAGATCATGGTAACACTTGTGAGTGAATTAAAATAAATGAAAGTTATCAATAATAACGCATGGTACTAAGTAATTTCTGCATACTATCTAAGTCACGTAGAGCATTTATGAGATCACCTGTTCCAGAACTTCTTTGTAGGTAATAGTTGCTTTAGTATTTGTAACAGGACTGTCATAGATGATAGCAATCTTATCTCCTTTACCATTTTCTATGTGACGGTCAATGGCGTTGTAGCAAATATTAAGCATTCCTTCAACAAACCTGAAAAATAGTAAGAAAATGAAAAATGGATTAGTTATGGAAATAGACTGTTATTTATCTAGGTTCCTAAATTTCTAGTTTGCTGAGCTTTCCATGAAAGTCTCCCCATGGCTGTTCTAAAAGGTAAAAATGGCTACAAAATAGTGGTTTAAGATGGTACAGAAGCAACATTTTTATTTTAATATTTTTTGATGCACTTAAAAAATATATACCTCACTTTTCAAAATGACAACTTTGTGTAGTTTATTACTTCAAATGAAACTTGGGTATAAACATCCAAGTAATCTGCTTTATATGGATAAAAAATAAATGCACAGAATTGCCACACAGATACATTAGGCTGAGATGGTAAACTGTAAATGCATGACTGGAGTTTGAGCGTGATAAAAGAGTAAAACCTACTGGCAAATTCGCTTTTGAAAAGGCCACATATTTTTTATTTTTCAATAAAATGTGATGTTTCCAGATTCATAAAGAATATATAAGCTCTTTTCTGCACATTTTGGATTCTTCAGAACTGTAATACATTAATAATAGGAATGTATAAAAATAAGTTAAAATTTTATGGGCCCAGCATGCTTCCGCTCTGCCACTCTGCTACCCTGAAAATAAGTTGGATTTTTAAATACCTTTGCAATTCAATCATTTTACTTATTGACTAATCTATATATTCTTTTGAAAATATAGACCTTATAAAGTCATTTTTTTTTTCATTTTACGCTATACTCAGCTGTGCTCAGGGCATACTCCTGGTTCTGTGCTCAGGGATCTCTCCTAGAGAAGCTTGGGGACTACATGTAGTGCAGGAACTTTAACCAGCATCACCTTCATGCAAGGCAAGCATCTTACCCTGGTTCTATCTCTCTGGCCTGAAATGAACACTTTTTGAGGGAGTGGCGTGATTTCTTTGTGGAGGGGAACACACCTTGTGATAAGTAGGGATTTTTCATGACTCTGTTCAGTGGTCACTCCTGGCAATACTCGGGGGCTATATGATATGCTGAGTATCAAACCCGGGTTATCCATGCTAGCCATGCTAGCCATGGATAGTATAGCACACTACCCACTCTATTATTTCTCATGCTCCAAGGACACATTTTTGCTCTTTCCTTCCGCTGAAGACACTTTTTTTAAGAAAAAGCAATTCACCTCAGAGCTCCATCAATGAGTCCTAAGAGAATTTACACTATAGTATAAACCACTAGCCCTGCTTGGCAGAGTTATCTCTAGGGGAAGCCCTGGGGCCCTCCTAAGCACTGCTAGGGAGCCACCAACAAATAAGAAAATAATTATTTTCCCACCAACAAATAAGAAAATAGTTATTTTCCCCAAAACAAAGAATACTTGCCACTTTTTAAACTTATAAAATGCATGTGTGTAATAATGACTCATTTGTCTTAGTGTAATATTGTAAAATGTTAAAGCAATGCAAAATGCTTAGAAAAAAAACCTTGGAGTAAGAAGAAATAGGCCAGTAAACCACCTTTACATATTCAGGGAAGAAGCCCAATATATGCCTAAGTGACAGTACCAAGGTTAAGGTGCTTGCCTTTCTTGCATGGGCTTCATCCTGATCCAATATCAGACACCACATATGGTTCACATGATCCCTGTAAGGAGTGATCATTTGAGTACAGAGTCAGGAGTAAGTCATAAATACTGCCAGTTATGGCCGGTAACAACAACAGCAAAAACAAAAGACCAACATGGAATAAAGTAGTGAATGAAAGTAACTATAATTATGGTGCCAACATTAAGAAATAATTGAGAAGAAATATGGAGGAAAAGTCACTGAATCATACCCAATGTACTTCATTATACTGAATATGTCCAACTTACAGCATAGGACAAAAAGTAGCTGAATCTTTAATTCAATGCTCAAAATATTCTCTTTCCATTGATTCCTCTTCAAATATACATATGTGTGTGTTTAAATATATATGTATGAATATATATGTATATATACATATATATATATATCCTCCATGAGTGGAAAATAATTTCCTTGTTGACCTTATTCTGCACGTCAGTTTGGTTAAGCAGCAGATATCATGTAAACAGAAACAAAAAAGGCACTTGTATAACTTACTCTTCTGCACTTCTAACTTTCTGGAAAGAGCTTCCAAGTATTACTACCACCTTTTCTCAGCCAAGCCCCCATAATGAACAACTGCAGAAAGCCCAATCCAACTAGATACAGTATTTGAAACCTTTCCCATGAAGTTCATGCTGGTATTAGGTAACTCCATGACAACTTATATACCCAAGGCAACAACTTCTAAATATTTTGTAATTGGGGAATTTTTATGGTTGCTTATTATGACAAATAGGACCACAAACTGCCAGATGATGGGAAAAAAGATAAAAATTAGCTTAACATTTTGTAGCAGACATTTTTAAAATGTATAGAATTTCCTCACAAAAGCAAAATGGTGAACTTTTATTTGTATGTTTTTATGTGTGTGTCTTTTTGGTTCTATTTATAAAAAAGAATACATCTTAGACACATGAAAATGTGACTTTCATGAACAGTTCTTGATGACATAATTTTTCTCTTTTGCTTTAGTGATCAATACTATTCTTTGTGCTCAAAATCTCATTCTGTGAAAGATATTTTCAAAGATTCATGGAAGATTCAAAGCATGATTTGCCTTATTACAACCATACTTTTATGCCTGGCTCCCTAGTACATTTCATGAAATCGTCTTTTGTCATTTTTTTTTGTTAGTTTGTGTTTTGCCAGAGCTATTCCACATCCATCCCTTCACTCACCCAGCATTCACTCCCTGGGTGATCACTGCATTTCTCTAGTTTCAACATCCATCTTAAAACTCCAACCCTGAGCATGCAGAGCTCTGTATCATTAGTGCCATCCATACACTGGATTTTTTGTTTTACACAGAAAGGATAACATGTCCTAAATTATAATCATTCTCACCACCTCCAGCCAACAGACCCAAACCAACAGCGAACCATTTTTTTCCTACTGTTTTCCATATTTCAATAAACCATGTTAAATTTAGGAACCTGAGTTTTACAAACCCTGAAAGTCAGATTTGATCCTTCGTTCTCTTGGTAGAATAATATAACTTATTTGCAGTCTCCTATCTGTTATTCTAGGTTTCAATTCCAATTTTCTCATTGATAACCTGTATATCAAAGTCTACTTTTTAATTAATCTTTCTGCTTCAAGTCTTTCTGGCAGTCTATCGAGTCATATCCTTATTGCTACTGGAAGGTGTTCAATTCATCGCAAAATAGTATTGTATCAAGTGGTGCTCAAAACAATTTTGTGCCTTCCCATGAAATTCAGAAAAAAAACTATATATAATCAAATATCACACAAAAGTAATTCACGTCATTTCCTCTGATTCTCCACATTCTGACTCTATTGTATTACAAAATGTGCATTTTCTTAAATTCAATAAGCTTTTATTTCTGACACACGCTTTTGTTTATATTGTCTTTACCATCCCTTCCCTCAAGTAGTTCCAAAGTCCTATAAACCTCTCTATATTAACACTTATCACATAGCACTAACAATCTGTCTGAACATTTATGTTTCTTTTATTATACTATAAATTTTCAATAGCAAGATGATGATGTATGTTTCTTGTAATACTAGGGTTTATATAGTTACTTTTATATGTTGATCACTCAAATCTGTAATATATTAGTGAATAAAAATAGTAGCAAACGTTCAAGAAACTGTTGATACAGCATCCAAGTAGAAATGCTGTATAGTATTCACGACCTCATTTTAAAATTGAAAACAAACAAAGAAACAAACAAAAATCCTGGAGACTTAAGAAAGAATAATGCAAAAGATATTTGGCTCAGAATCAGAAAAAAAACATACCTGTAATCCAATTCCTTATAACAGGGGCAATTGGCAGGAAGGGTTTGGACCAAGCCCACGGTGCTTGGGTACTATCCCTGACTCTGTGTCAAAGGTCACTCCCAGTGGTACTTGAGGGACCATGTAGTTCCAGGGATAAAATCAGGGCCTCAAAAAGGTATAGTAGAGATGACATCTGCATTTCCATGCTCATTGCCACTCTGTTTACAATAGCCACAATATGGAAAAAACCAGAGTGCCCAAAAACAGATGATTGGCTAAAGAAACTCTGGTATATCTACACAATGGAATACTATGTAGCTGTCAGAAAACATGAAGTCATGAAATTTGCATATAAGTGGATCAACATGGAAAGTATCATGCTGAGTGAAATGAGTCAGAAAAAAGTAGACAGATATAGAAAGATCGCACTCATATGTGGAATATAAAGTAGCTGAGAGGTACAAGCTTACAATGTTGCGATTCCTGGCAGACATTTCTCTGGACTTAGTTACTAAAATACTAAAATACAGAAATCCAAAACTATGCTGCTGCTAGTGCGGCCTCCTGACCTCGTATCTCTTCATTCTCAGCAATGGAAAACAAATTACCAAATGCTTTCTTTTCAGCAGATCGACTTTAGCGGGGAGAAACTCCAAATCAATAATAGTGAATTTTTTTGTTGAAATATTGAATGTAATCAAAGTAAAGTGAAAGTAAAGTGAAATTTACCAGTTACACATGCGGGGTGGGGGGCTGGGGAGGTGGGGGGAAGGGGGGAAGTATATCGTGATTCTTGGTGGTGGAATATGTGCGCTGGTTGAAGGGATGGGTGTTTGAGCATTGTATAACTGAGACTTAAACTTGAAAGCTTTGTAACTTTCCACATAGTGAATCAATAAAAGAATTAAAAAAAAAAAATCAGGGCCTCCTGCATGCAAACTACATGTTCAGCCCTTTGAGCTATCTCTCCAGCCCTATAATCCAAATCTTTTAACAGCTTGATTGACGTTCCAGTTCATACGCTAACTCACCCATAAAAAAATAATATATCCATTCTATCTTTATGTTTGTTGATTTTTTTCTGCTATGGATTTCAATCTATTATTGAGACATAATAACTTTTTATTTGATTTAACTTTTTGGTTCTAAAACTGTTCTTTGTTTTTCCTTGTCTTGAATTTATCTGTTAAGGCGCTCTCTCTCTCTCTCTGTATATATATATATATATATATATATCGGTTTTTCGGTCACATCCTACAATGCACAGTGGTTACTCCTGGCTCATGGCTCATGCACTCAGGTATCACTCCTGGCAGTGCTCGGGGGACCATATGGAGTGCTGGGAATCGAACCCGGGTCAGGCCACATGCAAGGCAAACGCCCTACCCGCTGTACTATTGCTCCAGCCCCAAGGCTCTATATTTTTTAATAAAACCTTAATTTTTTTGTTTGTTTCAAACAAGTTCACAGTTGCTATAATAAATTCTCACTAGATAGTTACAATCCCTATGCCATCTTAGTGCTGGCCTTTATTTATTGATTTTCATTCAAACTGATAATTTTTTTTCTGTTACCCGATACTATGTTTTCCAGTTGTATCTTGGACACTGGTTTCTTGGTTATGAAACTCGAGCTTGTATTTTGTTGTTTCCTTGTTTATTTTTTGTTTGCAGATCACACCAGCATTGCTCAGGGCTTACTCCTGGCTCTGCACTCAGAGATCATTCCTTGAGTGGGCTAGAGGAGTGTGCAGTAGATCAAATCCAGGTGTTTCTTGTGCAAGACAAGCTCTCTGCCTGCCATACACTTTCTCCAGCCCTGAGACTGGAGTTTAGCTAAGGATCTTATTTAATTTTTGGCTGTAGCAGGCTTCCTTCCGCCAAATTGTCAACACAGGAAGAGAATCCCTCATTCAGAGCCGGTGCAGGTGTAACCACCAGTTCCTCCTTAGGTCTCCAAGGGGTGAAGGATAGAGCATTGCTGCTGGGCACAGTTCCGTTTCAGCATTCCTCTCAACTTATGTGTAACCAGCCCTTCTGAGAAGGGGAGGGACACTGTGTTACCTTGCCTATGGGTGCCAAGTGGAGGATCTTCCCTTCCTGCTTCTCTTACCCCAATTTATAGGGGAAAAAGTTGCAGTGGTCCATATACTCGCACCTCATGTGACCACTGGGCAAGACAGAAACTAGGCACAAACAAGGCTTGTGGCACCTTGTAACAGGTTGGCAAGAGTAGAATCTGGGAGACCAGAAACAGTACAGGCTAAGGTGCTTGCCTTGCACACAGCCAACCTAGATTTAATCCCCAGCACCTAATATTGTCCCCATGCACCTCCAGGAGGGAATCTCTGAGCACAGAACCAGTAGTAAACCCTGGGTCTGCACCCCACCCACCACACACACACACACACACACACACACACACACACACACACACACACACACAATTAACTGAATCAATTTATACTGCCACCAGCATTACCAGAAAGAGTATTTCATCATGATCCTTTAAAAACAAACTCTCAATCTTTTTCAATTAGAGAAGTGAAAAATTGATCTAATTTTGGCTTCTGTGATTATTATTATGTACAATGTCTCACCAATTTTAAAATGCTTTCACATAACCCACCAAACCCAAACTGGACATTGTTAAAAATCATCTTCTCTCTGCATTCACTAATTTTAATTCATGATTTTTTCCCTAACATAAAAGCTTTAAAATTTTGGACATAATCAAATAAATATCTACCATAGCAGTTCTTTTTTCTAGGTGAAAGAGATAATTTTCCTCTAAGTTAAGAATAATTTTTTCTCACAATATGTTATTTTGGTTTCATTTTTACATTGATTTCTTACGTACGTCAACTTAATCATATATATATGAATATATACATATATGTAAACATGGGGCGGAGCGATAGCACAGCAGTTAGGTCATTTGTCTTGCAGTTGGCCAACCCACGTTCGATTCCTCTGCCCCTCTCAAAGAGCCCAGCAAGCTACGGAGAGTATCTTGCCCCCATGGCAGAGCCTGGCAAGCTATTGGTCTCATATTTGATATGCTAAAAACAGTAACAACAAGTCTCGCAATAGAGACATTACTGGTGCCCACTCGAGCAAATCGATGAGCAATGAGATGACAGTGACAATGATATCACATATATGCACAAATATGTGTGCATGTATGCACAGGCATAAATACATGTAAATAAAAGAAACATAAAATGCAGGTAGGGAGCGGGTGTAAATTGAACATAAATAATGAGAAAAAAGAGATATTTGCAACTAGAGTGGTTAGAGTGTCCCTACAATTCAACAATAAATAAAGATCCATAGCATGTGCCTTGGAGGAGGAAGGGAAAACTAATGAGAAAAAGTATATCAAGCTCTGTTAATAGTCTAGAAAATAAACATTAAAGCAATACGTAGGTGTTCTTTTTTCTGCTGAATTTCTATAACGTTACAATGCACAATGTTAGTTAAAGAGAAACCAGACACTATCATTATTCCAGGATCCATTACAATTTTGGTTGCTCTTATTCTCAACACTTCTAAGACTGCATTTTCCTACCCACTAAAATAAAGCATGGCTTTGAACTTGCTGTGACATGGTAACAAAAGTAATGCAGGACATTCTCCTGAGTTAATATGCTTCCTCCAACAAAATCATATGTCTTTGTTATATTGCTACAATCCTCTCTCTACACTCAAATATCAATTTTTCTGCTCTGAATATATTTATTATCAAATAACTAGAAAGTTCAAACTTATCATTTCCTTTCTGAGAGCAGCTTCCTTCTTAAGATCATAGGAGAATGCCCTGTCTTGAAGATTTCGAATCTGGATCTTCACACCATCACAATTTCAGGGGTAGAAAAACAAACTTTTGGTGGTTTTTCAAAAGTTAAAGTACACCCAAGACTTCACAGTCCAAACCAATCAAAGGAAATGGTTACCTGCATATTAAAATAATGCTGAGATGTGACATTTGTAATAAATATTTGATTTGCAGATTCTGCCAAACAACAAATTCCACTATTAACTATCAATAATGATGTTGTCTTTAAAAGCTTTTCCATTCAACAAATATTATAATAATTTCCTTTCAATTTTGACCTGAGCCATAATGGAGAAGGAAAATGATAAAACTGGGAACATGTTGTACAGTCTAATATGACAGACTTATTTACATTACATTTACCAAAACAGGAAGCAAAATGTGGGAAATTTCCTTACAGATATAAATTAAAAAAGATGAAAACATGGGTGGGTGGGTGGGAGGAGATTAATTCAAGTACAGGAAGGTGCTAAGTGATGGGGTGGATGATGTAATATAATTAGTGAAATTAATAAAGAACTGGGAATTATGTCCAAAACCTAGAATTCAAAACTCAATCATATTACCAGTTAAAAGCTATCATAAATCATCACATATAGAAGTCCTCCTTACTTCAACAAAAAAAAAATCAGAAAAAATAAATAAAACCAACAATGTAACAATTAGTCTTTACCAAGGCAATACTAAAAGCATTTAAATTGAAATAACTCTTTAATCCTCAAGACAACTCTGTATGGTAGCATAATCTGCATTTTACAGAGGAAGGTTGAACCTACAGCTCCGAGTCACAACCTGGAAGTGGGTGCCTTGCAGACAAACGCTTAAGTCTTAAAAAACTATTCTGCATTGCTAGGTTCTTGACAGCTCTCTACAGCCACCATGAGCACAATCTTGAGACATATTATTGACTCTGGTCACTCCCTTATTGGTTGATTATTAGTATTATGTGCAAATGAGGATAGTAGATTTTTATTTTTATTAATTTTTTTTAAAAAAGGTTAATACTGGCTTTAAACTTAGAAATTATACTCTGTGAGATTTTGGGAATCCTTAAGTGATGCCACGGATCTAACCCACATCTTGCCATGTGCAAGGCAAGTGCCCTACTACTTCTTCTTTATTTCTGGCCCCAGAAAGTGACTTTTTCATTCTGTGAAGGCAGAGTTGGCAAGACACAAGAAGAGGGTGGCTAGAAAAATTTTGTAATAGTGAAGAATGACAATGACACTGAGAAGGAGGAAATTTTAAAACACAGGCTAATGACAAGTGAACTGAAATAAACAGGAAGAGAATGAACAGTGTTTCTCAAAGAAACAACGGCTGCAGAGGATTTAGCAAACTGTCATCATATGACAAACCTGTTCTGTTTACGCAAATAATATCTTACTGCAACTTAGCCACAACTGTAAAACAGTCAGTGCAGCTGCTTCTGTTCAATGACATTAGAACTGAATGGTTGCAAGGAAACCTGTATTACCTGCAAAACCAAAAATAATAGGACAGAGGAGAGTAGAAACAATGGCCAGGAGGACCATGGTTGGTAAGGAGAGGGCAATTAAGACAAAGAAGAAAGCACTTGACAATGATAGTTGGAAATGATTACTCTGAACCAGCACTGAGTGCTGAAAGTAGGAAAATAGGTACAGGGACAAACATGATAACCATTCAGTACCTGTATTGCAAACCATAATGCCGAGAGAGAGAGAGAGAGAGAGAGAGAGAGAGAGAGAGAGAGAGAGACAGTGACAGAGACAGAAAGAGACAGAGACAGAGAGACAGAGGCAGAGACAGAAAGACAGAGACATATACAGAGTGAGAGACAGAGGGAGAGAGAGGGGGAGAGAGAGAAGTGTCTGCCATAGAGGCAGGCTATGGGAGGTAGGGGTGTAAGGGAGGTGGGGGAGGAGGGAAAATGTACAGTGGTAAAGGGATGGATGTTGGAACATTGTATGACTCAAACCCAATCATGAACAACTTTGTAACTACATCTTAGGGCAATTTAATTAATAATAATAATAATAATGATGAGCCAGGGGGCTGGAGCGATAGCACCGTGGTAGAGTGTTTGCCTTGCACGAGGCCGACCTGGGTTCGATTCCTCTGCCCCTCTTGGAGAGCCTGGCAAGCTACAGAGAGTATCTCGCCCGCACGGCAGAGCTTGGCAAGCTACCCATGGCATATCCGATATGCCAAACACAGTAACAATGAATCTCACAATGGAGACGTTACTGGTGCCCGCTCGAGCTAATAGATAAGCAACAGGATGACAGTGACAGTGACAATGAGCCAGGGAGATGGTTCAAAGGGCAGGAGTACTGAGTTTATCCCTTGCACTAAATGGTCACCAACCATTGTTGGGAGTGACCTACAAGCGCCATTGCAAGAGTAACTGCTAAGCCCAGCCAGATGGGCCACTCTGAATATGTAGTATTTGGTCTTGGCTAATCCTCAAGCTAGAGAAGTCCTCCATAAGGAAGTTCTAATCACAGGAAAGTTCTAAATCACCACTGCTCCAAAGGGAATCAGCTAGGCAACTGTGGTGAGTAATTTAAATTTAAGTGAATTAAAATTAGATTGCATCTTACGATGTGGCCCCCTCCTTTAATATTAGCCCTTTTCAACTGCTTAATAATCACATTTGATTAATGTGACAGTGGAACTAAATTTTAAATAGCACTTAATTCTAATTAAATTATACAAAGTAAAAAGTCACATGTGGTTACTGCCAATCATATGAGAAGAGTTGCAGAGAATTTCAAGGAGGGACACATGATTCCCAGACTAAAATCATGAGGAGAGATCAAATAAGGTAAACACTTTAACACAACTGAATTAAGGGGTAAATAGGTGTTTATGATCTTAGGGAGAGCAATGCGGATTGCAAAATGAGGACTGAGGTCACTGCAGCCGAAGCAGGAAACTCAGTAGAAGAGAATCTGAAATACAGGATAGGGCAAGACAAGAAAGAGGATGGGCTAACCTCTTTAGCTTGTGCAAATCTTCATTTGACTATTATTCAAGAGATAAAGATAAAGGATCAAAGGTAAAGAAAACTGAGGAGAAAAGGATTGAAAATGTATGAAAACATCATTTTCTATTCTTGAAGGTAGACGGAACAATATTACAAATAGAGCAACGTTTAGATATTAGTTTAGAGGTGCAAGTGCAGGGGCCGGAGCGATAGCACAGCGGGTAGGGTGTTTGCCTTGCACGCGGCCCACCCGGGTTCAATCCCCGGCATCCCATATGGTCCCCCAAGCACCGCCAGGAGTAATTCCTGAGTGCAGATCCAGGAGTAACCCCTGAGCATCGCTGGGTGTGACCCAAAAAGCAAAAAAAAAAAAAAAAAAAAAAAGAAGTGCAAGTGCATTAGTGTTAATAAGAGACACATGTTTGCAATAGTAGCAAACTTGAGCTAATACAAGAAAGAAACATGCATGCCTATCTTGAAAGCCTTGAATGCCTTGTTATAGGAAGAATGTCCAGATTTGAGAAGAGGAAAGACCTGATGAGGAGAAACTTGAGAGGAAAGAAATGGAATCAGTTTAGCTCTATTGGTTAGCCTAGGGAGTCATGGTAAATAATAAAAAAACATAGAGGTCAGTGTAGATAGAACAGACAAAAAGAAATTAAGAGAGGGATAGCAGTATATAATGAGGATTTTATCACATGCCAGTATGAAGTTTGTGCGCTCAGTAAGAGAGAGCTGGAATAACAGTAATCACAAAGGAGTCTCTAATTCTTAAGTAGAATCAGGAACTGTAATTCTGTTAACAAACAATGTGCCAGGTTCTGGTGTGGCTGTTTACTTACACCAACACAATGCATCTATACACTAGCTCATGAGGAAAATAATGTTACTACCATTTCACAGACAGAAGTGAAACTCAAGAGACCAAGTTAAAAAAATTACCATGTGGTAGGCCAGAATCCAGTGCCTTCTAACTCCAAGAAAAACATCATTACTTTTCACTTCTGCATCCCTGTGTGCCTACTGCAATCATTTTGTTTTGTTTTGTTCTGTTGTTGTTTTTGGTTTGGGGGCCACACCCAGAGAGGCTCAGGGCTTACTCCTAGCTCAGCACTCAGGGGACCACATGTGATGCTGGGGACTTAACCCAGGTCAGCTGTGCCAGTTAGCCTCTGTACTATCACTCCAGTTCCTACTGAAACAATTTGTGTACCTTCATTCAAAACTCTTTCCTGTGGGCAGAGAAATGATCAATAATTACTTTTAATTCCTTCGAGTATGAATGAATGTGAATTGAAATAGTACTCTTCTGACACATTAACACAAATAAGGCAAAGACTCTCAAGAGGTAAACTCTCAGCAAAACACAATGAATAGCTCAAAAGGCTACGATTGCACACAGAGACAGCTTTAAACATTTTTAAGAGGGCATCACATTGTATTAGTCACACAGTGACATCCCATCTAAATTACAGACACTTGGCTTTGGACAGTATCAACTGACTGTTCCAGGAAACCCTCCAAATTGGGTAATTGCTTACTAGGGGGAACATAATAAGCTTATGCTAATTTAATCACTAAGGATATTGTTTTTGTAAAATTACTTGGAAAACACATCTCTCTGGAGCACAATTATTTTAAAGGCAGAAAAGAGACATTTTGTAGTTCCACTGATCCTCTGCCCGTGTGCCCACATTCAAACCCTGGCCCCCTCCCACCTGCTCTAGCCACATATTGTCCCATCTCGACATGAAAGAAAGGCTTAGACATTTGCACTCGTGCCAAGTCATCTCCGATTAGACTTGAGTGAATTGCCAATGGTGAGGAATGCAGCCAAAAGAGAAAGAATAGAAAGAGTCTTTCAAGAAATCAATACCTGTTATCTGAACTGCATTCTTTGCCAGTAAAGAAAACGGCATGAATGAATGATCTTAGAGATGCATGGGTTGTGTTGTGACTCATGCTTCATGGTTAGATTCAAAACAGAAAGTGAGAGGACCATTTGATCTTGTTTGTTTATTTTTATAGAGGAAATGTAGGATAAACCGAGAATTGAAGCAGAAGGAGCTAGGGTATGGATTACAATAAGGCAGGAAAAGATAAAATAACAATTAAGTTAATATTAAAGGTCAATGGGCAACTGGAAAAGCATAATGTTTTTAAGATTTAAGTATAAGTTAAATGGAATCCAAAATAAGTATGGATTTGAAACTACAATTTAAAGGAAAGTAAATTCGGAGTAATTCCACTAGAGTAATTAGGAGTCTTATGAATAATACTTCTAAATCACTCAAAAACAGTCATGGTCTTGAACAAAATTTCAAAGCAGAGCAAATTCCTAGAAAACTAGAATTACAGACCCATGTGTCCACAGGAACACGAAAACAGGGAACCCCCAAACTTCAGGTTTATTCAGGAAACAAGGAAGGGAAAGAAGCAGAGGTGACATCCTCAAAAGCCAATTGGTATTTGTTGGAACAAAAAGAAAATGCCTCTTTGTTACAAAGATGAAATTATAAGGAAAGGAAAGAGGAGAGAGGAAAAAGCAGCAGTAAAACTCAGTGCTATGTAGGGAGGGGTGGGTCCGCTTGCTGGCTTGGTATAATCTTACTCCAAATAAGAAGGGAAGAAATGGATAAGGACTGGATTCAATGTTCTCTAACCCTGAGGTTCAATGAGAAGAAAAGATTCCCCTAGGACATTCTACAATGAATTAAAATGGCATATTTTTCACTATTTTCATATTAGACCATCTAAGCTATCCATTTCTTTCTCTATAATACTGTAACTCGTGCAGAATGACACACTGCAATGTTCTGATGAAATTCTCTTCTACAACTGAGATTCCCAGAAGGCAGACACCACATCCTTTAACTCATTCTGCACAATAATCAACTCATGTCCACAGAGAGATGCTTAATACAAGCTTTTATTAAAGAGGAAGAACAAAATCAATCACTGTAGAATGTTCAAGAAGAATCTTTTCTTCCAACTGAACCTTACCCATTATTCTGAAATTGTTTCTATAAAAGACCATGTCATTGGGGAAGAATCACAGGCAGCATCAATTTCATTTCTTTTTAGTTGTTTCTTTTGTTTGTTTTGGAGGTTGTCTTTTTGCTGTTGTTTTTTGGCTTAAAATAAAATCACACCGATCTTAAGTTTTTATGAAGCTCATTGTTCAAGATCCAATAACTTATCACCTTTAATTATTCTATCAAAATTTTATAAGAAAAAAAAAACTGTGAACCTTTATTGTCAATATTTGTCCTTTAGGAAAGAAGTAAAAAAAAATTACATCAGGAAGTATATAAATAATCTTTGACCCAGAAATAAAAATGTACCTAATATACCAATTTGTATATTTGAAAGCTTATTTAGATGTTGAATCACAATTAATTTTCCACCTAAATAGAGTTTCCTAAGTTATTTTAATGAAATATTAAAGCATTATAACTTTTTATTTATTAATTTATATGATTGAATCACCGTGAGATACAGTTACAAAGCTTTCATCACTGGGTATCAATCATACAATGTTCCAACATTCCTACCTCCACCAGTGTACATTTCCCACCACCAAGATCCCCTGTACCCCTTTTGCTACCCTCCCCGACCTCCCCAGCCTGTCTCTAGAACAGGCACTTCACTACAACTTTTAGTGTGAGGGGAAAAAAAGGCATAAACCTAAATTTTAGACAGAATTACATCTGACTAAAGAAAAGTCAGTGAAATTACTTTTCGAAACCAGGGTCTCATAAGTAGGTCTTGTGATTATTAAGACTCTTCGTTGTTGCTGTGTCGTTGCAGTACTAAGGATTGCATACTGTTGTTTTCTTTTTTTTCAGCAAACCACTCATGTCTCATCTAGCTCCTAATTTTCTTTTCTGAACAAACCTACCTGTGCAGACAAAAGACAGGCATATTTCTGAAAAGATTAGCTATGATTTTGTTTGCTTGAGGGGGTCACACCTGATGACGTTCAGTCAGGACTTACAAGAGACTCTGCACTCCTGGGTGACTCAGGAGACAACACCGGGTGCCAGGAATCAAAACTGGGTTCGTTGCACAAGGCCAGCACCTACCCGCTGCTTATCACCACAGCCCCAGAAAGGGAATTTAACAAAGCAAACTACACATCACTGAGCATACTTAAAACTCTAAGAAAGGTAGACGAAAATTTTACTGTCTTTTTTCCAATTCTTCAAAAGGACATTAGAACAATTTCATAAAGTACACTGCTACACAGTCTTTGGCAACCCCTCCCACCACTATCTACACATCACAGAGATAAAACATTTTTCATTAATTTTTGACTATTTGAAACTTGAGTACAGTACAGCTTGCTCAATTATCTAAGAATTCGTTTTCAGCTGATGCAAACCAAGCCCACATCTCACCCCCACCTTTTTTTTTTGTTACTTGCCTTATCCTCACCTTTTTTGTGTGTCAGCACCTCTACCAAAAATTGAGATGCTGCACAAAGAGAGAAAATTAAAATCGGTTTATTCTTTTATCTATTAAAGGCTTCATTAGTATGAACACGGCTTCTGCTCACCAAAACGTACAGCTGGGTCTGTGTATTCTAAGTATTCACTCCTCTATAGTCAAAGGCAATTCAGAGTACAGCTGATTGTAAAATAAAATGAATTTTATTATCCAGGTTTCTGCAAAAAATAGCTACATAGTCTACATCACTTATTACTACTGTTCCTTATAAAACAGAAAAGTGAAAGCTGTCTTTTATAAGAAAAAAGTCACAGCTTTCCTTTGATATATGAGATTGCTCCACCTGGACTCTCATTCAGCTCTTAAAATAGTACTTATCTGACACATGGTGTTCACAAAATATAAGTAACTTAACTAAAGAAAAGCAACAAATAATTAAAGAACAAAAATGTTAATGAAAAAATATGTTCAAGAAGTCAAGAACCCCACTCACAGATATAATAGGCCAAGAGCACATCTTACGTATTTTAAGATATATATATATATATACATATACATATATATATGTATCTTTGCACCTGGTTGGTTTTAAAATCTTTAACACAGGTATTAAAAGGATAAAAACAGGATTAGCTGTAGAAATAGGACACAGAGGAAAAGTGATACACACTTATTCTAACAGATCTAGTTTTTAATCTGAGATCTATTACCTGCATGCCAGTTGAAGGTGAACAAGTTACTTAACTTTCCCTGAATTCACATATTCTTGAGAAAATAAAGATTCTGGTTAGGAGCATTGGTGCTGTTTTTATTATTACAACACTATTTTTTGTGTTTTGTAACACTCCAACACACACAGACACAAACACCCAAGCACACTTATACAAATACACGTATAGGCAGTGAAATGATCTCTTAGAAGCTAAGAGATTTTTATTTGAATAGCAGCAGTAGTTCTATCAAATACAGATTTGACATAAACAGATATTTAATAGAAAAGAAAATTTTCCTTATTCAAGGAACTTTTACTAAGTATAAATTTAAAATTTGATTTCTTTTAAAATTAATTAAAGCTAGGTCAGAGAAAAAAAAATATCAAATTAAATCACACTTCAAACACCTCTTGAATTATTTAGGTGACACACGATGTTTACAAGAGACATATACAGAAAACTTTGAGCAGTCCATATCCAACATTTACAAATAATAATGAAATCAGTTTTACATGGCCCCAGAATTCTAGTTTTTAAGAGAATAAAATTGGCTTTTACTCCCCAAAAATATAAATATTAATGTTGAGAGGGAGGGGGCAGTGGTTTGAGTCACACCCTGGCTCTGCACTCAGGGATCACTCCTGCGGGGTGGGGCTGGGGGATCTTGTGGTATTCTAGGGATTGTACCCAGATCTGCCTCATCCAAGACAAGTACCTACTCCTTTATCATTGAACTATCAATACAAATCTGAAATCTAAAATGATTTCATAGTGGCAGAATCTTTGTCGATGAATCCTCTACAGGTACATGATATACTACAAAAATAATGTGTTTCTTACTTGCGATGTGTGTCTTTGGCTGGATAACTAAAAACCAATGCTGACTGTAAAACAGCCTCTATTACAAAATAAGGATAATGAGCTGTAGTGGAGCGAAGGGCACTAACCACCTCAAAACAAAGGTTAGTCCCAGGAAGACCATATTTTCTGATGCCTTGGTAAGAAAAGATTCATGAATCATCTGAGGTTCTGGTCTGATGTATGTTTCAGGTCATAGCTACCTGCAATTTCTATAGGAAAGCATACTTAGGGTGTGTATTAAAAAAGTCAATCTGCAAATTCCTTTACAGCATATACATAAATTACATACATGCTCCTGCAGAGGTAATAAAGGTCACAGAGATGATCCCAGTGCTTACCTGTGGTGTATTCAATTAAATTTAAATTTAAAGCATCATTGAAAGTATAGTAACAAAATGTAGATAAATATTCATCATTCATTACTGAATAAGCTAAAGTCAAATAAAATCTGGGTGATTTTTTTTTATTTACGAAAGAATCATTTGTCAAGAAGATATATGCATCCGTCACTAGGAACATAAGGACTCATTCTAAAGGAGAAGAGAGTAGAGAAGACAAACATAGACAGCAAATGGAGAAATAGAGTGACATATCTCACTTAAAATTTTTGGTATTCTAATATTTTTCTCATTATTTTGTGCACTCTAGTCCTGATACCTAAATAGTTATAGAATAACCTGACAGAACTTAAAGAATTTAGCCACAATTCATTAGAGAAATTTGGCTCTACAGTAGAACTCAAGTCGATTGAGTGACTACTTATAATTAAAAAGTCATTCAATCTCTCTGTTTTAGCCTACTCAGTTAAAAAATATAGTCATATTTATTTCAATCTTGGAAGAATTTACATAAATAATGAATATATAATTATAATCAAGGACCAGACCCAAAATAAGTGCTCAATAGTTACTAAATGCTATTGTATTATTGGGTTGTTAGAACTGTCATTTTTGTCATAACATTATCATCATCAAGAGACAATGCATCAGCTTTAAAAGGAGAATGGCTTTGTCATAAGCTATGGAAGTTTCCCTTTAGACATACTAAAGACTCACCAAATATTGCAAGTCTATTATGACTTATCCCCAAACATTTAAAGAAAGCATTTAACATCTTTAGGTGATTTTTTTTCCAAGCCTTTGGGGAAAATCTATAAACTAATACAGGTGAGACTGCACACAAACCATTTTCCTTGTAATGAATTTCAATATTAGAGAGCTGCATACAGTGTGATTCCTAAGAAACTCCTATGTACATTTAACATATGGCAGGTACTAAGGTCTATCTAAAGATAGATGTACCTTTTTCTTTCACAAAAGAAAACTAGGATAAAAATTAAAAGCAATTAAATTAAAACTGGAAAAAAACTACATGTGAATACAAAATATAGCAAAAAAAATCAACTTTCATAATAACATACAAATCAAAATTTTCTATTATTAGTCAGAAAAATATCAAATATTCATAACCAGGTGAATTAATTAGGTTATTTATCACCATATTCTCACAAAATAGCATTAAAATATACTCCACAAACAATGAATAATGTGGCCATTACAGATTTTTCTTAAGCCAGAAAACCAACAGAGCATTTTTAACAAAGGAAATTAATAATGTTCAACAAACATTTCTAATGTAAGTAGCAATTAATATGAAGTACTCTTCCTCTACACAGGAAACATAATACGTATTTGAAATATTCTGTATGTAAAATATAACTTACAATTCTTAAATTTTTAACAATATCCTATATATTTTTCAAATATTTAAGATGCAGATTTAAACTTTAAAAATTACTCTTAATGATTTCAGTGGCAAGAATTAAAAGAATAATAATAATGAACTTAGTATTATAGAAACAATACAATGTAGTATTAGCAGTGGAAAAAAGTCAATTCAGACTGCCTGAGTCAAATCCTGGATCTATGAGGCCAGATCTATTTCAGCCAGTAAAACACTTGCCTTGCATGTGGCTGACCCATGGTCAATTTCTGGCACCATATATGATTCCCTGAACTCCACCAGGATTGATGCCTAAGAACAGCCACCAAAAAAAAAACAAGAGCTCCCCAGGGGACATCTCAGCGCATCAATGGCCTTGATCCAGACATAGCAGTGAATCCCGGAAGACAGCAGCTCGCCAGACCCCATACTCAGCCAGTTCCACCAGAGCACCAAAGAAGGAGGGGGACTCACGGCGGCATTGGAGACAAGCTGTCCCTCTCCTCTCCTCCCCCCACCCCCCCTTGAGGTCCTGGCCATCACGCCTATAATCTATCTGCCTCTGGGCACCATCTCAGCACATCAACAGCCTTAATCCAGAGACACTCAAATGAATCTCAAAATGGATTAGCTCCCTACAGAGATGTCTCTGGACCCCAACCATTTACAATTTTCGAATTCCAGCAGCACGAGGCTATGAACCTCTCATGTTCCTCATAATAAATAATAGAAAATAAATTATCTAGCATCTGCCCCTGGCAGGCAGATGCTTACAGTTCTTAAAATGGTGGTGGGAAAATTCAAGCAATCCATAACGCCCCAAAGTAGAAAGAGAGTATGAGGGAAATTGTCTGCTATAGAGGCAGGGGGAGGGCTTGGATGGCGGGGGTGGGGGGGGCAGGGGGAGGAGTGAGATACTGAGGATATTGGTGGTGGAAAATGTGCACTGGTGGAAGGATGGGTGTTCGATCATTGTATGACTGAAACTCAAACATGAAAACATGAAAGCTTTGTAACTGTATTTGACATTAATTCAATTTAAAAAAAAATTTAGAAACAAAGAAAAAATCTAACAACAAAAAATAAAATCCCTACTCTAGTATTTAGTAGTGTTTAAGTTTAGAGAAGTCACCTAAACTCTTTATATATTTATTTTTGTATTCATTAAGTAAGAATTAAAATTGACCTTACTTCAGAGCGACTGTCTTAAACTTGAAATAAATTAAAATCATTAGTATTGTATCTGATTGATAGCATTGAAATAATGAAAATCCAATTCTTTAACTGAACATTATTATAAACATTTGCCTATTTAATCATTCTAGCAATCCTACAAAGTAATGATTACTTCTCTCTCAACCAATAGGAACAAACTAAACTATGCTAATGACATTGCAAAATCAGTAATACACAAAAACATTTATTGTTTACACATGCAACCACATTGTGAGTTTATTAAGCTCCCCAAAGCATTTACTGCTTATTCCTTTCTTCAGTAAAACAGGTTCCTTCAATGAGTCTTCCAAATGTACAGACAAATGAATCATGGACAGAATAAAAATGAATGACTTTACTGGGAAGATTAAAACTTAAACTGAGAAGCTAGCTTAGTCAACACTGGCTACAGAGCAAGCTTCAAAGAGAGTAAGTGGGGTGGGGAGGTTGTTTTGTTTTGCTTGTTTTTGAGACATATCTAGCAATACTCAGGGCTTATTCCTGACTCTACACTTGGATCACTCCTGGTGATGCTCAGAGCTCCATATGAGGTGCGGCAATAGAACCTGAGTTGGCCGCATACAAGGTAAGACCCTGCCCACTGTAGAATATTTCCAGCCATGGGTGTGTGGAAAAGGGTGTCTGCCTTACTGCTGGGTAGAATTAGGGTGATATACTGGTCTTTATGGATTTAGCCTTTTTTCAAGAAATTTATACACATTTATATAGGGGAGTCTCTTGCCCCTGCACCTGGCTGTCTTCACTGAGGTCCCTCGAAGGGTTGAGTTTCCCTCCCCATCCCAAGCAGAGCCCAGGCAGCAGAAAACCTCCGGAACCCAGCCACAGCCATGCTCAAGGCCACTCTCCACACTCTCAGATGAGCCTCACGCATGTAAGAACTGGCAGAGGAACCCAGGTGTGCAGGACTCAGAGCTGAGATCTCAAAGCCTGTTCAGATCAGGACTGGGCCTCCTCCACCCAGTTTCCCCATTTTCCAGTAGCTTGGCAGTCACACTCACAAACTGCACCATGCAATCCCATCAATGGCCAAGATCCAGAGATTATAAAACAAAGTTCCCAGAAAAGAGCAATGCAGAATCTCGCATGGCAGAGCCTGGCAAGCTACCCGTGGTGTATTCAATATGCCAAAAACAGTAACAATGATGGATCTCATTCCCTTGATCCTTAAAGAGCCTCCAATGCAGCACTGATGGGAAGTAAGAGTAAAGAGAAGCTGCTAAAATCTCAGGGCTAGGATGAATGGAGACGTTACTGGCACCCGCTCAAGAAAATCAATGAACAACGGGATGACAGTGATACAGTGATATATGGGGGAAGGTAGTCATATGCAGTTGAGAAACATACAATGGATAGAAAATGGCAGAAAAATGTCATCAAGGCTATATTTTTAGTATGGTAGTGAGGAAAGAAAAGTGAGTGTAAGTCAAGGAGGCATCTACTGCACAAACTCCACTGGCCAGCATTACCCAGTCTGAAGACTGGTATTCTTAAGATGACATCATGGTCCAATTAAAGTCAAAGATTTCAACAAGATACTTTTTTCCAGAAAAGGAGTGTCAATTTTTTTAAATTATTTCATCCAATATTGTACATGTTCTTCTGAATTTCTGTGGCAGACCAAGACGGATTGAGAGACTAGTAACTTGAGACTGAAGTGACGTATCTTTTTATTCTTAGTGCACAGAACAAAACTCATTACAGAACCATGCCTATTAGAGGAAATCTGATTCTCTGTGTGCCTGGAGTAGAGAGGAGATATAGCTAAGGAATAATACCCATCATAGTTCACATTTTACAGTTCCTCATTTTACCGCTCTATTGTACATAGTACTGTTAATGAACAGAGTAAATATTTTAAGCCAGAAATCTATTTTTTGCACTAGCAATAATGCTCATTTTTGTCACCCAAAATTAAGTTCCTGAAAATTTCAAATTCGTATTAATGGAAAACTGCATTTGGCCTTACCTAGGGGGCCAGAAAATGAAAAGAGAAAGAGAATTTGTGGTTTACAGAAACATTTAACTCAAAATTGAAAATCAAAGAAATGCCTTGAAATTAGGAAATGTATGGTGAAAAAGCTAAGTGTGTATAGTGCAAAAGTAAATCTTAATTATCATGCTTTTGCTTACAGTCATTTGTCACATAAGCAATAGGACCAATTTTATGTTCCTTTAACTATTAATTTTTTAATCTTATTTTACTATTTTTTTATAAATATCTATATTGTTTTACAGTAGATTCAGAACATTTTTGTCTTCTTGAAGAAAGAAAAAAAGAAAATGAAGAAGAAAAATTTCTTCTTTGTATTCTATCCACTTCAAAGACATTTGTTTTTTTGGGAGTCCATAACTAACTGTGTCCAGGAATTACACCTGGTTCTGTGCTTAGGGATCACTCCTAGTGATGCTCACAGGACCATATGGAATGCCAGGGATTGAACCCAGCTCAGCACCATGCAAAGCAAATGCCCTACTCACTGTACTATTGTGCCAGCCCTTAAAAAAGATTTCTTAGCAGATTATACATAATAAGTACTAGAATTCTAACATCACTGCCACTGTCATCCCGTTGCTCATTGATTTGCTCGAGCGGGCACCAGTAGTGTCTTCATTTTGAAACTTTTTGTTACTGTTTTTGACATATTGAATACGCCACGGGTAGTTTGCCAGGCTCTGCCATGTGGGCAAGATACTCTCAGTAGCTTGCCAGGCTCTCCAAGAGGGGTCTAACATCAAATCTATTTAAAAAAAAAAGCTATTTATATTTTCCAGAGATTTGCTCATAAGACAAAGCCTTATAGACTTTTGTTGCTTGTCGCCCATTCACATGAATTTATATTTTAAACTGGTAAAGTGAACATGCTATTCAGCAAACTGTCATAAATTAAAACTCTAACTCTCAAATAAGTCTTTGTTTTGCTTTGTTTTGCTTTGTTTCGGGGCCACCCCCAGCAGTGCTCAGGGCTCACTCCTAGCTCTAAGCCGAGGCATCACTCCTGGAGGATCAAACGTGCAAGGCAACACCCTATCTGCTCTAGCCTCAAAGAAGTCTTTGAAAAGACTTTAACTGACGGCCAGGAGGACTGGTCCATGGAAGGAAGCCTGACACAAAAGGGGGCGGGGAGGTGCTGTTAGGAAAGGGAACGGACTACTATGAAAATGATAGTTGGAAATGATCATGGAATAAGAACCGAGTTCTGAAAGTAGGTAAAGTGATATACATGATAACCTTTCAGTAACAGTATTGTAAACCAAAGTGTCTAACAGGAAAAAAAAAAAAAGAAAGAGGGGATAGAAAAAAGGTAGGCTGTGGAAGGGTGGGGGCAAGAGGGAAATTGGGGACATTGGTGGCGGAAACATAGTCTGATGGGTTGGGTGATGGAATGTTGTATGCGGAAAATCATGAACAACTTTGTAACCCTGCATCTCACTGTGATTCTATTTTTAAAAGATGGGGTGGGGAACTTCTTTATACCTTCTAAGTCCTTCAACTGCACAGTTTCAACCCTTAAATTCTTCTATTTGAATTGTCCTAATCATTACAGGAATCACACTGTCTTTTTTATTTTCTGCTCCGACCCTTAACCTATTTAGTTAGAATACCAGCAAAAGCAAAATGATTCATATCTTTTACAACAAGCTATATACCCACAGTTTAGAAAACAGATTAGACTTCCACATTCAGATGATTACCTAAAACTGCAATCTAAGAGGTTATTACATTCATATTTACTATGGAAACAATGCACAAGCCTCCCCCACATTTCTTTTGAAAATGGCATAGGAAAATGGAAGCAGCAATCGCCTTCACGGAATTACTACCAGCTGCTTATAAAAGTGGACACGGAAGGCGAATGAGAAGGAGGAAGTAGGGGGCAAAGAGAAAGAAGGGTTTGGAGTGGGAGAAAAGGAGGCAAGAGAGGGGGGAGGTAGCAAATAATTTCAAACACCAAATTTTCCCCTTCCACACATAAATGGCCTGAAGAAAGGAAAAGAGAAATCTGCCTTCCAGGAGGTGCTGAAATGCTGGATTTCCCACACTCACACCTTGGTAGCTGACAGGCACAGCTGATTGTATTTCCATTGTTCATTGATTGTGCTATTTGTCCCGCAATCCATCCTTGCTTATGTAATTTCAGCATTCACACAGTTCACACTGTTCTGGCCTGAGGGTTCAGTAGCATGACAGACCGAGAAAATTAGATACAGCACAGTACCAAACTGCTGACCTTCAGAATAGAAAAAAACAAGAGCCCATCTTTTAAAATCAACCTATCTTGATGAGGTTGTTTGAGGGATTGTATTTCTAATATGTTATTCTTTTTCATGGTGGCCATTTATCTTCTTAAAATATATTTCTATTACTAAGAAATGATCATGTAAATTTTAAACTTTCCTTATTGAGCACAGTATTATAAATAAATCTGTTTCCTTTTGAGTTGTGGAAAAGAGGGCAGCTTCTTTTATCTCAAATCAGAATTAAAGAAAAAAAATCAGAATTAAAGAGAGCTGTAATAAAATTAACAAGAAGAAAATTTCACAGAATCTCAGTATGTTCTTTTTTAAAAAAAAAAAAAACAACTGAATTTTCCTGTGCAATGTAACTGGCCAATTGTTGGCCAGAGAATCAAATTACAATCAAAAAATTAAGTTACTTTACGACTACATAAATAACAAAATTACACTTAGTTATTTGTTTTTCTTTGAAATAGTGCCAAAATCATATAAAAGACAAATGTTTTCCCTCAGAACCTTTTACTAATTTGATGCACCATCAGTCCACAATCATTTAATATGTAATTGCTACAAGTAAAGACAGTTTTCTGGTGAGCTACAATATAATCATTTAATAAGGCTATTTAATATTCATATGTTACCAGTATCTGAGCCTCAAACTTCATTTTTATTTTTTATTGGCCTAAAAATATCAACTGCAGCAAAAGTAACTAACTCTTTATTATCCCTAGTGCTTGGTTTGTTTTTATTTCCCTTCAATTTGGAAACGTTTCTCATTCCAAAAATCTATGTTGAGTGATTCAAGATTTGGCAACTGGACTTCTGGAACAGTTGCTTACATATCTATAGGAAGAGTCAAGGCTTAAAGCTCAGATCACAGAGTAATTATTACCACTACCCCAGGTTTGCTTTCTACTATGTGGCTTGATCTCACTTATGTGGCTTGATCTGCAATTATCTCATTGGTAAAGAGAGCATGATGATAAATGTTCATAGCATTTGAGGGAAAATTAAAAGTGAAATTCACGAAGAGCTATTTAGTATAGTTTGTGGCTCAGAAATACTCAAAAATAGTCATTCTTTCCAGCCTTTTGCACAGTCTTCTGATGATCTCTGTGAAATTCACATCAAAGGTTTAGATGCCGAGCTAACAGAAACCACTGCAGAACATTAAGAGAACACACAACTGCTGAATAGCTCTTTGTTCCGCCTTTTTAAGGAACTACACTAAGTTCAACTTGCAAAAATAGTGAGTCCTGTTGATGTGGAAGGAATAGGTTTAAACTAAGCAAACTTCCCCCCCTTGTACCTATTTCTCATTTTTCTTCACTGCTGAATTAAAGCATGGATTTCCTTTTAAAGTGTAAGGACGCAAAAAGAAAGGAAGTGAGAAAACTATCTTTCACATAACCCAGGTACTTTCACATGCTGTCATTCTATCTCCCTGCCTGTCACTCTCATACCTCTGCGGAGCTTTTACACCTGCTATCAGCTCACTCTCCAATGCACAATTCTGATTTTGGCCTTTATCTCACCACTGACATCACATTATTAAAAGCCACTGAGGATCTCTGATTCCAGCCCTTTCATCCTTCAATCCTCAATAGCTTTAAAACACCCCTCAAGTCCCTGACCTCTACTGGCTTTGCCTATTTTGATTTCTTCTCTTCTTCCTACTCCATACACTGAAATACCCTGTCTGTCCTTCTTTTTGGATAAGTCACATGATTCTCACTAGTTTTTTTATTTTCCTACCTGTTCCTGAAGTGAAGTTTTTAGTAATTGGCTTTTTCTCCACCACTCACTCTCAACATTACCCAGACTTTAATTTTCACTTCTTTGCAACTTATAGTTAATTCTGTTTGTCTCTACCAAGTCCTCTCCATTTTTAATCCATTACCTGAAATTGATAATCACTTCCTCCACTTGGATATAAGTCTTAAATTCTTAGTCACCACAGCAACTTTTCTTCCCTGGACCCAGTTCCAGGTGGCACTATATGAAATTTGGCCTGAGACCACAGCCAACCCAGCCAAATACTTGACTGTGTACCCTGGAGGTACTCAGAGAACCATATTTAGTGCCAAGGCATTGATGGAATGCAGGGCTAAGGCCTTAATTCATGAATTCCTGTACTATCACTCAGCCAATGATACTGAATTTCTAATGAAAACTTAGAATAAATATTCTAATATTGACAACTGCTTTGGAAAAAAGCAAAACATCTGGGTTAAACAAGCCTATCTAAAAACTTGCAACAGTTACACACACATCACGAACCTCTATCCTAAGAAGTAAAGTCACACATCTTGGCTTGCCTTCTAAAATCATCATGAAACTTCCTTTTGAAGTCAAGTACCAGTAACTCAAAATAATTTCCATAAATCAACTGGTCTTCCATGCTAAGTTCCAAGCACATTTTTCACTTTTGTGCCTTTGTCAATTTGTTTCCCATTCAGAACTGCTTTTTCTCCAAGTCTACCCTAGGATTCAATCCAAATGTTACGCTTTCTCTTAAAATTTTCTGCTGTTTTATTACAGTTTATAGGAATATTTGCCCAACATTTCAAAAACATTAATATCAGTATTATCTGATATTAAGTTAGGGTTAGGGTCAGGGTTAGGGTTAGTTCTATGCAATTTACTAGCTTTATCTCAGTATATAAATGTAATTCTCAAAAAGTGATATCATTAGTTTCATCTTACCAATGAGAATATTACTAAAGCTTCCTCAAGGTAAATGGCAGAGTGCACTGAACTCAAGCCAATCGTGTTCCAGTAAAGAAGAGCAGATGTAGATATGAATCTAAATAACACAAAACCACTGGCCTGAAAAGTTATGTGCATAGCTGTATTTATTGCAACACTGCCTGTAATAGTGCTCTAAAACTATTTTAAAAAAGGGAAGTACCCAGTGACAGCTAAACATGTAGAAAAATAATGATGCACACGTGTGCACGCACACACACACACACAAGCACACAAGCACACATACATACACTCACACCAGGGAATACTAGTTAGTTATAAGAAAAGATGACATCATGCCTTCTGCAAAAACATAAATGTGTGTGACAACATAGATGGGTCATTCTATGAGAAATCAAGGGATAAGTCACAAGAAAAAGAAAAAACTAAACTACCAGATAGTTTCACTTTTGTTGTTGTTATTGCTGTTGTTTTTAGTAGAATATAAAGAAACAAAGAAAGAAAACAAGTGGAAGCAAATAAAAACACCTGGACTCTGACCCCAGTTCTGAGGTTAGCAAAGGAAGAGAGAGAAGGAGAAAAAATATGGAGAGTGTAATGGGTGTTGGAAGATGGTACTTAAGTGGTGGATTGGTATGGTATGCAGAAGGGACTTCACATTGTGTTGAAAAATGCTGCTGTATCACTGTCATCTGGTTGTTCATCGATTTGTTCGAGTGGGCACCAGTAATGTCTCCACTGTGAGATTTGTTGCTACTGTTTCTGGCATATCGAATAAGCCACGGGTAGCTTGCCAGGTTCTGCCGTGCGGGCGAGATACTCTCGGTAGCTTGCTGGGCTCTCCGAGAGGGGCGGAAGAATTAAACCTGGGTCCGCCGCATGCAAGGCAAACGCCCTGCCCCGAAAAATGCTACTAAACTCATTTTCTATACTGTGATTTTTGAAATATTTGAAAAGTACATTCCTATTACATGCTAGAACTTTAGTGAAGAAATGCATCTGCTCACAGTTTAGTGGTGATTACTTGACTTCAGACGAATTTTCAATTATACTTTCACAACGTTCATAGTCTTTTTTTCTTTTAAGTAACCATGAAACTACAAAGTTATTAAAGATTAGATTTCAAATGTACACATCCCTTCACCAATGTCCACCTCTCTGCCAATCTCCCCCATCCCTCACCCCCATTTACCTCCCACCCATCACTCTGCCCCTAGGCCGGGCCTTATTTCTGCACTGTAGCTTACAGTCCTGTTGTGATAGTGTTTCATCCATTCAGCACCACCTCCTCCTGGTTGAATGCTTCCCTCCCCCATAGTCTTTGCCGATTTCCTGCCCTGCCCCAGGCCTCTCCACAAAAAGCATGGTCCATGTTGAATACCAGTTCTTAGGTTCTATTGTCTTTGGGCATAAACTGTGATCTTAATGAAATCAAAAAACCAAGAAGGGAGCATTTACGCTTGAGTCATCCATCACATAACAAGCGTAAAAAAATACAAAACTCTTTAGATGATTCATAAGACTATGTACAGTTTGGATTTCTTCTTCTGTTTCATAATAATTTTCCTACCCTTCCTGACACCCTAGCAACATGCACCTTCCTTCAGTGTCTAGAACTGAGTTGCTTCACCTCTCTCAGCTTTTGCATAGTCTATTTTCTTTGCCAAAAGCAATCCTCCTCTCTATGTCTATTCCCTAATCCTAGTAATCTCAGGTTAAATATCATTTTAACTTGATGCTTTCTATAACCCTTCTAGAGAAGATTGCGCAGAATCCATTAACCATTGCATTCCCTGCATGTATCCCTTGCTGCCATGTGATGCGTTTCATCACTCTCTCTTTCCTAATTTCCTTGGTTTACATAGTTGTTCAGTGACTGATGTCCTTTAATTATTTTAAGTCATATTAAGATTTGGAGGAATTACAAAAAAACTACATCTCCAAGCTAATTGGCAATGGGTAACTTGCATGCTGTTATAACTCCCATTATGAAAACGTTAACTTGAGATCATTTTCCAGTATCTGCATTTAGCTGGAGCAGTTTCCTATTCAGTTTATAGTCACCATTAACTTAGTCAATTCTAAATCAATAAATATATGAGACTTGTTGATTATTTAAATAAAAATACACTAAAAAGGAATTGTACACTCCGACATAAAGGTGACCCAAAGCTAGGAACACACTTCAGGTAGAGACTTGCCTGTAAGTATGAGGCCATAGAGTTTTAGAATGCCAAAAATAAAATTTAAATAAATACATTTTCTTGTGGCTGGAGTGATAGCACAGTGAGTAGGGCATTTGCCTTGCACCCAGCTGACCAGGGTTCAATTCCCAGCATCCCTTATGGTCCCCTGAGCACCGCCAGGGGTAATTCCTGAGTGCAGAGCCAGGAGTGACCCCTGTGCATTGCCAGGTGTGACCTAAGAAAGCAAAAAAAAAATGCATTTTCTTTAGGGCATAAAGGAACAACTTAGCAACTTAGAGAGAACCTTCATGAGTTCAAAGCTTTGGTGCCCAATATGCTTAGCATAATCTGAGCATCCCTGCTGCCTAAAATCCCAAACACAATAAATAAGCTGATTCATTAATGTGACCCTGATGAGAGAGTTAGCTCTACTGATGCATAATGCATAAAGGAAAAGTGAATTGCCTTTTCCTTCACAGAATTGGAGCTAGAATTTAGGGTTGGGCCCAGCATAACTAATTTCAGGAGAAAATAACCAAAATATCCATTCTAGGATTGGAGTAAATTACTGAAAGTTCTAACTACTTTGCTTTTTTTTTAAATGAATGTTATTGGATCATCTTGAGATATAGTTACAAATTTGCATGATTACATTTCAGTCATACAATGCTCGAGCATCCTTCCCTCCACCAGTGCACATTTTCCACCACCATTGTTCCCAGTATCCCTCCTGCCACCCCCACCCCATCTCACTCCCTGCCTCTGTGGCAGGTACAATCCTTCTTACTCTCTCTCTCTCTAGTTTGGGGCATTATGATTTGCAATACAGATACTAAGAGACCATCATATTTGGTCCTTGCTCTACTTTCAGCACATATCTCCCATCCTGGGTGAGTCCTCCAATCATCATTTACTTAGTGGTTTCTTCTCCATCCCAACCACCTTTTCCCCCAGCATGTGGGGTCGGCTTCCAAACTGTGGTGTGATCCCCCTGGCCCTTATCTCTACTGTCCTTAGATGAACTAACTACTTTGCTTTTTTTATAATAAAAATATTAAATAGATTTTTTAATATTTTATTAAATCACCGTGAGAACAGTTACCAAGCTTTCAGGTTTAAGTCTCAGTCATACAATGACCAAACACCAGCCCCTCACCAGTGCACATGTTCCACCATTAAGAACCCCAGTATATACCCCATCCTACCCCCAACCTTCCTGTGTGGCAGATGATTTTCACTTTACTCTCTCTTTATTTTGATTACCTTCAATGTTTGGACAGAAAACCCACTATTATTATTTGGAATTTTCCCCCAACAATCAGACCTGCTGAAAAGGCATTATTTGATCATTTGTTTTCTATTGCTAGGAATGAAGAATATATGATTTTGGATTTCTGGTATTTTAGTAACTAAGTCCAGAGTGATTTCTGCAAGAAGCCACTGGGTTCTGAAATTGGTTTTTGTGCTTCTGGGATCATGGTTGTTCAGGAGCAGAGGAGCCATTTGTGGGCAGCCGCTGGGGTCTCGTCTGGGCGGGGAACAGCGCCAGTACCACTCCCCATGCCGAGATTTCCCGCATAACTCATATCTCCATCCAATGGGCTCTGAAACATGCCAGTCGCCATGCTGCCGCCACTGAAAGGAAAGGCTGAGAGACAAAAACCTTTCCCCTCCCAGGGCGGCACAGGACCATAGCTTAGTTCACAGTCTAGAGGCATTTCTGCTAGAAGCCGCTGGGTTCCAAACTTGTTGTGTGCCTCTGGGGCTCTCTATAGTTTTGGGCATTATATTTTGCTTGGATAGTCAACACCACCATTCAAGCCTGCCTCCTAGGGGCTGATGCTAGATCATCTATCTTCCATTGCTCACTACTTTGCTTTTGACTGCAGTTCTCATCATTCCCTGGTGGTCTAGTGGTTAGGATTGCACTTGACTGCAGTTCTCTACTCAAGTCTTCAGAAGAGAAACTTTACTAGTCCCCAAATCAGGTAATAATCACTAAACTGTGAACAGAGGCATTTTCTTCACCAAAGAACCGACAGGTAACTGAAATTTTGCTTTTCAAAGAGTTCATAGATGACAGTATAGGAAATTTATTTTGCTATTCACCACCTTACAAAATCCCTTTAAGATATACTTAAAGATTTCCGTTTCAGGTTCATACTGCCACATATGTACACCACTACCTGGGGGTGTCATGGTGAAGGCTAGTAAAAGCTAGTATATATTTAGAATATCTTGGTGGCATAGTTGGTCCTGTGGATTCTGAGGGTAGAGCTTATCCTTTGTGAAGAGAGATGAGCTTATAACTCAGATGATGCTGTTGCCTCTAGAACCACCAAGGGCATCAGCGAAGATGAGTTTGAGTGTGTGTAGCTCGCTGTAGGGGAAAAACCACTCATTGGCTTGTTTCACAGAAAGAAAAGGGGTCAACAATACTGAAAACCAAGCTGCAACTTTGTTCTGACTCAACAAAGAAAAAGTTGCAAGCAACCAGGAAAGGTTAGCTCAGCCCAACACAGGAGTCAGACCTGTAACCAATACAGATCTCACCAAATCATTCCTTTCCCTGACTGCTGGCAAAATGGGCAATCCCAGAGCAAAGTACTATTTTTTTGCTCGTGTTTGGGCCATACCCTGTGGTTTACTCCTTCCTGGCGCAATGCTCAGAGATCACTGAGAGAAGAGGTGGGGGATTGGTCTTAGGGGAACCTATGCAGTGGCAGGAAGGAACCGGGGTCCATTGGGAGCAAGGCAAGTACTTTACCTGCTGCACTATCTTCCTGGCCCCATTTCTAAACCTTTCATAGGAAACCTTCCTCACTGATAACTGACAGGTGAGAAGGGCCACACCTTGCAGGCTCAGAGCCCAGCTCAAAGGGCAGCCAAAACTCTTGAGTTCCCTGCTCCTCTCTCTCTCCACATCCTCTGGCTGGGACATTTAATCTACAATGCTATTTGAGAATATAAAGATAATGTTGATAGCCACTTAATGCTGCCACTCCAGGAAAAGCTAACTTTATTCCTCTCGTGATTTCTACAGCACATGGCCTGTCTGTATTCCTGGGCAGCCCAGAGACCCAGATAGCTTCATACACAGAAGAAGGTCCGCCCCAACCAGCCAGCTTGGTCGGACACCTACAAGCCTTCCTGCCCTCTCCCACACTTTCATTCAATGCAACTGCTTACAAACAACGTTAGAGTCAACTTGCAAGATGTCCTTGGAATCTTTGATAAAGAGGGTATTGTTGGCCTTAGAAGAATACCGACACATGGGGCCTCTGTTGGGTTGAGTATTTTCTGGAGTTTTTCATACCCTCTTTCCCAGCACAGTGTTGGCTCCTGGGTGCTACTTCCCTGGTTGGTGGCACTACTTGCTGTCTCCACGACCTAGACTGTGCTGTCCTCGCAGCTGTAGCCTCTGTTTTAGTTCCTTTAACGTCCCCTGACGTCCCCGTTGAGGAGCCTAGCCCAGTCACATACAGGTGAACAGCCCTCTACAAGAACCCGGGCTCACCAAACGCCACCAAATCCTTGCAGAGGAGGATTCTCGGCCAGTGAGGGCGAATTCTGAATTCTGGAACACGCATGGGAGAGAAAAAAAGGTTCTAAGCACCTCCCCCAATCCTTGGATTTTCTTTCCTAAGACAATTCCAGTTCCTGGGACCCGAAAAAGTTCAGAGACAACGTGGGGGGCTGACGACCGAGTCACTCACCAGCTGGTGGCAGGCGCTTGCGTGTTCTCCAGGGTTTTGGTCCAGGGCTTGTACCAACTGATCTGCTCGGCCGCTTTGCCCCAGAACCTCTCGGGGTCGGCCACGGCGGCCGCGAAGTTGGTCTTGTACTCGCCGCCGCCGCCCGTGGACAGCGCGCGGCAGCCCCGGCCGGCGAGGGCGCCCCGCGGGCCGGGGGCCACATATGCCCTGCGGGCCGCGCCCGCCCCCCGCGCCGCCGCCGTCCCGGGCAGGGGCCCCCCGAGCGCCCCCGCACCCGTGACTTTCCGACACTGCAGCCACGAAGGTTTCATCGCCGCCTCCCCCGCGCCAGCGACACCGCCGATCTCGGTCCCCGGGTGCAGAGCTCCGGCCACCCCGGAGCGCCCGCGGCTTCCCAGGGCCCGCAGGGAGTGCGCGGGGGCGGAGAAGGAGGGCGAGGTGTGCCCGGAGCCCGGGAGGGTGGACAGCGCGGGAGAGTCGCCGGGAAAAAGCGACCTGGAGCCGCGCGAGTAGCAACAGGCTGGAGCTGGGGGGTGGCAGGTGGGGTGCCAGGCACCGCTGCTCAGGGAACCGGGGGCGCTAAGGGAAACCCCACCCCACTGTGGGCCTGTCCCGGCAGGAGAGTGCCCTCCCCTCGGCACACGCAAGTTCCCCTTGGCCCGGCCCCCGAACAATCCCGCGCTCCCTTTGGGCCTGCAACAAGTGGGGTGCGCCGTTCGGCCTGGTGCACGGGCCAAGGAGCTCGCCCACCCCCAAACTGCAGCTCCGGCCTCGCCGCCAGCCCCCGACTGTGCTGACTTTGCCATTTATTTATTCGTTTGAAACTCAGCTCAGTGTCCAGCGGTTCCAACACTGGATTCCAGGCCCGGGATGGCTCCAGGATTTCCTGACCGCTGAGAGCAGGGGGAGTGGAAAGCTCAGGCCAACCGTTCTGGGGTGTACAACGGGACCGTGATTGACAGGTCCCTGGGGAAGGGAACCCCCTCTGGGATGGGAGTCACCTGCTGACTGGCCTCTCGTGGGCCCTAGGAAGGGAAAGCAACCTGTTGCATTTTGTATTTTTCCAGCTGACGTTGGAGCTTCTGTGGTATCAGCACCAATGGGCCGAAATCAAAGACAAAAGGAGTAAGCAGCAAAGATGAATGAATCTGAACCCACCCCCGCCAAAAAGGAAAAATAAAAGGTTAAGAAAAGTTTTAAGGCAGTACAGATGACTATTGGTTTGGTATGTTTCAAGTCCCTTCACTGTGTGTTGTGTGAGTGTACTGCCTTGTGAAATGTAGAAGCAATTGCATGCCTTAGTATTATGACAAACACCCTGTTTTGATGGGACAGTGTTCGCTCTTGGAAATATAAATATGGGTACCGACAAATGGAAGCTGAGAATCACTGAAAGAAGGCCCTTGGCCTTTGGGAGGATTCTACACCTAAGAAACTGCAAACAGGTTGTTCAAGAAAATAAAAAGATGGAGATGAAGGCTAAAGTAATAGCAAGGGCGGTGAGATTGCTTGGCTAAAACTCTCTGCCTTGGGAGGGTGTTTGATTATTTACAGGTGTCCAGAATGGTCCATAGGGCCTCTCTCCCCTCCCAACTGTGCAATGTCCGCTGTGGCATGGCCAGGTGTTTGTGAGTAGGAAAGGAAATGTGAAATATGTGAAATGCCTTCAACCCTGGCCAAAATAGAACACACACACACACACACACACACACACACACACACACACACACACCACCACACAGAGTACTCCCAGGGGAGGGGAGGGGAGGGGAGGGGAGAGAAGGGGAGGGGAGGGGAGGGGGGGAGGAAGGGAAGAGCTAATGCAAAACAACGAAAATTATTTAACACAGATACTCCCTTTCGGGCTGGAGCGATAGCACAGCTGTTGGGCGTTCACCTTTCACGGGCCGACCGGAGTTTGATCCCTCCGCCCATCTCCGAGAGCCCAGCAAGCTACCGAGAGTATCAAGCCCACGGGGCAGAGCCTGGCAAGCTAGCCAAGCATATTGGATATGCCAAAAACAGTAACAATAAGTCTCTCAATGAGAGACGTTACTGGTGCCTGCTCGAGCAAATTGATGAGCAACGGGATGACAGTGACAGTGACAGTGACAGTGACTCCCTTTCAGCTGAGATGTCAAACACTCAAGATTTTCCTGCCACATGTCACCTACATATTTTCTGAAGACTTCAAATCAACCTGCAACAGGAAGACAAAAGTTACCCACTGCAGCCAGAGAAATTAACAAAGCCATGTGACCTCTTGGCACCCTCTTTTTCTCTGTCCAGTCGCTTATTGCTCTTCTCAGGTAGATAAGATTCCTTAACCCTACACTAGGTCTATTTTATTACATGATGTCCAATTCAGGGAACTGTACAGAGGGTTGATTTCTTGCCCTTCACGTGGCCAAGGACCAGGGGCTCAATTTCTGAATACCCCATATGCCCATATAGTCTCCCCAGTGACCCCTCACACATACACACTACCCAAATTAGGAGTGATCACTGAGAACAGAGCCAGAATTAAGCACTGTGTACTACAGGTGTGACTCAAAAACAAAGAATTGATGTCCACTTCAATCATTTGTTTAATAAATGCATGTGCAAAGTGTGACTTATCATGGAGATAAACTTGAAGACTGCAGTTACTGGCACCTACTTTGTGAGCATATGTTCTGACACTTTGCAAATATGGAACTAAATGGGAACTGAAATCCATCAGCTCACGGTTGGAGGCTACATAGCCACCATGAAAAAGAGATTCAAATCTTGCCATTCAGAATGGGGAAGTTCGCCTTGAGTTCTAGGTGTGCCCAAATAGCTATCGTTACCTTCTCAAAGTAGGGGTCCCTCAGTCTGTTTCAGCTCTGTTCCATTTAACCCCCATACCATCCAAATTGTAACATTGGCTTTCTGTGTCACAGTTTGACCAAGACTGAAAATCTGACTCCAAAATCCATAAATCTTAGACGACGCTAATCAAAAAAAATTTATCGTGTAGTAATGTGTGACAAATTGAAAAACTAGGTCCATTCTTCTCCGAGGACTGCAAAGGCAGTCGAGAGGGCTGGTGAAAATCTGCCAAGATAAAGACAGAAGGAACAGAAAGGAAACCAAATGAGAGAAGAAAAAGATGAATTCATAGCTTAAAAGAAAGTGGGGGGAGGGAGGCCTGAATTTAACTGCTTGGGGAAGAGAAATTGAATTTCCAGGAAGGTCTCAAGATTTAGAGGCTCTGGATTCCTCTAATGTTTGAGAATGAAAGTCAAGAGCTTAAAAAAACAAAAGGGCTTCAGACCAGACTCCATTGCTCCATTGTCTTGGGACCAAGACTCACCCAGAAACTGACCTGCTGAAAATTCAACTATGTGGTTCTTTGGGACTGAAATCTTCAGGCTTTTAGGCTTTCTCTGGGTCTGGAAAGGCTACCTCCCCCAATCCCAACCCTGTCTGTACTTCTAGAAGGCCAGGCAGTCATGTCCACACCCCAGAGCTGCCACCAAGTTAAAAATTAAACTTCAACTATACCATTTAGTTAAGAATTCTGAATTTCCTGGTGCATGCAGTAGCATGACATCTCCAAACTCTGCAACAGTCATAATCCAGTAATAGCACACCAGATTTGACGGGACAATGGGACTGTGCTATATCTAGCAAAGCGGGTAGGGCGTTTGCCTTGCATGCAGCCAACCCAGGTTTGATTCCTCCCAACCCTCTCAGAAAGCCTGGCAAGCTACTGAAAGTAGCTTGCCCCCCGCACCCCCCGGCAGAGCCTGGCAAGCTACTCATGGCATATTCAATATGCCAAAACAGTAATGACAAGTCTCACACAGGAGACATTACTGGTGCCTGCTTGAGCAAAATGATGAACAACAGGATGACAGTGATACAGTTTACATAGACAACAACCAATTGGAGAAACCAAACAGTAACACAGAAGGGTTAACCTGTAACAACATTTTAGTAATTCCTAATACAAGGACTTAATGTCTCCATGGTGACATACAAAAATTTCCACTAATTTTCTTCTAAGAAAATATTTCTTGATCATTCCATTAGCAATTTATTGATAGCAATTAATTAAAAGTAAATTATTGTGAGCCTGTCATGGAGACAGGCATGAGGGGTGGTTGGGAAAATTGGAGACAAAGGTGGAAGGAAGGTGACAATGGTTTGAAATTGTTGTTGGAATATTGAATGCCTATAACAAATTGTCATTAACAAGTTTTCAAACCACAGTGTTTATATAAAATATAGAGGGGAAATTTTATATAAGTAAACCTTCTCTATTGCAAATAAACCCCAAACCCAAAATTTATTAGTAGAGAATTTCTTTAAAAGTTTGTGGCTGGAGTGATAGTACAGCAGGTAGGGCGTTTGCCTTGCACATAGCTGACCTGGGCTCGATTCCCAGCATCCTATATGGTCCTCCGATCACCACCAAGAGTAATTCCTGAGTGCAGAGCCAGGAGTAACCCCTGAGCATTTCTGGGTGTGACCCAAAAAGCAAAAAAAAAAAAGGTTTAAATAGAGGGCCAGAGCTATAGTACAATGGGTAGAGCATTTGCCTTGCACACAGCCAGCCTGGGTTCTATCCCCAGCATCCCATATGGTCCCCCAAGTACCACCAGAAGTAATTCCTGAGTGCAGAGCCAGGAGTAACCCATGAGCATCACTGGGTATGACCTAAAAAGCAAAAAAAATAATAAAGAAAGTACAGAAAAGAAAAGCAAAAAGAGTTAAAAAAATTTTTATTAGAAAGGCAGGTATGAAGACAATGTACTATTAAGTAAACATATTAATAAAGATATATAATATATAAACTAGCCAAATAAAAATATTGGAGTCAAAGCAATCTATATTAATGACAGCTAATGCATGATTATTATCATAATGAGCTCCAAACATTAAATAAAATATAATTTAGTTATCTTAGATTTTGAATTGAAAACTTACTTACGTAAATGTAAGAAGCATTTTCTTATATTGTGTTAAAAAGTTTTATTTTTCTTGTTTACATAGGTTAAAATCATAGAGAAATCACAAATTGGCTCTTACTGATTTCCTTTCTGATCACTCTATTTGCTATTCTTAAAGTTTTGTTGGAAAAATTAATACAAAGTAAATTTGTTATGTGCCTAAGAGGGCAGTTTAGGGATGGAAGGAAAAATGAGGACATTGGTGGAGGGAAGATCACAGTAGTGGTTGGAACACTAAATAAAACAACTGAAACAACTATATGATGTGAAACCTTGGAAATTATGGTGTTTTTAATTAAAAAAACTAATTAAAAATTTAAAAATTTTAATCCGGGGGGGGGTAACACCCAGTGATGCTCAGGGGTTACTCCTGGCTCTGCCCTCAGGAATTAATCCTGGTGATGCTCCAGGGACCATATGGGATACGGGGGATTGAACTGAGGTAGGCCACCTGCAAGGCAAACGCCCTTCCCACTGTTCTTTTGCTCCAGCCCAATAAAAATATTTTTTTAAATCACTGTCACTGTCACTGTCATCCCATTGCTCATCAATTTTGCTCGAGCAGGCACCAGTAACATCTCTTTTGTGAGACTTGTTGTTACTATTTTTGGCATATCGAATACACCACAGGTAGCTTGCCAGGCTCGGCCATGCAGGTGAAATACTCTCAGAAGCTTGCCGGGCTCTCCTAGAGGGATGGAGCAATCCAACTGGGTCAGCTGCATGCAAGGCAAATGTCCTTCCCTCTGTACTATCGCTTCAGCCCAATAAAAATATTTTTTTAATAAACCAAAAATAAAATAGACATAGCCATAAAAAAAGGACTGTGGTTTGTAGGATAGTATAAAGGTTAAACACCTGCCTTGCAAGCCATCAATCCTAATTTGGACCTCCCATAGCAATATTTTTGGCCTCGTGTGTGTCTTTTGGAAACCTCCTGAGAAAAGGGAAAATAAGATTGATTAAACACTGAATGAAACAAAGTTATATTCCCACATTACCATATAAAATCATTTTTTTCTGCATGTGTTTCCTTTGAAGTTACCTACTGTACTACAGATTGTTTTATTTTTTTTTTTAATTTGGTTCACTTGTTTGGGCACCATATTCAAAGTGCTCAAGCTCTATATTTGGGTATTGCTCCTGGAGGTGCTCAGGGGAACCTGCAGTTCAGAGGATCGAGTGAGTCCTGGCCTCTGGCACACAAAGCATGCACTCAGTCTTTTGAACTATTTCTTTGGACCTTGTACAACATAGACTGTTAAAAGGAGTTCTACTTCAGGTCAAGGGTAGAGCAAGTGTGAAGGAATAGTCCAACCACGGCAAAGTGCCTGGTATTCAGGTAGAGCAGGATTGAGTAGTAATGGAAACTTCTAAGGAAGCCAGCTAGCGAGGTGCTAAGTAGTGTGAAAATGCAGGCCAAGGTTAGGGAACAGGACACTGGTCTTTAAATTAAGACCCTAAAGTCTGTAACTCATCACTAAGCATAGGAATAGCCTAAAATGCATTACTCATTGAGTCTTTGAATGAATCTACAACTGCCACTTACAAGATGTGAAAAACTGGAAAAGTCACTAGTTTTCCTACCCTTAGTTTCATTATCTGGATTTCGGGATGAGATCCTTTCCAAGGCTTAGTTCTCATAGGATTGTCACAGAGTTTAAGTATGTGAAAATTGCTTAGCTTCAGAAGTAAACCAAGCTAATTTAGGACAGCCACAAATCTTGTGAACAAACTATTCTGAAATCAGTGTCTGAAACCTCCAGCTTTATTAACTTTTTAAAAAAATTACCATAGGAAGAAGAAAGTGAATATGAAAAATGAAGAGATATGAAAGGCTTCTCAGAAAAGAATGAAAAGAAGGGAGAATCAAAGTATTTAGAGAAATCCCTAAAAAGAGAAAACAAAACCAAACCAGGAGAACAGAAAGGAATATGAATTGAAAGAGGAAAAAACAGACAAGAATCCTATAACTTAATTTTTTCTACTTTATAATTTATGTTTACAACTGATTATCTCTTATATGGGTTAACCATTTTACCAGAGAGGAAAAAGTGACTAATAAATACATAATTTAAAATAATTGTAGATTGCCTAGTTATGCATCCTCCTCAAAGAAAAGTTCATGTGATCATCTAAATTTGCTGGGTGAAGTTTCTGAGTTTGGCTAGGTACAGTTATGGAGAGTTTCATTTTGGGATAAAGCAAAATTTCACTCATACATTACAGTCATAATTTTCTGGATATCATGAAAACTTGACAAATACACATGGAAGCATTTGGACAAAAATACTTTATCACTGTATCAGGTATTTTCTGCTGAGCTCAAATTTGAGTTCGTAGGATCACTGCAGATTTATTCCAATTTAGCAAAGGAATTTTGGAAACTATGGTAATTTCCTTGACTTAAAATGCATTTAACATCCCAAATTGATAGTGTGTGTAATAAAATAAATATGAACCTCTGTTTTGAAACTTTCTGCCTACTTGCTAATTGCAATAAAGAAGGAAAAAAAGGTAGCTGAAAGGAATTTTTAAAAAATATATTGTAGTGAATAAGAAGTCACTAGGTAAGTACAGCTTAATCTCACAACCAAATAAAAGAGAATATATGATAAATTCAACTACTTAATTTTATTTGTGGATAAAACCATTAGAAATTCTTTTTAGCTTAGTAAAAACTTAATTTTTGTATTAAAAAATCTGCAGAAAACGACATAGGCAGATACTTCCAATTATTTTTTCAACTTTCTTTCTTTTTCTCTGAATAAAAATGTTATTCTAAAAAAGAAATATTCCATCAATGCAATTCTTATTGGAAATCCAATAAAAGTTTCTAATATTTTTACTCGGGTCACAAAATGCTGGAAAGATCATTTATCTAAAGAGATTATTCCTAAGAAGTTATCAAATTTCTGTTTCATATTTACAATCTAAAACCAATTTCTAGTACTCAAACATTTGTAATAGTTTTTGTTAACAACAAAATCTCTCATAAGGTATTAAGAAAAAGAAAAAAAATCCTTAGAATACCCTTTGTAATATTTGTCATCAAGTAGACTTGTTGCCTAATATAATTTTGTGTTGTTATGCACATGTGTGCCTGTGTGTATGTGTGTGTGTGTGTGTGTGTGTGTGTGTGTGTGTGTGTGTGTGGTGGAGGTGGTGGGGGTGTAGCAGGAGGGTAGACTCTTGAGTGAGAAAACAAAACAATGCCAGTTTGTCAAAACAGAAGTTGCTCTTACATAACAAGGAGTTGGGCAATAATTTTGGGACTTCAGTCAACACAACAATTTCAACTAAAATACTGCTATAAAATTGAAAGTAATACAGAGAAATATTAATGATTTATTTTAGGTAGATCATGAAATCAAGCATGCTATTTATTTACTATTTAAAGTAATTTTATTTTGTTTTTTGGGTTTTTTTTTTCCTTTTGGGTCACACCTGGCGATGCACAGGGGTTACTCCTGGCTCTGTACTCAGGAATTATCCCTGGCATGCTCAGGGGACAATATGGGATGCTGAGAATTGAACCCGGATCGGCCGCGTGCAAGGCAAATGCCCTACCTGCTGTTCTATCACTCCAGCCCCAAGTAATGTATTTTTAAATAAAATTCTGAATCACTTTATCACTGTCACTGCCCGGAGCCAGAGGTTCTTCGTCCTCTTAACCACTTCATCGATTTGCTCGAGCGGGCACCAGTAATGTCTTCATTGTGAGACTTGTTGTTACTGTTTGGGGCATATCAAAGCTAAATTATATATTTATTGGTTAGTTGGGTACATTTCCCCTAACCATGATTCTAAATAATGAGAAATTTATGTGATAACTTTGTCTTCCTTGCTGATAAAATTTCATGTATTTAAATTCAAGAACTAAATATTTTAATCTTGTTTAAGATATTTATTTTAAGAGACTGTAAATTTACCAGGAACAGAGTGTCTTCACAATCTGAAACAGATATTTTATTTTAAAACATTTCAACTGACATGTCTCTGTTTTCACTTGCATTTTGGTTCTTCCACACACTCCTTTATTTTGTTTGTTTCTTTGAATCTTTGTACTTATAATTCTATGTAGATTTAGAGTTTCTTGAAACTTGTACCCATTTAAAGAAACCCAACTCATCATGTTTAAAAAAACATGAAAGACCTTAATATTTAAAATAAATTTTCAGGACCCTCTGCGGCGCTTAAAGACTTTGACTCCAAAGATGTAACACATTCGGGCATCCAGCGCAGCACCTGAGAGCAATGCATTGGGACACCAAACTGGGCTACAACTCGGTGCTGCTGGGGGTGGATTTTTTCCCCCCCCACCCTGTCTTCCTGCATGGAAAGCGGCGGGCTGGCGGCACCATGTGGCAGGCGCCATCTTCTGATTCCAGACCCACAGGTATTCGGATTTTACTTTGGGGGCTCCCAGGAACTCATGGGAAGGGGGCGTAACCGGCACGCCCTCGGCCCAGATAAACCCGGAGCTGCTGAGCGCGAATCGGACCCTCTGCGCCTAAAGACTTTGAATTCAGAGACTTCTTACAGCAATGCACTGGGACTGTGAGCTGGGCTATGTAATTTCTGGCAGAATTCTCCCTGGACTTTATACAGAAACCCAAAACCGCGCGGACGCGGCAGCGTCCGCGCGACTTAACATTTATAATTGTCAGCAATGTGAATTGGTTCCATTTGAACAGGTCTGACTTGGGGGGAAACTCCAAATAATAACAGTAAGTTTTTGTTGAAAGTATTGAAGTTTTTTAATGTAGCAGCCACCTCTGGACTGTGAACTAAGCAAAAGCCCCACGCTGGCCGACGTGGCGTGGCGTACACCATACTATGAGGCGCAGGAAGGGGGATGAGGGGGAAAAAGAAAAAAAAAAAAAAAAGGGAAAAGGAAAAAGAGAAAAAAAAAAAAGAGAGAGAGAGAGAGAGTTATGTCAACTATAGTGAGTTTTGTGTTGAATTATGGAATGTAATCAAGGTAAAGAAAAAACGAAGTGAAATTCATTAGTTATACAGTAGGGGGTAGGGGGTGGGGGCGGGGGGTATACTGGGGTTTCTGGTGGTGGAATATGGGCACTGGTGAAGGGATGGGTGTTTGAATATTGTATAACTGACATATAAACCTGAGAACTTTGTAACTTTCCACATGGTGATTTAATAAAAATTTAAAAAAAAAAAATAAATAAAATAAAATAAAATAAAATAAATTTTCACATGACTTTTTCATGTCATTTTTTTCACTCTTTTTCATCCAATATGACTAAATTGTTAGATGTGACTAAACTTTTCAAGCATCTGGAGTGTCTTTTCCTTGTATGTCTACTTCCAAAATTGAAGGCATGACAATTTCAGAGTGGTACAAAACTTTCTTCCTTTGACAGATGATTATACCAGCAAAACTAATTGTAAATATGTAAATGTGTGGGAGGGAGGATAAGTGTGTGTTAAATGCCTAATTTTTTCTGCTCCCATCAACATTTCTGGTTTATTTTTGCACCCCTTCTCTATTGACTTAAAGCCATGAACAGTATGCTTACTCAATTCCCTTTCAGCAGACTCCCTATGTACTACTATTCAATCAGTAATTTATCCTAAATGTCTCTTATTATTCTCATCTAATTCTGTCAATGGATCCATCTCTATTCTCTAGTAGCTCATCTAACTAAAAGGAAAACAAATTAGCAATTGCTATGTAGCATATTAGCACATTAGAGGTAAATGAGAATGTAATGGGGGAAATATAAAAAAAAAAAAGAAATTTATATGTTCAAGCCAAAAGTACACATTCTAAAATAAAAGCCAATTGCATAGCTGGTCTGATATCCAGCAGTGGTACCCAACTATGTATAAAGAAAACTCAAAGACTGTGATTTTGACTTGGCATTCTATATTGCTCTCTGCTGCGGGGTCCTTTGAAGAATGTAGTGTACTCTGCCTATTGTTGAATATATTATACCTAAGTATCACTTGTCATCCTGTTGATCTTCCATTTGCTCAAGTAGGCACCAGCAATGTCTCCATCTGTCCCTGTCATGTGCTAGTGTAGCCCAATGGTATCTGCTTGCTCCAGGAACAGGAAGAGCCTCAAACCGTTCATTCAGGGTCTTGACAAAGAAGTCTGACTATCTTGTAGGTGGGCGGCCACTCGGTCTTTTGACAACCCATGGAATCCAGTAGCAAACAGCTCCAGTCCAAAGGTGGTCTCTGAATCACATTATGTGTCTGGCCCATCTGATTTTTTAAAAAATTTTATTGAATCACTGTGAGATAGTTACAAGCTTTCATGTTTGGGTTACAGTCTCACAATGATCAAACACCCATCCCTCCACCAGTGCACATTCCCCACCACCAATATCCCGGATATACCCCCCTTTCCCACCCTCCCCCTGCCTCTATGGCAGACAATATTCCCCATACTCTCTCTCTACTTTTGGGCATTATAGCTTGCAACACAGACAGATTTTCGATGCCTTGGCCAATGAGGCAGTGTTCCTGATTCTTGATCTTCGACAGAGTTCAGAACACTGGATTCCTTCTTTCACTTGAATGAAACATGACATTCCTTCTCTCACTTGAGTGAAACATGATACTCCTAGCATGGCTCTTTTGATTCCTTTTAGGAATACCGGAAAATAGCATTCTCATCCTGTTTTTCATCCTGATTTAATAGGGCCCAGGTCTCTGAGGCATATTGTAGTACAGGAAGAACGGTGGAGTCGAAAAGACATGCCCGGAGCCAGAGGTTCTTCGTCCTCTTAACCACTTCTTCTACGCTCTTGAGGAGTTCCATGTTGCTCTCTTCCTCCTGTTCCTCCTGCGTAGTTCTGGAGCCAAGTCATTCCTCATGTTGAGTTCTCGATCCAGGTACACATAGCTGCTGCATTTGGAAATGTTTGTTCTGTTGAGAGCAAAATGGAACGTCAGGGAAGAGATTCAGCTGCAGTCCAACCACCTTTCCACACTCGTGGTCGAAGTCGGCCAACATTTGTGCCGTTTGGGTAATGTTTGGTGTTATTAGAATGATGTCATCAGCAAAACGGAGGTGGTGTAGTTGCCGACCGTCTATCTTCACTCCCATTCCAGTCGTCGCATGATGTTCTCGAGGGTGGCACTGAAGAGTTTCGGTGAAATTGTATCATCCTGCCGAACCTCTCTCTTTAGGTCAATGATCACTTCCTTGTAGAATGGTGAGATCCTGGTGGTGAATCTGTAACACAGCTTGAGGAGGATCTTGATGTACTGAGTTTGAACGCCTTATTTAGCTAGGGCTTTGATGACCACTTCAGTCTCAACAGAATCAAAGGCCTTTTTTAAAAATCAATAAACATTAGACAGAGCGGCATTTTGAACTCTCTCGATACTTCAGTGAGGTTGGTCACTGTGTGGATATGATCGATCATGCTGAATCCTTTTCAGAACCTAGCTTGCTCACATGGTTGTTCTTCATCTAGTGTTCTGCCTATTCTATTCAGGATGACTCAAGTGAACAACTTGTAAACCTAAGTAAAACCTAAGTAAGCAACCAAAATAAAATGTTTGTTATCTAATGTGAGCTTCTGTGCATCAGTAATCTGAATCATTTAGTTGGGTAAACAATTATTTTATTAATAACTTGGCTGTCTAGTACTAGATTCTAGAACTAGTACTAAAGCTTTTGTCTCCTGGATACATTTCCTCATCACATTAAACAGATGGTCGCATACATTTTACTGTCTTATTCATGTGTGTAGTGAAATACTTTTTACACTGTTGTAACTATTCCTTTCCTACAAGAGTACTTATGAGACTCTGTGGAAGTATGTTTTGCAGTCATGTTTGAATCTTCACATCCCACATAATTCTAACAGATAATGAACAGTTCATAATACAAGCTAGTTGAGTTAAAATTAAATCAGTGGTATATTGTCTGAATATGTGTACGATTGTACAAAATCTGTGCCCCTTCAGACAGAATTATAGAATGCTACAGCCTGAGAACAGCCAGTCTGCTCAGACTTAACCCAAAGTCAGCTTTATTTCAATTTTCTCTTTAGGACCTGAAATCCAATCAAGAAAGCTTTGTAAGGTTCTATCTCACAGTGATTCTATAAAAAAGTTTAAAAATATAAATTAGGGTCTCTACCTGAATAATAAACTTAACTTTACAGAAAGCATTCATGGTAGAGAGTTAATTAATATTTTTTACATAAACCAAGGGAGACTAATTATTTTTCAGTGCAGTTAACAGAGCTAATAAAAGTTCTAAGGTGCAATATTACAGACAGTAGAATTTGTTAAAATGTGTCAAAAATAGGATAAAGATTTATTGTACTATACATTTTTTGGTTTAGGGTCTTTAGTTTTTTAATTGCCAACCAAAAGCAGTAGGATTCTAATTTCATTAATGCTCCTTTTTATTTTTAAACATTTTACAGTTAAATTTTCATTCACTATCACTATCACTAGCATCCGGTTGATCCTCGATTTTCTTGAGCGGGCCCAGTACGTCTCCATTCCTCCTACCCCTGAGATTTTAGCAGCCTCTCTTTACTTGTCCTTCCCAATGGTGCCTCATTAGAGGCTCTTTCAGGGACAGGAGAATGAGACCCATCATTGTTACTGTATTTGGCATATGAATGCACCACAGGGAGCTTGCCAGGCTCTCCTGAGTGGGCAGGAAAATTTTTGGTAGCTTGCCAGGTTCTCTGAGAGGGAGAACTAGGTTATAAGATGTTGTGTGGCCTCGCGCTTCCAGGAGCTTGGTTTTATAGTCTCTGAATGTTGGCTGTTGATGGGATTGCATCGCACACCAGGGCCAGTTTCTGGGTGTGACTGCCTAGCTACTGCAAAATGGGGGATCTGGGGAAAAGAGGCCTAATTCCAAACTGAGCAGACTTGGAGATCTCAGCCATGGGTCCCGCACATCTGGATTCCTCTGGCAGTTCCTTCATGCGTGAGGCTCATTGGAACATGTGGAGAGGGGCCTTGAGCATGGCTGTGGCTGGGTTTCAGAGGTCTTCAGCTGACGGGTTCTGCTCAGGGTGGGAAGGGAAATTCAACACACCCCCTCCGAGGGGCCCTGGTGAAGACAGCCAGGCTTGGGGGCAAGAAAATCTGCGTGTCTCTCTTCCAGGAGCTTGGGTTTATAGTCTCTGGATGTTGGCTATTGATGGGATTTTCATTGCATTATAATATTATGTAATTAATGAGTATGCAACATTGAACCAGTGTGTGTGCAAACTCTTCATCTTCATTTTCTTCCTGTACTCTAACTCTTCCAACTGCCTTTCTGGACAGCTCTAATAGATTTTAAAATCTAAAAGTTTATTTTTATTTTATTTTATTATTTAGCTAAATCTTTTATCTGCAATAATAGTTAAGATTCTTATATTTGGGCTAGAGCAATAGCACAGCTGGTAGGGCATTTGCCTTGTATAAAACCGACCCAGGTTCAATTCCTCCGTCCCTCTTGGAGAGCCCAGCAAGCTACTGAGAGTATCTCGCCCTCACGGCTGCACTTGGCAAGCTACCCGTGGTGCATTCAATATGCCAAAAACGGTAACAACAAGTCTCACAATGGAGAAGTTACTGGTGCCTACTCGAGCAAATTGATGAGCAACAGGATGACGGTGCTACAGTGCTACATTTAGCTATAATTTTTCTAAGTACTACATAAAAATGAACTCATTTGGTGGTTGTATCTGACTTATTTTATTAAGCATTATTCCTTATAACTCATCCACGTTATTGCAAATGGAAGAATTTTATGTTTGTTATAACAAAATACAGTTCATTGTGTGTATCTACCTCTTTTTCTTTAGACATTTGCCAATTGGTGACTAATTCCCATCTCTCAGTAGATAGGCGGTCACACCTAAGGACTGCCCCTGGCGCCATGTAATCCTGTCAACGGCCAGCATCCAGAGACTTAAAAATCCAGCTCCCGGAAGAGAGCGATGAAGAGTCTCTTGCCTGCATGCCTGGCTGTCTTCCCGGGGGCCTCCTTGGAGGGGATGGGCACCAGCTTCCCTCTCCACCCCGAGCAGAGCTTCCGGCGGCCGAAGACATCTGGAGCCTAGCCACAGCCATGCTCAAGGCCCCTCTCCACAGGTTTGGATGAACCTCACGCATGAAGGAAATGGCAGAGGAACCCAGGTGTGTGGGACCCAGGGCTGAGACCTCCAAGGCTGCTCGGATCGGGACTGGGCCTCCTCCACCCAGATTTCCATTCTCCCACTAGCTAGGCGGTCACACCCAGGGACTGCCCCCAGTGCCATGTAATCCTGTCAAAGGCCAGCATCCAGAGACTTAAAAGCCAGCTACCGGAAGTGTTATCTTATAGCCTACTTCTCCCTCTGGGAGAACCTCGCAAACTACTGGGAGTTTCCTGCCCACATGGAAGAGCCTGGCAAGGTCCCTATGGTGTATTAATATGCCCAAACCAGTAACAAGCTGGGTCTCATTCCTCTGACCTTGAAAGAGCCTCCAGTATGGCATCGTTGGAAAGACAAGTAGAGAGAGGCTTCTAAAATCTCAGGGCTTGGACGAATGGAGATGCTACTGAGACTGCTCAAGAAATTCAACGATCAACAGGATGATGATGATGATGATGATGATTGTTTCTAATAATTGACCATTGTTGAATAATGCTTGACTACACATGATAAAGAACTCATCTCTTCAAATAAATGTGGTTTACTTTACTATTTGGGGTAAATACTCAAAGTCATTGGATTACTAAGAACTTCTGTTTTTAATTTTTGAAGGACTCTAAGTATTGCTTTCCACTAATAGTATATAAGAGCATGTTTCTCTCCATATCCACCCTAAAATTTTAAAAATTCTTTGGATAAAATCTATTCAGTGTGAGACATATATGGACATTATTTAGTGATTAAAGAATCAGTAAGACAGGTAAACATAACATTTAATTATATCCCCAACATAGCAATTTTAAATAATATAAAACAAATATTAATAGATCTTAATAGAGGCATTGATAGCAAAATCTTATCACCCCATTTACAGCAATGTGAGGATAATTAGGGCAGAAATTCACCAAGGAAACAAACATCTTAAATGACAAATTGAAAGGAATTAACGAATATGCTACAGAGCATTTTACTTTAAAACACTATCATATATATTATTTTCAAGTACTAAATAGAATTCCAAAAAATAGAAATAAATAAAATACTAAAAAGTCTCAATTTTTATAAAGATTGAAACCTACCAGATATCTATTTCAGATCACAAAGATATTATTCTAGAAATAAATTTTAAAAGGAGAAAGCACAAAATTTTATGAATAGACCAAATAATATTCGACAGCTACTGGAACAATGAGAAACTAAGAAATACCTGGAGATGGATTGGAACATGGTATATCAGCATGCAGCAAAATCAGAACTATGAACAGAAGTTCATGGCTATACAGGTTGTCTTGGGAAACAAGAGAAATTACAAAAATAACCTTATCTAAAGTTACACATAAATCAGCAGTATTGGATTCACTCATTAGCTAGTCATCAGTTCGTTTTCCTAATCTGTGACAGAACCTCTGAGGGGGTGCAGAGAGGGGTGGGTAAATTCCAGCCTTAGGTGGATTCTAGGCTCCAGAAGGAAACTGCTGGGCTCTGTGAACTGAGGTGTCCCGTTCAACCCATTTCCTGGGAGGGAATCAAAGAGTTTAAAAGTGGGTCAACCTGGGTTCGATCCCCAGCATCCCAGCATCCCATATGGTCCCCTGAGCACCACTAGGATTAATTATTGAGTGCAGAGCCAGGAGTAACCCCTGTGCATAGCCAGGTGTGACCCAAAAAGGAAAACAAACGAAGTTCAGGAGTTGAGCCTTCTCTTGTGAAGGTGTGTAGGAATCACTGAGTTCAGGGCTTAGAATTCACATTCTTCCTGGTCCACACAAGATACATACATATTTGAAATAAGGTGACTGACAGAGCCATAGGGCAGGGAAAGTAACACATTTCCCCCATTCACATAGGACTGGTCAAACCATAGGCAGGAAGCGTCGGGACCCCATGACCACGGAGAAGAGTCCAAGGTCTCATTCAAAGACTAAGATTGGGTTTTTAAAACTATGTTTGGGGTTTTATATGCCCTCCTGATTCACTTTTTTTAAAATTAAAAACATTTTTAAATTGAATCACCACAATCATTACATTATTAACAAAGATCATTATAAAGCTACACATAGCCAATCAGTAGGCACCCTAAAAGTATAAAGTCCTGACAATGACCTATTTCCGTTTTGGCCATGTTGCTGTCTACAAGTAAAAGACCCTAAACAGTTCTATTCTATACTTTCCAGGGTGCTTGCTTGCTGCTGTGTGGACCCAGTTTGCTTGTCCCATTATCTATTCTATTCTTTCTTTTTTTAATTTACTTTTGTAATTGAATCACTGTGAGATATAATTACAAAGTTGTTCATAATTGAGTTTTAGTCATACAATTCTCTACTCCACTAGTGTACATTTCCCATCACCAATGTTCCATTTTCTCTCCCATCCCCCCACCAACCTCAACCCCCCCTCCCCATACACAGCCTGCCTCTAAGGCAGGAAACTTTCTCTGTCTCTGTCTCTGTCTCTGTCTCTCTGTCTCTCTGTCTCTCTCTGTGCATTATGGTTTGCAGTACATGTTCTAAGAGATCATTATGAGTGTTCAGAGCATTCAGTATTTTTACTGGGAAGGTACATCTGTAGTAGCTTTTTATTTTAAGTGGGTGGCAGCTCTGGGGTGTGGGCTTCTGGGGCTTCTGGAGGTACAGGGAGGTGGAGAGGGGTAGCCCATCTACACCCCGAGGACTCCGAGAGTTTTCAGCCACAAAACCCGCACACCCAAATTTTCAGCATACTAGTGTAGGATAACATAGCTCTAGGTAGTTTAGGTTTATTGGGTTACTCCCTTCACAGTGCTCCTATTTCTCTTTGTTTATTTGTAGCTTCTTAGTGTTCTGTTGACTTGTAAATAATGTTTTTCTCTTCTCCTTGAGTCCTTTGCATAGTTTATTCAGAGCAATGTCCTTTTTGTATGGACACAGGAAGACTTAACAAATGCTATGCTTTTGTAACCTGGGAGTCATTTGACTCTACTTGATATTTTCCTCCTGGGCATCTGTTATCTAGACCTAAGCCTCAGCTGCCCTTACTTCCTAGCACCCCCAAAAGCAGGGTCCCGATGAGGGACACGATGGACCCAGGGCAAGCAGTGAGTTGTGTGCTACCCTGGCATCAAGATGGGCCTGGCCAAAGTGCCTAATGCTTAACTATAAGTTAAGAGCTTGATCATGGACAAATGCTGTCATGATCCAAACAGTGATACTAGATTCGGACCCTGCTAGGGTGAGGAATGATTAATCTGGCCTCAGTGCTGTGGTCTGAGCCTGTGGCAAGATGTTGCCAGGAGAGCTGCCTTGCAAGCCTCAATGTATCCCTTGCTATGTCCATACAAAGATAACTAGTATTAAGATGTTAATAAGTTCCTGGACTAAGGAAAAGAAAAAAACCTTAAGAGTGAGGAAGGGCTTTGGAATGCCCTGCCCTCAGGAAGGGCTTTCTTATGTTGATTTTGCTACCTGGCTGGTTGTAGCCTAGAGGGCAAGGTGGGAGAGAGAAGGAGGAGGGGACAGGGAAGCCAGAGAGAAGCGGCAGTAGATCCAGAGAGAGGCTGGAGCAGGGAGTGCGGGAGATGAGAAAGATGGAAGATTGAAGAAACAGTAACTAATCAGCAACTAGCTTGGTCCTCGTTCTTCCTTCGCCTGTCCTTGACCACCAGCTGTCCCGATCCAGTCTATACACTGCGGTTCCAGGGCACCGAACGCGGGCGGTGAGACAGAGCCGCCCGGAGAGCCCGTGAGTGCACCCGCCCCTCGGCGAGCTTTAGTTTTTTACATACTAGTATCTTGGTGAGGTTTGTCTCCCGAAGGTGGAGTCCAGCCAGGGACACGGCAGCAATTTGGATTGTGGAAGACAGCAGCTGCTGGGGGCTTTGCTTGGGCAGGCGCCAGGCAAACCTGTTCCACCTCCAATGTACCCTGGTCTGCTCATGTACCCTTGTGCAGGTCCGAAACAATCTGTGGCTTTTGATCACCTTCGAGATTTGTTTCTGGGTCTCTGGAGCAAGGCTGAAAAATGAGCTTGTAAGGCAGAGCTGGCAGTGGTTTGTGGGCGTGGCTCCCACACACCTAACTTTTGGGAGTTTTTCTTTGAAAGCTTGGGTCTCAGTAGCTGGAGTCTGTCCAGAAGCAAAGCAGTGATTTGGGGCTGTCAGGAAGACCAAGGGTAACATCAAGCTGCTGATGCTCTCGCCGCCACCGCCCCCCGCCCCCATGTTCAGGTTCACCTGCCAGTGGTGCTGCACCTTCTTGGCCTCTGTGGCAGCTGTGGCCTCTGCTGGGACCAAGATCGAGGACAGGGCAAGTACCTTTCACGGCCTGGGTGCTCTGAATGGGCTCAAGCCACCAGTCCAGAAACCCACCCAAGGGGCACAGGCCCCACCTATGGGAGACCCCACCCTGGGTCTCCAGACACTTGGTGCCCAGGGAGATTTTCCTGGCTGGTCCAGGCAAAACACTGATGGGGACACTGCCAGTGGTGTGTCCTCAACTCCAGGACCCGTGCTTTGTGGTAGTGCCCTGTCGGGCCTGCAGAACCCTGTTCACTCACGCTAAACTGAAGCTGCCATGGCAGCCAGGTGCCCACGGTGCCGAGAGTTGCAGTAGCTCTGTCAGCTTCAGAGCCAGCTCAGGTGCTGCCAGAGCGGGATAGAGATTAAGTTAATAGGGATGAATGGAATAGAGATTAAAAGATAATAAAACATTCAATAATTGCTTCTTTGAAACTTAAAAACCAAAAAGCATGCCGTTAGTCAAACTCTCAGTGAGGAAAAGAGAAAACACAAGTCAATAAATTGAAATGTAAGAGGAGAAGTTATATCACATACTACAAAAATTGTAAAGGATAACAAAGGAGATTATGGTTAAAAAAAAAAAAAGGAAAAGATAACCTGGTAGAAACAAAGGCAAATTCTTAGAAACATATAACATCCATTTGGAAGAAAGGGAAGCTGGAATAGAAGAAGTAACAAAACTAAAAATCCTCCTAAAAGAATGGTTTAACTAGTAGCACTGTAGAATTGTCATCTGTGCTCCAGCAGGCACCAGTAACGTCTCTGTTGTGAGACTTATTGTTATTGTTTTTGTCATATGAATACGCCACTGGGAGCGTGCCAGGCTCTGTCATGTGGGTGGGATACTCTCGGTAGCTTGCTGGGCTCTCCAAGAGGGATGGAAGAATCGAACCCGGTTCGGCAAATGCAAGGCAAACGCCCTACCCTCTTTGCTATCAATCCAGTCCACCCTGAGTGGGGGGAGTCCCTCTCAGAGCTCCTCCTGTCGGGGTTTAACTAGTAAATTCTATTAAACTTAATTGCAATCAATGCATAAAAATTGTTGACAAGATATAACATGCTTTTATGATTAAAAAAAGTCTCAACAAAATTGGCAGAGAAGGAATGAAGCCCACATGAAAATGTTGTATGACAAACCCCTAATCAACATCACACATGGTGGAAAACGAACTTTTTGCAAAGATCAGGGACAAGACAAGACTTCCACTCTTATTATGTTTAAAATAGTGTTTCTATTCCTAGCAAGTGTAATTAGCCAAGATAAAGATATAAAAGGAATCAGACTTGGAAAGTGAAACTTCAAATTTGTTGACATGATAATATACAATATACACATAAAATCCAAAACTCCAGTAAAACTAAATAACATGATGAGCTAAAATATTATCATTCATAAATATGTGTGTTTTATATGCAAATAATAGAAATAAGCAATATAGATATCAGGAAAATAATCTCACTTACAATCTCATAATAAAGGAAGTCTCTTACAATTAAGTTAACCAACAATGTGAAAGACTGGCAAACTGAAAATATTGTAAAAGAAATGAAAGAAGACAAATAGAATGGAAAGATATTCTATACTCAGTATATGAGAGAACTACCATGATTAACATGGCATGTTACTTAAGGCATGATACAGACTCATTGCATTCCTTTTTAAAATCCATGTGGCATGCTACTGAAATAGAACAAAAAAAGTATAGAAAGAGACCCAAAAAGTCATTATTTTTATTTAAAGTACTGAAGATCTTAAATTGTTTATGCACTCTTAGGAAAAATAAGTAAAGTGCTCGTATCTTATTCTTCAACTTCAAAGTATACTATTAAGTAATAGTATTTAAAAAGGCATAATACTTGAAAAACTACCAGCTCAATAAACTAAAAGCTCAAAAATAATACCGCACATCCATGGACAACTAATTTATGACAAAAGAGCTAAAAGCCTATCATAGAGCAAGGAAAACATTTTTTATTAAGTGTTGTTGGGAAAACCAAGAGGCACATTGAAAACAATAAAGCTAGACCAGTACCTGGCACTGTACACAACAACTAATTCAATGCGAATTAATGATTTGGATGTAAGATCTGAAACTATAAAATACACAATAGAAAACATAGGTAATAAGTTTTTGTGACAGTTTAGAGAGGCCTTAGGAACTCTAATGGCAAGAGAAGAAAAAAAAGAAATAATAAACAAAACTAGTTAAAACTAAAAAACTTCTAAGTAACAAATGAAACACACATTAAAGACAGAAGATGGCCCATTTCTCCGCGCCCGCACCCCCAGAATGAGTGACGAAGAGGATGGAGCTGCTTGGGACACCGGCAGCCCACCAGCAACCTGCAGTATGTGACTTGAGAGTTTCCGCCAGGTCCCCCGAGCGGGGGCCTGGCGTTTCTCTTTTTTTTTTTTTTTCTTTAATCTATCTCTCTTCCCCTCAACTTCTGGGCACAGCACAGCATCTACCCCACTTCTGAGCACAAAATGGAGAGACGCACCCAAGTGCGCGGCGCGGCTGGCGCGGGATCAAGGGCGGGGAAGTACCGGTCTCCGCCCACATCGGACACTTAAAGAGAGTGCAGCCACGTGGGCTTTCCCATTTCTCCGCGCCCGCACCCCCAGAATGACTGACGAAGAGGATGGAGCTGCTTGGGACACCGGCAGCCCACCAGCAACCTGCAGTATGTGACTTGAGAGTCTCCGCCAGGTCCCCCGTGCGGAAATCTCTCTCTCTCTCCTTCAACTTTTTCCCTGGACTTTAGACAGAAACCCAGAACCGCGCGACCTAATGTCATCTTAGTATCAGCAGTATGTAATGGTTCCTTCTTAATGGGTGGGACTTTTGTGGGTGATCCTAACAAGAATAGTAAGTATTTTGTTCAAATATTGAAGGCAATCAAAATGGTAGCCATCTCTCTAGACTGAACTAAGCTATATCCCCACGCCGGCTGAGAAGAAATATCCTTCTTTCTCGGGAAGAAACGTGGCGTGGTGTCAAACATAGTGTGATGTCCATTAAGCAAACAGACCTGGTGGCATGGGAATGGGAAATAAGGGGAAAATTAGGTACATGGACCAGCGGGACGCTGGTGGTATCTCGAGCCGGAGCCGATATCAGCGCAAGAGCTTTGGTTCCGGAAACTGCTTGCAGACACTCTACTAGACTATCAACTAAGCCAGAGCCCCACGCCGGCTGATGACGGGAAATAACCATCCTCTTCGGTTTTTTTTCCCTTTGTCAGACAGCGTGGCGATTACTAAACAGGCATGAACTCGGTGGCGCGGGGCAAGGGGGAAAAAGAAAAGTTATGTAACAAACAGCAGGACTTAATATCTCTATATGCTTAGTAATGGAGAATTATCAAATGCCTCATTGGCAATAGGACTGTCTTTTTCTTTTTGGGGGGAAACCCCAGCAACGGTAGTGAGTTGTGTGTTGAAACTTGGAATGTAATCGAGATAAGCGCAAATGAAGTGAAACTTATCACGTACAAGGGTGGGGACTAGGGAGGTGGGAGGGGGCGGCAGATATACTGGGGGAATTGGGGATGGAAGATGGGCACTGGTGAAGGGAGGGGTGTTTGAATATTGTATAACTGACATAATCCTGAGAACTTTGTAACCCTCCACTTGGTGATTCAATAAAAAAAAAAAATAAAAAAAAAAATAAAGACAGAAGATGTTCCACTGAATGGGAGAAGATATTTTCACATTTTACATTGAACTAGCTATTAATATCCAAAAGAGAATGTATACTATACAATAATAACCAAATATCTAATTTAAAAGTGGACAGAAGATATGAATAGACATTTTTCTCAAGAATAAACACAGATGCCCAATAGATACAAAAAAAGATGTTTGCCATCTATTATTTGGGAAATGCACAGCAAATCACTAAGTTTTCACTTGATGCCTGTATGTAGTAGCATTAAGTTACATAGAGTACCACCATCAGTTGAGAAAAGCCTCTTCTTAATAAATAAATAAATAAATAAATAGGGGTGTGGAGTGATAGTATAATGGGCAGGGCGTTTGCATCCCATATGGTCCCCCAAGCACCACCAGGAGTGATTCCTGAGTGCAGAACCAGGAGTAACCCCTGAGCATTGCTGGGTGTGACCCAAAAAGAAAAAAAAAGACAGAAAAGTATCTCTCTTCCTGTGAAACCATATTGTTTGAATTGGCAGTCAAAAAGGAAAATGAACTATTCAAGAGTAATTTTATAAAATGAATAAAATTTACATTCCAAATGATATCACATAATGGCAGTTGTAATAATGAAAGCATGACTACATATGAAAGATTCATGAAGACCTTTACAGCAAGTTCTAACCTAAGAAGTGGAGTGTCTGAGTCAAGGTCAGAAAACAAATTAGGAAAATAATTTGATTTTCTCAGTAAACTGCAAATAAATGCTATATTTCTCATTAAAATACTTAAGGCCATTCATGGTATTTCTTCATGATATTTAATTCCCCTTCCAGGTCTCTTAACACATCCCTAAGTTGCCCCCCGAAATGTTTAGTCTCCTTATTGTTTTATCTGTGGTCATCACACACACCTGCTTACGTATTTACTTCATTTTGCTAGCTCACTCTTATTTTTGGTTTGCTTGGATAATGTATAATAAGCCTCATATATCTGCCTCAGACCTTGCTTCTTCCAAGAACTCTTTTCTAGTGCGATAAATTCCTCTGTTTATGTTACTTCACTGTCATTGCATTTTTCATACTTTACTTTCTGCACTAATAAACTACAATTTGGTATGGTTATTCTCCCATGCCTGGCATCTAATAAAAGTACTGTTAGCGACATAAATTAATGTATATCAAACATAGTGTCCGATTTTCCAACCGACTTATTAAATGAGTGAATGAAAAACCAGAAAAGAATATTTCCACCACCACCCCCCAAAACCCTCACATGCACATGTGAAAGAAGTAATAACAAAGCACTGTGCTGACAGTTCTACAGTAGTGCTAACTGATCATTTTTATCTTATGCTTCATAAAAAAAACTTGTTTTATTGATAAAAATATCCCTGTTTTATAAGCAAGAAATTGAGCTGCAGGAAAGTTAATGCTTTACTGAAGGCTAAGCTGATGATATGTAGAAGAGTTGGATCAAAACCAAGTCAACATAAGAGGAAGGAAGTAGAGTGCAGATACAGAAATACATTTAAAGGTTTGTAAAAGAAGATGGATTATGCATAGACTCTGGAACAGATATTTAAAGTAAAACAAATATGCTCTTCCTTAATGTGAGTATAAACTTTGATGATGTTCAACAGTTATACTGGCTTGATACAATGATTCCATTTTTTAATATTTAAAAATATGTGAGCAAAGTATACTGTGAGCTAACTAGTATCTGACTCTTGGGAAAAACAGAGTTTTTTGCTTGAAACATATGGTCATGATTTATCACATTGGGGTATTGGAAATTCATCTCCAGACACCAGAGACCTACTTATATACAACAGATCATTTTTTTATTAGCAGTACATGTTCAACTTCTATCAGAGAAAGAATTTTAATAGTAGAAATGTAAATGTTTAAATACTTCATATCATTATTGCTTTATTTACCCCTCCTCCTTCATTTCATTGTTGATGATACTTTTGTTGACATGACCAGGAATCAAACACATGCTTGGCTGTGGTTCTCATACATTTAGTTGTGGTGCTTACCTGGGGCCATACCCCAGCTGTGGTGCATGGCCTATAGTATCACAAATGGCTGTCCCCATCTAGTTGTGAGGACTGAACACATGCTTACTGGGGGAACACACCTTTTAGTTGTGATTATCACATATATTTTCATCAGACTGTTTGACAAGATATATCAATACCATATATTTTAGCAGGACTCTACATTTAAACAATGTCTCTTGAATGTCTGTACTAGAGGATTGGCAGTACCCAGCAATCAGTCACTAATATCTATGTTAGCATCTTTTTCATTGTAATACTGGGCTGCATTTCTGCTCCCTTACAGATTAGGATCCTGAATCCAAATTCTAGACAACTTAATGTGAGATTGAGTGATGTGTGTTTTTCAAACCCTTAACATATTACCCTAGATACTTTGCCTACCTCTCTGCTACCTTGCTGCACAAGCATTAATATTTAGGGATTTGTTTTTACTCTAATTGGGATAAAGCAGAGAATATAAATAAACACCATTTTTCCTTAAGCTTTCATTTCTTAAATACCACCCTACCTATGCAACACATCTACACTTAAAAATATCATTAATGTGTAGCAATTGGTCTAAAGAAAGGTAAATTTCATTTATATACTGCTAGAAAGTCTATGTCATTTCCTGTGTTTTTTTACATGAAATATGAGTGTGAATTAAAGTATACAGTGTATAAGATAAAATCAAAATTTTCTTTGTCCCAAAAAACATTATCACATTTTTATTGTTTTCTGCATTTATACTTTTTTAAATGCTTAGTAATAACATTTTCTCCCAAGTGCTCCATACTCTCTGCTAAAATAATATGTACAGTTTCCTCTGTACAAATTCTTATTAGCAGAAAAATAACAATTTGGATTTCTAGGGAGTATGAGTTAATGAAGTCTATGTTGGTAGTTAAAACTAATTTTAGCAAATCATATAATGAAAAACTCATTCTAATTAGTTAACCCACTTCTTATTTCATATAATACAATGAATACATTTTCTACTTCCTCTTCAAAAAACACAAAATTATCTTGTACTAGCAAGACTGATTAATTTTCAGGAATATCAAGTTTCCCATTCATAAAATGTGCAGAAAATATTTTATCAAAAAGGCTAAAAATAATAATATGATTATTTGAGAAGCATTATACATTATTTAGTTAATTAAAAATCCAACATAAGCATAACAAAGAGTCTGTTAGACTATAAGCACCTTTGGCTTGTTGATTTAATGGGCAAATAAAATGTTTCTCTTAGTTCAACCTCTGAAGGACAAAGAAATCTACAGTATATATTTAATTTTATAGATGAGGAAATCGAGATTCAGATAGATAAGGTAACAGGTTCTGAGGTCCTGAGCTCTCAGTGGTCAAGCCCCTTAGTTCTCAGACTTGAAAACTTGCATCTGTTGTTAAGAATTGTATCTGGTTAGAGAAGGGACCACCAAGTAAAGGGTGTTAGGACGACCCACTCGGAATGGGAAATGTGTGCTAAAAGTAGACTCTAGACTGAACATCATGGCCACTTAGTACCTCTATTGCAAACCACAACACCCAAAAGGAGAGAGAGAGAGCAAAAAGGAATGCCCTGCCACAGAGTAGGGTGGGGTGGACCAGGTGTGGGGGGTGGGAGGGATGCTGGGGCCATTGGTGGTGGAAAATGGGCTGGTGGAGGGATGGGTACTTGATCACTGTATGACTGAAATGCAGGCACAAAAGTTTGTAAGTCTGTAACTGTACCACATGGTGATTCATTAATAAAAAATTTTTAAAAACCCGAATGTATCTTTTGATCCATAGACCCATGGATTGTAAATTTAGAAATAGTTCAAGGGGCTGGAGCAATAGCACAGCGGGTAGGGCATATGCCTTGCACGTGGCCGACCCGGGTTCAATTCCCAGCATTCCATATGGTCCCCCAAGCACCGCCAGGAGTAATTCCTGAGTGCATGAGTGAGAAGTAACCCCCTGTGCATCGCCGGGTGTGATTCCCCAAAAATAGAAATAGTTCAAAATTTAGCTACTAAACATATCATAATTTGTCTTGTTAAATAATAAATATGAATTTACATTAAATCATGTTGGTGTGACAATGAAAGCATCTATCAAATCAACTAAAATGTGCATATAGCATACACATCTACAGAGTCCTTCGTACATTCATGTTACAATTGAAGAGTCTGACCCAAGCTGGGGACAGGAAATGTTACTTTCTTCAGTCTCTGCCTTTATAGTACTCTGTGGAGCAATGGTTAGATCTAGGTTTACCCCACACAATAACACCACGGCTTTAAAGGGAGTAAAGGAAAGAGGATCAATTTTAAAATGCTTATTTTCTTATGTAACTGAGAGTAAATCTGTGGGAGAGACTAACTTAAAGACAGATTCCCTCCATCAAGTGTCCTCTGACCATCCTTTTATCCAATTTCACAGAAAAAAATCCCACATACTCAAAAGTCTCTGGGCATCAAACAAAGCCTTTCTCCTGCCCAGTCTTAAGATACTGGTAGAAAAACCAGGCATTTAAAACAGAAATTGATGAGCAATGTTTTATGAATTTACCTCTTTCATCTTAGGCTAATGAATCTGTCAATTTTTTAGGGGTTCCTTAAGAACAAAAAAAATAGCATATAAGCAAGAAATATAAAATATTGAAAACAGCATTTATATGTTTTTAAATACAAGCAATTCTCCCCAACTTTCCTCAGCACTCATCTTGGGACATGTTATTAATCAGAAGAAAAGCTTTGAAGAGTTGAAGTAGAAAAGTTAATGATGTGGGTCTTTGAAATATAATTGGAATTTTAAAAATCTCACCAAAATTTTCAATACATACTGGATAAAACTAATGAATGAATTTTTTATGATTTCTTTCAGATTGGGTATGAATTACTCAACAAAGCAGTTCAGGTCTATTTTTATAAAGTCATATTCATCAAATGCTCATTGTAATTAATTAATCATTTTTTTCATCTTAAATGCTGACTATATTTTTCTACCTTTTATTATTTAAAAAAAAGTATATGCTAAGTGCCAGAATGGTTAATATCCTAAGTGCCAGAATGGTTAAAAAACGAAAATACAGAGTTTCGTTTCCTTTAAACGCAAGAGAAGAGCTAGAGAGATAGAATGGTTAAGACTCTTGCCTTGCACGTGACCTATACGATACCATCCCCACAATCCCCTGTATTTTCCCCACCCCTCCCCCCACGCCCCATGCAGTTCCCCTAGCTCAGCAGGAGTGATCCCAGAGTCAGGAGTATGTCCTGAGCAAGGCCCGGTGTCACCCAGAAAAAAAAAGAATCAAATAAACAAAAAAGCAGAAAACGTTTGAAATCAGGAAGATTTCCAAACGGTTGGAGCGCATGCCTCGTGTGCACAGTCTGGGCTTGGATTTCTCGTTCTGCCCATGGCACTGCAAGGCCTGTGGAGCACCTCGGGGGTTAGTTCTGCGCCCCTGCTCTGCTGAAGAAGCCTTCCCTAGCCCAGGCAAAACACGAAGAAACAAGAAAACTTGAACCCTGGGAGATACTAAAATTAATAGCTGCGGGCTGGACCAATAGCACAGCGGGTAGGGCGTTTGCCTTGCACAAGGCCTACCTGGTTCGATTCCCAGCATCCCATATGGTCCCCTGAGCACCGCCAGGGGTGGTTCCTGAGTGCAGAGCCAGGAGTAATCCCTGTGCATCACCAGGTGTGACCCAAAAAGCAAAAAATAAAATAAAATTAAATTAAATTAATAGTTGCTTCTGACTTAGTACATAATCTTAATATTTCCTAATGATCAGGCATCAGTGTTTCGTTCGCTTGTAAGCATTTTACACAGGAATATTGATGAATAACTAATTTTAACCTGAGATATATTTTGCATTGCGTTATAGAAAATGAAGTAATAACAATTAACCCTTTGTTGTTGTTGTTCTATCTATTGCCATACTTGAATTGATCTTGTTTTAGTTAAGAGGATGCTGTCCTGGACTGGAGAAATAGTGAAGCAGGTACCGTGCTTACCTCGGTTGCCCCTCACTCAGGTACGAACCCACCAGGAGTAATTCCTGAGGAATTTCTGAGTGTAGTGTGAAGAATAACTCCTAAGCATGGCCAGGTGTGACCCAAAACAAGAGAGAGGGAGAGAAAGGGAGAGGGAGGGGGAGGGAGAGAGGAAGGAAGGAAGGAAGGAAGGAAGGAAGGAAGGAAGGAAGGAAGGAAGGAAGGAAGGAAGGAAGGAAGGAAGGAAGGAAGGAAGGAAGGAAGGAAGGAAGGAAGGAAGGAAGGATATTCTTACAAGAAATAATTCATGCCCCATTTTCTCACTGTTTCTTTTTATCAAATTGAGTGTTAACAATTTATCTAGAAAAATTTATATAGAAAAAGGGAATTTGACTTTTGTCAGGAATTATTTTCCACAAAGGACTTTCAGTTTGACAAAAAAATGGCTTTACAAAATAAGCTGCATGGTTGCTAGTTTTACCTGAATGTGCAGTTCTAAGGTTATTTATTAAATCTATTTAACGCATATAGCAGCTTGAGCGTGTACTGTCACTGTCACTGTCATCCTATTGCTCATCGATTTGTTCGAGCGGGCACCAGTAACGTCTCTCATTGAGAAAATTATTATTACTGTCTTTGGCATATCTAATACACACGGGTAGCTTGCCAGGCTCTGCTGTGCGGGCTCGATACTCTTGGTAGCTTGCCGGGCTCTCCGAGAGGGGCGGGAGCATGCACTATTAAAAATAAAAATATTTTCTTGGGGACTATGTGTGAAAGTAGTCTTCATTTTATAAACATGTTTAATGCATGGAGGGATAGTGTTAAGTTGGTACAAAACTGGAGACAGATTCAAATCCTGACTGCCATTTTTGCAGTGAAAAGTTTTCACACAATTTCTCTACTTTGATTTTTATATTTCAATGGGATTATCAACAGACCCATACAGAAGGTCATTGTGAGGATTACATGGTTTCTAGATTATAACAAGGTTAACAATATTATATAACTAACCTAATACATGAAGTTCTTAGGAAAACAGTGCCTGGGACATGGAAAAGTCTACTCTGCCTTGTGCACCTTTTCTACACATGTGGGAAAATAGGACTATTACAGACGTCTGAAGCCTGAGTTCTGTCTAGCATGCCTGCAGCAATGCAGTGAGGACACCAGGAGTTGTTTGGTGGTTGAGAGTAAATTTCCGATGGACAACCAGGACATTTCTGCAGGTTGGCAGCAGTTACAAGAATCTCAGATTTAAAATAGGGGTTTCTAGTGCATTCATCTTGGTTTTTATTATGTTAAACTTTATACCATCTATGAAATATTAAGTTTCATATTAAAGCTGAAGAAGTCTTGGTAAAGTCATTTCAGGGCACTTTTCTAAAGCTGGGAAAATAAATTACTCCACCACTATGTTGCAAATACTGTATCCAGTCCAAGGATTTTAAAGTTTTTGCTTTTGATAAAATTGAAAGAGGGCCCAACTGTGAGATAAATAAAACTCTTATGCCTAATTACATATATAAAAATTGTTTTATTTTTACAACTATAATATGTAAAATTGAAATAGAATCCACCTTAAATTTACTGTAATGTAATAATTATCTTCAGTTAATTTATTCAGCATAACGTTCAGCTTTGCAGATGGGAATGAATGCTTCAAGCAATTTGATCTTATTCTTAATGAGATTTCCAATAAATCATTCTATATTTTAGATAATTTTGAAATTTTTGAGTTATTTTTACATGACATTTATAGAATATGTTGCTATTATGAATTGTGTATCAAACTGAGATAACTTTGTTGAGAAGCCAATTAATATTAAACTTGTAATTATGGGGAAAGTTTAATAAATAAAATTCAAATTATAACCATAATAGAATTCCCTTAGATCAGATAGGCATAAATCCAAAGTTCTGCTTGTAAAAATGTTCAATTCTGTAGAAGACAATGATCTGGAATGGACCAGCTGTTTGCCTTATAATCAGCCATAAGGGAAATCATGGTCCATTAATTAATTTTTAGAATTCTTTAGAGTATAGCGAAGTAATAACTCTATTTCTTGTTATTAGGCTTTTAGTTGTTAGATGTAAGAGTTAACAAGATAGCCACTATACAGCATTCTCACTGAAAATGAAAATTACACACAGTTTAAAAATTAGTGATGCTGCCTTTAAAAAACACAGAAATCATCCTTGAAATCAGGAGTCCCATATAGCAACTTAAGATTATAGAAGACCTTGCTTTCTTACTTTCAAATATGTACCATCTATAAACAAGACTGCCTGTGAACTGAAAATTGCATCAGTATCACACAATAAGTCTTATAAGAGAAGCTTCATTCATAAATATATCTAAAAGCTCAAATTATATATACACATTTTGAAAGTATCTCATTTTATTCAGACATTTCAGAGAAAATCATGAAATGAAATAGAGATGATTCCAATCAGAATTGTAGGTTAAAATTAAGAACATCTTTAATGTTAGTCAATTCTTCACTAGGGCCCCGGGGAGATGATTTGAAGGATTGAATTTCTTGCTTTGCATGCAGGCGTCCTCAGTTCAACATCCAGGCTGCACAGTTCTGAGCACCACCAGGAGTGACCTTTAGTTAGAGTTGGGTGTAGCCCTCCAGTACTGCCTGGAGTGGCCCCCAAACAAAAGAATAAAAATATCATTACAGAATAAAAATGCCCAAACTTTAATTAAAAATAAGTACACAGAGATACATAATAATTGTCCTAATAAATTTGTATTTTGTAGAAAAACCAATAAACAGGATAAAAAGATTATATCTCAGTTTCGTGTATTTCCTAACAGCTATCTAGTATCATTGCTTCTTTGTTGTTGTTGTCATTTATTTTTGCCCCCACTCTCTAATTAATCACTGGTCTTCATAATCTTGTTAACACCATTGTGTATTGAGAGCAGACTCCAAGTACATGGAAATAAGTGAATATAGGAAATAAGTCTCAGTAGCCTGGAAAGTCAATATAACAGAATATCTATAGTTTCAGGCCAGGATATATTAGTAAGAATAAATCTCAGAGAAAAACATGAGAACATATATAGAGAAACCCAGAGTGTTCCTGTGGGAGTACTCACCAATCTTCCCTTCGGCAATTTATACTACATTATGCTCTCAGCATCTCAGGCTAGTGTTATTTTTTTTAAATTGATGTAGGTCTCCCATACAAAAATATGGCAGACTCTAAAATTTATTTGTGACTTTTTCTGTGTAATTTATATATTTTTAAATTTTACATTTATTGTATTATTATTACAGAAAAATATAAAATAATTTAGGGGCATTTATATATTTTAACATAATACTATTGTCCATTAATGCCCTATCTTATTTTCCACGTGTCACTTTTTATCTGGTAACATCTGATTTATTTAGTTGTCAATCTTTTAGGAAATTCAACATCTGTAAGAAATCTGAGGATCTGAAGGCAAATAGGAATAGTATTGAAGCTTTGAAGTCCCTTGTATTCTGTAATTTCTGCCAGTGTCTATGGCCTTAACTCAATATTAGATGTAGTGAGTACATATGTTTAATAAGTTGGGGTACTTTATTTTTCTGCTTCCATCAAATTATAAAGAGAACAACTGAAATTTTTACTTGAAAATGCATGCATTCATTTAATCTTTTTGAAAAGGAATGAACCATGTGTGCAGCAAATCACTGGCAAACTAAAATGTTAAATAGTAGTATAAATAGGAGAAAGGCAATATAAGAAAGCACAGTAAAAACTGATGAAAAACATAACTATCAAAATATAAAAAATGACCAAGTTGTTGACAGAAGGACTAGAATTAAGCTTATTATATTTTCCTCAGGAAAACAAACAAATGTTTATTTTAATATTTTTAACATGTCAGTTTTCATTTTCGTAGGGCTTAAGAGTACAGATTACAATATTTTGTTGCCTAAACAACAATGTATTACCTGAAAATTCACTTATTTCATGACAGCAACAGGTATGAATCTATGCTAACAAATAATGGTTCCTTTGGAAACAGACTTTATTCTCGTAAAATAGTCATGTCTAGATGACACTACAGCAATTTAATAAGCTTGAAATTAATTATAATTACCTAATGTTCCAGACAATGAACATTGTATAATAAGGTACAGCTTACTACCTGTAGAAAACCATAGTGGTTGTTTTCAATGGGTTATTTCTGTTAGATATAGAAATTAAAATGAGAAGTCTTAAAAATTTAATAGCCTCTGCTCTCCCTCAATAACTAAATCACTAAATTTAAAGGAAATTTTGTGCTGAATTTAAAAATGGAATAATGTGAATTATGCATACAAATTAATATCAGTGGTTAGTAATCACTTCTCATGATAAAGAAGTCAAGTAAAACGGCATGGGTTCATAAGTTCAAGGACTACATGAAATACTGTTATAGGCAAATAAATATTGAAGTCAAAATTGAAAATACAACCCTCAGGCCTATGGCTAAATGTAGTTTCCACTCAGTTATAGTTGTATTATCACATTTTCTGAGTGTATAAAATACACAGATGTCCAAAATAAAAATAGTCACCTCCAATAAAAATTATTAATAACTTGGTAAAAGTTAGCTTGGCTAGAAATAAGAATTGACAGTCTCTGTCTGTTTTCCTACAAATATTCTTTGTTCCCTGTACAATATATCCATTATTGTGATCTTATTACATACATCATTGCAAATCCCTCCCCAAACCAACTTTTTATAACCATCCATATATTCTGCAATGCATTGCTATCAAAGGCTCCTGGGGAAATATGTCCTATTTTTATTTGTCACTTACTATTTTCTGGGATATCCCTATGAATGAGAATTTCGAATCAATAATCCTACAGTTAGAGTTATATTTCTAGAAAAACAATTCGTTAGCTGTTTTTAGCACTTCATTATATGTAATTAGAGTTATAAGTGAAAATGAAATAAAATTAGACTTCTACTGAATGTTTAGTTCCTTCATTTGTAAAGCAATTGAATGAAATGAGAATCTGCCATCTGTTCTATGTATTAAAAATCCACATATTTAGAACATGGTCCCTTATAATCTTGTATTAAAAATTTTTAGGCAAAATTTACTAAAATAATTTATGGCATTTCTCAAAGTAATTTGGACTTAAAGAATTTTTTTAATTTATAATTCTTGATATGTTTTGCTTTCTCTCTAGTCTTCATTTTTAATTTGAAATCCCTGGAATTATTTTAGATAATAAAAATGGGTTTCCGTCTCTTTTCTTGAATGCTAAAAGTAATTAAGAAAAAATCCGTTTCCCTGGGGACAATCACTGAAATATTAAAATAATGAGTTTTCAGATGTATTACAGTTGGAAAAATTAAAATTTTAAAGTAGTGATATTGCATAAAATTACCAGATGGCATCATCTAATCCCTCTGGAAGACTTTTGTTCTCTTGGTAGACATAACATTTAAAAGAACAACAATTTTTTTTGAAAAACTGCTGTAGTAAAATAGGGGCTTTTCTATAAAGTACTAATTGATTACTTTTGTATTGTAGATCTCTCACTTGAGTCAGTAATTTGCTTCTATTTTTACTATAGACTAAGCACCACTATAGGATAACATAGCCTTGGGTAGTTTATGTTTATTGGGTTACTCCCCTCACAGTGCTCCCATTCCTCTTTGTTTATTTGTAGCTTTTTTCTTAGTGTTCTGTTGACTTGCAAATATTGTTTTTCTCTTCTCCTTGAGTCCTTTGCATAGTTTATTCAGAGCAATGTCCTTTTTGTATGGACACAAGAAGACTTAGCAAATGCTAAGCTTTTGTAACCTGGGAGTCATTTGACTCTACTTGATATTTTCCTCCTGGGCATCTGTTATCTAGACCTAAGCCTCAGCTGCCCTTACTTCCTAGCACCCCCAAAAGCAGGGTCCCTACAAGGGACAAGATGGACCCAGGGCAAGCAGTGAGTTGTGTGCTACCCTGGCATCGAGATGGGCCTGGCCAAAGTGCCTAATGCTTAACTATAAGTTAAGAGCTTGATCATGGACAAATGTTGTCATGATCCAAACAGTGATAACTAGATTCGGACCCTGCTAGGGTGAGGAATGATTAATCTGGCCTGAGTGCTGTGGTCTGAGCCTGTGGCAAGATGTTGCCAGGAGAGCTGCCTTGCAAGCCTCAATGTATCTCTTGCTATGTCCATACAAAAATAACTAGTATTAAGATGTTAATAAGTGTTTGGACTAAGGAAAGAAAAAAAACCTTAAGAGTGAGGAGGGCTTTGGAATGCCCTGCCCTCAGGAAGGGCTTTCTTATGTTGATTTTGCTACCTGGCTGGGTGTAGCCTAGAGGCAAGGTGGGAGAGACAAGTAGGAGGAGAGATGAGAGAAGTGAGAGAGGCTGTGGTTGATCCAGAGAGAGGATGGAGCTGGGAGTGCTGGAGATGAGAAAGATGGAAGATTGAATAAACGGTAGCTAATCAGCAACCAGCTTGGTCCTTGTTCTTCCTTCGCCTGTCCTTAACCACCAGCCGTCCCAATCCAGCCCATATACAGCGGTTCCAGAGTACCAAACGCAGGCAGTGAGACAGAGCCGCCCGGAGAGCCTGAGAATGTACGCGCCCCTTGGCGAGCTTTAGTTTTTTACACACCACAAAGTCAGAATTTTGTCTCAAGTGAAGGAATCTTTATTAGCTGGCCAGCCACTTCTCTCTCAAACCCATTCTGGATTAGAGATGCAGCCCTGAGTGTAAAAAGCAAGTTTTTTTTTGTTGTTTGTTTGTTTGTTTGTTTTAAAAAAGGCCAAACCACTTCACTAAGCATGCAAGCTTCACAGAAAGCAAAAAAGCCTGGTTAACTAAACAATCCATTGATTATCACAGAAACCAACTATAAAGTAGTCAAACAAGAACTAAAATGTAAATAAGTAAACAAAGAGTCAAGTGGGTGAGTGGTTAATAAGCGGTTGAAGAGCTAAGTGATTAAACAGAGTTAAGTAGTTAGACAAGGAAAGTCATGGTTAAACAAAGAATAAAATAGTTAAACAGCGAAAAGATACTCAAACAATCAATTGATTGGTGGGAGAAAAATATAGAAAAGAAAATGGTTAGCTACATTTTATAACATGGTTAGTTACATTCATTCTTTAACATCTTTTATTGATTCACTTGAGTTTTGCGTTTTGCCTTCCTATCAAGTGAGTGCATTCAATTGTGGATGCTGAGGTCAGGTGATTCTTCCACAATAATGACCCTAAATATTTGCTTCCTAGGTAAAATGCAATACTTATGACAAACAAAAATGCAAGAAACTTATCATCACAATTTCTCTCCAGACCAAGGACTGAGGCATATGCCTCAGCACCCCTGAGGGAACCTTACTGTGCTGTTAACACTTTGGGCTCCACATCACCGTATTGCTGGGCTAAGCCTTCAACCTTAAGTCTTGTATCTATTGCTAGGCTGAGTGATGTGGAGAGTGAGACCTGGTTCCCCCAAGTACGGAGTGACCCCCAAATTTGTCTTGAAATATATAAATTTCAGAGTGTACATCATGTGTCTGATGTTTATAGTACTTCCGATTCAAAGCTGAGTTTTCACCATAAGAAGAACAGTCCACAAGACAAAATTAAAAGTGCAATATGTAAACTGAGCTCACTGATCATTCTTATATTCCTCTGAGAAGCTTAAACTATGCACCTAGAACTTTTTTTAGGACAAATAAACAGTTACATTGGGGCTTTGATTACTTTCTGAGAGATATAGAGAAGAGGCAGGCTACAAAGAAAGAATTCTTTATGAAAAAAACATATCAGCAATAAGTGGTTCCTAACCCTACATCTAAGTGAAAGAAAGAAACAAACAAAACCAAACAACAAGCAAGTCAATCAGGGATGGTCACGGATAATGAGACAAACAAACACAAGGGGAAATAAACACCCAAGGACTGTCCAAGCTTAAAATTCACGGGGCAACATGAGTAGAGAGGCAGACCATTAACTCAACACAATAGCAATCTCTTCTCTACCCTGGCTCCCAGGAGAGCCCTTGTTTAAGGTGACAAAGACATTAAGGTCAGTTGTAAGTACATCAAAATTTAATGGATACATTCAGAGCAGAGATTGTGATAGTACACATAGCCAATCAGTAGGCACCCTAAAAATAGAAAGCCCTGGCAATGACCAATTTCATGTTTGATCATGTTGCTGTCTAGAACTAAAAGACTCTGAACAGTTTTATTCTATGCCTGCCAGGGTGCTTGTATGCTGCTGTGTGGACCAATGAGCTTGCTCCGTTACCTATTCTATTGTTTCTTTTTAAATTTATTTTTGTAATTAAATCACTGAGAGATATACAATTACAAAGTTGTTCATAATTGAGATTCAGTCGTATAGTTCTCCAATCCCCATCCCTCCACCAGTGCACATTTCCCATCACAAAGTTTCCCAGACTCCCAAACTCACTCCAGCAGCCAACTATCTATGGCAGACAATTTTCTCTCTCTCTCTCTCTCACTCTCTCTCTCTCTCTCTCTCTCTCATTTTTCTTTTAGGCACTGTGGTTTGCAATATTACTGAAAGGGTATCATGGATATCACTTTACCTCCTTTCAGCACTCAGTTTTTTTCCGGAATGATCATTTCCAACTGTAATTGTCATCATGGTCCTTTCTCTGTCTTGAACAGCCCTCTCCCCCCTTTTGCGTCAAGCTTCCTACCATGGACCAGTCCTCCAGGACCTTGCTTTCCAGTTTCTGAGTATTATTCACATACTTTTTTGGGTTTTTTTTGTTGTTGTTCTTGTTGAATTCTTTCTTGGGTACACTTTTAGTTGACTCATTCTTCTTCAAGACCTAAACGGCTTTTCCCAGGGGCATAACACGACTTTGAGTTTTTGTTAGGGGAATGATTTCCCACATATTTGTGATGGTCAACTATGTTGTAGAAATAAGTGAATAAACAAAGTGAAATGATTCATCTGCTTACTTGAGATGGTGCGGGATTTTTCCAATTAGGTGGTTCTCTCAAGAAGGAGAGATTCACCAAAAGGAGAGACATGAATAAAAATAATGCACATCAGAGTTGGAGAAAAAGTAGAATAAGTAAGATGCTTGTATTGCATCTTGTATTGGGTGATGCAGGGTTCTATCCCAGTTATTCACATGGACTCTGAGGCCTGCCAGGAGCGATCCATTAGTGCAGAACCTAAAGTCCTGAGCACCACAGAGTGTGGCCTTAAAGTCAAAAAAGTATAGACCTGATTGTCCCTAAGGAAATCACATAGTAAAACCCTTACAATACTTATATAAGTAACTTTAAATTATGCCATTCCTTTTTGTATTTGCACTAAAACGTTTCCAGGATATATTTGTGCATTTAGATATTTTGGTTAAGATTTGATAATGAAGTAATTTGAGAAGTAGTATCATTTTGCATTTTTGTTTACTTAAAGTTTTTTCTTCTCAATCTAAGAAATCCCTAAGATTTGTGCACAACCTGATGTCAGTAGTGCCTTTTGTTCAGACTTGATTTATTTAGGTATGATGATGATCAAAATCATGAAGCAGGTCAAGGGTGTGGGAAAACTCCCAGTTATTGTGAGGACATTTTATAATCTTTATACCCCTTTAACTGTACTGCAGGTTTTAGTTGAGATTTGAATAACTTTAGCTTCTATGTTTTATATATGCATATATGCATATGTATCATTATTTTGATTGCTATATAATCTTTATCTAAATTGATAAGAAATTAAAATAATTTAATACAATGCAGTATATTGCCTATAAATCTGGCATCTAAAATATATTACATTAAATTTTATTGTGTACTTATATCTTATTGTGTTAATTATCATATCTTCCCTATCATGCATAAAGTTTAAAAAGTCTGTACTAATATATTTTAAAGTTTCCATAAAATAAGTAAAATATACAAATGCAAAATTTAGTCAAAACAGAAAGAATTAATAAAATTTAAATGGGAAAATGTGAATAGGTCCATAAAAATAGTGTTTTATCCTAAGAAAGGGAATATTGGTTTTATATCAGTAAATATTATATTGTAGATACTGTTTAAGTTTTTGCATTAATAAGTAAAAGATTTCAATAAAATACTGGATGTCAGAAATTGATCAGATATAGATAGATTAATATAAATGAGCTGTTAATTCATTACTTAACATGTGTAAAATCCCTTAGCAAACTGGAAGTAAACACACCTTTCTTAATCTAGTAGAGGACAACCACATGCACTATTAATGAGTACCATACTCAGTGCCACATATTGGATAGTTTGTCCGCTCCTTAAGGAAGCTCCATTAAAGCTGCTTACAAAATTGGTTTCAAGGCTGTGAATTTCCTAAGCTGTTTATCTCCTAAACTCTGTATCTCCTTCAAGAGCGCGAAGTGCCAAGGCCAGGAAGTGCGACCCCTAGCGGAGGGAAATCCTCGGTGAGAGCTACAGTGACCGCAAACTCCTAAGCAAACACTGCAATGGGAAAAAGTGACAACTCCAGAGCCAGGCAATTGTGTAATCCCTTGTCTCATATCAACAACAGCAATGAAGAAAGCAGAAGTGGAATGGGGAGACCAGAATCAAACACAATTATGCAACATGAACCTTCATCCATGTGATCTGTGTGTTTTAAGTGCACTCTTAATGGATCAGAAGATTTGAAATTTTCTTCTGTTCAGTTTGCACTGGAGTATATTCTACTCCATTTTCAGTGGAATGCGTGTCACACGCGTTTTTCAAATATCTGTGATTTTGAAAATACGCGAGCACATGAGCGACTTTTACACATTTTATGTGAGATGTGTTCATGCAAACCGTGAACCACACAATGATTCAAAGAGATTAAAAAAAGTTAATTCTGCTAAATCACATAGAGTGTTAAAGTATGAAAACTATGAAAACTACATTATATAGTAGTACTACATAATTAAATTTTACCTCAATAATTTGAAGGAAATTCCGGGTCAATAGGAATTAAATATTATGTTTGTATATTATTTTTAAAATCAAACCTTAAGAGAAAACAATAACAATAGAATAGATCTTTGGCATAACTAAGAGATGCTTATTTATCTCTCCTGTATGAAACTGTCATCCCATCATGGTACCTCAGTAAAAGTGAGGTAAATTACTTTTCAGTCCAAGGTTGTGCTATGCTGTAAAGCGTTTTCATTCCTCAATTACCTCCTGGTTCCTTAAGCTGTTGGATAGGTAGGTGATCCTTATAGCCAGCAAGGATAAAGGGCTGAATGAAAATCTTTTTAAAAGCATTCTCTTAAAGATGTGCCCCCTGCTTTTTTAAATATCCTTTAACTAGAGTTTAAATACGCAGTTAAACCTTAAAGGTAAGGAAGTCATGCGCCCTGCTAAAATTTGAGAGGGAAATGGGAATGGTGATTAGGAGATAATTAGCAAAGTCTACCATTTAGGAGGTTAGCTAAGCAGAACTTGAGAGTTCATTTAGCTCTTTAGATCTCCTCTCTATTCTTTCTTTCCAGGTTTCCATTTCATACATGAACATATTCAGTTTCCAGATTAAAAATGTCTTCAAACTCTGCTTCATGTTACCTCTCCCTCACTAAATTTTTCTAAGCTGTCACAACTCAGAATAATCTTTATTTGTGAATTTTGATGTACTCCTTCTAAACCGCAAAGTCTGAGCTATATTCCGTTGGAGATCCTTTGGTTCTATGCAGAAAGTTTCATCAACTACATGACGGCAAGCTACCGAGAGCATCTTGCCTGCACGGCAGAGCCTGGCAAGCTACCCATGGTGTACTTGATATGCCAAAAACAACAAGTCTCACAATGGAAACGTTACTGGTGCCTGCTCGAGCAAATCGATGAATAATGGGATGACAGAGACATCACAATTACATCAACCACACCACAAATTTCTAAAGACAAGGCAGTATAATGTTATTACAAATCTGCAGCTGGTCCTAGACTTTCCTTGATGAATCCATTGATCTTTTGAGGTGAAAGGGGAACATCTGGCAGTGCTTAGGACTTAGTCCTGTCTCTGAGCTAAGCTCAGGATTACTCTTGGCAATGCTCCAGAGACATTTGGGGTACTGGAGATCAAACCTGGGTTGGCCACAGGCAAAACGAATGTCCTACTTGCAGAATTGCTGCTCTGTCCTTTTAGTGACCTTTGAGCCCTCTTACTTGCTTAGGGGCATATTATTATTGACCTCTGCTGTTTAAAACTCCCTTCCTGAAACTGGAGAGAGTTGGATAGGGTTGGATTATGCACTTTGCATGTGAAAATCCCAGGTACAATCCCTAGCACCACATGGTCTCTCAAGCACTAAGCCAGGAATAGTCCCTGAGCACTGCTGGGTGTGGGCCCAAATCAAGACAAATAAATTAAAAATCAGGAGATGTCACTTTTTTTTACAATTTTTATACATTTTATTTTTATAAACTAGTTCACAATAGTTCATTAAAGATAATATTCAAACAGCCAGCAAGCCAACAAGCATCTTCCCACCGCAATAAGAGGGAAGTGTGTAAAGCTTATTATATTTCATTCTGGGGACACTTAAGCCCGCATATACAAGAATACTAGCAAGTATGTTAAAACCAAATATATGTGTGTTACTTCAGGTACATCAGTGGGCTAGAGTATAAGAGGTTGCATTCGAGGCCACACACTCCAGGAAATGCTGCTTTGCTTTCTTCCGGAAGTTTTATTTTATAGTCTCTAGATCTTGGCCGTTGATGAGATTACGTGGCACCAGGGGCAGTTTATGGGTGTGACTCCCAAGCTACTGGAAAACTAGGGACCTGGATGGAGGAGGCCCAGTTCTGATCTGAGCAGGCTTGGAGATCTCAGCCACAGGTTCTGCATATCTGGGTTCCTCTGAGATGTCATGTTTTGAAAAAACAATATTTTCTTGCTTTTGAAAAAAAATCAAACATATGACAATACTGGGTCAACATTCCCATATTACTAATGAACTTGAACTGAATGCCTCAAGTCATTCCTTGTAGAAAAGACATGCAGTTTGTTCACTAAGTATATTTTTCTCCTGAGCACATAGGAATGAAATTACATTTCCCCATAAATTACTTGAACTAGTAAAATGCAGTGAAAATTGGTGTATAAAACTTCGAGGAATGACTGTTGAAAAGGTTTCTCACCTTCTCACTTTCTTAAACTGAGGGAAAATATAATGTTGAGAGATTCAAGGTCATAAGAGATTGAGTGAGTGTGTGTGTGTATGTGTGTGTGTGTGTGTGAGTGTGCATGTGTGTCTGTGTGTGTGTCTCTGTGTGTGGTGGGGGAGGCTGCATGGAAGGAGCCTGAAATATTATGTGGAGCAGAATCCCTGTGCTATCTTAACTTTAACATGAGCTACAAATAGGCACATTGTGCAAAACCCCTGCGTTTAGGAATTTTATTGTAATGGACTCTCACCTAATACACCTTCTTTAGACAGTTGTCATGAGGATAATTCACTTTGACCTCAATAGCTGATATTTACACTCTTAATTCTCGTAAGCAAGTTTTTAAACTAAAATTATGTATTTACAATAGTATAGAGTAAATTTTGAGAAAAAAAATGGAAAGGAACTTAAACTGAAGTACCTAAAATTTAGTTTTTTAGGACTTAGATTTCTTGTCATACAAAGAAAAATTGAGGTTCAGGGTGATGACCTGTAGGGCTGGAGCCCAATTTACATGCAGGAGACATGAGTCCACTCTCTGACACCTCATCATACCCTGAGCTCTGCTAATAGCTGTGCCCCCCAACCCCCACCCAACCCTTCTCTGGGTGTAGATCCAGCTCTGCTAGTTGTGGTCTCCGAACAAAAAAGAAACAACTGATGTAGGTATTAAATATGTATAGTTTGGAAAGGGGAAAGCTAGAAGATATTGAAACAATCTTTCAAAATTTAAACGATGAAATAATCTTCCACTAACAAGTCTCAATGTAGACATTACTGGTGCCCACTTGAGCAAATCGATGAGCAAAAGGATGACAGTGATATAGTGGTTGTGTCATGAGGATTTGATTTTGCTCACTAGGGAATAATAGCCTTGGAGGGCACAATTAGGATCAACTGGGTAGAAACAGCATCTGACAAACCATCCCTCAGGTTAACAGAGACTATTCTTATACGGGGTTAATGTATTTACATAGCAGTATTCTAATAGTCATCTTATATGTTTGTATATATACCTATAACTTGCTCTGTTGTCTTTTAAACACTTCAGTTTTGTTTTACTTATTTTAGTTGGGCTTAGTTTTTTATTTATATAGTGATCTAGCAATACTTTAATTTTATGAAGTGAGCCTCTATTAATTTACATATTGATTAGCTTTTATGAGTATAAAATGAAAGCACTTTAACATAATTGCTAATCGATAGTTTTTAATTGTACTAAGAGTCCTGCCCTCATGTTTTACAATACTCAAGATAGATGCATGAGGTTTTGTATTTCTCTAAAACTTCTTAAATAGATCCAGTGACCTCAATTTAATTTTTTAAAAAATTATTGAGGTAATGTTGGCTTATAAGAGTACATGTTTATTGGTCTTAGGGGTACAATGCCATCACTTTATGCCCACCAACAAAGTGTAATAATCTTTCATCACTGTCCATGGCAGGGGGTGGGGACGGAGAGACGGTGCAGTGAGAGTAAGGTACTTGCCTTACAAATGGCCAACTCGAGTTTGATCCCTGGCATCCTATATGGTCCCTGCATACAGTCAGCAGTAATTCCTGAGAACAGAGCCAGGAGTCACTCCTGAGCATCACCAGGTAGAGGAACCTCTTCCCTACCTCTTCCCAAAACAGAGCAACCCAGCTGTCCATGGGATTCATTCTTTTCACTTTCTCCTAACTTGATGAGTAAACTCAGATTTATTGTCAAAGTGCAAGGATTTATCTTCATTGAACATTGTTTATTCTCTTGACTTTTTTCTTGATATGTCCAAAATTAATGAAATTATATTTGTCTTTGTCTTTCTCCTTCTGACTTATCTTAGCTAGCATGGTATTTTCCAGTTCAAGGACATTGCTGTTAATTTTGATAGTTTTCTCTGCATTATCATCCTTCAGTTCATCAATTCAATCTTTCTCTTTTATCATTCTGCTCTTGAGATTCTTTTCTTTGTTTTTGGTTCACATACTATATTCTTTACCTCAGTGGTTTCTGTTTATATTTATGCCTCACTTTTTATTAAGTTTTTCTTCATTGATCACCATATTTTGGTGAGCATCTATATGTTTATTGCTCTGACGTCTTCATCGTGGAGTTTAAAAACACTACCGTGCTTTTGGTATGTCTCGTGCTTTGTCTTCAGTCATAAATAATGGTGACTACTGCTGTTTCTTCGTTGTGTCTGGGGCTCCATGAGAGGTAGGTATATATTTGAGAAGGTCTGATTGGTGATCTAGGCTCACACTGTCTAATCCCAAATAGATTGTAGCTCTGCATAAGTGTGGACCTGGATGACCATTTTGTGATGATTGTACCAGGAATCAGGATAAGGAAACAGACCAATGTCATGATGCAAAAATAAGGAATTCTATTGGTAGTTCAACCTAGGATGCAAGTCCCCTCCAACCCAGTGTCCTCAGGACAAAGACCCTGACTCTAGCTTCTGCAGACATTATATAGCATAAGATTACATAAGTGGTGCATACTTTGTGGTTTCAACAGCTGAACACAAGTTGCTGAGCTTGCACCTGGTGTTTGGCGGAACGCACCTGTGAAGTGTGTGGGCTTTTCAGGCTGTGTCTGGTCGGCCTGTAGATCTCTATCTCATTTCGGGGAAATGGAAATTGTCTGTTCCTAGGCTTGGGGCCTAGCTAATTTTAAACCTTTTAGCAGCTTGTCATGTTGTTTCTTCTGACAGTGTAACTGGCCCAAGCCTTATATTTTAAAACATATTCTTTCATGATCACTGGAATCTTGTTACAGCTATAGTATAGAGGTCTAGCACCCTGGCTTTGGCAGTGGCTGGGTCTAGCACCCTGGCTTTCTGTTCTCCAGTTTCCAGGAGCAATTGTATCACCCAGAAGACCTGATTGGTCACTAGAACCTTGGTTTTTGTTTTTTTTTTCTTTTGAGTGGGAGAGACTCTCAAACAATACTCAGGATACACACACACCAGACCTGAAAATTCTCAGTCCCAACTATATCAGCTTGATATTTTAGTGTGTGAGCATGGTGCTGCAATGCTCCACAGACCCAGCATTTCTTTCTATGCAACCAGGGGTACACCCAGCAGAGCCCGGAGGCTATGCATGCAAGGGATAGAACTGGGGTCTTCCACATGCAGGTGTGCACTTCAGTCCTTTAAGATTTCTTCCTGATCTTGTTTTTGTTTGGGCTTTTGGTTTTGGGGGACCACACCTGGTGCTTCTCAGGTCATATTCTTGGGTCTATTCTGAGGGGCCACTCCTGGCCTGGTTCGAGGAACCAGATGCAGTGTGAGGAGTTATACCCAGATCAGACACGTGAGGCAAGCCTCTACCCTCTATATCATCTCCCACCTGAAAAAAATCATTTCCCAGTTAACTTATAAAACATATATGAAAAGTGACTCTTTTTTTCACATGTATTTATCTTATGATTTATTTTGCTAATGTCTCCAAAATTTGAACTCAAATGTGCATGCATCATTTCCCATTTGCAATTTTTACAACAAAAGATGACAAGATATATATTAGGAGCTTCTGACAGGGAGAGATTACAGGTGAATGTTGGCAATGAGGCAGGAATGGGGTTGTTACACTTCGAGTGTCCAGTCTCAATGAGCAGCAGGACAAAGTGCTCACAGGACACCAGAAGACTAACAGCTTCCACCGAGAACCTGGGAGACTGCTGCAGATCCACAGAAGGGCAGAGCGGAATGAGAGAAATCACAATAAACCAGCGGGACCTACGAAGGCAGAGATGTGCCTCTTTAAGAAATGGTTGCCTCAAAGGAGAAAGAACTGAGAGCAAGGAGGGTGGGGAGGCCCAGGACCAAAGAGGCAGCAAGTACCTCTGAAGGGTGGGAGGGATGAGGTGGGGCGGCTCTGTTTCAGGAAGCGCCCCAAGGCTCATGCTAGTTCGTTTTTTTTTTTTTGTTTTTTTTTTTTTACAGAGTCTGGCCAATGTTAACATAATTAAAGGGCAAAGTCTTTTAAATACATTTCCTAAAATTATTTCCCCTAGTAACATAGAATATTTTTATACTTTCATCCTATAACTTAAAAAAAATCTATGACCTAACTTGAAATGAAAGTGTTAAAGATACTAGAGTGATCACAGTAAGTAGGACGCTTTCTTTGCCTGGAGATATGGGTTTGAATACCCGGCATTCTGTATGGTCCCCTGAGCCCTCCAGGGGTAACCCCTGAGCACAGAATCAGGAATTCATCCTGAGTGTCTGCAGATGTGACCCCAAAACCAAGACAAACAAACGAACAAAAAAAGGGAAGGCTATGGCTGAAGTTTCCCAGCTTCTCTTTTTGCCAGTTCCACTCACTCCTTTTGCCTTATAGAATTAACCATTGGCCTCAGTTTGGACTTCATCACTCCTCTGCATATTTCTGAATTATAACCTCATAAGAAATTATCAATAAGTTCTATATTATTGACTTGCATGCTAATATAACACATCTATGTACAACACAGACCTTAAGGTTCTTGCTCAATGTTAGATTTTCTTTTTAAAAAATCTAAATATATTTGTTAAATTTATAGCTTATTTTTCCTCTTAAAGATTTAAACAATTAACTTGTGGAATAGCTAATGCATTTACATGGTTCCAAAGTCAATAATAGGCACGAAACACTATTGAGTTAAAAGTTTTTCCTCCCACTCTGTACTTTAGCCACCAGTTTCCACCCACTTCAGTCCCCCAAAATAGGTACCCATGGTTACTAGTTTCTTGCATTTCCTTCCAGAAATGCTTTAAATGCTCAAGTAAATGTTGGCATGCTAGTCACTATCACATAAATGCTTTTAAAACTTAATATGTAGGTTCTCCCAAGCATCTTCAGGAATGATCCCTGAGTGCAGAGCCAGGAATAAGCCCTGAGCACAATAGGGTGTGGCCCAAGTAGATTGCCATTTCATATTATTGTATAAAAAGAGCTTATCTTTTATTTGAGTTGTATCCCATTTATTTTCATGAATCAAACTTCATGTACTTCAACACTAGTTTATTGATATGCATTTAGGTCTTTTTTCCTACTTTCTAGAAATTATGAATAGTGCAATGATGTATAACACACCTGTACATCATTTTGTACAAATTATCTATATTCATTATTTATTGAATGCCAAGAAATTAGCAGTTTAAATGATGAATATCCTCTTACATTTTCTATGGGGGAAGAAATTAAGGCACAATTTAGTTCTGTTCTTCTGCCTAGATATCTTTTACATGATTGAAATCATATGTTGGCCATATCTGAGTTATCATTGAGGATTTGACTAAAGGGAGGCTCTACTTTCTTGCTTACTCACTGGGTTTTTGTCATGATTTTCTTCCTTAACAGTTTATGGACTTGGGGCTGGAGCACAGCAGGTAGGGTGTTGCACGTGGCCGACCCAGGTTCAATTCCCAGCATCCCATATGTTCCCCTGAGCACAGTTAATTCCTGAGTACATGAGCCAGGAGTAACCCCTGTGCATTGCCGGGTGTGACCCAAAAAAGCCAAAAAAATAAAAGTTTATGGAATGAAGGCCTCAGTTTTTCATTCCTTGTCAGTCAGAAACTTCTCTTATTCATTTGCTAGAGGACCATTCCAATTCTTCAGTAGGGCAATCCCCAGCACGGCAGCCTGTTTCTTCCAGAGCAAGGAGTAAAGGAGGGAGTTGGGGTGGGAGAAGGATAGGAAAGAAGAAGGAGGGGTGAGGGAGGAGGTAATGACAGAGAGAAAAGGAGAGGAGGGCAATAGAAATAAAAAGATTGAGGATGAAGAAGTGGAAGAGAAGGAAGAATTATTTTTCATAGCATAAAGTTAGCTCAATAAGTATTTACAAATAGAAACAATATTCCCAACTCTGTTCTGATCACAATGTAGCAAAACTACTAGTTGCTTCTGATGATGATATTAAAATAAACCCAAAAACTTCTACTAACTAGGTGTTAAATTAAAATGTTTTTGTTTGCTTGGGCCAATGAAAAATTACAAACCAAAGCACTGAAGAGCTGAGGATCACGAACTGGTGTTTATATATTTATAACAGTAACAATTTCTCCACATTCAGATTGGCATGCATTGATCTTTATGTGGATTCACGATCACAATCACGAAATCCCGTGAATCATTGATTTCTCAAGCGGGCTCAGTAACCTCTCCTTTCGTCCTTTCCCTGAGATCTTAGAAGTTTCTCTCGACTCTGCCCTCCCAATGATGTCCCACTGGAGGTTCTTTCAGGGTCAGGGATGGGATCCAGCTTGTTACTGGATTTAGCATATGAATACACCATGGGAAGCTTGCAAGGCTGTCCCATGTGGACAGGAAACTCTCAGAAGCTTGCCAGTTTCTCCCAGAGAGAGAAATAGGCTACAAGATATCTCGGCCACGTGCTTCTGGGAGCTCGCTTTTAAGTCTCTGGATGTTGGCTGTTGATGGGATTACACACACCTGGGTTCCTCTACCAGTACCTTTATGCATGAAGCCCATCCAAACGTGTGGAGAGGGATCTCGAGCATGGCTGTAGCTAGGTTCTGGTGGTCTTCAGCCGCCGGGAGCTCTGCTTGGGGCAGGGGGCAGGGAGGGAAGCTGGAGCCCATCCCCTCCAAGAGGCCCCGGGGAAGACAGCCAGGCGTGTGGGCAAGAGATCTCTCTTATGAGAATCTATGTGGTTTAGCCTGTAAATTATTTTTATTAGCACTGAAATGCAGTAATTTTGCTAGGGTATTTGTGTATACCATTATGATTATTCTTTGTTATTTTCCCTGGCACTCTGTGTATCTTTATCATATGTACATTTAAGTATTTTATTTCCAAAGAGATTGAACCACTTGATGATCCCATCAATGTGAAAGAAGGGTCTTATCCACATCTGCTCAAACACTGGTTGTTTTGCTCTTTTCAGTGTGTGCTAATCTCACTGGTGTAAAGTGGTATCTCATTGTTGTACTGATTTGCATTTCCCTAATGATAAGTGATGCAGAACACCTACTTACTATGTGTCTTCCTTAACATTTAGTATGTCTCCTCTTCATTTCTTGATAGATTGTTTTGTTTTATTATTTGGTTATGTTTTAAAATACTTTATATATCTTGAATATCGACCCATTATCAGTTAAATGGTGAGCAAATATTTTCTCAGTCTACAGAGTATCTTAATATTCGAGTTTTCTGAATATCTAGTTTTCTGCAATGCAGATGCTTCTTAATTTTATCTAATATCATTTTCATATTTTTCTTGTTTACATGACCAATATCTTTGAGACACTGAAGATGCCTCTATCTTCAATTTCATGAAGGATTGTATTAATATTTTTCCAATACAATTTGTGTAGTCAAGTCTGATAAGAGAGGTTGCTAAAATCTCAGGGCTAGGACGAATGGAGATGTTACTGGTGCCCACTCAAGCAAATCGATGATCAATGAGATGACAATGATACAGTGATATACAGTGATACAGTCTGATAATTAAGGTCATCAATACATTTTGAATTGACCTTAATATGAGATGTGGGTTCATTTTTTTACATATGATTGAACAGTTTTCCAAGTTACATTTGTTAAAGAGCCTTTTAGTTCCTTTATCCCAGATTAACAGCCCACATACCTTGGGTCTTTCTCTGAGCCCTCAATTTTTTTCCATTGGTTTGAGAGACTCTTTATTTCAGCACCACACTGTCTTGATTATTATAGCTTTAGAACATAATTTAAAGTTGTAGAAAGAAACACCTTCCATCTCATTTTTTTCCTGGTATATTTTTGTCTTGTTGTTACTATTTTTGGCATATCGAATATGCCATGGGTAGCTTGCCAGGCTCTGCCGTGTGGGCGAGATACTCTCGGTAGCTTGCTGGGCTCTCCAAAAGGGATGGAGCAACCGAACTTGGGTTGGCTGCATGCAAGGCAAATGCCCTATCGCTGTGCTATCGCTCTGTGCTATCGCTCCAGCCAAAAATAGTAACAAGTCTCACAATGGAGACATTACTAGTGCCCACTCGAGCAAATCAATGAGCAACAGGACTACAGTGAGAGTGACAGTGATATTTTTGACTATTTAAGTAGTAAATATTTAAGTAGTAAATAGCCCACATACCTCCCTTTTGATATCCAACACACCATTTCATCAGTAAAGATGCGTACAGCACCAGAAAGTCAGACACGAACACCTGAAGAATCTGCCGTCAGTACTCATCAATACACTGGTTCAGCTCTTCACTCGCTACCTGTCCGAATGCAAGGTTCCGTCCCAATGGAAAATCAGCAGAACCGTTCTGTTGTACAAGACGGGAGACATCCATGACATCGGCAACTATTGCCCCATATGCCTATTGTCCATCGTCTACAAGTTGTTCACTCGAGTCATCCTGAATAGAATAGGCAGAACACTACTAGATGGAGGAGCAAGCCAGGATCCGAAAAGGATTCAGCACGATCGACCATATTCACAGTGACCAAACTCATTAACGTTCTGAGAGAGTTCAAGATGCCACTCTGTCTAACGTTCATAGATTTAAAGAAGGCCTTTGATTCTGCTGAGACTGAAGCAGTCATCGAAGCCCTACCCAAACAGGGTGTTCAAACTCAGTACATCAGGATTCTCCCTTAGTTGTATACGGATTCACCACCAGAATCTCACCATTCTATGAGGAAGTGATCATTGACGTAAAGAGAGGGGTTCAGCAGGGTGATACCATTTCACCGAAACTCTTCAATGCCATCTTCGAGAATGTCATGTGATCACTGGAATGGGAAAGAATGGGAGTGAAGGTAAACATTTGACAACTATACCACCTCCGTTTTGCTGATGACTTCATTCTCATAACACCAAACATTAGCCAAGCAGCACAAATGTTGGCCGACTTCTACCTCTAGTGTGGAAAAGTCGGACTGCAGCTGAATCTCACCAAAACAATGTTCATGAAAAATGCACTAGTCCCTGACATTTCATTTGCTCTCAATGGAACGAACATCTCTGAATGCAGCAGCTATGTGTACCTGGGTTGAGAACTCAACATGAGTAACGACTTGGCCCCAGAACTGCGCAGGAGGAAGGGAGCAGCGTGGAACGCCTTCAAGAGCGTCGAAGAAGTGGTTAGGAGGAGGAAGAACCTCTGGCTCTGGGCACATCTTTTGACTCCACCGTTCTTCCTGCACTAACATATGCCTGAGAGACCTGGGCCCTATGTAAACAGGATGAGAATGCTACTCGGGTATCCCAAAGAGGAATGGAAAAAGCTATGCTTGGAGTATCACGTTTCACTCAAGTGAGAGAAGGAATCCGGAGTTCTGGACGGTCAAGAATAGGGAGGCTGTCTCATTTGCCAAGGCCTCAAAAATCAGATGGGCCAGACATGTAATGCGATTCTGCTGGACTAGAGCTGTTACTGACTGGATTCCAGGGGACGTCAAAAGACCACGTGGCCACCCATCAAACAGATGGGCAGCCTTCTTCGTCAAAAGCCTAAATGAATGGTTTGAGACTCTTCCTGTTCCTGGAGGGAGCAGGTATCATTGGGCTACACTAGCACGAGACAGGGACAAATGGAGATGTTACTGGCGCTGCCCACTCGAGCAAATTGAGGATCAATGGGATGAGAAGTAATACAAGTGAAGTAGCAATCAAAAGTCTCTAGAAAAACAAAGGGCCAGGCCCAGATGAGTTTATTAGTATGATCTTCCAAACATTTTAAAAAGATCTACTTCCAGACCTCACACTCAAAAAGTCAAAGAAAAAGGAACCTTCCCCATTTCTAGAAGTGTGATTTCTTCCTGCTGTACATATCCCTTGATTATTAAAAAATGGGCTTCGCTGTACCTTCTAATCTTTTTCAACCTGAAATCTGTGTGGTCAGATACTAGTATAGCCACCCTAGCTATTTTGAGGGAGTTGTTTGCTTGAAGGATTATTTTCCATCCTTTGACTTTGAGTCTGTGCTTGCTCTCACTGTTTAGATCTGTTTCTTGTAGGCAGCAGAATTTGGGTTCAATTTCTGAATCCATTTTGTCATATGTGTCTCTTAATTGGTGCATTTAGACCATTGACATTGAAAGAGATTATTTTCATGAGGTTTTGTGCCATCTTTCTGAAGAGGTTTGTTGTGCCTGTTTTTCTTGTTTTACAGTAACTTCTTTAGTCCTTCATTTAAGTTTGGTTTTGAATCTATGAAGTTACCGAGCTGTTTCTTATCCATGAAATAGTGTATTGTTCCCTTGAGTATGAGTGAGAGTTTAGCTGGTTAAAGTATTCTTGGTGAGGCTTTAATTTAATTGAGTATATTTACTATATCCCAGCATTGTCTTCAGGCTTGGAAGTTTTCCTCTGATAAGTCTACTGTAAATCTAAGGGGTGCTCCCTTCCCCATTTCTATGAGACAAACATTTTCATAAAACAAAAGCCTATGGATAAATCACTAAAAATAAAACTACAGACCAATTTCGCTGATGAGATAGATCCAAATATTCTAAACAAAACATTAGTGAACTGAGTCTAGCATTACATTAAAATAGATCACACATTATAATCAAGTAGGATTTATCCCAGAGATGCAAAAATGGTTTAATATATACAAGTTAGTCAGCATAATATACCATATCAATACAAATACAAAAATCATATGATAATATTAAATGTATATAAAGTTATGTATTAAAATGATACTATTAGATGTAAATAAAAATGCAGAGAAAGAAATTTAAAGGTCCAGTACCCATTTATAACATGAAATAGGAGGAACTTTTCTTGATATAGTTAAAGCCATATACCATATATACATAGCTTACATCATACTTGATAGTTACAAATGGAAAGTGTTTGATCTGAGATCATGCACAAGACAAGGTTGCTCACTCTGACTAGTACAGCTTAAGCTATTATTGGAAGTTCTTGTGACAGCAACTAGGCATGAAAGAGATATTAGAGTCATCAATATTGAAAAGAGATGTCAATTGATACTCAAGAACAGTAAAGACAGGGCCAGGAATATTGCTCATTGGTTGATAGCCTGCCTTATGAGTTGGTGCAGAAGGCAGCTGGAATAGAGAACTAAGTCAATGATGGTTGGAAGGATAGTTAGGGTGGGAGATGTGTGCTGAAAGTAGATAAAGGACCAAGCGTGATAGCCTCTTAATATCTGTATAATCTGCAAACCATAATGCCCCAAAGTAGAGAGAGGGTATGGGGGAAATTGTCTGCCATAGAGGAAGGGGGAGGACGGAGGGGGAATACTGAAGACATTTGTGGTGAAGAATGTGCACTGGTGGAGGAATGGGTGCTTGATCATTGTATGACTGAAACTCAAACATGAAAGCTTTATAACTGTATCTCACAATGATTCAATAAAAAAAGAAGAAAAGAAAAAGATGTCAAACTATCATGATTTGCTGATGACAAAATACTATATTTAGAAAACCCTAAAGGCTACAAAAGAATTCTCCTAGAAACAATAAACTTGTAAAGTGGCAGGCTACAAGATAAATGTGCAGAAATCTATGGCATTTCTTTATGCAAACAATAAATTAGGAGAGAGAAAAGGGAGTCAAAGTTCCCTTTACAAGATGAGAAAAAATAATTACATAGAAAAATAAGCAAAAGAAAAAGGTTAAGGTTGAATCCCATGAGTAAAGAGAGAATAAAGAACAGCCTATTATACACACAATGAAAGGACTTCAAAAGAGATATACTGGGAAGAAAATAATAGGTAATTAAGTAGATATCTACAATTTCCCAATGAATCAAAAGTTATCAAAATTTAAACCAGAAGCACTTTTTAAGTTCCACACAATATTAAAATTAGAAAATCACAGGAGAAATTAGATGACAGAATTCAAAATGCAATCAGACTTATCAGATATTTTTAAATAATCTAGTGGACAATGTGTGCTTGTCATTTAGAATACATGCTAGTTTTACTACAATATAAGCCTTAAGTGGAATTGTCTAATCAGATATATACATCTTCAAATTGATTAAATATCATTAAATTTCTCTCTAAAGTGGTTATTCTACTTGATGTTCCAACAAATATCTTAGGGAAACTAACAAAATTTTGCATTTTAATGTGATTTGATCACATATGCTCAAATGCTTTAATTTCTTCTGCCCTCACCACCCCACACTAATTGGCTCATAATAATTATTTTATTAACTATGGAACTACTCCATCATGTTATTTTAAAGTTTAAAAAAACCACTTTATAGTGTCTAGTGTTTATTTTTCAATAACACTTGCTATTTTTAATGTATATGGTACTGAACAACATCATATATAGTTTGTGGTGTTTCTGTGCCTTTACTACTCTAGTCTAAATAAGGAAAATAAAATTCTATACGTTCCTTAGTTATTTATAAAATTTTACTTCCATATTTGAGTCTTAAATCCATGTGGGAAAGAGTTTAACTGTAACTTAATTTATGGTCCAAATAATTCATTCTTGTTGTATCCATAACCATGTTGAAACCACTTTTTTACTAATTCATTGTTGCAGCTGATATTCTTATCATGTCAAAGTAACATGTTTCTCTATGATAACATTTAGAAGTAGAGACATTGAGTCAAAGAGTTTGGTTATTTTTCTTGTAACAAGGCTCTGAGTTCAATCCTGGGCACCACATGTGCTTGCTGTCTTCCGCCATGTAGGTAGAGTCCTGGCAGCTGCCAGCACTGATGCGTGGGACTCCATGAGCACTACTGACCCAGGCTGATCTAAGCTCTGTCAGAGGTCATCCCTATTGAAGAAAAAACTGATACCATTATAATAAATATAAATTCTACTTTCCAACAGATACACCAACAGTACTTTTCACCAATCCAGTGAATGTTAATTGAACTATTAATAATCATTTTACAAAGCTATTTCTATAATTACTTGTTCAAATTGTATGGTGTGTTTTTTGAATTTACATAATCTGTAAATCCCAGCTATTTCAGAATGATTAGCAAATATTTCCTAAACAAAGTATTAAAGAATTATTTCCCCCATCTGGGGCTGGAGTGATAGCACAGTGAGTAGGGCTTTTGCCTTGCACGCTGTCAACCTGGGTTAGATTCTCAGCATCCCATATGGTACCCCGAGCACCACCAAGAGAAATTCCTGAGTGCATGAGCCAGGAGTAACCCCTGTGCATCGTCAGGTATGACCCAAAAAGCAAACACACAAAAAAGAATTATTTCCCCCATCCCCATAGTTATATTTATGTTAAGGCAATCAAATCAGAGGGAAGGGAGTCAATAATTATTTACTTGATATTTCTCTTTCCCAGGCGTTAAGTATTTATAATACTAGTATCTTTAGTATCTTATATCTGAGTGAATGCTTAACAATACAAAGGAGTTCTGACATGTGTGTGTTTTGATAAGCGCTTAAAACTCAAATTACAGTTGCCCTTAAGTAAATATATTAAAAGTATGTTAATGAGTCACTTTCAATTTTTTAGTTATCTATTATTTTTGTCTCATCAAAAATGCTTGCCTATTTATATCAATTTTCTGTTTACCTTTTAGATTATTCATGCCTGAGTGGAATGTCAGCTGCAGAAATAGGAGGTTTAATGAGTTTCTTGGGGATATCTCGTTCCAAGAACAAAAACTGAAAGAGGAATAAAACACTAACATCTGCATACTAATATGATCCCATGTTAGAACGGATCTCAGGAGTACAAGATGATATAGTCCCTACACAATGCGTCTCTCCTTTAGAGAGGCCTTTGCTTCCAACTTGGTGTTTTGGATAAGTTAATCTCCCACAGACATTCTACTAATGCTAAATATATAAATGACAAATAGCCAAAGGGAGAGGTTATCGTTGCTTTACCCTGAAAACTGAATTATTTTGTACCTGCTCAGGTCCTTTTTTTAGAACATTTCTCTATTCTGCTTCTATTTTTGCTTTTTCTCTTTAAAGAGTCATCATTATTCGTAATAGAAAAGCGAAGCCATAGAAATAAACATTTAACTTATTAGTATTCTGCACATATGTTCTTTTTCTTTGAAAGAAAAACTTAATTTACTTTGGTGAAGCTAATGCATCATAAAGCACCTTTTTAACATATTTAATATATGCTATGTAGCGCTAGTGTATTGGGACAGCAAGCAAAGTTAATTTAGAATACTGAAATTTAAAGTTGATCTATGGAATGAATGAAAAATGTAGAACTAAGAAAATTATTCATGCTTTGCAGATGAAAAACTCCAGTACATACATAAATAAAAAGAGCAATATTTTGAATGTATACAATTTAGATACATTATTTTCTGCATGGTCCTGTATGTGTACTGCAAAATACACAGTATTATAATATTGGCATTCTAAAGCTCATAAAATAAACTGGTCTTAAATTTTGTAGTAAAACTTAAAAAAGTCTTCCTAAGAATACTATTTATTTTAAAAATTAATTTTGTTGAGGCACCATAATTTTCAAAGTTATCCGTAGTTGAGTTTCAGGCTTACAATGAATGTCCTAACAAAACTTCATTCATTACCAGTGACCACCTCCCTCCACCAATATTCCCAGATTTTCTCCCATGCCCTAACCAGCCTCCGTGACAGGCATACTTTTTTTTAAATTGAATCACCATGAGATACAGTTACAGAGATTTCATGTTTCAGTTTCAGCCATACAATGATCTAACACCCATCTCCCCACCAGCGCACGTTTTCCACCACCAGTGTCCCCAGTATCCCCTGCTGTTGGGGAACAGTTTTCCCCCAATGTGCCCAGACACATTGCGCACTGGGTCCAGGCAAAGGGGGCTGAAGGATGACGGGCACACAGAGACACACCCTCCAAGAGCAGCTGATGGCTGTTCACTTTATTGCCAAATACACACATATTTTATAGAGGGTCTCAACTTACAGGAAGGTCCAATCACATAGAGTTTAGCATTATTGGCCTATTAGCTCTCCTACTCTGCTTCACCCCAGTTCAACCCCAATCAAGGCTAGAAGTTGCAGTTAGGATGACCAGCTAAGCGTACATGAAACTTCCTGTGTCTTTGCTGCATGTGAGTAGGAGGTTGAGTGAGGCTCAAGGCCGAACACCGGTGCTGACACCCTGTTCTTGCAAAATTGACCCAGATACTCCCTCTTGAAGGGCTTTGCTTATGGGTCACTTTGCAAGGTTGGGTCTTAACTGCTCCACTGCCCATCATAATACTCCACACCCCCCTTCCTAGCCCTTCCCCTGCCTCTATGGCAGAAAATCCCCCCACACATAAATTCTCTCTACTTTGTGGCCTTATGGATTGCAATGCAGATATTGAGAGGCCATCATGGTTGGTCCTTTATCTTTCAGCACACATCTCCCATCCCGAGCGATTCCTCCAGCCATCATTGGCTTAGTGATCCCTTTTCTATTCCAGCTGCCTTCTCCCTCAGCTCATGAGACAGGATTATGCTTATGGAGCAATATTTCTGGCTCTTGACTCTACTGTCCTGGGGTGTCAGTTTCATATTATGTTATTTTATATTCCACAAATGAGTGTAGTCATTCTATGTCTGAACCTCTTTTTTTTTTATTGAATCACCTTGTGGAAAATTACAATGCTTTCAGGTTTAAGTCTCAGTTATACAATGCTGAAACAACCATCCCTTCACCAGTGCCCATATTCCACCACCAAAAAAAAAAAACAACCCAAAAAAACAAGTATACCTCCGATCCTTCCCACCCTCACACCCCCCCCGCCCCCACCTGGGTAACTGATAAATTTCACTTTGCTTTCTCTTTACTTTGGTTACATTCAATATTTCAACAAAAATCTCACTATTACTGTTAGGAGTTCCCCACTAGAGTCAGACCTGCTGTGAAGAGATATGAGGTCTCTGGTTTGATATGAGGTATGCGGTATGAGGATTTCTGTATTTTAGCAACTAAGTCCAGGGAAATTTCTTCCAGAAATTGGATCATTGCAAGCTTGCATCTCTCATCTGTGGTCGTCATAATATGGCAGTCGCCACACCCTTCCCCCCACCCCCGCCCCTGGCAAGGAAAAGGAGAGAGAGAGAGAGAGAGAGAGAGAGAGAGAGAGAGAGAGAGAGAGAGAGAGAGAGAGAGAGAGAGAGAGAGAGAGAGAGAGAGAGAGAGAGAGAGAGAGAGAGAGAGAGAGGAGCGAGAGAGAGAGAGAAACACCTTTCCCCTCCTGGGTAGGCATGGGGCTGCGGCTTAGTTCTCAGTCTGGAGACATTCTGCAAGGAGATGCCAGTATCAAAAGTAGTTTAGCTGGCCTCTGGAATCATGCTCATGCAGCTCCGGGGAGGCCGCACACATGCGGCCCCTGGGATGACATCTCGGTGGCGAGCAGGGCTCTGAACCTCTCTTTCTGACTCATATCACTTAGCATAAAACTCTCTATGACCATCCATTTATAAATAAGCAAATTTCATGACTTCATCTTTCCTAACAGGTGCGTAGTATTCCATTGTGTAGATGTACCAAAGTTTCTTTAATCAGTCATCTGTTCTCAGGGACTCGGGTTGTTTCCAGATTCTGGCTATTGTGAATAGTGCTACAATGAACATACAGGTGCAGATGTCATTTCTACTGTGCTTTTTCTTTTCACTCTTGGGATATAATACTAGAAGTGGTATTGCAGGGTCTTATGGGAGTTCAATTTTTAGTTTTTGAAGGAATTGTTTTCCAAAAAGGCTGGCCATTTGGCATTCCCACCAACAGTGAAGGAGTGTCCCTTTCTCCCAACATCCACGCCAACACTGACTGCTTTTGTTCTTTTGAATGTGTGCCGGTCTCTGTGGTGAGAGATAATATCTCATTGTTTTTTTCCTCCCTAATGACTAGCGATGTAGAGCATTTTTTTCATGTGCCTTTTGGCCATTTGTATTTCTTTTTTGAGGAAGCTTCTGTTTATTTCTTCTCCCCATTTTTTGATGGGTTTGGAGGTTTTTTCCTTGTACAATTCTGCCAGTGTCTTGTATATCCTGGATATTCATCCTTTATCAGATGGGTAAATATTCTTTCCCATTCCATGGGCTCTCTCTGTATTTTGGTCACTGCTTCTTTTGAGGTGCAGAAGTTTCTTACTTTAATGGAGAATCCCATTTGTTTATGTTTGTTTCCACTTGCTGGTCAGTGGTGTTTCACAACAGGCATACTTTCAAGTTTGGTTGTTGGAGTCTTCTACTTGCAGTGTTGTTAAATCTATAGTTCACATATTTACATATACCTCACTTCTATACCATCCATGTGCCTGAGTACCCTGGCCCTTGCCTCAGCAACATTACACTACTTAAGCCAATTTTTCATATTTTGGGCCAATTACTTTTAAAAGACATAATTTCTAATAGTTTTTTTAAAAATTTGGGGTAATATTATTTGACTATTTATTTATTTATTTATTTATTTATGGATAGCCTCCCAAGCAGTGGTCCCAGTGTCACTCACCCTTTAATCATTGCCAACTGGGCTGTAGCTCAACATGAGGGACTGAAGATGCAATGCCACCCAGATCCTGTGTTATAGGGGACCCCCAGGACCCCCCAGGTAGTAATTGGAAATCTTTTAGGCCACACCCAGAGGTACTCAGTGTCTCCAGGGCTAACTCCAGAGCTAAGTGAGTTTGTGCACAACCCCTGCAGTATCTTCTCAGCCCCTGAATTAGTTTTAAATATTGCTTTGAATTGTATTAGTCACTTTTAGCTGTATGTTTCCTAAACTTCCCAATTTTATCTGATTTCTCAGAGAATAAATTTTAGTCACTAAAGATGATTCCTCTCTACATGTAAAAATACACTCTGATGTGGTAGTCAGGTGACTATGAGAAGGGAAAAAAAAACAAGAGGGATAAATAATAATGAACATAATGGCAAATTTATGTATGGCTGCAACACATTATTTATATTTATTTATATAATTATTGTGAGGGCTGGAGTGATAGCACAGTGGGTAGGGTGTTTGCCTTCTACACAGCCGACCCGGGTTCGGTTCCTCCGCCCCTCTCAGAGAGCCCGGCAAGCTACCAAGAGTATCTCGCCCACATGGCAGAGCCTGGCAAGTTACTCGTGGTGTATTTGATATGTCAAACATAGTAACAAGAAGTCTCACAATGGAGATGTTAGTGGTGCCCGTTAGAGCAAATCGATGAGCAATGGGATGACAGTGATACAGTAATAATTATTGTGATTGATACTATCTTGTAATCCACTTATTTTCCTCATTTTTAAAAGCATTATCCCTTTTTGCATAAGAAAAATGAACAGGACAAGTTATTAACTTAACCTGCAGTGTTCTTTAACTATTAAAGTCAAGCCTTAAACTTTGTAGTTTATATTAAAGTTGCTATACTACCCAGCACACTTTCTGACAAGGAGAAGTTAAAAGAGAATTTTGACTAAGAGTGAAAAGATGTCGAAATGTGATCAATAAAACCATGAGTTTGTTTTAATATATCTACTTTGTAGAGGAGGAAGAAAAATATTATCAACACTATCCACAGAACATTGATATCTAAGGAATTTTTAAAATATTACATAGTGCTACTAAGAGTCCCTGCGATGATAAAAATTCATGAAAATATTTTACAATTTTGATACTATATGAGGAATTTTTTATGTCACTCATGGCTCTAGTATCATATTTCATCTGATCAACCAGCCAGTGAGCTAATTTTTGTAGGAGATACTAAAGTGCAAATACGGGTTAATATGAGCTTTTCAGAAATTATAAAAATGTAATCAAATTCTTCAAACGTCTAATTCTGTACAATTACACTTTTCCGGCTATGTAGACTGGATTGTTCAATACCTAAAAAATAGAAGACAACCCAAAATCTGCTATGACTCCAAATTAGGAAAATGGAATCTTTGTGGTCATTTATATTCTGAAAATACCTTTTAAAAATTTTATTATAAATAAGTATCAAAATTGTAAGTTTGTTTTTTAAAGCTATTTTTTAGTTAAATACCTTGATTTGCAAAGTTCTTCATAGTAGAATTGCTTCAGGCATACAATATTGAAACACCAATTCCACCACTGGTGTCCCTAGGAACTCCCCCTTTCCACACCCCAGCCTGCCCCCATAACAGATATATAACAAATTGATTACCTTCCAAAAAAAATCATAGTAACTAAGTATTTGAAATTTGAAGTGTTCAATTATTTCAATTTTTCTTTCACTTTGTCAAATTACGAAAAAAAAGGGGCTTTGAGTAAAATCTCAGCATCAAAACTTTTCAATTAGATGAAGATATAATTAACATGATTTTGAAATTCCTGAACATGCCAAAAGTAAAAAAAAAATTATCCATCATTTAAAAAGCCCATCTTATCAGTCAATCACTGTGGCTTTTGAGTTGACTTCTTTGTCCAATCTAAGTTTTAGACAATATTTTATTAGAGGTAACATGTGTAGATCTATTTTTCTCATCTAAGTAAGGGATTTTAAATGTCATTAATCATTCAACAAGATGATCAATTATGTTTCACAAAACTGCTCAAAACAAACTTAAATAATCAAAATGTGTTAGCTCATCTAAGTTGAAGAGCCCAGAGGTTTCATTGACTTGATGACTTCTCTGCTTCTTCCTTGCTAAGATGTTGTGTCATCATTGGCTTAGTTTAGAGAAGACTGGCCATTTCAAGCCCCTCTGTCCCCTTCAGAGTGGAAGAGCCCCACTCTTCCTGCAACAATCAAATGTAAACCCTTTATACACACTTCATCTAGATACTACTACCTACTAAATCAAGCTTACCTTGAAAATTACTCTTTGTCATTTCTCTGCCAGGAGGAATGAGAAAGAGTACTCTAAGAGCAATGCAGGGATGTTGGACTAGGTTCCGTCTTAAAGAGACCTCATAGCAACCTTCACCATGAGCGAAGAGAGGCACTAGTGGCTGGGAATGACAAAATGAAAGTCTCGGCAGCATGACTTAAATGGAAGTGGTACAGCAAAGGAAAGAATCTGTGTAAAGCATTCAGAAGAGCTTCTGGCACACACAAATAAGATAAATGCTTGATAACATAATCCGAATTTTATGTTTTATTCAATTCTTTCAAGGGTTTTATTAGTAGATGGTCTAAAACATAGACTGTGAGGTTATATAAGGTATTTCATAAAATATTTGTCTTATATATGCTGTCATAAAAACAGGCTGGAGTGATAGCACAGCAGGTAGGGCATTTGCCTTGTGTGTGACTGACCCGGGTTCGATTCCTCCGTCCCTCTTGGAAAGCACGGCAAGCTATCAAGAGTATCTTGCCCGCACGGTGGAGCCTGGCAAGCTAGCCGTGGCATATTCGATATGCCAAAAACAATAACAACAAGTCTCACATGGAGACATTACTGGTGCCCGCTCGAGCAAATCAGTGATACAGTGACAGTCATAAAAACAGTGTGTGTGTGTGTGTGTGTGTGTGTGTGTGTGTGTGTGTATGTGGTGCTGGCTTTAAACTTAGAGTCTCACAATGTAAGGCAAGTATTATATCAGTGAATTACATCCCATATCCCTGCCTTATATTTTATGCATGTCATTTTTTATGTGCTGAATTTATAAAGAAAGCCAAATCATAGACTTTTGTTGGTTTGTGTGTTTTGTCTCCATTTGACACATTGAAGCACTTAGGGACTACTTCCAGCTCAGTGTTTGGAGGCATATGTGGTACCAGGAACCAAAGATGAATTTTCTGCATGCCAAGCATACAGCCAGCCCACTGAAATATCACTCTGGTTGAAATCAGATTTTAATTTAAGCAGTTCTTTGCTCTTTCCGTCCCTCATTTTCCATGAAAAAACATTTATAAATTAAATTTATCATTCAGCAATGGTTGAGTTGACAATAAAAACAGCAGTAATTTCATTAACTACCTCATTGCTTCTCAAGCTGCTTGCATTCATGATAGTCTTCAAATGCAACAATTTTCGTTAAGCCTCAAAGGGATTAAAAGAAAATACGTGACTTCTTAAAAGCACATCTCTGAAAATTAATGCAAAGAAAAATCTTGATTTCACAATTATTCAGCTATCTTCTTCGGAACCGTGGCTGGGTAGCTTATTTTCTACTCTGATTATGCTATCTCATGAACTTGCAAGACAAAGTTTTCACATATTCTGAGAAATATATAACTTCTTTTAACTCCATTGGTCCTTCACCCTTGCCTCTGTTTTTATTGTAAGAGATCCTATGTGACTTTATCAAATCCATCTCTGACTAATAATACTAGCTAAAATTTCTTAAATGCCCATTTTTTCAAATATTATTATAGGTATTCTTATGTTCATTAATTCTTTAATTTTATCAGAGAGTCTCTTGCCTGCATGCCTGACTGTCTTCCCCGGGGCCCCTCAGAGGGGATGGGCTCCAGCTTCCCTCCCCACCCCGAGCAGAACTCCCGGTGGCCAAAGGCCACCAGAACCTAGCTACAGCCATGCTGGAGGCCCCTCTCCACGCGTTTGGACAGGCCTCATGCATGAAGGTACCAGCAGAGGAACCCAAGTGTGTGTAATCCCATCAACGGCCAACATCCAGAGAGAGACTTAAAAGCAAGCTCTCAGAAGTGATATCTTTAGCCTACTTCTCCCTCTGGGAGAAACTGGCAACCTTGTGAGAGTTTCCTGCCCACATGGGACAACCTTGAAAGCTTCCCATGGTGTATTCATATGCAAAATCCAGTAACAAGCTGCATCTCATTCCCCTGACCCTGAAGAGCCCCCAGTGCAACATCATTAGGAGGGCCGAGTCGAGATAGACTTCTAAGTTCTCAGGGAAAGGACGAAATGAGATGTTACTGAGCCCGCCCGAGAAATCGAGAAATCAGTGATTAACGGGATTTCGTGATTCGTGATTAATTCTTTAATCCTCAAAATCATGACTTTTTGGTGAAGAAATATTATGGTTCTTTATGTAGGCGTATACCTTACTATGAATGTAGGAGTTTGTCTTTATAATAATATATGCTGCTTGCTCAAGAGTCCTACAGGTACTGAGTTTATTGTGTCAGAGGTATGGCACCCAAAGAATTCTTGCCTGTCTCAAATTACACCTTCAAGTTCCTGAAGGAGGGAAACCAATGGGATAACTTGGATTAAATTTGCCATCAATGGTTCACTTAGGACAGGAGAGATAGTAGTAAAGGCATTTGCATTTCTTGTGGTCAAACCCAAATGGATCCCTGGTACTATACATGATGCCCTGTACACTGTCAGGTATGACACCATCACACGCCCAACTTCAGTGAGATTGATTCAGCCGTATCAAGGAGGAGAAAACTTCAAGCTTAAAAAGGAACATGGACCAGAGGCTCAATGACTTAGATCATGTGCTTTGCATGCAGGAGACCTGTGTTTACTCTCCAGCATGACATGACACCCCACGCACTGTGGGAGTAGCCCCCGAGCACAGAACAAAGAAAAACCTCTGAGTTCACTTCCATGTGTGCCCCCCCCAAAGAAAATCAACCAAAAAAAAACAGAATAAATATAAAATATGCTATAGACTTATCCGTTTTTGCTCTTAGCAATAATGTCATTAACGAAAGGAAGCATTACTTCTGTGCTTAGTGGAATTGGAAGGAAATGGGGCATACAGCAATCAAAAATGTCTGGACAAAGGAAATAGGAAAGAAATTTCACAGACATAGATCCTTAGCTTATGTCTAAGAGTCTAAGCAAGTGTTTTATTGATAAGCATGGTAAGTTTGTGAATTTTTATTATTATTTCATTATGCTTAACTGCATAGAACATTCATTTTCTCTAAGTGTGATTTAAATAATTCTTATTCAGCTTCTCCAAATTTGAGTCAAAGAACCTTCTTAACATTATTATATTATAAGTTATATCAGAGCAAAAACTTTCATCTGCAATTATAGTTAAGATTCTTATATTTGGGCTGGAGCGATCACACGCAGCTGAGCCGGGTTCGATTCCTCTCTCCCTTTGGTGAGCCCTGCATGGCAGAGCCTGGCAAGCTACCCTTGGCCTATTTGATAGGCCAAAAACAGCAACAAGTCTCACAATGGAGATGTTACTGGTGCCTGCTTGAGCAAATAGATGAGCATTGGAATGACAGTAATACAGTGATTCTTATATTCACAGAAACACATCACATATATAGCAAACTCTATAAGAATATTGCAAGCAGATATTGCAGGAAGAATTCTGCCATCATATTAATTTTTGAAAATAAAAGCAAAACAAAAGTACTTAAGTATGCATAGTCTGAAGTGCAGTAATAAATTTCCTGGACATAGACTTTTATATAATCTTTACACTATAACTAAATTTTCTGGTCAAAAAATGTGACCTGGGGTGGGATTAATAATACAGTGGATAGGGCATTTGTATTGGATGTGTATGACCCAAGTTCAATCCCTTATATTCCATATGGTTCCATGAGCACTGATAGGAGTAATTCCTAAATGCAGAGCCAGGAGTAATCCCTGAGCAATGCCAAGTGTGGCCCCCAAACATAACAAAACAAAATAAAAACTGCCAACTTCCTCTCTTTTTGGCATACAGTGAACACATCTAATGCTCATTGTGAATATCGGTGTGAGGAGTATCATCATCATCATCATCATCATCATCATCATCATCATCATTTCATTGGATCATTGATTTTCTCAAGCAGTCTCAGTAATGTCTCCATTCGCCATAGCCTTGAGATTTTAGAAGCCTCTCTTTACTTGTCCATCCCAACCAATGGTGCCGCGTTGGAGGCTTTTTCTAGGTCAGGGGAATATATCCTTTATATATCTTCTATAGCCTTTAGATATAGATTCTTTAAAGAGAAAAGTTGTCAGAGATAGAATTTTGTAATTTTAATAGTTCTTACATTTTAATAATTCCTATTCCTGTGAATTAATAATTACAGTTTTAATTTGGGTTTCTCTGATGGTACCAGATGTATTTTTATAGTTCTTGGTCTCCTTGAATTTCTGAGCTTTTGTATGATTTTGTCCTTTCTCCATTTATAAAATTTAAGCCTATGTTTGTTTTTATTATTAATTAATTTTCCTAATGTTAATTTTATTGATTGGTTACCATTGCATGGGACCCAAAGTCTGGAGACAGTTTTTTTGGTGAATGTGTGGGAAACAATTTGCTCAAGTGGGCACCAGTAATGTCTCCATTGTGTGACTTGTTACTGTTTTTGTCATATTGAATACCCCATCGGTTGAGGCAATCAGGGAGGGCTAAACGCTTTAAGGAGACTTTCAGTCCTTTCATTCTTTCATTTTGTTTCAGTATGTGACTTTTTATTTTCATTTTGTTTCAGTATGTGACTTTTTACTTTCATAATGGCACCTTTTGTGGACTATTCTTCATTGCATAAAAATAAATGTCTCAGTGTTTCACTTTATGTTTTTCTTTTGTAAACTAATTCAGGAATCTTTGCAAACCTCAGTCAATGGAAAATTTTCTTATATTTTATTCAGGATGGTTTATTATTTTATCCTTTTTATTTATAACTAGGTAAACTAATAGAGATCCACTGGTATCCTGATCTATGCCATTATCTGAATCATTTTTATCGGTCACGTTTTATGTTATTACTTATGTGACCCAATTGACCCAGTACAGCAAAAAGAAACACACAATTCTAAAACAGGCAAGCCACATGGCAAAAGTCCACTAAACTATACATAGAAAAAAAAAACTTGGAAAAAAAAGGTTGAGATCTTTCAAATCTACATTTTCTAAGAGAGGCTTGAAGGTTGAGGGACTTAAATAACCATCCAAAGAAGTAAAAGCCAGATATCTTTTAAGAGTTACAGAAGGAGGTAAATCAATGCAATGGAGGCACGGAAGTGATGGGAGAAAGAAAAAAATCAGATTCTTGATAAAACTCTCCTTTACTCCCTGGATTTGTGTTTGGGTGAAATTAGGAGAGTAAGCAAGGCAAATATTCAATGAATTGAAATATGGTTTTGACCCTAAATTTTGTCAACATTGGTATCCCCCTGAGTTCTTCTAATCTAGGCATCACCTGACTCAACCTCACAGTTTATGTACAGGAGAAACTGACTCCAGTGTTAGCAGTCAGCATTCTGTATTAACTCAATGATCAATTTTTCATGGGCTTGGACTTAGATTTTGTCTACTCCTTGAATGTTACAGATGTTACAGATGCTTTGAGCCTGGACTAAGATGGGAATGGACCAGTATATACCAGTACTGAGTTTAATATCACTATAACTGTCATCCCGTTGCTCATCGATTTGCTCGAGTGGGCACCAGTAATGTCTCCATTGTGAGACTTGTTACTGTTTTTGGCATATTGTATACCCCATGGGTTGAGGCAATCAGGGAGGGTTAAACGCTATAAAGAGACTTTCAGTCCTTTCATTCTTTGCCTGCAACTTCATCCCCATTTTCAGAAGTGCAAGTTCTAGTGCTTCAATTTCCAAACTCATTGGTGATCCTGCAAAGTTGGTACCTTTATGTAATCTCCGGGGCAGCTAAAGAAAGCTCCAGCAGCTCTCCTTGTCGCTGTCCAGGATCCGTAGACTTGGGCCACTCACCCAGCCTGGGGAGGCCCATGGCTTGGGCAGACGAAGAGGAAACAAAGCCGCCAGGCTGGTTGATGATCAGTTGCTGTTTATTCCATTCTCCCCTCGTGCCTGTTCCAATCTGTCTCAGCCCCTCATTCTAGCCCCACACTGCCCCTCATTCCTGTCTCCTCCTGTCTCTCCTGCTCTTCTCTCCGTGCCTCCTCTCGAAAACCTGGTCTCTCGTCTCTCCAGGCGACTGCTCCTGCATTCTTCTCCCTCTGTCCTCCTTGCTAGTCTCTCCGTGATCCATCTTGCTGCCCTGGTCTCTCTCCCTTCTCTCTCCAACTCCTTCCCACGTTGGGGGTAGACACCACACCCTGTCTGGTAGCAAAACCAACATAAGAAAGCCCTTCCTTTGCCTACAGGCAAATGCCACTTAAGGTGTTTTTCTCCTTTCCTAAGTTCAAAAAGTTAATTAACATCTTAATTCTACTTCTTAATATTAGTTATTTTGTACAAACACTGTAAGAGATACATTGAGCTTGTAGTGTGTCTCTGTTGGGGACATCTCACCGTAGACTCAGACTGTGGTGCTCAGGCTAGATTAATCTTTCCTAACCCTAGCAGGGTCTGAACCTAGTTATTACTTTTTGGATCATGACAGAATTTGTCCATTACCATACTCTTAACTTATAGTTAAGTATCATGGCACTTTGGCTAGGCCCATTTCGATGCCAGGGTAGCACATAGCTCACCGCTCGCCCTGGGTTTATCCAGTCTGTCTCCAGGACCCTGCTTCTGGAGATCCAGGAATTGAGTTTAATATAGTAGCAATTATCTGTGTCCAATACAAGTACTTAGGGACAATATTAGCTTTCAGGAAAGCAGATTATAGGATTTGGTTAAGTATCCCGTGAAGGATAGAATCCATGCCAAGATGTTTTGATAGGCATCCGAAGATGTTCAAAACAAGTCTTCTCTTTGACATGTGGATTATTTGTTGCAGTTATTATCCTATTATACAGGATCAAGAAGAACTATCCTAGGTCCCTGAGCTAGGAAGAAGAAATTTTGACAAGTTTATCCAAATTTACTAGCAGGGAAATACAACAACAACAAAAAAAGACAATGAGATACATCTCATCTCAGTGAGAATGGCATCTCTCAAAAGAAAAGAAACAACAGGAAACAACCAGTTTCCGGAAGGATATAGTGAAAACCCTTATTCACTGTCGGTCTTTTATCTGATTCAGTATCTATGGAAGAATGTATAAAAACTCCTTACAAGCATGAAACTAGAATTACCATATGACTCATTAATTTTACTTCTTGGTAATCTGTCACTGTCACTGTCTCCTGTTGCTTATCAATTTGTCCCAGCACCAGTAACGTCTCTATTGTGAGATTTGTTACTGTTTTTGGCATATCGAATACATGATGGGAAACTTGCAAGACTCTGCCATATGGGTGAGGTACTCTTGGTAGCTTGCCGGGCTCTCCAAGAGGGGCAGAGGTCTTGGTAATCTACAAAACACAAAACATTTATGCAAAAAATTAGATGCACATCCACATTCATTGCAGCACTTAGTACTGAAGCTAGGGTGTGGAAAAAGACAAAACATTTGATGACAGATAAATGGATAGAAGTCTTGTGGCATGTATAAACAATGGAATATTAATCAGCTATAAAAAAGATGAAATTGTTCAGTTCTCTGCAATGTGGCTGGAGATGAAGGATATGTTTTTAGCAATGTAAGTCAGTGGGAGAAGGATCACATTCATTTATGGTATAAAGAGAGACAAAACAAGGGAATAGACAACATCAAACAAAAACAAACACTGGACCTTGTCTTACATAAAGCAGAATTCTAAACACTGGGAGGGAGAAGTAATGAAGATTGCACTAAAAACGTCATATAGACAGTGGGGGGGAGGGTCTTGAACACTTGATGATGGGAAAGAGGTAGAGTAACTTTGTATGTCTAAATCATAAATATTATTGTAACCATGTTACATTCTAGGGAAAATTTTTTCAATTGTTCACAACTAGATATGATAAGTATGGACATTTGTTAATATTCTTTATGTATTCTTTATAGTCTTTCTTCCATCCTAATTTGTTGAAAGATGTATTATTATACATTGATGAGTATTAAGCACAGAGAACTGGTTATGGTTGAGGTGGAGTTAGGGAGTGAGGGGCACCAGGCAATCCAGTTAATCCAATTAGTCATTTGAAGTATCCCCTGAATAGGATATGAGCAGGCAGTGGGACTAACTCAGGATAGAGATTCTTATTCTTGACCCAAAGAGCTCTAGACCCGGATAGCTCCATTCTCCTCACATGCCCCTCATGCCTTAGATACTTGGGAGCTTCAGCTCCTATGTAATTTGGACAAAAAGAAAGAGGGCAGTTAACAACTAGGTTCCTCTTTGACCTCACAACTATGTGCAGGGCAGAGTTCAGGAAAAGCGGCCATTCTCACACACCTGGGCACTAGGACACAGGACAAAGAGGAACCAGTGGGACAAAAACCAGACAGCACTAGCAAGGAGAGGCAAATATCTAAATGCTGGCAGACAAATGAACAGGAGATTAGAAACACTGTCCAGTGTGGGACTGGTCCAATATGGGATCTGAAACTACAGCCAACAAGAGAAATGTGCCTACTTGCTGTGGAAAAAAAAAAGAACTAGAATATAAAAGACATCTGGGGTTCCGTGTGCTTTTTACACACACATTTCCAAGAAGTAGTCCAGAAAGTGAGGTGAAATGTGCAGTATCAACATTATAATTTTGTTTTTATTATATCAAAATGATACAGTTAACTTTTAGACTGTATTAATGCAACAGAGTTTCTCAAAGTAAATCATACTGAGTCAGAACATATATATTTTGTATGTGACTTTGACTTGCTGATTTTTATGTAGCTGTTTTACTTATGGGTGACCTGTTTGTCAGGAGAAATCATGTCCTGAGAGGTATGGCTATATAATTTTTCATTCTTATATCTTCTTGTCGCCTTTGGTAAAAGATTTATTTTGAAAACACAGTTTAAAAGTATTCTCAAATAGTTCCAGGAAGTTTTTGTTACAGTTTCCATTGTCCTAAATGAATATGTGAGTTTCCTGGAAAAACAAATGGAATCTGTATAAATGATGTGATGTAGGTGTTAGGACCGAGACCACCCCTCAGTATTCAGAGAGACAAAGAGTCCAGCAGGACTGCAAAACACACACCGAGACTTTATTACTCCAGCTAGCTGGGGCCAAGCTGTCCTGCCGAAGCAGGAGGTCAGAGCTCAACCCTGAGGGCTTACAGCCAAGGGTTTATATAGCCATCCTGGGCACACAGGCCTCAGGATTAGGCAGCCTGTTGTCCCGTTGTTCATCAATTTGCTCAGGAGGGCACCAGTAATGTCTCCATTGTGAGACTTGTTACTGTTTTTGGCATATCGAATACACCAGGGTAGCTTGCCAGGCTCTGTTGTGTGGGCGGGATACTCTGGGTAGCTGGCCGGGCTCTCGGAGAGGGACAGAGAAATCGAACCTGGGTCGGCTGTGTGCAAGGCAAACCCCCTTCCCATTGTGCTATCCCTCCAGCCCAGGAAGTAGGCACAAAGATAAACAATTCCAAAGGCAAAAATAACTTCGAACATTTCATAATGAACAAAAGCATACAGGTACAATATACCAAGAAAACATTCCCTATTAGGCAGTCATTCCCAATTCCCATATATCAAGAACGCAAGGCATTCCCATACATCAAGAAAGCATCTTATCAGTTAGACACTTATCAGTTAGACACAGGATACAGGACGCAAGAGCATCGACTCCTGACTTTCCAGCTCCGTGTCTGTGAACACCAGTTAGTTCCTTTAGTCCTTTCACTCAGTCATATATCCTTCATGGCCAGAGCTGTTTCCCACCAAGTTGTCCTGTCAACCAATTAGCTCAGTTAAGTCATATATCCTTCCTGGCCTGAGCTGTCTCCTACAAACTTTATGGCCAGAGGGAGAAGACGCGAGTTCAGCTGCTTCTCAAGTGCCCCCTTCACCCCCCCCCCCTTTCCATGATTATACTGAGGAATCTGCCTCTCATAGTAGCAGGCGGGCAGATAGGGAAGGCCCTTTCTAAAGGCAATAAAGTAATAGCCCTGATGGTGCAAATGCCAACCCTTTGGAAAACACAAACCAAGGTCTGTTGAGACCCTCACCCATAGCCAGCAACAGACCCAGAGAAACTCCAGCAGAAACAGAAGACCAGGAAAATAATTTCAAAGAAGACCGTCACCAGTCCCAAACCTACCCATTTCAGCAACCTCTTTAGCAAAGAACTCTGATGTAGGTAGAAGCCCCACATAAAGGACAGGTTAGAAAATCCCTATTAAAGCCAACTTGAACAAAAAAAGGGCCAAATATGCTGCCTGAGCCTTAGTGCTGCTTGTGCCCACGTGGCCGAGCCTCATTGGTGCCTGAGCACTTGTATCAACCATATCTTCCATCGTCAGATGTGTACTATCCTTCCTTCCTTCCTTCCTTCCTTCCTTCCTTCCTTCCTTCCTTCCTTCCTTCCTTCCTTCCTTCCTTCCTTCCTTCCTTCCTTCCTTCCTTCCTTCCTTGCTCTCTTCCTCTCTTTCTTTCCTTTTTTTTTTTTTTTTGCGGATCACACCTGGCAATACACAAAAGTTACTCCTGGCTCTGTATTCAGGAATTACTCCTGGCCTGGCGGTGCTTGGAGGACCATATGGGATGCTGGGAATCGAACCCAGGTTGGCCACGTGCAAGGCAAATGCCCTACCTGATGTGCTATCCCCCCGGCCCCCAAGATGTGTACTTTCATGCTTGATGCTTGAAGTGTGTGCCGGGGCTCTCTCCGAGAAGAGAGCTTGAAGAAGCCCAAGTTCTCTTGAGGAAATTAGTTTCTATTCTCTCCCACTTTCTCTCCCTCCTTCTTTTCAAAAACCTCCAAATAAAATCTGTTTTACACCACTGCTCGTCTACTCCTGAAATTCTTTTCTGCAAGGTGGAACAAGAACTCAGTAACCGTGGGTCCCTGGTGGCAGAGGCATATGGGGAGAAAGTGACAGTCTTTCTCTTCCCCTCCTCATATTTAGTTACTCATGGGGCACACCAACATCATAAGCAGTTATCTCTGCTGCACCTAAAATCAGACTCCCAACTCTCTTTGAAGCCATTTTCCAGTTTGTGCCTGAGGACATCCTTCCCAACTTAAAATGTTTTCACAGCAATAAATTCCATCTTTTTTATTCACTTGTTCTTGTGCTTTTCAGAATGAGTTCTCTCAGAAATAACAAAAAACAGATGAAGGGAGATTGCATGGATGAGAGGGAACAGAAGTTTAATGACTGGTATACATTTTGTATGCATGAGAGAGATCCAGAAACCAAGTAACTCTGAAATGGTCCAAAGTGCCTTATACCATCCTCAACTAATGAAATAGCAAAGAAGGTGGGGCATGGAGTTGAACAAAGACCTAAATTAATGAGTTGACAAGAAAAAGCTTCTGTAACAAGTAAAAAGGTTGCTATGCAACCTTTGGTTGCCATGCAAACTGTTTTGACTTTTCATTGATAAAGGAGAGTTAGATTACTTCTCTTCTAGTAGAGCCAGACTTCAAATGGAGATTTTGCTTAGAAATGTAAATATCTCTCACAAAAAGGGTGACTTGAATTTAAGTTTTTCCTGAGTCTCTGGATTTGTGTGTGTACTCCTGATCAAATCAAGGCAACCAAGGCATGTGTTGTTATAGCTAGCTATATTCCACCCTCTGTCTTCTGATTTTAATTTAAGGCCCAAGAAGATAACTCACAGGGCTGGAGTGTCTGCCTAGCACTCTGCATGTTCTCAGTCTCTCTTTCCCCAACCCCCTCCCCAACACCACTAACCCCCAAACTGCACTGGATAACCAGATCCTATCATTGAACTATCAGGTTCAGGCCAATTCATACAGGGAGTGGCCCCTGGGATTCCCCCATGCCCCAGTAAACTAGGGAGATACAAAAACAAACAAGCAAAAAATAGTCAACCCCAAACAATCCAAAGCAGCATATTTTCAGCATCAAATTCTGTTTCCCTTTGTAAAATAATAGATAAGTCCTTGTGAAGTTATTAGGTAAGTTTACTGTCTAGAAGTCATTTATATGTGACAATGTCCTGGATCTTTCTCATAACCAATAATGATGACAGGAAACTAAGGGATTGTTTTGTTTTTATTTTTTAAATACATTATTTAATCTTTTTTTTATTTTCATAAATTTTACTAGTGATGTTAGTGACTGAAATATGAGACCAAACAAAAGATCTCAAAAAGACAAAACTTTTTTTGTACCACTTTTAATTCTACTGCAATACGAATGGGTCATCTAAACAAACTTTCACTATGTGATGAGCTATCATGTGAATATTTTTCATAAAACAAGTAATAGAGTTTTTCCATGTCATCTTAATGTCCAAACATCTTTAATAGAGTCTGAAAAGTTTGAGTGACCATCTGGGTTATGATGCTTGTACCTAAATTGTGTTTCCCGACTATTTAACAATTTTAGAATACATATTTTAAATAATTCAGAAAACAAATGCATGTGTACATGTACAAATATATTACTAAATATTCCTGGATACTCGGAAAAATGGCATTTGTAATGTGATAGTGAAACAATGTTTATATAAAACACAAACAATCTCCAAGTATTTTAAAACAGTAATGGGAATAATTCACAAATGTTTGAAATTACAGAATTATGCTAAATATTGGGGAAAATTGGTTTTATTTTTTATTGTATCTTAGGTAGCTCTTGACTGTTACCAACACCTATGCTTGTATAGAATTTTACTTATTTAAAACAGGCCTTAGAAACTTACCTTCCTAACTAATTAACCAGAAAGTTAGTTATTTTATACCAAATGTAAAGAAACAAGATTTGTTTACATTATGTTACTAAATGGTGGAAAGATTAGGTAAGTCAAAATTGTTGGTCTATTCTGCTTGTTGGCTGATTGCTGATTGTCCAGCTTGCTTTGTTCTGGTTACTGTTGAAAGAGATCAGGAAGTTACTGAAGGAGCTTTTGAAGTAACAAACACACAACATGTCTGTCCAGAAAATAATAGTCTCCCACAAATATAAATAGGATATTTTAGAGAATTGTTAGAATGAATGATCACCAGTATTTTACACACAGATACAAAGTACTCGATACTGAAGCCCAACAAAGACTGCCCTTTTGGTCCATTTTGCTATTCTTTCTTTCTCTCATGTGGGTGTCTATTAATACTCTATTGATCAGAACAAACACTTTTTATGTACCATAGATACCTCTTTTAAGATCTCTGTGTTTCAGTTTCTTTCTATCCATTAATTTCATCCTGTAAACCATTTACTTTAACATGAATTTCTGCAGAAAACCCAAAGAAATATAGCTGTAAGCATTCAATACAGAAGTGCAAATATTTAATTAATTTTTTTAGAAATATCAGCACAGTGGTCTAATATATTTTGTTTAAAGATACTCTAAAATTGAAATTCCATCACTTACATAATCACTTGAGTCCTTAATAGTAAAATCCATATCTCTTTAACTGGAGAGTGAGTACCTTACCCTACAGACTGATTGCCCTACAGGCAAAAATCCATTAAAAACCAGTGTCAGAGTTAGTGGGGGAAAAAGAACAGCTGTCAAGGTTAGGAAAGATATCCAGATAACAGAAAAGCAGCCAGTGTGAAGATTAAATATTTGGAGTGTAGGAAGATGTCTTCATCAAATCTATGCTGATCCTGTAAAATTATAATCATTCATGGTTTGTTCTATAAAAAGGATATTCTGCATGTGGGATCAACTGAAAGAAAAATATCATGATCAAAGTGTTTTTTTGGGGGGGCGGAGCCTGGATGTGGGGCCTCACCCAGTGCTCAGGACTTACTGCTGATTGTGTCCTGCGGTGACTTCTGGCACTGATAGTGATATGAATGGGAAGGGTCCGGGAGCCATATGCAGAGTTAGGAATAGAACTGATGTTGTCCACATAGAAGGCAAGCTCCTGACCCCTATCCTATCTCTCTGACCCCCCCTCCCCAAAGTATTTGGGAGTGAGATTAGAGCCAAACCAGGAAGTGCTCAGGGCTTACTCCCAGTTTTGTGCTGAGACCAATGCTTGAAGTGCTGAGAGACCATGGGCAGTGCTGGGCTCAAACCAGGGGTTGGCTACATACAAGAAAAATGTCCTAACCCTTATGCTATCATTCAAGCATACTCTACCACCCAAGTATTTTCATTTATTTTTTCACTAAGACACTATGATTTATAAAATAATTCAAATTGAATTTAGGCATACTGTGTTCCAGGACCAGTCCTACCATCAATATCAACTTTCCTTCACCGGTTGTCCTGTTTTTCTCCAACCCCATATCCACAACCCCCAGAATACATCTTTCACAGGCACATATTTAACTTTGGTGGTTATGATTTGAATCTCCTATTTTCAGTGTTATCGATTCTGCAGTTTGAATATATAACCGTATCACAACTCTACACAATTTATATACCCAAGACCCTTTGAATCTTTCCCCTACCCCATTACTTCCTGTCCATCTTTTTTTTTTCTTAAAAAAAAACAACCTATTGAGATTCTGTGGTTTACAATACCATCAATAATGGTTTCTCATACATATAATTCCAACACCACATCCATCACCATTGTATCATCTCCCTCCGGCAAGGACATTGGCAACCATCATCTCATTACCCCCACCCAATTGTGTGGATCAATCATCCCATTATGTTGCCTTTGGAACTTCCTCACTACCTGTATCTTTAGGTTCCATATGCAAGACTGCTCATTCTATAATTGTCCCTTTCCTCCCCTGCCTCTTCTTACTACCACCTTGCTTTCATTCTTTCTAAATCCTTCTCCTTATACTCTGGAGTCAAAGGTGATCCAGGTGCTTGGGCTACCGTGCAGTATCAGGGATCTAACCTGGCTCTCCTACACACATACAAAAACTGATTCTAGGGGCTGGAGTGATAGCACAGCGGGTAGGACATTTGCCTTGCACTCGGCCTACCCGGGGTTCGATTCCTAGCATTCCATATGGTCCCCTGAATACCACCCTGGGGTAATTCTTGAGTGCAGAGCCAGGAGTAACCCCTGAGCATCACCAGGTGTGACCCAAAAAGAAAAAAAAAAAACCAAAACAAAACTGATCCTATTGATCTATCTCACTAGCCCACATCATTACATCTTTTAAAAATATGCTCATAGGCCAGGGATGTATTCATTGGTAAAGTATATTTGCATTATTTGTGCAAGAATCTGGATTTAAATCCCAGATCAAGAAGATAAAAAAAAATTAAAGCAAAAAAAAATATCTCTCAAGGAAGTGAGAGATGGAACTGGGATTAAGGCATTTGTCTTGCATTCCACTGTCATTGGTTCCAATTCCCAGCACCACATGAGGCCCCCTGAACACTGCTGGGTGCAACTCCAACACCACCTAAGTGTTTTTTCTTTTTTTTCTTTTTTTTTTTGCTTTTTGGGTCACACCCAGCACTGCACAGGGGTTACTCCTGGCTCTACACTCAGGAATTACTCCTGGCTGTGCTCAGAGTACCTTATGGGATGCTGGGAATTGAACCTGGGTCGGCCGCATGCAAGGCAAAAGCCCTACCCGCTGTGCTATTGCTCCAGCCCCAACCACCTAAGTAATTTTATAGCCGAGACCCTCTTACATGTTAAGACTATATTTTTTATTCTTTCACATGAATTATTTAAATTTATGCAAGGGGAAAATTATACCTTTTGTTTCTCATATTTATGAGGGAGAACATTTCAGTTAAATATTTTTAAATATCTCTTTCCATATAAAATACTATTTCTAACAAAGTTACACACAAAATGATACAGAATATTAGAAACAAAAATTCAAGGCATAGCTTATCTCCTTGAAAACACTTTGCATTTCCATTAAGATGTTGTTATAGTAGTTTCAGAATTCTTTATGAAGCTAATTTAGTATCATAGAACTTTAGAGCTGATAAAGACAGTCTAATTTGCACCCCTCATTTTCCCAGGTGAAAACGTCTTCTGTATTTCAGTTTAAAGGTGATTCTAAAATGCAAAACTGCTATTGTCTGCTTAAATATGCATTTTTAGTTATAACTGTTTGTGAAAAGTAGACATCTGTGAAGTAATTATAAAATTGAGCCAAGGAGCCATTATAGAAAAATCATATTGCCTGTCTCCTTGCATTGGGCCAAAGGACTTAAGATTGGGCTAAAAGCAGTTGTTTTAAGAAACTATCAGCCAACAATTGAGGTTTATCTACAACTGATAATTAATGACCTTAGCTGAAGGGTAGAATCAATTGCTCCTTTTTCGTTCTTTCTAAGTAATCGGCAACCAATTGTGTATGGCTTAGAATAGTTTATGCTTGTTGAAGCAGATCACTGTTTTCTGTAACCATTTTTCTTATTTTTCTCCATTCTTCCCATAAAAACTCTGTTCTTGGGGGTTGGGTGGCAGCACATTTTTGGATTTCTACCTGAACTTGTACCCTGAGTTAGAATTCTTGATTCTAAATCAACATAGTTTGCCTTTTTAAGCCTCGTGCATTTTTTAGCCTGACAGTTTTAAGATTGGAACTGATAGCAATAGCACATTAATTATCAGATTTTTAGAAATGATTTCTTAATCAATACTTCAGATGAAATACATTTCAATAAAGATACAACTATTTGGTTCAAAATAGGAGGAACTGTTTTGTGTATTTTATGCCATGTAAAGATACTGAAATAATATTATTGCTCTTAAAGATTTACAAATTGATATACAATACAATAAAGGGCTAAGAAGATGGTTCAGTAGGTTGAAATGAATGCAGTTCATGGAAGAGCCAGCACTGTGCTATAAGTCCCCCTAGCACTGCATTGCTGCATTGGGAGTAGCCCCTGAGAACTACTAGGTGTAGTTTAAAAACAAAAATTATATATAAATACATATATTGGACTAGGCTATAGGACAGCAGGTAGGGCATTTGCCTTGCATGTGGTTGACCTGGGTTCGATTCCTCCATCCCTCTTGGAGAGCCCAGCAAGCTACTGAGAGTATCCCACCCTCACGGCAGAGCCTGGTAAGCTACCTGTGGCATATATGATATGCCAAAAACAGTAACTACAAGTCTCACAATGGAGACGTTACTGGTGACCGCTCAAGCAAATTGATGAACAACGGGATGACAGTGCTATAGTGCTACAGATGTCAGTTTCCACAATCATTTTTGTAATGTTACTGCACCTTTACTACCATCAAAGTTCTTGAACATCCCCTCACCAGTGTCCTCACATCATTCATAAGCCATCCCCTCCCCTTCCCTTACCCTTCTCACCTCAGTGCTTATTAATCTCAGTAACGGAGAATTGATTTTTTTTTCATTTTAAAATATTCTAACACTGTGATTCACAAAGTTGTTCAGCATACAGTTGTCCCAGGCATTCAATATTCCAACACCAGTCCCACCACCAGTGTAACCTTCCCTCCATCAATGTGCCCAGTTTTCCATCCACCCACCAAGCCTGCTCCCTTAGCAGGCACAAGTGTTTCACATTGCTTGTTACAACAAAATGGCAAATAGAATTATCAGAAATATCAATAAAAGCCAATTTGTGATCATTATTATATCTCTCAATGGTGTTACTAAAATTCTTGTCAGGATTTGCTGAGCTGGTTGGTGTCAGTTGAGCCTAATATGACGTAGGCAGGCAAAGAGGGAAGGCCTCTTCCAAGGAAATGGCAGTCAATCTCCTGGGAAGTAATAGCCCTGACCTCATGGAGAACTGGCGCCAGCCCATAACAGACCCTGAGGAGGCTGGACCAAACCCCTCCAACAGAAGCTCCTGCAGAAACAAAAGTCAGGAAAGTCAAAGAAGACCATCACCACTCCCAACCGCCTTGGTAACCTTCCTAGCAATGGACTTTTACCTAGGTAGAAGCCCCACATGACAGGTTGGAGAAACCCTGTGAAGGCCACCTTGAACAAAGGATGTGTGCGCATATGCTGCCTGAGCTCATGCATTGCTTCTGCCTGTGTGGTCAAGCACATGCATTGGCTGAGCACATGTATCACCTGCATCTTTTCTCTTGAGATGTCTACTTTCACGCCTTCCTGTCTAAGGCAGGGATGTGTGGAGGGGCTCTCTCTGCCCTTGGAGAAGCCGGGGTTCTCTCTTGAGCAAATGACTCTCCAACTCTCTTTCACTTTCTCTCCCTCCTTCCCTTCAAAACCTCCAAATAAAAACTGTGTAGAATTTCACTTCTCGTCTAGTCCTGAAATTCCTTTCTGCGAGGCGAGACAAGAACCCAGTTATACTGGGCCCCAGGTGGCAGAGGCAGATCGGCAGAAAGTGACCATCTTTCTCCTCCCCACTTCACATGAGCCAGTCTGTGGGCCCCCCCACATCACCAACTAAATTTGTCGTCTGAGGATTTGCTGAGCTGGTTGGTGCCAGTTGAACCTTCTTATTGTTTTTGCTTGATGCAGTTAGTGATCTTTACACAACTTTTCCATCAGATTTGTTTTACTCCTACTGAGCATTTTGGTTTCTTGGCAATTTGCTGCGGTCCAGTTTTGGAGCTGGGTCATTTCTATGCCAGAAAACGGTGGGTGGGAGTGGAGCCCTCTGAGCCCTCTGGGGCAGGGCGGGGGATGTGAGGGTGTATCTGTATTGAAATAATGTGGTTTACAATTTCCAAAAAAATTCCAGAAAGTGACTCTTTTAAGCGTATAAAGATAGAGTATGTTTCTTTCTGTTTCATGTTTGTGCAAGCTTTATGCTAACTTATATATTTAAATATTTCTCAGTAGTTTGTGGACATTTGCAGAAAATTTACTTATACTAAGAATGTCTCTTCTGGGGCTGGAGCAGTAGCACAGCGGGTAGGGCATTTGCCTTGCATGCAGCCAACCCAGGTTCAATTCCCAGCATTCTCTATGGTCCCCTAGCACTGCCAGGAGCAATTCCTGAGTGCAAAGCTAGGAGTAACCCAGGTACATTGCCGGGTGACCCAAAAAGCAAAAATAAATAAATAAATAAATAAAAAGAATGTCTCTTCTGGATTTCATTGTGCACAATTTCTCTTAGCAATAGTCATTCTTCATCCCTTTTAACCATTATCATTACTGTGATTTCATGAAACAAAAAGAAGCAGATGTTTTATTAAAATGAAACTTTTCTTGAATATACTCAGTTGTATTTTTCTAGCATTACATCTAAAGAATAAGGGTTTTTTTTTTTTGCTGAAAACAATAAATATTTATTTTCTTGCACATGTTCAAAGGTCCAGGGAGCTGGGAATGGCTAAATAGAGTGGTCTGGCTCAAGGTTTCTCATGAGATTGTAATCAAGAAGTTGGCTCAGGCTACATTCTCTGCATTAAAGAATAAGTATTAATAAAAAATAAGAGAATAAAATTCAAAGTAGCACGGCAACAGAGATATACATAGAAAGAAATAAATGTTAGTGTCACATTTCTGTTAGCATACTTTATATAATGTACTTCACATTTATTCCAGCAACATGTATATACCCATCTGACATTTTTTCATATATATATGCTTATGTATAAAGAAGATATTCCTTTTAGCATACACGAGACAAACATATTTATCAGAGAGGAACTGTCATTCTGATGGTGAAATAGGTCATGTTGTCATTGAGTCTCCATAGCCAGACAACCAAAGGTCAGCTATCTTTTGAGAAAATACTGCTGGGAGCATAGCAATTTTGATTGTTCCTGTGCCACTGCTGGTGATACTTAATGGCTACTCTCCAATACAGTGTTCTGGGGTCTTTCCCAATGTTGCTTGGAGCTCATGATGTTCGGGATGTTAAACTCTGGCCTCCTGCATGCCAATGAACATTCACTGGTATAGAAGAATTGCATTTTATTGGAGGCCACTTAGTATTCCTTTCAGAGGTGGTTTCTATGCAGCAAGTGTCTTCAGTTCTAGTTTGTGTGCAACTGCTTTTATTCTTACCTCAAATCTGAATGACAGCAAAGTAGAGTCAAGGACTGCGGGTTGAAAGTTTTCACCCTTCAGGGTTTGAATATATCAGTCTATTCTTATCTCACCTGTGGGGGAGAGATCTGTTGTGAATTTTATGTTGTTTCCCCTGTACTTGAGTTTTTGTTTCTTTCCTGCTGCTTTAAGTAATCTTAAATCTTAGTTCCTGCCGTTTTGATTGCAGTGTGTCCTTGGTGTTTTTTCTGTTTGGGTTTATTTGTCAAGTACATTTGTTTGTCAAGGTCCTTCTGATTCTGTGCACAGGTCTAGTACTTCACACTATTCTTTCTGTTATTCTTTCTTCCACTACCACTAGCCTTCCTTACCCCTTTTCTTTTATCCTCTCCTTCCAACTATGATTTTAAATTCTTATAATTCAGAAATAATTCTTCTTTCTTTTTTCCACTAAGTACTTTTTATTTCCTTTGTTTTTTTAAACCTTTCCTTTCTATTGCTTCTTCTTCTTTCTCCTCCTCCTCCTCCTCTTCCTTCTTCTTCTTCTTCTTCTTCTTCTTCTTCTTCTTCTTCTTCTTCTTCTTCTCCTTCTCCTTCTCCTTCTCCTTCTCCTTCTCCTTCTCCTTCTCCTTCTCCTTCTCCTTCTCCTTCTCCTTCTCCTTCTCCTTCTCCTTCTCCTTCTCCTTCTCCTTCTCCTTCTCCTTCTTCTTCTTCTTCTTCTTCTTCTTCTTCTTCTTCTTCTTCTTCTTCTTCTTCCTTACCTGCAGATTTTGGTGTCTGCCTATTTTAGAAGTTCTTTCATTTTTTTTATTTAATTTTTTATAGAATCATCGTGGGATATGTTACAAAGCTCCCATAATTGAGTTTCAGTTATAAAATGATCAAACACCCATCCCTCCACCAGCATACATTTGAGTGTCTTCTGTTTTGTTCTAAGCACAGATTCAGTTTTCAACTTCCTCACTTCGATTGCTGTGATTCACTACTGTATCTCTTAGCACCTTTGATGCAAATTGAATGAATTCTTTAGTGTTTTACATTGTTTTATTGGGGGTGGGGCAAGTCAATGAAAGAACAAGTGAATTTTATAAGTAATAAAAGCATTATTTGGGTGCATAATTTAAACTTTTTAAGTTATCTTAAGGTTGATGTTAACTAAAATATAGGTTTGCTCCACAATCTCATTATTTATATATTGTTGGCCTCAGAGACAAAACATAACAAAATTACCTATATCACTTTTTTCATTGATATTTACCTTTATTCTCCCTTCTTCCCACATTATCCTGAGAATTCTACTGATTCGATCTTGATTTCCATCTACCTAATGCAGTAGCTTTCTTTCTATTTCATCCTACTCCAACTCAGTACCAGCAACATCTATGAGGCATTGAAATTTGGTTTCATTTAGATGTCCATTATATAAAATTTGTTTCTTTCTTCTACTTCATAAGCTTCTGCTATGAAATTTTATTGGAAAATGTTGTGGTTATTTGTGAAAAGGTTCTAGCTTTTAAGAAGTAGATAAAATATAACCAATGTGCTTACTAAATTTTGAATTAATATGAAAGTTGTAGGAGTTATTATTCTTTTGTGATTTTCAATCAATTTCAAATGATTTTTTCTTCCATGTTGTTATAATCAGGTTTCATGACATAAGAAAAAACATCTGTAATCCCATCTGTAATTACATCTGTAATCCCATCAATGGCCAACTTCCAGAGACTGTGAAACTACGCTCCCGGAAGAGAGGACACAGAGTTTCTTGCCCCCAAGCCTGGCTGTCTTCACTGGGGCCTCTCAGAGTGGGTGGTTGAGTTTCACTCCCTGCCCCGAGCAGAACCCCCACAGCCGAGGACCTCCGGAACCCAGCCACAGCCATGCTTAAGGCCCCTCTCCATACGTTCGGACGAGCCTCACGCATGAAGGAACTGGCAGAGGAATCCAGGTGTGTGGGACCCGGGTCTGAGATCTCCAAGCCTGCTTGGATTGGTTGGGACTGGGCCTCTTCCACCCAGACCCCCATTTTCCAGTAGCTAGGAAACTGCCCCCAGTGCCGTGTAATCCCATCAATGGCCAGCATCCAGAGACTGTAAAACCAAGCTCCTGGAAGTATGGTGGAGACTTCTTATAGCCTAATTCTCCCCTTCAGTGAACCTAGCAAGCTACTGAGAGTTTCCTGCCCACATGGGAGAGCCTGACAAGCTCCCTGTGATGTACTCATGTGCCAAAACCAGTAACAATGATGGGTCTCCTTCCCCTGACCCTGAAAGAGCCTCCAATGCAGCACCACTGAGAAGGACAAATAAAGAGAGGCTTCTAAAATCTCAGGACTAGGATGAGTGGAGGCATTGCTGAGACTGCTTGAGAAAGTCAATGATAAATGGGATGATGATGATGATAATGATGAAGAAAGACAAAAAACTTTAGATTCTTTGATCTTACCATTTTAACTTAGAAAATAATAGAAGAAAACTTTCTATTTTCAGTCTTTGGTAGTTTATCAGTGTATCTGTAATAAAACCAAAAGAAAATGATATGAAAATAAAATAAAATAAAATTATTTTGTAAATTCAATAATATATTTTAATTTTCTTCAAGACTACTAATTTACTCAATTTATTGCTTCTTATAGATCAATTTTTTATAAAATTGAATATTTTAAAAGTATTTTCTAAGTTATCATGAAGTCCATGAAAGATAATCTCTTAAAACAAATTCAAGTTTCTTATTTTAACTGTTTTGAATCAAAAATATTTTTTCTTTCTCCAATGGATAGTTTATATTTATCTTATCATGACTCCTTCCTCACCTTCTGCACATGCATAACAAAGTGAACAGAAATGAACAATTTTGGATTAATTTATGAATGATTTTTTAAAAAAATCCTATTTATTTCCATTCATGTATTTTTTGGGGGTGTGTACTGGACAACACCTGGAGATGTTCAGTGTTTACTCCTGGCTCTGCACTCAGGAATTACTCTTGGTGGTGCTTGGGGGATAATTTGGGATGCTGGTGATCAAATCTGGTCAGCTGTTTTCAATGCAAGCACCCTACCTGCCATACTATTGCTCCAGCGTGCATTCACATATTTTATGTTTAGTCCTTTCTCTATTCATGCCTTGCATGCAGCACCCTACCCAGGTTTGATCCCCAGCACCCCAGATGATCCCCAGAACCTGCCAGGAGTAACTCATGAATATAGAGTCAGGAGTAAGCACTGAACACCACCAGGTGTACCCCCAAACATTGGTGGGCTTGGTGGCTGAGAACCATTCCCTCTGCCGGCCCATGGACAGACAAACAAACAAGGAAATAAAGAAACAGGGGAACGGAGGAATAGGGGCCACAGGCTTATTGTTAGCAGGGATCATTTATTTTTCTCCTCTCCTCTCCCTACTTCTCTCTTACAGCCTAGTAATTTCTCCTTTCTCCCTTTAACAGTGTAGTTATATAGAAATCGTAAAAAGTGGGGTACACATAGGTGGGGTTGAACATTATCATAACAATAAACAGATGTAAAACACCTCTCTCAGGGCAAGTTCTCCTAGGAGATTAATTCATGGAAAAAATCTTATGTGAGGGTTCAGCACTCTAGATTACTACGAGGTCCACTTAAGGGTGAGATTCCATTTAAAGGTGTATTGCCTTCTCCTTCCCTTAGCTAATAATCCATTTATATAATTATATTGAATACTAATATTTCTAGCCATTTTGTATGGATACAGTAAGAGATATATTAAGCTTAAAGGGTAGCTCTTTCTGGGGACATGTTGCTGTGTATTGCAGACTAAAGTCTCAGTCCAGGTTAGTCTTTCCTAAACCTACCAGGGTTCTTATTCAGTTACTTCTTTTTGGGTCATGACAGAGTTTGTCCCATGACCATGCTCTTAACTTATTATACTTATGGTGCCAATCCTGTCCCTTTTCAATACCAGGGTAGCTTACAGCTTGCCCTGGATTCATCCTTGTCCCTTCCTAGGACCTTTCTTTTCGGGGTATTAGGAAGTAAGAGCAACTGAGGCTTAAGTCAAGTAAGTATGATGGATGCTCAGGAGTAAATATTATTCAGAGTCAATTAGCACCATGTTACAAAAGCATAGCATCAACTCTCTTCCTGTGTTGATGACACACAAAAAAGACATTGCTAAACCATGCAGAGGACTAGAGGAAAGAGAAAAGCAATATAGGATTATTAGTGTCTGATAGAATTGGGTATGCCTTGGGAGCACTTTTGCTAGGAGTAACTCAATGAACCTAAGCTCCCTGCAGGAAGAGCAAGGACAAACAAATGTTATCCAACACATAATATATTTGCATGCACACATACATGCACACACACACACACACACACCACAACACCCCACAATATATTTCTGTAGGATAACATTGGTTTGCCCTTCCTCCCTGGCCACAGGGAGCTCGGGTTTGTTGATTGCTCCCCTAACCTGTCAATTATCTTTGCCTCTTGATCAGACTCTGCTGAACTGTAAATATTATTTTTTGTTTCTCCTTACTGCCCTTTACATGGTTAGTTAGCTCGGAGCAATTACTTTTTGTATGGACACAGAAGACAGTTAAAAAGATAAACTTGTAACCTGGGAGTTAATTGACTCCAGATAATATACCTCCTGGACATCTGCTCTCTCCACTTAAGCCTCAGTTGCCCTTACTTCCTAGATCCCCCAAAGCAGGTTCCCAATGAGGGACTAGATGGACCCAGGGCAAGTGGTGAGCTACTGTGGCATCAAAATGGGCCTGACCAAAGTGCCATAATGCTTAACTGTAAGTTAAGAGCATGGTCATAAACAAATTCTGTCCGATCCAAAAATTAATTAACTAGATTTGGACCATGCTAGGGTTTAGGAATGATTAATCTGGCCTGAGCACTGTAGTCTGAGTCTGTGGCGAGATGTCCCCAGAAGAGTTGTCTTAGGAGCTTAATTTTGTCTATCACTGTGTCCATACAGAATGGCAAATATTTAGGAAGTCGACTGAAGATGTTAATTAAGCCAATGCCTAAGGAGAGGAAAACACACCTGAAGTGCTGTTTTGCCCTCATGGGCTGTGTGGTTAGACTAGAGATGGTAAAAGTGGTGGCTGTGGAAAGTGAGAGACCAGAGAGTTGGAAAGGTAGAGTTGAAGAGAGGCAGAATGGGAGCTGTGGGCAGAGTGAGAGACAGAGATAGCAAGCAAGAGTTGGAGAGAGCATTGTGGAGGGAGTTAGAGAGAGGGTTGAAGAAAGAGAGAAAGAGAGAGAGTTACGAGTTGGGGAGAGAGTTGTGGCCAGAGGGGGAGACTGTTGTAGAGAGAGTTTGAGAGAGAGGAGAATGAACAAATGCAAATAATCAGCAACCAGCTTGGCCCTCACTCTTCCTTCATTGGCCCAAGGCAACGGCCATCCATGTGGGGAAGCAGTTCCAGAGCACCAAACGCGGGCGGCGAGAGAGCCACCCAGAGAGCCCGTGAACATTCCTTAATGTGTGATCACCCCTAGCGACACCTGGGTAAAAGGTGTTCATGCAGCCCGGGAAAGGAGCTTACACAGCTCGCTTTGAGGGGTTTACACATATTTCTAATATTTTCCGAACAGGAACTCTCCATCGTTTTCCAACAGCCTATTATTGGTCACTTCTCTTATGGATTCTATGAATGACACATATGTTTTTATTGTATCTACATGTTGTTTCTATAATTTGTTTCTTTAATTTCTTGCTTTGCAGAGACAGTTTGTGAGTTCCCTGTTTCTCATCTCCGTTTTCCTTAGGATTTGTATGATTTCTTAAAAAGCAATGGAAGATACCTAATGAAGGCATTGATACATTTTTTGAGATCAAATTTGTAAAATATTTATAGCAACTTAATGAATCCGGGTGGCAGAAAGTGTTTTTTTTCTCTTTGGTAGAATTTCTGCTCACTGAATATATGAACATACTTTTTATAGCAGCTCATTACTACTAAAGTTAATGTTAAATTAAACTTTTTCATCAACTAATCTAACTTAGGTTAATTAATGTTCAAGCATACTGTGTCTATTCAAAGAATGTGTGATTAACATTTTAAAAGCTAATTTGAGTTCATACCTAGGGAATTGTTCTAATAGTAGTAGCTAGATTACAAGGTATTTTGTAGGATAATGATAAAGATAAAATGAATGCACAGAACAACACAGTGAACTGTCTATTTGAATGTCTCTAATATTGGAAATCTAAGCAAATATCTAGATTAGTCTACTTTTATGATCAAATTGTTAATTTTCATTTAAAAACAACTGTTTTTTATTTGAATTTGATTATTTTGTGTATAGGATATAATCAAATCAAAAGTGTATTTTAAAATCCTTTTTGTTAAATATAAAAGTAAAAGTTATCTGAATCTTATTCATAAATTCTATGCTTGTAGAATTAGGGTCAAAATCATGATCCACGCATAGGGTTCACTCTTATACAAGCTCTATGTGAGTCTTCTATAATACTCTCTTACTGTTTGTGGCTTTTTATCATTATGTAATCTCTTCCCTACCTAACAAAACAGAAGAAATAATCATTTTTAAATGAAGTTTTCAGTACTCTGAATTAATGCTTATCGTAGATATTTGTAATATTAAATTAATAGTGAAATAATGAATTGACGGTGAGATACAAGAAGTAGAGAAGATGGGGCTGGAGCGATAGCACAGCGGGTAGGGCATTTGCTTTGCACGCGGCCGACCTGGGTTCAATTCCCAGCATCTTATATGGTCCCCTGAGCACCACCAGGAGTAATTCCTGAGTGCAAATCCAGGAGTAACCCCTGTGCATTGCCAGGTGTGACCCAAAAGCAAAAAAAAAAAAAAAAAGGTAGAGTAGAACTGTATTAGGTTGCTTTTCCATTTCTACTCTTTTACTGTTTCTCATTTTGTTATCCTCATGGTGAGTTGTTTCTCACTGACAAGAATCATCTGCCTGAGAAATATTAGACAGCTCTGTTTCCATTCATTTCCCCTATATCCTGATGTGCACAGTACCTGGGAAATATAGAGCCTAACATGCTTCAATTCTCTGCCATTTACAGTACCCTTCAGTATGTGTAATGTAGCAGAGTGTTCTATAACTGAGGGGGAAGAGATATCAATATCAAAACAGTTGTAGTAATAGCTCAGTTTGGCTTTAAAGCCTGATATAGGAGGAAGAAAGTATTGATAATCCAAGTGAAATTAATCCCTCAGCTGGTTGATTACATCAAAAAGCTTCCAATAAAATCAGCTAGGACAAGTTCACCATATTGGCATTTCAAATCCTTAGAAGATAGTTTGGTTAATTACCTCTCTGTATGACTTAATATTATGTGCTCATGGTAGGTGCTTAATAAAAATGTAATCATAATATTAGGAGCGGGAAATAGAGCAAGTAAAATAATAACTACATTTTTGCTATAAATCTAGGCATATGTTTATGTTATGACCTTGGAATATTGGGCTAATCAGAAACTGTTAGCTATTAATGAGTATTTTTGATTCGTTTCACCTGTGCACCTATGTATCTACAGAGTAAAAATAGCCTATAGTCTATAATGTTCAGCACCTGAATTTTCTTGTCATTCTCCATTTGTATAAATCAGAATTAGATTACAATTCATTTCCAAATTTCACCATTCCTCTTTTGCTAAGAGTTTGCCAACTCCTAGATCACAATTTGACTGTGCTGTGTCCTGCAGACATTTTTCTTGATTAAGAGGCTCTACTGGTTGGTTGTGATGAAGTTTTGCACATTCTCTAGATCCCCAGTGTTCACTGCTCTCTTGTTTTTGTATTTCATTACATAGAGAGATTGGCACGTACTGCAAAATTTTTCTAACCTTTGAAATTTGTGACATGACAAATGGCAATAAAGATGCATTTAAAATAGCAGTGTCGTGACATTATCATAAATGGTGAGTTCTGGGATGTCTTCATTTTCTATTAAAATTGATGTTGAGTAGTGCAGTTTTGAGTTTTTATGCCTTTATTTTTTAAAGACTATTCTCAGGAGTAAATGATCCCTTTTAAGAGGGACCTTAGGGGGCTGGAGCAATAGCACAGTGGGTAGGGTACTTGCCTTGCATGCAGCCGACCCAGGCTGACCCAGGTTCGAATCCCAGCATCCCATATGGTCCCCTGAGCACCGCCAGGGGTAATTCCTGAGTGTAGAACCAGGAGTAACCCCTGTGCATCGCTGGGTGTGACCCAAAAAGCAAAAAAAAAAAAAAAAAAGAGGGAGCTTATACTTCTGACATCAAATATAAAGGTCTAAAATTGGTGGAGGCTTTTCTCTTTTTCCTCTTCCCTCCCGTGATTTCTAGCACCATCACCACCACACACATGTTCACACCCTTGATTATGACAATCACAGGAGTTTGCCCACTTTGGTTGTTGTGTTCACCAGTTGTGTATATATTGTGGCACCTGGCGTCATAATAGAAGAGAATCTGGACTTAAGGCTTGTCTCAGACTGCACTTACTCCTGCAAAACCAACGTTCTACCACTGGGCCCATCTAAGTCTTTTCTTTATCACTTCATCATTATTTAATTAGAGAAACCTCTAAAATGTCATTCCTTACACAAAAAAAGATTTACCATACTCTTAATACTTGTCACCTCAGGAAACATTGTGACTTCCCCCCTTTATTTGCTGTATGACATCCAGACCTGTTACTTTTTGAAATTTAAAATATTGAACACACAAATACGTTTGGTCACAAATAATAATTTCACTTCCTAGAATTTGCACAGTCCTTAATTTTTATCAAACATAGTCATAAAAGGTCAAATTTAATTGCAAAAATAATTAAATGTAGGTATTATACTATATTTAACTCCTGTGGAATTTGTAATGAGATGGTTGGTGTCTTTATTCTACTGTCTGTATTACTATCTGTATCCCCCCGTCCATCATATTTCAAAAGATTTTTCTTGGTTCAAGTAGTAATAGGTGCTGGAGCAATAGCACAGCGGGTAGGGCGTTTGTCTTGCACGAGGTTGACCTGGGTTGATTCCTCCACCCCTCTCAGAGAACCTGGCAAGCTACCAAGAGTATCTTGACAGCACAGCAGAGCCTGGCAAGCTACCCATAGCATATTCCATATGCTAAAAACAGTAACAAGTCTCACAATGGAGACATTACTGGTGCTCACTCGAGCAAATTGATGAGCAATGGGATGACAGTCATACAGTGACAGTGAAGTAGTAATAGACCTCAATCTCCTAAAACAGAAATCGAGGTTTCCATGCTTCCCTTTTCTGCTCCTGCAGAGTGTGCAAATTCATGCAGTATTTCACCTCTGACCTAATTCAGTTTACTGTAGTTCTCTTTCATTGTAATTCTTGCTTGTGATGTATGGATCTTGTTTATTTTCTAAAAAAAAGCAGCTTCAGTGTTAGGTTTCCTTGATCTTTTGAATTGTTTTTGGGGATTCCAGCTTTTTAATTTCTGCTGAGTTTTATTAATTCTTTTCTCCTGTCTGGTTTGGGCTCCTTTTGTTGGTCATTTTCCAAGATCTTAAACAGTGAAGTTAAATTATTTATGTGGGCCTTTTCTTCCTTCGTGATGAGTGCTTGCAGAGCTATAAACTTTCCTCTTAATGCTGCTTTTGCTGTGTCTTGCAAGTCCAGGCAGCTTGTGTCCTCATGCGCATTTGTTTCCAGGAATCTTTTGATTCCCTCTCTAAGCCGCTGGTTGTTCAGCAACGAACTATTCAATTTCCAGGTGTTCAACTTCATTCTCCATTTCTGGTTCTGATTAACTTCTGTTTTTTTTTGTTTGTTTGTTTGTTTGTTTTTTTTACTAACTTCTGTTTTTAATGCATCATGGACTGAAAAGATAGATACAATTTCTATAATCTTAATTTTATGGAGGTATGTTTTGTGGCCCATCATGTGGTCTATCTTGAAAAATGTCTCATGTTCACTGGAGAAGAATGTGCAATGAACTTTTTGGGAATAAAAAGTCATATATATATATACACACATGTATATGTATATATATATGGCTTCATATATATATATATACATGTATATGTATATATATGGCTTCATATATATTTGATTCCCCTCTTTTCCATTTCTTATCTCAAAAAAGTCCTTGCTTTGGGCTGGAGCATTAGCACAGTGAGTAGGGCATTTGCCTTGCACATGGTTGGCCTGGGTTCAATTCCCAGCATCCATATGGTCCCTTGAGCACCGTCAGGGGTAATTCCTGAGTGCAGAGCCAGCAGAGCCAAGAGTGACCCCTGTGCATCACAAGAGTGACCCCCCCAAAAAGTCCTTGCTGAGCTATACTTATCAAGAGGTGACAAAGCAGTGTTGAACTCTCCAGTTACTATTGTGTTGCTCTTGATGTCTTTCTTCAAGTCCATTATTTACAGTTGTTTTAAGTATTTTGCAGGTCCTTCATTAGCTGCATATGCATTTGGAAGTGTGAGTTTTCCTGATGTAGAGATCCGTCCATCATTCATTAAGAAATGACCTTCACTGTCTCTTATATCCTTTCTTCTTCATGAAGTCTATGTCATCTCATATTAGTTTGACCATTCCTTCTTTTTTGAGGAGACTGTTTGCTTGAAGAATTGTTTTCCAGCCTTTGGCTTTGAGTCTGTGTTTGCTCTGACGGTTCAAATCTGTTTCATTCAGACAGCAGAATGTTGAGTTCAATTTTCTAATCCATACTGCAACTCTGTTTTTTTAATTGGTGCCTTTAGCCCATTGAAATTGAGAGAGATTACTTTTATGGAGCTTTGTGTAATCATTCTGCTGTAGTTTGGTATGTTTTGGGGGCTTGTCTTATTTTGCAATAGCTTTAGTTGTTCTTATAATGATAGTTTTGAGTCTATGAAGTTCATGAGTTGTTTATTTGTGAACTTGTGTATTTTTCCATCAAATCTGAATGAGAGTCAGAGACCAAAGACAGTGGTGGGATATGGTGAAAAAAAAAAAACTAATTGAAATGAATGTCTCATGCCTTTGACTGGAACAGGATTAGGTGCAGAAAAAATTGACCTTAGCATAGAAATATTGTAATTCTTGCAGAGGCGACAAGAATACTCGCCTTAGTATTTATTTGACTGTGCTTTTCTGATTCTTAATGTTTTTAGTGCCTGTGATCGATTTTTCAACACTGTTATACATTTTGAACTGGTTGTTCAGAAAAATAATTTCTTCCTACTTTCTCCAGAGTTGGTGATGTTGTTTCTGATAAAAACTCTGGTGAAGAAATTGATGTTTAGGAATAGGTTTCAAAAGGCAAGTAATAGCACACTGGGTAGGGTGTTGGCCTTGCATGCGGCCAACCCATGTTTGATTCCTCCATCCCTCTTGGAGAACCCGGCAAACTACCAAGAGTATCCTGCCCACATAGAGGAGCCTGGCAAGCTACCTGTGGTGTATTCAATATGCCAAAAACAGTAACAACAAGTCTCACAATGGAGATGTTACTGGTGCCCGCTTGAGCAAATCGATGAACAATGGGATGACAGTGCTACAGTGCTAAGGGAAAATAAAATATCTACCTAATATCATTGAAAAACCTTACAAAAACTATACAAGGATTGGGGATTTCATAACTATAGAGTGAAGTTTTGAATTCTTACTGAAAAGCTTAAAGATCTCTGTTGTCTAAGATGGTGCCACTGGTCCCATGAAGCTAAATAAATAAATCCTGGCTGTTGATTTTTAAAAAAATTATGTAAAGGGGCTGGAGCAATAGCACAGCGGGTAGGGCGTTTGCCTTGCACGCGGCCGACCTGGGTTTGATTCCCAGCATCCCATATGGTCCCCTGAGCACCACCAGGAGTGATTCCTGAGTGCAGAGTCAGGAATAACCCCTGTGCATTGCCAGGTGTGACCCAAAAAAACCAAAAAAAAAATAATAATGTAAAGCATGTCATTAGTTTTTAAATTGTTTATATGTTAAAATGATAATATTGTGGATATATAGATTTAAATGAAATAGAAAGAATTTTAATTTTATTTATTTTTACTCCTTTATGTTATACAATAGGAAACTTTTTTACATAAGAATCAAAACATTTGTAATTCACAAATAATGTCATTGGCTGAGAAAAGTGAGGATACTATAGAATATATTTCTATCACTGAGTTTCTAGAGAATTAAAATCCCCTCTTTCTTTAATCCCACAAATTTAATGCTAGATTAAAAAAATCATTTTTATTGGTTTATGAAACTAACTCTCCTGCATGGAAAGTTTTCTAACCTCTAATGTCAATTTCCAAATATCCAGTAATTCATTTTTACTAGTCTCCAGATTCTAATTAGAGCTTTATATCAACAGGGTCTCTGCAGGCTCAGAGAATTCCACAACTTTAATAGTTCTTTAAAGACAGGGTTACATGAGTGAAAGGGTTCCTTCCAAAATTTTGTTGAAAGAATAAATACTTGAATACCTCTTAGAAATTAAAACACGGTGTGTTAGCTTATTGTACTAATGTGTCTCTGATTATTCATTTTCTTCCTCTGTAACTAGTTTTTCATAAAGTTGCACTTTACAAAAATGATTTCTTCAGACTGGTCAGAAAATTGATATGTTGAGCTGAGTGAATTTTCTGTATTCTACAGTATTGTTTCAGTAATCCAATAAGGATGGGATTGTATTGCAATCAGAAGGTCAGTGGCATTTCGACCCAAGTTGGTCTCTTGGTTGACTTAACTGAAGTCTAACTCCGTGATTTTATTTTACAACATATTATTTTATAAATTTCGGCTAAAGTTTTAGCCAGCCTATTTCTACTTCACACAATATAGAACAATTTCTGACTGATGTATATTTATGAAACTAAGTACTTATTTCTATTTGGGGGCAGGGTACTGATATTAATAATAGACCATGTATTATTAATAATAATATACATAATATAGTTAATTTCTTTCTCTACAAAGATGAATTAAGAATAGCTAACTATTCTTAATTCATCTTTGTAGAGAAATAACAATTTAATTTTGAGCATCTACTTTTAAAATTAAGATATTTAACTACCATCTGGGCCTCTTCTAAACCTAAAATTTGTGATACTTTCTATTGCAACCGAATGTATATATTGCAAATGTCTCTGAATTTTTAACCCACCAATTTTATAGCTCCCATCCAAAAATTAATTTATCTCCTGAAAAAGTGTTCCTCAACTCTCTCTTCTACCTTGGACTTTTTTTTTTCCCCCTTTCGCTTTCACTCTCTCATTCCCATTTTTTCTCTCTCTGTCTTTCTGACTCTCTGTCTCTCTGTCTCTCTCTCTGTCTCTCTCTGTCTCTCTCTCACACACACTTATGTGACTACAAATCTTAATTTACAACTATCATTACTCATTCCCATTTCTCATATAATATAAAAATCTTCAGGTCAAAGAGAAATACAATAACAATTGTAGAAGTATATGACAATAATTGGGTAAGTGCAACAAAGTTTAATACCGTGCGGCAACAATGCTCATACAAGGAGGCTTGTGGCAAGTAGAGGATCCTGAGAGAAGCCATATAGTTTTTAGAGACATACCAAAGATTACTGGAGGCCACTCGAGCAAATTGATGAGCAACAGGATGACTAGAGATGCAGGTGATACCAATGGTGGAATTCGGATCTTGTTAAGGCTAGCAGCTGGTGGAGGCCTGGCTGTTGTCTAAATGACGCGTTTAATGCAGAATCAAATGGAAGCTCAGGGTAATGTGTGGCGTGCTGGTCTACAGTCTTACAAAGGCTTTATTACTTCTTGTTTTCTTCTGAAGCTCTAGACGTGAAGCCTCAAAAGCCTTAGCTTCAGGTATCTTCACCTCAACAGCATGGGAAAATTAAATGTTCACATCACTTGAGAAAGACAGCATCAATGAAAGACAAATAAATGCCTGTTTGTTGCTGCAAATGTTAAGATTGCTGTAAAATTTTGTCTTTATAACTATGCAGTCTTTTGTTCCACTGGTTCATTTCATTTCTTTTCAACTAATGGAATAAAAGTTTCCACCCGCAGAAATATCCTTGAGAAGCAGAGATCCATAAAGATTCACTATTAACAAAGCAGAAAGTAGGTTTTTTTAGGCTAGTGCCCTCATTTTCTTTGCCACTTTAGATTAATTTAGGTTCTGACCATGAGTTTATTTTCACAGAGGTATTTATAGAGAGAAGAAAAGGCGGAGAAGTTTAAATTTGAATTTCTCCAAAGCTTTCAAGACATCAGCACTTTCCCCAAGAAACATGGGTGCATTTTCCTCATTGTGGCAGTGTCTTAAACATAATAGCTTGGCAACTAAGGGTCAGTCTCAATGACCAGACAGCGGAGTCAGTTTCTATAACCAGATACCTAATGCTGTAGATAACCGTATTAGTCTATACTGTTACCTACATACATATGAAAACACTCACCTAAACCTCAACTTTTCACTCTGTAAAATGTGGACAGAAATAAGATCCCGAGAAAGACCCAATGAAGTGTTAGTGCAGTGTTTTGCCCATATCTGTTAAATAAATTGTAGGTATTAATATAGTTATCATTATTATTTTTATTGCAGTATATGAGGAGTTCCCTCCAAAAAAATAGGGGGTAATTTATATCATCCATTAAATTGCAAAAAAAATTATTTTGCATTATGCATGAATAAATAAGCTACGTATAAAAATAGCATTCATTTTAACTATTTTATTTTATTTTCATGGATGGATGCTCCCCAGAAATAAAATTTATTTATTTATTATTTTTTATTTTTGAATAACCGTGAGGTACAGTTACAAACTTATGAACTTTCATGTTTGCATTTCATTTGTACAGTGACTGTTTACCCATCCCTCCACCAGTGCCAATTATCCTCCACCAATATTCCCAGTATCCTTCCCACCACCCCCATCCCATCCCTCACCACCCCACCCTGCCTCTGCAGCAGGGCATTCCCTTTTGTTCTCTCTCCTTTTGAGTGTTGTAGTTCCCAGTATAGGTATTGAGTAGCCATCATGTTCGGTCTACAGTCTACTTTTGGCATGCATCTTTCAAACCATGTGGGTCCTCCCAACATCCTCTACTAGGTGTTCACTTCTCTATCCGAGCTGCCTTTTCCCCTAGCACGTGAGGCCAGTTTTCAAGCTGTGGGGTAGACCTCCTGGTCCTTATCTCTACTACTTTTGGGTGAGTAGTAGAGATTCTCCCATTCTGTTACTTTATATTCCACAGATGAGTGCAATCATTCTATGTCTGTCCCTCTATTTCTGATTCATTCCACAGATGAGTGCAATCTTTCTATGTCTGTCCCTCTATTTCTGATTCATTTTACTTAACATGATACTTTCCATGTTGATCCAGATGATCAGATGAGTGCAATCTTTCTATGTCTGTCCCTCTATTTCTGATTCATTTTACTTAACATGATACTTTCCATGTTGATCCAGTTATATGCAAATTTCATCACTTCATCTTTTCTGCATAGTATTCCATTGTGTACATGTAACAAAGTTTCTTTAACCGGTCATCTGTTTTTTGGGCACTCTGTTTTTTTCCAGACTTTGGCTATTGTAAACAGTGCTGCAATGAACATACAAATGCAGATGTCATTTCTACTATACTTTTTGCCTCTCTGGGATATATTCCCAGGAGTGGTATTGCTGAGTCAAATGGGAGCTCAATTTCTAATTTTTTGAGAACAGTCCATATTGTTTTCCAAAAGGGCTGAACCAGTCAGCATTCCCAGACCAGCAGTGAAGGAAAGTCCCTTTTTCCCCACATCTGTGCCAAAAGCGCTTGCTTTTGTTCTTTTGGATGTGGGCCAGTCTCTGTGGTGTGAAATGATATCTTATTGTTGTTTTAATCTGCATCTCCCTGATGATTAATGGTGTAGAGCATTTTCTCATGTGTCTTTTAGCCATTTGGATTTCTTCTTAGAGAAAATTTCTGTTTATTTCCACCCCCCATTTTCTGATGTGGTTGGATTTTTCTTCTTGTAGAGTTTAACCCAGTGACTTGTATATCCTTGATATCAACCCCTTATCAGATAGGTATGGGTAAATATCCTTTCCCGTTCTGTAGACTGTCTTTGTATTTTGGTTACTGTTTCTTTTGAGGTACAGAAGCTTCTTAGTTTAAGAGAGTCCCATTTGTTTATCTCTGTTTTCACTTGCTTGGCCAGTGGCGTGTCATCTTTGAAGATACCTTTACCTTCAATGTCGTGGGGGGTTTTGCCAACCTTGTCTTCCATGTACCTTATGGATTCTGGTCTGATGTTGAGATCTTTAATCCACTTTGACATGACTTTTGTACATGGTGTTAGGTAGAGATATGAGCCCTTTTTTTTTTTTTGCATGTAGCTGTCCAGTTTTGCCAACACCATTTGTTGAAGACGCTTTCCTTGATACACTTCACATTTCTTGTTTTCTTATCAAAGATTAGGTGATCATATATTTGAGAGTGTGTGTCAGGATACTCAACCCTGTTCCATTGATCTGCAGCTCTGCCTTTGTTCCAGTACCATGCTGTTTTACTTACTACCGCTTTGTAGTAGAGATTGAGGTTGGGGAGGGTGATTCCTCCCATCTTCTTTTTGCCTAAGAATTGCTTTAGCTATTCGTGGGGGCTTGTTGTTCCCTATGAATTTCAGGAGTACTTGCTCCATTTATTTGAAGAATTTCATGAGTATCCTTATAGGGATAACATTGAATTTGTACAATGCTTTGGGGAGTATTGCATTTTGACAGTGTTAGTTCTCCCAATCCATGAGCAGGGGATATCTTTTCATTTCCTTGTGTTCTCTATTATTTCTTGAAGTAGCATTTTGTAGTTTCCTTTGTACAGGTCCTTTACCTCGTTAGTTAAGCTGATTCCGAGGTACCTGATTTTTTGAGGCACAATTGTGAACAAGATTGCTTTTTTCATATCACTTTTTTTCTTAACTATTTTAAACTTTACCTACATATTTACTTTGATGCTGTCTTTGGACCTTAATTACTATGTTGCTGTGTATCTTAATTCACACATATGAGAGAGAATCTTTCTGTACCTGACCCTTTCCTTGTGACTAATTTCACTCAGCATGATATTATCTAATTCCATCCATGTTGCTGCAAATAGCATGACTTTTCTTTTTCTTGCAGCTGCATAGTATTCCATTGTGTATAGAAACCACAACTTCCTGATTCATTCACCTATAGTTGGGCATTTATATTGGCTTTTGTTCTAAATGTGGAGATTAATATAGGTATATTTTGGCTATTGTTCTAAGTGTGGAGATTATAATAGGTGTGTGTATATATATATATTTGTTTGAGACAGTATCATTATGTTTTTTTTTAATTAATAGTTTATTTTTAATTAGTGAGTCATCGTGAGGGTACAGTTACAGATTTATACATTTTTGTGCTCATGTTTCTCCCTTACAAAGTTTGATAACCCATCCCTTCACCAGTGCCCATTCTCCACACCAGTAAACCCAACATCCCTCCCTCCCTCCCCAGTCCCGTCTCCCCCCACCCCACACTGCCACTATGGCAGGGTATTCCCTTTTGTTCTCTCTCTCTGATTAGGTGTTGTGGTTTGCAATAAAGGTGTTGAGTGGCCATTGTGTTCAGTCTCTAGTCTATATTTGGCCCGCATCATCTTTCCCCCACATGACCAACAACCACATTTTACTTGCTGTTCCCTTCTCTGAGTTGCCCAGAATGAGAGAACAGCCTCCAAGCCATGGTGACAACCTCCTGGTACTTATTTCTACTATTCTTGGGTGTTCGTCTTATAGTCTATTATTCTATATTCCACAGATGAGTGCAATCTTTCTATGTCTGTCTCTCTCTTTCTGACTCATTTCACTTAGCATGATACTTTCCATGTTGATCCACTTATATGCAAACGTCATGACCTCATTTTTTCTAACAGCTGCATAGTATTCCATTGTATAGAAGTATCATTATGTTTTCAGGATAGTTGTCTAGAAGTGCTATTACTGGGTTGTATGGTATCCTATTCCTCTTTGTTCTCTTATTTCTTATTATAGGATAACATTGGTTTGTCCTTTCTGCTTTGCCACAGGTAGCTTAGGTTTATTGGGTTACTCCCATCACAGTGCTCCCATTCTCTGTGTTTATTTGTTAACTCTTCATTTGTGCTCTGCTTCTCCAACAGGTCAATCACCTTTATCTCCTAATCAGACTCTGTTAACTTTTAAATATTGCTTTTCTCTTCTCTTTAAGTCCTTTGCATAGTAAATTCAGAGCAATATCCTTTTTGTATAGACACAGAAATACAGTTAAAGCTATGCTTTTGTAACTTAGGAGTTAATTGACTCTGAATAATATTCATTCCTGGGCATCTGTTCTCTCAACTTAAGCCTTAGTTGCCCTTATGTTCAAGTGCATAAACGCAGGATCCTGATGAGGGAATGGATGTACCCAGGGCAAGCTGTGAGCTACCCTGGCATCGAAATGGGCCAGGTCAAAGTGTCATAATACTTAACTATAAGTTAAGAGCATGGCCATGGACAAATTCTGTTGTAATGCGAAAAATAAAAGCTAGATTAGGACCCTGTTAGGGTAAGGAAAGATTAATCTGGCCTGAGCACTGTAGTTTGGAATCTATAGCAAGATGTCCCCCAGGAGAGCCACCCTGCAAGTTTATTATATCTCTTATTGTGTCCATACAAAATAACTAATATAAAGAAGTAGAATTAAGATGTTAATTAAGTTATTGGACTTAATTAAGGAGAAACACACCCTAGTTGGTATTTTGCCCTTGAGCGGAGGGCTTTCATATGCTGACTGTGTTACCACACCTGGTCTGGTTGCTACCATCAATGAGGGAGAGTTGGTGAGAGACTAAAGAGAGAGAAGGGCAGCAAGTCAAAGCATGGAGAGACAAGTGAGGGAGACAGGAGGAGACGGGAGTGAGAGGTTTAGTAAGATTGAAACAAGTGTGTGGGGAGAATGAAAAAATGGCAACTGATCACATGCCAGCCTGGCCCTCTTCTTTCGTCCACTCATGGCTTCGGCCATCCTGGGTGGAGGAGCAGCACTGAGACCACCAAATGCAGGCAGTGAGAGAGAGAGCCACAGGATTTCTAGTCGCTCGGTGATTACACACTTATCCTATGAATGTTGTTTAAGAATTTTGGTCAGTGTGGCAAGAGTTAGCCTGTCATTTTTTCCCCTACAAATTTAGGCTACACAAAATCTGTGTTGCCAAATTTTAAATTATCTGATTGACTAAAACAATGTTTAGGAATTGGTTTTGGTTCAAGTGGGAGATTATTAAAAAAAAATATCTTACATTTGAAGTTGGAAGAAATTTCATACAATGATTTAACTGGTGATTTAAAATAAAATACCTAAGAAGGGAACAGGGGATGATGATCACTGGTAGGTAACATGCCTTTCTTATGTAAGGGCCTGGGGTTGATTCCTTGTAAGGAAAAGAAAAATAGGAAAGGTTGGAGGAGAAATAATGTTGGATAACACTATTGTTCAGTTTTATCTCTGCCACAGGGAGTTAGAATGTTTTATAAATCTCAATAAACTTCTACTCATGACCTGGGGTGAATTTCCACTAGTGATCACAATCATCATTGATCAATTTTTTATGGACCCAAAAGAAGTAAATCTTTAAAGTCAAGAGATTTTAAAGCATTAAAATCTGTTGGTGTCCACAAGATCCTCTTCTTGGACAAATAAAAGTTTTTGCTTCTTTCCAACTCTCTGGTCATAGTGTGTCAGAGTCCAAAAAAGAGACTCACTGGTTTCTTCACTGCTGAGAAATTCTGAGAAATGTATTTCCTAGACTTACAGTCTCTGTGATATGAGTACAAGAAAAACAAGTAATAGAAGTGCATGCTGTTTACTCTGGGAAAAATAAGGTCTTGGAGATGTTGCATTAATACCGTTGAACCCTTGCATAACTTCTATCAGAACTGACCTGGACACTTTGCTCTTGATGTAATCAAGCAAACACAAGGTGAACTTTGAAACATGCTGATTAACAAGTCTTGGATGATATCGTTTGCTCACTTGATGTGTTTCATCTACAGAGTATTGCCTTAGTTGAGTCAGTGTCTTATGTGGGATACCAATATCCTCACACTTAGTGAAAATCAAAAAGGGTGTCTTCTAACACGTCTGCCATTTCCTTCCTTTTCTGACTTCCTTGTCACAAATGCTCCATCTAGCTTCATCTATGTTCATTACTATTTAGTAAACCTATTGATATTATCTAAAAATTGCTACATAACCATATATCTAATCATCACTATTACCAGCTGAAAATAAATGGCTAACACTTTTCTCTAGGATCTAACTAATTGAAAGATTTTGCTTTCCTACTGTCTTCTATGGGCTGGAGTGATAGCACAGCACTAGGGCGTTTGCCTTTAACACAGCTGACCCGTGTTCTATTCCTCCACCCCTCTCGAAGAGCCCGGCAAGCTACCTGTGGTGTATTGAACATGCCAAAAACAGTAAAAATAAGTCTCTCAATGAGAGACATTACTGGTGCCCGCTCGAACAAATCGATGAGCAACGGGATGACAGTGACAGTGACTGTCTTCTATAACTTCAAATGAATGGAGCTATTATGTTATAATTGTGTGTTTCTGACAGGTTGCAAATCCGCTTTCATGTGTAAAACAGTTTTGAAGTCCTTCTTTTTCATAGAATTGGTTATAAGAAAGTCAAGAAGGTCACAGGTGGGAGAGGTGGCACTCAAATTTGCTATTTGTTGCAAAATCTTGAAATGACCATTTTTCTCATTGGTGGGAGTGGTGGTGGTGGTGGTGGTGAGGTGCAATGTGTAATAAATTCTCTTTCTCTTTTCAGGGATGTAGGCCACTTGCTCTTCTGAGATGAGATAAAACTCCTGAATTTTCATGGAGATTCAATATTTCAATATTAGCATTTGGAATCAGACCAATGCATCTAGGTTATTTCTTGATTCTTGACTTCCTGATGCAACCAAAGAGGATGTTATTGGTTCTGTATATATATATATATATATATATGTATATATAAATATATACTCTGTATATATATAAAGAGGATATTGGATATTATTGGTTCTTTTATATATAAGAGGATATTATTGGTTCTGTATATATATGTATATATGTATATATACATATATTTGATAGGCATTAATGCAAGTAGTAAAGTTTTTTGTTTGATTTTTGTAATCTCTGTCATCTCTGTCATCCTGTTGCTCATTGGTTTGCTCGAGCAGGCACCAGTAACGTCTCCACTGTGAGACTTGTTGTTACTGTTTTTGGCATATCAAATATGCCACAGGTAGCTTGCCAGGTTCTGCTGTGCGGGATTTTTGTAATACAAGTAGTAAAGTTTTTAGCTTGTTTTTTGGGTCACACCTGGTGATGCTCAGGGGTGGCTCTGTACTCAGGAAATACTGCTCATGGTGCTCAAGGGACAATACAAGATGCCAGGGTCAAACCCTAGTCAATCACATGCAGGCAAATGCCCCAACCTCTGTATTATTACTCCAGTACAAAGCCTTAAGTATTCTTTTTTTTTTTTTTGCTTTTTTGGGTCATATCTGGTAATGCTCAGGGTTTACTCCTGGCTTTGCACTCAGGAATTACTACTGACATTTCTTGGGAGACCATATGGGATGACAGGAATCAAACCCAGGTTGGCTGCTTGCAAAGCAAATGCCCTCCCTGTTGTACTATTGCTCCAGCACACCTTAAGTATTATTAATTCTTCTAATCTAGCATGGTGAGATAAAACAGAGGTAACAAACTGTTTCATCTAAAAATGTAGCTCCTTCTTAATTATTACAAAATGCATACTGGCAAGAAATATTTTATCTATTTTGTTATCTCATATATACACATATATATATGTGTGTGTGTGTGTGTGTGAGTGTGTGTGTGTGTGTGTGTGTGTGCCTCTTGGAGAGCCTGGCAAGCTACTGAGAGTATCCTGCCCGTGCGGAAGAGCCTGGCAAGCTCCCTGTGGTGTATTCGATGTGCCAAATACAGTAACAATAACATATTTCTTTCCCCTGACCCTGAAAAGAGCCTCCAAACATTGGAAAAAACAAGTAAGGAGAGGCTGCTAAAATCTCAGGGCTGGGACAAATGGAGACCTTACTGGTGCCCGCTCAAGTAAATCAATGAACAGCGGGATGACAATGATACAGTGATACAGTATACATAAAACCAAATGTTTGGGGAGATAGTTAGAACTTTTGTGGAAAATTCCACAGAAATCGAGACAGAAAAAGTTAAAATAAACATAGATAAAGGAAAACTGTTCCTACGAATCTAACTTCAAAGACAGATTGCAGAATTTTCATTTGTGTGGATTAGTTACAGGCTGGAGCGATAGCACAGCGGTAGGGCGGTTGCCTTGCACTTGGCTGACCTGGGTTTGATTCCTCCACCCCTTTCGGAGAACCCGGCAAGCTGCCGAGAGTATCGTGCCCCCATGGCAGAGCCTGCAAGCTACCTGTGGCATATTCAATATGCCAAAAACAGTAACAATAAGTCTCACAATGGAGATGTTACTGGTGCCTGCTTAAGCAAATCAATGAGCAACGGGATGACTGTGACTGTGAGTGTTTTGAAAAGACTATATTTGATAGAAAGAGATAATTTCTATTAGAAAATCTATAAAAATCAAAAAAAGGAATAAAAATATTTAAGACCAGAATTATCGCATTAAATGTAAAAGTATCATGTAAATTGGCAAGAAAAACCAGATGGGATCAAAGGACAAGGGATGGAGAAAATAACAAAATTAAAGTTAATTAAAATTAAAGTTTTGAAGAAAAATTAAAATGAGATATAATTATACATAAGACAAGCAAAAGGGGCACTGATTATCTAGAAGAAAAGTCAAATCTATACACAAGTTATTCTGTCTACTATGGGCCATAGACAGGGCATGCCAACTTAACCCACGGACTGTATCTCCAATGCACTTTTCTTTTTATGTTAATAACTATCCCAGTGGTAACGGAATTTCTGTTTTTATATCAAAATGGCAACATTTGCTACAATACGGAAATCACAGATTTTAATACAAATGTAAATGTTTTTGGTATGTATATTTAAACTTACATATGCAGATTTTAAATTTTTCTTAGTTTCTATTATTCTAAAATAACTATTTTTCTTAAATTAGTCAATATGATTATCTCCTAGGAAATTAGTCACCTTCTTGCTACTGTTTTAAATTAGAAGATAATACTATATCTAGAAATACCTTTCTTTATTTCAGATGAAACATAATATATATATTGTTTTTTCAAATCAATTTCAATTTAACATTGTTTATAAATTCTTTTAAAATTTTACGTTTCACATTTTTACCTTTTTTATGATGAATGTATATTAAACATTTGAAAATAAGAGTATATCCACTTAGTTTAGTTTTACTACTCCTAGTACATTTAAATTCAATTCAGTAGCATACCTAATATTCCTAATATAATGCTGGAAGAGAATTAACAGAGAAATATAATTTAAAGGTTTGCATTAGGCATCTGCATTGGATTGAGACTATATTGGCTATATTAGAAACCATAAATGCTTCATGCTATCTGGTCAATGACAGTCTAGTTCATAGATCACTCTTCTGTGAGGCTTGAGGGTCGGTTACTCCTGGTGGTTTTCAGGGAGTAATTTTGACTCTGTGCTCAGGAATCAGTTGTGAAGGTGTTCAGGAGACCCTATGTGGGGCGTAGGGACAGAACTGGTGTTGGCAACATTCAAGGCAAGTGCCTTAAGCTCTGAACTATCCAGGCCCAAACCTGCTGTCTGAGGGTACAGCAGGTAGGGCATTTTTCTTGCACACAGCCAATTCCAGATGATTCTTGGTGCACTGTAGGGTCTCCTGAGCCCAGCACAAGTGATTCCCTGAATGTAGAGCCTGAGTAAGCTAGCCCTGAGCACTGCTGGGTGTAGCCCCAAAGAGCAAAACAAAATGAAACAAAACCCACTGAACTATCATTCTGGTCCCCGTACACCACTCTAAGTCCCTTTTATTTTCATATGACTAAAACACCTTACTCTCATTTTGTTGAATTATCATTCATTTTTAAATTTTGTAGCATTGTGTTTTTCAGTATTGTTAACAACATGAGATTAAATAGCCCTTATAAGCAATTTATTATCAGTATTTTTTTCAGATTTATTTTTTAAAATTAGTTCTGTTTAAATATAATTCATGTACTATAAAATTCAAGCAATTTTAGTATGCAACTCAGTAGTTTTTGTATTCTTACATCTAATTTTAGAATGTGCTATGACATTTCCAAAGAAACTTCATAAAAATCATTACCCATTTTCTGTTCACCTCAGTTCTTAAAAGCTACTATCTCATTTTAGTTCTCTATGAATTTTGTGCAGAATCTGACCTTCTTGTCTAGTCAAAATTCACTTAAGGCAGTATTTTCAATATTAACTCAATGTAGTATGTGAGTATGTGTCAGTGCTTTATTCATTTTCTGAACGAACAGGATTGCAATGATATACTGTACTCGATAATCCTCTCATTTGCTAATTAATATTTGGCTTATTCCCCCAGTTTAACTAATATAAATAATACTCACAAATATTTATATATGGGTTTCCAAGTGTGGTTTTAAATTGCCATATGAATAAGCCCCTTATCAAATGCTGCAAATATTTTTTTCCATTTCCATTTTTCCATTTTTGGGGTGGTCCATTTATTATTTTTATCTTGCCTTTTTTTTCTTTTTGGGTCACACCTGGCGGTGCTCAGGGGTTACCCCTGGCTTTACACTCAGGAATTACTCCTGGCAGTGCTCGGGGAACCATATGGGTTGCTGGGTATAGAAGCCAGGTTGGCTGTGTGCAAGGCATATGCCCTACCTGCTGTGCTATAGCTCCAACCCCTGTCTTGTCTTTAAAGCCACAAGTTTTTGTTTTTTATTTATTTTATTATTATTATTATTATTATTATTATTTTGCTTTTTGAGTCACGACCAGCGATGCATAGGGGTCACTCCTGACTGATGCACTCAGGAATCAACCCTGGCAGTGCTCAGGGGACCATATGGGATTCTGGGACTCGAACCTGATCAGCCGTGTGCAAGGCAAGCGCCCTACCTGCTGTGCTATCACTCCAGCCCCTGGAGCCACAAGTTTTTAACTATATCAAGATCAATTTTTGTTTGTTTGTTTTTCTCTGAGTACTTCAAGGTCTCACTTCTGTGCACAGAGCCAAGAATAGTTCTGAATACCACAAGGCACGCAGTCTAGCCTCCAAATGATTATCCTGTTTTTGGTATCTACAGTTCCTTTTTTATGTGTTTTTTACTCATCCATGATCTATGTCTATATGCTAGATACATGCATACCTATTTGAATACATTTCAACCTTTTTTTCACAAACTGAAAGACACATTATAGATATTTTTGTCAGTCAGCATGTACTTACCTGCATTTCTATAAAGTTTATTTTATTACTATCTTAATTTTTTGTCAATTCCTAAATATTCAATATTCTTTTCCTTGTCAATAGGATTGCAGCCTAGATTTACCAACTAAAGTTCTCATGTAAGAAATGGAAAACAATGCTCTTGGGTCAACAGTGGAATGTCCATGAGTTCAGTAGAGGTGAAGTCTTGAAATAGCTTCTGAGAATTCCCCTGCTACCAGAAACTCTAAACTGAGCAGATATCTATATTTACATTCCCAGTAAAAGCTCAGGCCTCTGAAAGCTCACAGCTTACCTGAGCATAACGATGGTTTTTCTTGATCTTTACTTGTCCCACTTACTTGCCAGCAATTCTCAAACTATCTAATTCCTTGCATTGAATTAGTTTCTTCTTGGATTATGTGGGTGTTTTTCATACTGAAATTTACTGATAGTTATATTGCAAGATATGTTGCACACATTTTTAAATCCTTTGGAATCAAAACTGCGTTCACATGTTTTGACTACTATTTTAGTACTATTATGTGAAGCATTCTCATGCTGGTATCTCCCTGTTTTGTTAACGCTAGTTTCATATGAGATATATACAAAAGAAGGACGATTGTCCAATTGTGCTCCTTGCTGAGGTCACAATCTCAGTATCTGTGCCAGAATGAGCTCCACTTCCTATTCCCCAAGTAAAGCAGAGTTCATGAGATTTTCCTCCTGCTTTCACTAAATATCTGTTCATAAAAAAATATAGGACATTTTCTGGTTTCATACTTTCTGTTTTTGGGTGCTGTGTGGATGGGAGTGGGGGAGAGAGAGGGGTGTGTGCGCTTGTGGTGCTCAGGCTTATTCTTGGCTCTGTGCTCAGTGGACCAGATGCAATGCTGAAGATGAAAGGGAAGCAACGTCAAGGGAAGCATCTTAAAACCCTGTACCATCTCTCTAGTGCTTATTCATTTATTTATTGAATTATATTTTAGCCACTAAGCTCCCCATGGCATATTCGATATGCCAAAAACAATAACAACAAGTCTGACAATGGAGACATTACTGGTGCCCGCTTGAGTAAATCGATGAACAACGGGACGACAGTTCGACAGTGTGATTTTAGACACTGCATTCTATAATACTGTTAGTGTAGATTTACATACACACAACATTCCAATACACCCTACACCAGAGTGTCTGCTTCCCTTCACCAATTTTTCAGGACTCCCCTTTCAGCTACTCTGCCTGCTACCTGCTCTCATCCCCACCTATGGTAAGCTCAGTTTTGTAGACCAGATTCTATTACCTTTGGTCATTAATATTCGCTTATTATGTTTCTTCATACACATTTGAGGGATCATTTTGCATCATCTTCTTCTGACTTCAATAATCATTATACCCATCAACATTGTGACTAATTGCATAATTTTTACCTTTTCTTATAATCAAGTTGCATTCCATTGTGTGTATATATGTATACACATACAAACAACACATATGCCATAGTTTCTTTATCCAGCTATCTGTTCTTCGAAAGTTGGATTCTTTCTGATTTTGGCTCTTGTGACTGGTGCTGCAATAAATAGAAGGGTGCAAATATCTTTTCTGAATAAAGTGCTTATACTCTTTGGATAGATGTCAATGAGGAGAGTTGCTTATGGAAGCTCTATTCTCAATTTTTTTTAAGTCTTATCCATATTGTTTTTCACAAAGATTTAGCCAGTTGCATTTCCACTAGTGGTGGATGAGGGTTTCTTTTCCCTCACATCACAGCTAATGTTAGCTTGTTTTTGGTCTTTTAATGTGCACAAGTCACACTGGTATGAGGTAATATCTTATTGTTTTTTGATTTGCTTTATCCAGATGATAAATATGCAGAGCATTTTTTCCCTATACTTATTGGCCATCTGATTGTTTTCTTTGAGGACCTTTTTGCTTATCTCTTCTCCAATTTTTGATGGGGCTTGTTATTATTTTCTTGTAAATTTCTACCAGTGCTTTATCTATCTTAGATATTAACCCTTTGTCAGATGAGTGATGGGCAAGTATTTTCTCCCAGACTGTGGGGTGTCTTTTCATTCTGGTCATAGGTTGCTACGTGGTGCAAGAGCTTCTTAATTCATTTAAATTAAAATAAATTTAAGATATTGTGATTTACAACATTATTCACAGTCGAGTTCCAGGCATATGATGTCCCACCAGTGCTGCCATCAGTATCAACATACTTCTATCAATGTCCTCAGATTTCCTTCCACTTTACCACCTCCTTCACCCCCATCAGCCTGCCTCTTTGATGGGCACATTTTCAAGTTTGGTAGTTATTATTTGGTCCTGCTGCTTTCAAATGTCATTGACTCTGATTTGGATATTTAGTTACACCTCTCTTCTACACCAAAGATATACCTGAGGCCCCTGACTCTTGCGTCCCCGCTATTCCAATCCCTTTCTTGTTGACAACCTCTTGATTTCTTCTTCCACTCTCATTCTCTTTACTATATTCTAGGTCAAGTGTAATCAAGCTACTCACTCTCTAATATCTTGCATTCCCTTCTTCAATTATTCTATATGCCATATATGTGTGAGGTTATCCTGTTTTTATATTTCTTTTGACTTATTTGACTTAGCATAATTTCTTTGAGTTTAATCTAAGTTGCAATGAATTGCATAATTTCATTGGTTCTCACACCTGGTTAGTATTCAACTGTGTCTATCTCGCCCGCACGGTGGAGCCTGGCAAGCTACCCATGGCGTATTTGTTTGTCACTGTCATCCTGTTGCTCATCGATTAGTTCGAGCGGGCACCAGTAACGTCTCTCACTGAGAGACTTATTGTTACTGTTTTTGGCATATCCAATACCCATAGGCTCTGCCGCGCAGGCTCGATACTCTAGGTCGCTTGCCGGGCTCTCCGAGTGGGGCAGAGGAATCGAGCTCGGGTCGGCCGCGTGCATGAAAGGCGAACGCCCAACCGCTGTGCTATCGCTCCAGCCCATGGCGTATTTGATATGCAAAAAAACAGTAACGAGTCTCACAATGGAGACATTACTGGGGCCCGCTCTAGCAAATCGACGAACAATGGGATGGCAGTGATACAATGATATATCAAAACTTCATAATCCACTCATCTGTCCTTGGATACCTAGCTTTGATTCCACTGAGTAGCTATGCAACTCAGTGACAAAATGAGTAATTGTGAGCATATCCTTTACAATGAATATTTTTGTGTCTTGGAAGTCAATATTCAGAAGGAGAATTCTGGGTTGTATGGCAGCTCAATTCTTATTTTATTTAGAAATTGCTGTACTATTTTCTACGAACAACAACATTCTCAGGAAGCATTCCCATCAGCAGTAGATGAGTTACTTTTTAAAACATTCCTGTCAATACAGATGTTTCCAGTATTTGTGTGTGCGTGAAGCAAGGTAGTTTTGAATTAAAACTTATTTAGAAAGTTGTAAAGGCAGAGAAAGAAATAAATGTATATTCAAGAGAGAACACAGGCTTCTTCAGAGTAGTAATAGTCAAGCAAAAATAATAGAAGAAAGAAGCAAGATATATGTTCAAAGGAGAACATGGGCTTGAAAGAGGAAGCATGTTCTCAGTATGCTTTTTTTTTTCTTTTTGCATTTTGGGTCACATCCAGCAATGCACAGGGGTTACTCCTGGCTTTGGACTCAGGAATTACTCCTTGGCGGTGCTCAAGGGATCATATGAGATGTGGGAATCGAAACCAAGTCGGCAAGGCAAACGCCCTACCTGCTATACTATCGCTCCAGCCCCTCTCAGTCTGTTTCATAGGTGCCATTAACACTGCTGTAGATAATATTCAATTGCCATTCTGACTTGGGTTTTCCGAATAATAATTGATACTGAGAACTTTTTATGTGCCTATTGATTAACTGTCTGTCTTTTAAAAGGAAATTCCTGATCATTTGGCTCACCCAGTTTTTGAATAGGATTTTTTGATTTTGTTGTTAATCTTTGTGAGTAATTAACATATCTTCAATATAAAAATTTTGTCTAATATTTTGAGTGCCTGCCCAGTTTTCCAGTACTGTTTGCCTTCCCTGCTCCACTTCATACTTTTTACTCCTTTATCACAGAGAAACTGTCCTTTTATCTGGGGATCTGTCACTGCACTCTCAAGTCTATTCCATTGGTCTGAAAACCTGTCCTTATTACAGCACCACAATTTTTGTTACTGCAGTTTTATAGTATAGTTTGAATTTGGGGAGAGAACTCTCCCATTTTCTTTTTTCCCCAAGACTGTGTTGAATATTTTGAGGAGTTTATTACTCCATATAAAATTACAACAGTGTTTAATTTGTGTTGATGAAGATATGGAGAGATTCTAAGCCTGCTGTGGGACTCTAAGGTCCTGCGCCGTGGAGAGCAATATTGGTCCCTGCAAACAGGCCCCGGACCCCCAGCATGTGCCCTAGTGGCACTTCTACTTTCATGCCCCAAAGAGCAGTGGGCAGGGCAGAGAGGCAGCCTCAGGGACTGCTGGCCTCCCCCCGGGCCAACCACGCTCAATCCCGCACCGCACAGGGTCCCCGAGCCCACCCAGAGGGACCCTGAAGCACCACGGCGTGTGGTCCAAACCACCCCCCCACACACACCCAGAAGGGGAAAGATTGATCCACGCTGAGACAGAAAGTCTCACATGCTGAGTGCAGCCAGCGCTGGAACCCAGGTGTGCGGGACCTGGGGCTGAGATCTCCAAACCTGCTCTGATCAGAACTGCGCCTCTTCTGCCCAGACTCCCCATTTTCCAGTAGCTTGGTAGTCACACCCACAAACTGCTGCCGGTGCCTTGTAATCCCATCAATGGCCAAGATCCAGTGGCTGTAAAACAACACTCGCAGCCCTCTTACAGCCTAATTTTCCCTCTCGGAGCACCTGGCAAGGTACCGATAGCATCCTGTCTGCACAGCAGAGCCTGGCAAGCTCTCCATGGTGTATCGATATGCCAAATAGAGTATCAATGATGGGTCTCATTCCCCTGACCCTGAAAGAGCCTCTAATGTAGGACCGCTGGGAAGAATAAGTAAAGAAAGGTTGCTAAAATCACAGGGCTAGGACAAATGGAGACATTACTGGCACCCGCTGGAGCAAATTGATGATCAACGGGATGACAGTGATAAGGTGATTTTGAGTGCAAATATTTTCTTCAGTTTAGTTAGGTATCTTTTAGTATTAGCCTGTGTTATTTTTCCATGCAGAAACATTAATTTGATGTGGTCTCATTTGATTACTTTTGATTATGTTGCCCTTGCAAGTGGCTTTATATCATTGAAGATTCCTTTGAGGTTGAAATTTTGGAGCTTTATGCCTTTGTTTTTTTCAATGTACTTTATAGATTCCAGTCCACTGTTAAGGCATTGATCCACTTTTAATTAATTTTTGTGTAAGGTATGTGAGATATGGGTCCAGCTTTAATTTTTACACTAGGTTATATTTCCCCCACACACACCATTTATTGAAATAACTATCTTTATTCTATTGCATGGTCTCTGTTCCTTTGTTGAAAATTGCCTGACCTATATAATTTATCCCCTATATAAATATAGAGATTTATCTGTGAGTACTCTACTACAACCCACTGGCCAGGGATACTCTCCACATTCCAGAACTCTCCATTTTTCTATAATGACCATGTTGTTTTGTTCACTATAGAAAAGTATTTTAAGTTGATGTAGTTCCCCTCTTTTAAATCTTTACTTCTGTCTGCTAGGCTAATGGCATTGAATCATTCAGGATACCTCCAGATTTAATGTAATAAAATATTCTGCCTAAATTTCCCTCAATATAGCTTATAAACTAGGCATTGTTTCCAGATCTCTAACATATTTTGAGTTTACTTTTATGCATGATGTGAGATAAGTTCACTTTTTCCTTTTCACATGTGACAGACAAGTTTTTCAAAATACCATTTATTATAAAGGCATTTCTAATTCCTCTTCATATTCTTCTTAGGAATCATTTGGCCTATGTCTCTTTAAAATGTCATGGGTTTATTTTTGAATTTCTGTATTGCTTTGGGTAGGTTTGTCATTTTGACAATATTATTTCTTCAAATCTACACAGAGAATGTTGCCTTGTTACTTCTCTTATATTAGCAGTGGTTTTGTGTCTACTTTGTATAAGTCTTTTTCTTCAAAAAATTTTATTTCTAAGTACTTGATTTTGAGGCTCAGTTTCCTTATTTACTAAGGTTGTCTTTATGAGTATCTACAAAGAGATCTGTATCTTACTTTTTTATGTTTCATTCTGGAAAGAGTCCAAAAAGTCTTATTCTCTGTTACATTTGGTTCTAGCAGTTGTAAATCCTTATTTTATAATACAGTCTGAATCTATAAATGGCCCCCATTTATAGAAATTTATACAATATAAATCGATAGATACATGGATGTCTATAGCACTGTCGTTCCACTGTTCATCAATTTGTTCAAGCTGGCACCAGTAACGTCTCCATTGTGAGACTTATTATTACTGTTTTTGGCATATTGAATACACCACAGGGAGCTTGCCTAGCTCTGCCATACAGGTGGGATACTCTCGGTATCGTGCCGGGCTCTCCGAGAGGGATGGAGGAATCGAACCTGGGTCGACCACATGCAAGGCATACACCTTACACACTGTGCTATCACTCCAATATGAATGTCTATACAAACAATAATTCTCTGAGAGCCTGTTATGTGCCAAATGATATATGATAAGATTTTCATAATGAGGAGACCTACTTTTCTCTTTTTTGCTTGTTTTTGGGGTCACCCTGGCAATGCTCAAGGGATACTCCTGGCTTTGCCCTTAGGAATTACTACTCCTGGTGATGCTAGGGGGACCATATGGGATACTGGGTATTGAATCCAGGTTGGCCACATGCAAGGCGAATGCCCTACCCATTATACTATCTCTCTGGCTTCAACCTAGTTCACTCTCTTGAACACTAAATATGCTAAGGCATATATGATCATTATTTTATCAAATCATTGAACAAGCATTTGAAGTTAGTATGTTATTATTTACCTTTCATAAATGAAGATACAGATTCAAATAAAGGTTAAGTAACAGTCTCTAAGACAAAAACTTATTAAGAACAACTGTTAGGTCTTAAACAGAGGTCTATATGAATCTACTCTTTTTTGTAATTGTTTAATTTGGTGTCCAGTATCTGAACACATAAGTTCATATATGTTTCTATTTTATTTTTTGAAGATTCATTCCATTCGCTATATCCATGGGCACTAAGGGAAGGAGAACAGAATGAAGAAAAGGGAAAGAAAAAGCCACCATAAAGAAAAGAAAGGCAACAAAAGGGAGAGTGGGAGGCAACATTTTCCCCTTTCACTCATTAGGCCATACCCATTTTTCATTTTATTGCTGCCTGTTCATCTGGGTTATTTCCTCCTAAATGATTTTCTCCTCACATTTTTTCCAGGTTCATTTACCTGCTCTATCTAATTACTATCGAACTCTTCTCTTACACAGAGAATAGTTAGTTAGACACATCCGCAGCATTCCTAGATAAACAAGAAGAGAATATGTGTTCTTAGAGTTAGGAATGTTTCCGTGTCTTACATAAAGCCACATATCAACACCAACAGTCATAAGTGAATCTTGGTCTTTTTATGGACAGAGGCATTTCATAGTGGTGGGCAAAAATTCAGGCCCCCTTACTCTGTCTAGGCGGACACTCGCTTACACTAGCAGAGCTTGTTTTAGTTTAGATCCTTATATTACCAGAAAATTTTTAGCTCTCAGGCCAACCAATGTGCACAGTAACAAGATAACAATGAAGTACTATTTTAAGCATCTTAGATTTAGATGTCAAAGCACCTAAGGTTTATATATATATGTATATATATATATACATATAATACATATATACATATATATACACTCTCCAAACGCATATTATTTTCAGTCTTGTGTAAGTTTGCATTGTATCTACTTGACCACAAAGAAAGGGAATTTCCAAGAAAACGATTTTTTCTCTCAAGGGTGGTGACTAGGCCTATAATAGTTCAGTGGTTATGATAAGCTTAAGTCTGACCTCACAGCAATATTTCCTTATCTCTCAGTGTCTTATAAGAAATTTCTTAGCAACCTATTTACTTTTGAATAAAAAGAACTTTCAGAGCACATGCCTCATGTGAAGCAATGGCATAGTAAGCTCTCTGGCTTATAATAAATGGACACCACAACTAGAATAGCCACGGCTTCTATTTTAACGTTTATCCCAATAAAGGACTAATTCTAAGACTCAGAGCATGATTTTTTGATCCAGCAGCCCTCTAATAAATACTTCTATCTCCTCTAATAATTTATATTTTAATCTTTCTCCCATGCCTGGCTGTCTTCACCGGGGTCCCTCGGAAGGGGGCGGGTTGAGTTCCCCTCCCTGCCCCCAGCAGAGCCCCAGCAGCCAAGGACCTCCGGAACCCAGCCACAACCATGCTCAAGGCCCCTCTCCACACATTCAGATAAGCCTCACACATGAAGGAACCGGCATAGGAACCCAGGTGTGCAGGACCTGGGGCTGAGATCTCTAAGCCTGCTCAGATTGGGACTGGGCCTCCTTCTCCCAGATCCCCCATTTTCCAGTAGCTTGGCAGCCATACCCACAAACTACCCCTGGTGCCTGTGTAGTCCCATCAAGGGCCAAGTTCCAGAGACTATAAAACAAAGATCCTGGAAGCATTGTTTTAGAGACCTCTTATAACCTATTTCTCCCTCTCAGAGAACCTGGCAAGGTACCGAGAGCATCCTGCCCACACAGCACAGCCTGGCAAGTTCTCCATGATGTATTCTATATGCCAAATGCAGTTACAATGATGGGTCTCATTCCCCTGACCCTGAAAGAGCCTTCAATGTGGCACTGCTGGGCAGAACGAGTAAAGAGAAGCTACTAAAATCTCAGGTCTTGGACGAATGGAGACATTACTGGTGCCTGCTCAAGCAAATTGATGATCAATAGGATGACAGTGATGTAGTGGTACAGTGATATTAGTATTACCATCATATGACAGGGTGGTCTCTTGATTGGTGCTCAGAATTCCAGAGGTTTCTATTAATGATTCTTGGCTAACCAGGCCAGTGATTTACTAGAACACACCATGGATGCAGTGCTGTTCGGGCAAGTCTGCAGTGTTGGGGAAACTTGGGCAACCCTGGTAGTGATTGGAGGCATCCAGGGCCGCACCCCTCAATGCTAGAGACCATGGGGTATTGGGATAACTGCAGTCACCACCTGGAATGCATGCTCTTTAACCAGAGTACAGAGTACAGTACACTCCAGGCCTTAATAATGATTGATAGAAATAAAATGTTATTTGCTATTATACTTTACCATTTTTTTTTTTTGCTTTTTGGGTCACACCTGGCGATGCACAGGGGTTACTCCTGGCTCTACACTCAGGAATTACTCCTGGCGGTGCTGAGGGGACCATATGGGATGCTGGGATTCGAACCCGGGTCGGCCGCGTGCAAGGCAAACGCCCCACCCGCTGTGCTATCACTCCAGCCCCTGTACTTTACCATTTTGATTATTTCTTTGTTGGTCTCATTTCTTTCAGCACAAGGCTAAACTTCTTATCATATTCTACAGAATTTCTTTTGTTTCATTCACAGCAGGTAGGGCGTTTTCTTTGCACACAGCTGACCCGGGTTCTATTCCTCTGCCCCTCTTGGAGAGACCGGCAAGCTACTGAGAGTATCTCGCCTGCATGGCAGAGCCTGGCAAGCTCCCCGTGGCATTCGATATGCCAAAAACAGTAACACACAAGTATCACGATCGAGTTGTTACTGGTGCTCACTCGAGCAAATCGATGAGCAATGGGATGAGAGTGACAGTGTCAGTGACATTCCATATTGTTAAGGATTAGTAGAGTTGCTCATAGATTTTTAAGAATTCATTAAGACTTAATCATTCTGGCTTCTTTTCTCTTATTTTTGTGCAATCATATATGTAAAAGGAGCCAGACTATTTCATTATTTTACTGAGATACATCTATGTTCTAAACAAAATAAAAAAGCCTTAGTCTGACAGCAATAATCACTTTAAGAGGAGGCTCTTAAAAAAACTCTAGCATCATTCATTAATATATCCAATTAACAAATATTTACTTATGATAATAATACTTAGGTAATTTTCCACATATTGATCTTCCCTCGTGGGGATACCAGATAATAAATAGATACCAAATAAATAAATAAATACATGAAAAAAGAGACTATGATCTTGTGATTAGGGGTCCTAGTACAACTCAGTAGCAGGCTAGACCAGCAGTGACTGAAGGATTACGCCATCGATAGTCAGCACACACTCTTAACCTTATTAATATTATTTAGTAGCAATTAATGCACTGTTACAGATAAGTCCATACTACACTATGTTGTGCAAAACAAAGAATTGCAGGAGATAAACAAATTATCCTTATTTTAGTGAGTTTGGGAAGAATAGTGATCAAATTGAATCCAAAGGAATGGTTTAACTGTCTCTGGCTTTGCTCATTACGCTACTCTTTCTTATATACATTTCTGCTCCAGTTTAATCAAAAACAGTTTTTATCAGAGGTGGGTTTGTTCATGTGTGAATCACACTGCCATCTGACACTCCGAATTTGGCTCTGAGTAACACTTCAAGCACAGGGACATTTAAAGCCAAATCATTTTAGATCTGAAAATATCAAATATCCTTAGTATTATATTCACTACACATGCTCATTTTATCATACTGCTTTTATTGACAGAAATGAAAAGGAGAATTATTCTTTTTAAATCAAAAGTTAAGCTGATAACTGGAGTTGGACTGGAGCGATAGCACGCAGGTAGGGTGTTTGCCTTGTACGCGGCTGACCCAAGTTTGATTCCTCCATCCCTCTCGGAGAGCCCGGCAAGCTACTGAGAGTATCCCTCCCACATAGCAGAGCCTGGCAAGCTCCCCATGGCGTATTCGATATGCCAAAACAGTAACAACAACTAGTCTCACAAAGGAAACGTTACTGGTGCCGGCTTGAGCAAATCGATGAACAACAGGATGACAGGTGCTACAGTGAAAGCAAAAGTTAAAAAGAGTCAATGAGAAATAACTTATAAGACTAGATATTGCCCTTTGTTGACAGCAAATGAAACAGTCATTAGGAAAATTAGCAGTGAATGCTTTAAGTGGTTAACAACAGTCAAAGCACAGTGGGTCTGAGTCTTTCATTGGCATTTGGGAGGGCAATTATTGAACTTCACTATACAAACATTCTCCCTCTGAGCTTTTCATGCATGTTAATGTGGAGGATGACATTCTATAAGCTGGACAATGGCTTAGTAGACATCTGCAATCTGAAGAGAGAACGGAAAATGTAATCAAGGTGTGTTTAGTTCTTCGGCAATGTGCTAGGTACTCTGTATTTCTCTTCCCAATTGCCATCTGTTTCCAAGTGGAATACTTCACCGAGGCATCATCTATGCCTTCGACAGACACTCCAACTCTGTTTGAAACATTCTGCAGTCTTGACTGGGACACAGAGGAGAGATCTATGACAGGACAGTGATACAAATATCCTCACAAGAGAGGTACAAACCAGCTCACAAAGGGTTACGGGTCTATAATTTACAATTTCTTTCTAGAAAGGATATTCAGGAGAAAGAATCCTGTGCTTTAGCCATATTCAAATTATACATGAATAGCAACCTTTTATTAATAATAATAATAGAAAGTGAACAAAAGATCCTGTCACCTTGTCTCTAATTTCTAAAAGCTTTTGAGATGAAATCAGCAAAGAGAAGATAATATCAACTCTGGGTGGAGGTGAAGGAAAGAACCAAACACTCTGAAACACAGGTTGAGAGCCGCTGTGGAGTGCCCCCTCAGGCTTGCACATAAATTAAATCTCCCACCAAAGGCTGCCTCACAAGAGCAGACAGCCTATTAATGCCGGTTTAGAGTCTGTCTTGTTTATTGTCTGACTTCTTTGTTGTTTGTTAACTGGTCCTTTGTTGTAATTTAGGTATGTGGACTCCCCTTCCCCCCATATATATATATTTTTTAATTTGATGCAAGGTTATAAAAGGGATCTGAATTGTATATTTGACATTTTACATCCTCATGAAATTTCTCAATACAGCAAGTTTTAAAGACAATGATATGTCAGTATGTTTAGAAGAGTAGAGCTATCCTGGGAAATGTGAATTGCATTCTTGACATTCACCCACAAATTGATTGCTCCAGTATTCATGCATAAAATTTGTTACATTTTCTCATATGCTAATTATTGACCAAAATCTTACTGATCTTTTGATACACATTATTTCAGCATTATTTTGATTTCATCCTTAAACAAAGCAAATGTGGGCAAATGTTGTGATTTTAAACAATACCTGTAGGTAAATTATTCAAATCTGAATTGTGTGTAATAAAAATTCTTCCTCCATATCTTAATTTTGACTCATGATAAAATATGCACACTCCATATGGAAGGAGCAAAATCTATGTATATTCATAGAAAACAAAAATATTTTTAAGAAATTAAATGGCTTTAATTTTTTCCATCAGTATTATTTTTTCTGAAGTCTCAATAAATTTTGTATTTAAAATTTTCCTGTATAGTCATGAAAATATTTTCATCTCATTATTCATATTTTATTAGAAATTCTGTTTTCATATATTTAACACATAATTTTCTTTAAATTGTGAAATAATGTTTTAAATTATGTAAAATTGAAATGTAATAACCTTAGATTTATTTTTCAGCATCTGATGACATTATCAATGATATCAAGTTTATACCAGGCTATACAAAGCACAAATTTAAAAGTGATTTTGTTTTGTCAAAGGTCATAGTTCACTATTCATATTCAAAATAATTGTAACATATTCTCAAATCATTTATATTAAGCCAGTGAAGATTTCAATACATGATAAACAGCCTCTGTCATTAATTTTTGCTGTACATATACAACAATTTTAATAACCATCTGCAATGAAACCATAGTTGAACACAAAGTTTTCAAATTCTTATTACAGCAATTCTACAGTTTTTGCACTAGTTCAAAGGTGCAATTTGATCTAATTCCTTCCTCCCTCCCTCCCTCCCTCCCTCCCTCCCTCCCTCCCTCCCTCCCTCCCTCCCTCCCTTCTTCCTCCCTTCTTCCTTCCTTCCTTCCTTCCTTCCTTCCTTCCTTCCTTCCTTCCTTCCTTCCTTCCTTCCTTCCTTCCTTCCTTCCTTCCTTCCTTCCTTCCTTCCTTCCTTCTTGCCATTACACCACAACCAATGGTGCTGACTCCAGGATCTGTGATTTATTAAATACTCATGGTGATACTCAAGGGCCAATATAGAGATACTCAGTGATAGGGATGAAATTAGGGTCATCCTCCTGCAAGGTCATCACCTTAAACTCTACTATCTCTTCAGCCCCTTAATGTAGTTTACATACATATTTTTAGACTCAGATTCCTCTGCAATTACTCAAAAAAAGTAGAAGACCACGGAGATGCACCAGCCCAGGTCCAGTAGTACTTGGACTCTGAGCACCACAGAACCAGAACAGTACTTTGTCCTTAGACCTGAGCACTTAGTATCTGGTGCAGTTGGCTGGAGTTGCAGAAGTGGGTTCAGATACCCTTAGTACTGCTCAGGGAACCCACTAAACCCCCACTCCACATACTGCCCCACTCCCCACAAAAGTGGGTATTCTGGGCCTAAAAAAAAAAAACCACAGTAATTTGAACTTTGAGCAAGAAGTTAACTACATTTGAGAAGATAACGGGACCCTAGGATATAGATCAGTGGTTGAATAAATGCTGTCCATGTGTGAGTTTAGTTGCTGGCAGCAAAATAAAAGTATATTTCTGTGTAGCATTTGGATAAAAAGTCAAATTCAGAACTTCCACCAATATTTTCCCTAGTAGAGAAAGATATTTTATCATCTTTCCTAATCACCCTTAAGTTTAGGAATTGACTCATTCTTTATTTGAGAATCTCTCTGTTTTTCTATATTCATAGCATGGTGTGGGTATCAGGAAATAGAACAGTGGTTGGGGTTAGTTGCTTCATAATAGAGCATCTAGGTATAGACCTACATTACATTTAAGGTAAATATTAAAATTTTGTATTGTAAAATGTTCCTCAGCTTCCATTAATGACTGCCACACACACAAAAATACCCACACAATTTGAAAATATCTTCCAAAGTGGGCAGTGAATATTCTGTACTACTGATAATGATACTTCATTAGGTTAACTCTATTACATACCTAAGAGAAAAAAATCACAAGTAAATTTACATTTTTTATGCTTTCATCACTAATTTGGACCATTCAAATCATTCCTACCCCTGGACATTAAAACTTCCCTGAAAAATTAGAAGCAGCTAGTTCTTCTAGGCAAGGACAAGGGCAACGACACTTTTCCTTTGCTTTTCCCTTTTCCCAGTGACTAAAAACAAGACTCTAAACATGAAAACATAATTGCTACTTTGCTTAGGTTTGCAGAAAAGGTGAAGTGTGGCTCAGGGGACCATGTGATAATAAGATGGTTACTTTAAGGTCTTGAATATACCATCTTCCAAATTTATAGCTTCTAGCCAATGAATTCCTTTCTTTACTGGTCATTATGTCTCTTGATTGGTGGTCTGGAACTTGGTCACAGAAGTTCTGTATCAAACATTTACAGCACAGCATAAAAACTTCATATCTACAAACTATTGTTGTATTATTTTAAGTACTTGGGTTGAAAGATATAAGGGAGCCTTCCCTGTGGCCAGACTATTATTTGTTCCTTGACTATTATTTGTTGCCCACTATTTAATTTCACTTTGAATATCAGATACTTCAGACCTTAAAATGCTAATACTTAGCTCTTTTTAATTTGTGAATAACTTCCCAAAGAGAAATGAAATGTTCTTTATAAATGCAAGTATTTGTTTTTACACAATGTTCTGCTATATTATGTTCAAAATGAGAGATGGGCTAGAGAGAGAGAGGTTTGGACAAAAAAGAAAAAAACATGTACTAAGAAATGGAGTTCTACTTTAAAAGGTCACAATAAAGCAATCTATACTTTAAAGGACTATTCCACAATTTTCCCCAAATCTTTTCTTCTAATGTTTTTCTGACTTCAAAATATAAGGAAATGGTTTCCAAAAATTAGGGTCTGAAGTGGTAATTGAGTATTTTTTCCAGACACTCATCAAGTATGCTGTATTTCATGTTATATCTTTTCCATTACAGCCACTATTGTAGTTGCTGGGGTAAAAGTTCACAGTCCACGCTTTGGGTCTTTTAACATGCCATTGTCTGGTCTATTTATATATTCAAGTGTAAATATTTCTAAAGGCAAATTTCCTTGGGAGAAAAGAAAGATCTATTAGACAAGCAGGTATAGCATCCATTCCCAGTGTTATTCCTCTAGAGTAATGGGAATTGAATTCAATTCCCCACATTAATCTGCATTCATTTTATGACTGTTGATGACCTTGAATCCATGAATAGACACAGTTCCATGGGGGAATTGGAGAACCCAGCTGGGATCCTCCTCAAATAATATACTGAGGCCACAGAAAAGAATACATTTAGCTCTGTTGCAGTCATACTTTTATAATCCCCAGGAATGTCCTTATTCCACTGCTTACCCTGTTGGAAGGATCAATAATGATCTATTGTTTCTGATAGCTTGCATCATGACTCCTTTCTATTTATAGGTAAAATGGTGGATTTAAAATAGTAAAATTTAGAATGAAGGTAACATTATAATGCTTTTGTTGTTGATGCAAAGAATATAAATTGCTGTCAACAATAATTTATTTTAATTTTATGATTAATATTTTAATTTAATACTGGCTAGAAAGTTATGTGTGTTTTTAGTTTAGACTCAAAAGCCTTGAATATATTCTGGTGAGTGCTAGTAAGTCCACAAAGACTTACTAGAATAATAAAAGCAGTGAATTCAAAGGAAGCATATCAATAGTATTTATTCTGATTCAACAGAATGAGAGGATGTAGAAAATCATTGTTTTTTTTTATTGAAAACATATTGCATTTGCTAACAAAATTTAATTTAAATGAAAGTATAAGATGTCTTATTCAGTGTTCATTCAATATATATATATTCTAAAGGTCAGTCAATGCTAAATATTTATAATATATATTAAATACAGATATTTATATGTGCACACACATTGATAAACAAATATATATATTCTTTTGCTAAACCAAAATATTACATATATTATGACATTTATCATTAAAATAACATCTTAGAGGAATGTGGGGTTATTACTGTCACCTCCTTGGAAACAGGAAAAGGGAAGGGAAGAGACAGTAGGTTAACTGAATAGAGACAAGAAAAATTGATTTATGGTTTCAAAGTCCTGCAAAATAAAATCATCTTGGTTGGTGGCCGTGGGGGCGGGGAAGGGGAAAAAAAAAAGAAAAAGAAATAAATAAATAAAATCATCTTTAGTTTACAATTTAGATTCAAAAATAATGCTATCCTAGATGCATTAAAGGTAATATTTACCTGACTTTAGCCAATAATTGTAAAATGTAGCACTCTTTCCATAATCCCTGAGGCTCCTATTTTATTTCTGATTATATACACATTTTGATAAAGTACATAAGTAACTAAATTTCTAGATTGTTGCAAAACTTCTTCTCTAAAATTAATGACAAATAAATAATTTTTAAAAGTTACTGAAGTGAAATTCTATACAATATTTACTAACTTGTAAATCCAAGATTTAATTTTTATGCAATTGGTTGAACAAATTGAGAGACCTAGCCACAGCTACTATGATTTATGATTTTAAAATATATTATAGCTCAAAAATAGTCAGGAAACATGTGGATCTGGACATTACATTGTGAAATGGGGAAAATCATGATATAAAGGATATAAAATTATATGATTAAACATTTTGGATTAGTTATTGTAAAGGGTTATTTTTTAAATTGTAACTTATTATAACATATGAGAAAATATTCCAAGTGTAAATGTTGTATAATTAATTTATAAAAAATTCCAGAAAATGTTATTCAAATTCTATTTATGAAAGTAAGTAAAACCCTATTTAAAAATATGATAACTCATAAAATTTATATAATTTGGCTTACTGTCAATATGTTACAAATTTTATGAAAAATCCTGATTATAATATCATGAGTAATTTGGCTGAAATGAAATCTTATTTAGTTATCTAGAAAATAAATACCATGAAATGAATACTAGTAATTTATAATATACATGCATTGCTTTGCTTCTTATCTAATTTTTCTTTCTTTATTTGGTTTTTGGGCCAAATCTGGCAATGCTCAGGGGTTATTCCTGGCTCTATGTTCAGAGATCATTCTTTTCAGTGCTTGGGGGACCCAATGGTATGCCAGGGATTAAAGCTGGGTCAGTCACATGCAAAGCATATGTCCTACCTGTTGTACTATCATTTTGGCTCCAGGTTACCTAAATATTTTAATCTTCTTTATAGAACATTGGGAACATGTGTTAGAAAAATTAGTTTTCAATATTTGACAGATTGCTGAACATCAATAATAAAAATAACAAAACTTTGATATGTAATTATTATGAAAAGCTACTTTGTGTACGTATCATGACTTTTTGTAAGTCAAAGAATCACTTGTATCACTTGTCATTCCATTGATCTTCGATTTGTTCGAGCTGGCGCCAGTAATGTCTCCATTCGTCCCTGTCACGTGCTAGCGTAGCCCAATGGCATCTGCTCACTCCAGGAACATGAAGAGCCTCAAACCATTCATTTAGGGTTTTGATGAAGAAGTCTGACCATCTGGGCAGCCACATGGTCTTTTGACAACCCATGGAATCCAGTCCAAAACAGCTCTAGTCCAGCGGTCGTCTCTAAATTGCATTACATATCCGACCCATCTGATTTTTGATGCCTTGGCAAATGAGACAGTGTCCCTGATTCTTGATCATCAATGAACTCTGGATTCCTTCTCTCACTTGAGTGAAATGTGATATTCCAAGCAGAGCTCTTTCGATTCCTCTTTGGGATGACCGCATAACGTTCTTGTCCTATTTTCATAGGGCCCAGGTCTCAGAGGCCTATGTTAGTGCAGGAAAAACAATGGAGTCGAAAAGATGTGCCCGGAACCGAAGGTTCTTCATCCTCTTAACCACTTCTTCGAAGCTCTTCAAGGTGTTCCACGCTGCCCTCTTCCTCCTGTGCAGTTCTGCTGCCAAGTCGTTCCTCATGTTAAGTTTTTGACCCAGGTACACATAGCTGCTTCATTTGAAGATGTTTGTTCTGTTGAGAGCAAATGGAACTTCAGGGCTAGTTCGTTTTTCATGAACATTATCTTGGTGACATTCAGCTGCAGTCCAACCTTTCTACACTCGCAGTAGAGGTCAGCCAGCATTTGTGCTGCTTGGCTAATGTTTGGTGTTATTAGAAGGATGTCATCAGTGAAGCGGAAGTGGTGTAGTTGCCGACCATCTATCTTCATTCCCATTCCTTTCCATTCCAGTCATCTCATGATGGACTGTAGAGTTTTGGTGAAATGGTTATTGCCCTGCCAAAACCCTCTCTTTTCATTGATAACTTCCTTGTAGAATGGTGAGATCCTGGTGGTGAATTCGTAATACAGCTCGTGGAGGATCTTGATGTACTGCATTTGAATGCCCTGTATGGCTAGGGCTTTGATGAACACTTCAGTCTCAACAGAATCAAAGGCCTTCTTTAAATTGATGAACATTAGACAGAGTGGCATCTTGAACTCTCATGAAACTTCAAAGAGCTTGGTCACTGTGTGGAGATGGTCAATCATGCTGAATCCCTTTTGGAACCTGGCTTTCTCGCATAGTTGTTCTTCATCTAGTGTTCTGCCAAACCTACAATCCTATTCAGGATGACTCGAGTGAATAATGTAGATAACGGACAACAAGCAAATTGGGCGACAGTTGCTGATGTCATGGATGTCTCCTTTCTTGTACAACAGAACGGTCTTGCTGGTTTTCTAGTGGGACAGAACCTTGCATTCGGACAGGTAGCTAGTGAACAGCCGAGCCAGTGCATTGACAGGTGTTCGGGTCTGACTTTGTCTGGACCAGGTGCTGTACGTGTCTTTACCAACGAAATGGCATGTCAGATTTCAGAAGGGAGAATGTTGGGAATGACATATCCATCCTGCAGAAATTGGTATATGGGCAGGTTGACGTGGCTGTCAGAGAGATTTGGGTAGAAGTCATGAATAATCCTCTCCATTGCCCTTCTGGAAGATGTGATAGATCCATCAGGATGTTGGAGGGCAGTCATCTTGGTCTTGTAGTTGGCGAAGGACAGGTGAGTGTTGCAAATACTTTTCCCGGCTTCTGCTGCATCAGCCAACACTGCTGCTCTTCTCTCTTTGAGATTTCCCTTTATCGCTTCTCTGCACAGCTTTGTGAGCTCGGACATTAGCTTGTGATTGCCTGAGGCTCGTACCTTACCACATTGGTGAGTGAGCTCTGAGCTCGAGAGTTTCTGAAGACAGGTGTCTGTCTGTTTGTGGCTTTCCCACTCTCGGCATTTTTTGTGCAGTCATGGAGGTGCTGAAACAGTCAATCAAATTCCTCGTCACTGTTGTCAAGGATGGCATCTTCCCACGTTGCCGCAATAGTGCCAAAGATCTCCAGTTTTTTGGTCATTCTGGGAGTTCTCTTCTTAAACTTAGACTTTGCAGTCCTTTCTCTCCACTTTGTGAAGTAGAATTTTGCACGAAGGAAATGGTGGTCCAATCCCTTTGGAATCTTGGGATAATAACAACATTGGTCAGGCAAAACCGTCGATTGAATATAACGTGGTCAATTTCATTGTGGAACTGTCCACTGGGATACTCCCATTTCCAACATTTAGATTCGGCCTTCTGGAACTGTGAGTTACCGTGGATGCTCTTGGTCGACATGATGAACTCCGATAGTCTCTCACCCTAACTGTTTCATTCTAGGTCATGGGTCCCAATGTGAAGTTCTTTGGGCGACCTTCTTGGTTCTATCTTGGCATTGATATCACTGACAATGATCTTGTAGAAGGTGTGGTCTTTTTTAAAGAACTTCCCCAGCTCCATGTAGAATTTCTCAATTTCTTCTTCATCATAGTTGGATATTTGTGAGTAGATTATGAAGATACACACTGCCGACACTAGGCCGTGAGCCACATCTATTCAAGCATAATCGTCTGATTCGGGTTGTTAGGCATTTGAATGAATCAATGTTCATGGACACGTTTGTGTTGACAAGGACACCAACACCACCGGCACCTCTATTGTCATATGTTTTGAGGAACAGTTCTTCTCCAGTGTTGAAAATGGCATAATGCCTTTTCATCTTGCTCAGACCAATGATGTAGTACTTGATCTTCTGTGCTTGCACCATCAGGTCCGCGTACATGCGTTGAAAGCACAATCATTTTAGTCCTTCTTCGTTTTGCAGTCTAGTTCATCCCTGAGACTTTATCAGCCTCTCCTTGCTCATTCCTTCTTAATGCTGCTATATTGGGGGGCTCTTTCAGAGTCGGGGAATGAGGCCCATTGTTGTTATTGTTACAGGCATATCGAATACACCAGGGGTAGCTTGCTAGGCTCTGCCGTGCGGGTGAGATATTCCTGGTGGTTTGCCAGTCTCTCTGAGAGGGATGGAGGCTTTTAGGGTAGCCTCTAATCACCCTTACAGGTGTTCCCATGGTTCACACCATATTTGAACCTCATCACATATGGTTCGGTAATTATGCAAAATGGGTATTAAGTGTCTTATGATGTGTCAAAGTAGGGGGGTAGAGTATAATTCACTTAAGAGTCACAATATGATTTATAACTTTTAGGTATTTATTTTAGTTCATATAGCCCTCATTTGTAAGGTTTTCTAGGTCCCACAAATATTAGGAATAAACCTGATGATGAAACTACCTTAGAGGAGAACAGATGTTTCCACTTTTACTAATCTTGAGAAGATGCCTATCAAAGTATCAAGGCATACTTTCCTCCAAGATTCAAATAGCACTTACTGAGAGATAGTTCAGGATCTGAGGTATACCCCTGGCACAGTGTGGCCCCTAAGCACTGCAAGCTGTGGCCCTGGGGGTCTCAGGACTGCTGAAACTAGTAGGACAGCACCAGCTGGCCTACACAGTGAACCTTCTCACCAGCGTGGCTAGGTATCACTGGGAGTTTCCCTGGTCCCCTGAGGACTGCCGGGAAGACATCTTGAAATATATGAAGCTCATAAAACATAAGTCAATCTCATGTCAAAATGTAATAAGGTATCAAGCAAAAGGTCAAACAAGTTCAATTATTGTGCTGGAGAGACAGAATGGAGGTGGGGTGGGGAGTAAGGCATTGCTTTGCAACTCCAAAGGTGGCCAACTCCAGTTTAATCTCCAGAACTGCTTTTGGTCCTCTGAGCACTGTCAGGAGTAATCTTTCACCGAGCCAGGGGTAAGCCCTGAGTACTGCTAGATGTGGAGCCACTCCTCTTCCCCCCCAGGGTTAGTAAAACTGGCTCAAAACTTTCTAAGAAAGATCAAAATTTGTATAAGCACAGAGAAAGATGCTTAAATGACTCAAATTAAAAGCAAATGTTGATTATCTTCCAGGATCATACAAGGAATCATTTAGGGTTACCTTTTCTATTGAAAGAAATGATTTGTATCTCAATGCACAAACATTTGTTAATTAACAGCCTTTTGAAGGTTGACATCTAACTGCACAGTATCTGGAACTTCATCAACAGTAAACAGTAAAACAAACAAAACCGAATCCTCTTAGAGAATCAGTAAATATTCAGCAGATCTGTCAGTGCTCCAACAGGCCATGGGAAGTACAGCCTAGTCATCTTTTTCTCTTCCAAATTTGGAATATTTTCTCCTCATAAGAAGAAGAAATGGGGCTGGAGCGATAGCACAGCGGGTAGGGCGTTTGCCTTGCACGAGGCCGACCCTGGTTCGAATCCCAGCATCCCATATGGTCCCCTGAGCACCGCCAGGGGTAATTCCTGAGTGCATGAGCCAGGAATGACCCCTGTGCATTGCCGGGTGTGACCCAAAAAGAAAAAAAAAAAGAAGAAAATAAAATTTAGGAAATTAAACAATAATAATAATAATAAATTTTTTTAAATATCTGGGATATTTAAGCTTGGGTTTTTGAAAAAAATTCTCTTTCTCTTATTAAAACAAGGGTCGGGAAATTGATCAGACTCAAAGGTATTCCACACTTGAAGATAACATGGTTGGAGCTACAGAGAAGCAGAGCAGAAACCAGACCTGGTTACTGGAGCAATTCAAGGATGCCTCTGGACTGTTACACACAACAAAACAACTTTATTGTGTTTATGATTCTAATATACTATGGCTTCTCATAACTTTATCATCTTTGGGCTTCAGTAGAACCCTATCTAGTGATAGGCTCGTCTTTAACAGGATTTCTATTCCAGACAGACAGGAAGTGACTGGGAAGGGTCCGGGGTAGCAACACTGACCCTGTGGAAGGTGACCAGGCAACAGAAGCAATCAGAAGTAAATTATTATTGAAATTTAAACCAAGATGAGCTATGTGGGTTGAGCTTGACCAATACCGTAAAATATTTTAAAGTTACCTATCAAACTACTGTCTGTGTTTTGGTTGTTTTTCCCTTGCTTCAAGCTCTATTTTCAAAAAAGTTTTTTAAATGTTCTTATTTTTTTGTTGCATCACAATGAGATACAGAGTTACAAAGCTGTTCATGGCCCAATTTCAAATCTTCAGTATTCCAACCCCATGCCTCCATGAGTATACATTTCCCAACACCAATGTCCCCAGTTTCCCTCCCTCCACCCTCCTTCCAATCTGTCTCTATGACAGACACTTCCCTCCTCCCCTCCCTACCCTCGCCTCCCAACTTTCGGGCATTATGGTTTGGCAATTACAGGTACCAAGAGGTCATAGTGTTTGTTCCCTTACCTGTTTTCAGCAACTCTATTTTTTTTATTCATTTGCTCTTAGGACCACAGACAGTGGTGCTCAGGGGCTACTTCTGACTGCTCAGAATCACTCTATTAGTGCCAGGGCTCCTGCATGAAAGAACGAGCTCTATCACTCTGAACCATCTCTCCAGTCCACAGGCTCTGCTCTTGCAACTACACTCTGGGATTGCAGAAAGAGTGAAACTGCACACAATATTTTCTTTGTGAACTGAATTCAAAGAATTGGGGAGAGGAAGAAAGATGCCTTTTCCCAACGTATCGGACGTGTCTTCAGTAGAAACTGTAGCCACAGAGGCTACTTATTTGGAGTGTGACCCCATGCTTGCGCTCAGCTGCAGTAATGTCAGCATCAAATCTCCCCCCACCCCCGAGGAGCAGCAAGACAAGGATTCACCTCTCGTTTGGATAAACAGAAAACCCTCTAGTCTCATTCACCCTACCATTCTAACGACTTAGTAAGTCATTCCATGAATAAAATAATTTGCACCGGAATATCTAAGGTGGTTTGTTTTCCTGACAGATGGGCACAATTTTCATTATTTTACACTTTATTATGCCATCTTTACTGTTAATGTCATTTATAAAGTGAATAATATTGTTTATAACTCTAAAAAACGTCTAAAGACTGGAGATTCAGTATAGTACATAAGTGGTTACTCTGCAACAAACTTCAGATCAAACACCTTATGTTCAATCCCAGCAACCACATATGGTCCCCAGATGACCTCCAGGATTGATCCTAAGCAAAGAGACAGGAGCAGTAGCTGTGGGGCCCAAATGGCCCTCACCCTTAAAGTCTTGTACATCTGGGGGGTTCTTTTCTACTTTCTCTTTTCTAAATTTTCTCTACTTAAAAGAAACACTTAACCAAAACAATGCACCAACTTTCTTATTTTCCTCCTCTACCTTTAAAAATAAAAGCTTGCCTTAAATTGTAAAAGAAAAGTGTTACAAATGTCTCCTTTTCACCCAACATTCCATACTACTACTCTCCTCCTCCTCCCCTCCCCGCAGACTTTATCCTTGTCTAGAAATACATACAATGAATGATCCGTAGTTAAAAATACCTGTCATCTTATAAAACACACCACAATAGAATTTTATCTATTACTGATAATAGGCCTAATGGGAGGAGATATTTTTCATTTGCCACCAGAGTAAGAGTGACCACTGGTATTTTGGAGAACATATTTTGAGCAATTAGGGTAATGTACAATGATAGGAAAGTTACTATGTCCCACATGAAGAAAATATGTCTGGGGATATTTTGTGATTTACCTTTAATACATTATCTTCCTCCATATCTTTATTGATTATCCACAACCAATAACAATTTGAAGGAGAAAATATACAATACACAGACTAAGTGAATGCAGTTTATTACTAATAGTGGGACTGCCTTGGCAAGAGAAAAAAAAATTTTTTTTTTGCTTTTTGGGTCACACCTGGTGATGCACAGGGATTACTCCTGGCTCTGCACTCAGGAATTACTCCTGGCTGTGCTCAGGGGACCATATGGGATTCTGAGAATCGAACCCAGGTCGGCCGTGTGCAAGGCAAACGCCCTACCTGCTGTGATATCGCTCCAGCCCCGGCAAGAGAATATTTGATCAATGAATTTGTCACCTACAATTAAATATTCATAGGAGGATTTTTAAATGTGAGGACTTAGAAGTGAAGAATAACAAAAATTTCCTGGATAAGACAACTAATGTGATTGGAAAGTTTCTGACTAATTTCTGAATTTGAATCAGAGAACTCCATTGTGTTCTTTCACTTTTCTTTGATACTTACTCTTCTCTTTCTTTAAAGATATAATTCTATATTGAACTTTTGTTGTCATCCTCAGTTAGTCCTAGAGAAAATTACCATGCTGGTATATTTGCTGGCAAATTGAAAGCTCTTCAATACACAGCTAAAGAGCTGGCGTTGAGCCAGGTTAACTGAAAAACTGGCTTTTTCTGGATGGTTCTTTCCAAGAGCACATTTTAGACAATTTTCTTGCTAGACTTATCTCCTTATTAAAAGCATTCATTTATAATATCTATATATAATGAATCAGTCAATATGATCTATATACAGATCTATCATGTAAGATTAGCATGACTGCTAGCTTGTGACAGGTTTTACTATATCCATGAGCAAGTTCACTACTTGCTTAAAACTTGAAAATGAAAAAAAAAACCCTCACATATGGAAAACTTTTGGGATATAATTTGAAAAGGCACTGATTGAAAGACAGTAGAATGAAATACAAATGATTGTTGAACTCAATCCCTGTTATGTTAAAGATGAATTCCTCTCTCCATCCCTATCTCCTTCTGCCACTCTCTCTCTCTTTTTTTCTCTCTCTCTCTCCAGATAAGCCAACAGTCGTGCATGTGTGTGTGCATGTATGCAGGCAAACACACACATACAAACACACACATATAAGAAGATAGTGAATTATCAAATTCAGCCTGTCACTTATTTTCATTAAAAATATTCATTATCTTGGGGGAGACCAAGTTCCTATACAAAGCTCACAGGTCCCAGGGGATCCAGGAACACTTCATTTCCATTATGCAGATAGTTCAATGTTCAGTCCAGAAATGCTGTAATACTTGGTCTCAGTGGTTCTGGGGACTATGAAGGACTTAAACAGTCCTTGGAGGTCACTGTGGTTACACCCAATGACCAAACTTGGAACCTCTTTAGCCCTTTGAGATTTGTCCTTGATTCCCCTTTTTGCAAAAAGGTTTTCTTTGTATTTTTTTGTTTTGATTTTATAAAACAACCACATCCATTTCTTTATCTATTTTCTGTTCATGTTTATTCCCTTACAGGAAGTATAATATGTATGAGAGACATCATATGGTTGCAAAGTATAAACTATCTGCTGATCTTTGACTTAGAAGCTCAGGCAGAAACACATAGATACTTAAGAAAAAATTGTCCCACACGTTAGGTTGAAAAAATGCCCCCGTCTTGGCTTCTAATAGCTTTTTCTGATAAATTAGGCTAGAACTCCATGGAGAAAACCTAAAACATAGACAGGAAATATATAGGATGAACATGTAGCATATTGTAATGAGAAGGAAGGAGGGAAGGAGGAAAAGAAGGAAGGCAGAAAGGAAGGGAGGGATGCTAAATTATGAAGGTCAACATCAACTGCAATAAATCAAGTGAAGTGTAGTTCCTTGATAGGGCGTGATGAGAATGTTACTCTGCCTCTGTAGCCTTTCTCTACAGAATATGGTACCCAGGTCTAATTCTGAGAAAAACATCACACAAATCCCCACTGAGGGGCTGGAGTGAAAGTAGAGCTGGTAGTGTATATACCGTGTACAAGGCAGACCCAGATTTTTTTTTTTTGCTTTTTTTTTTGGGGGGGGTCACACCCGGCGATGCACAGGGGTCACTCCTGGCTCATGCACTCAGGAATCACTCCCGGCGGTGCTCAGGGGACCATATGGGATGCTGGGATTCGAACCTGGGTCGGCTGCGTGCAAGGCAAACGCCCTACCCTCTGTGCTATCGTTCCAGCCCCCAGACCCAGATTCTTTAAGGACACTAAATATCTACACCATGGTATCGCTAAGGTCATTCTCTGAAAGTTTACAGAACTGGCTGGTAGAGTCCTCTGTGTTATTATTTTTATTCATTAATCTTGGTGAGGTTCTAGACATCTGTCCCATTTGCTATGCTCCTGTTCAGCGGAGGGTAAACCCTGGAATAGACCAGGGGTGATACCTATGTAGAATGCAGGCCAGGAGTAAGGCCTGAGCACTAATGGCATGGTCCAGAACCCTTCTCCCCCAAGAGTAAAATAAGATAAAATCCCAATTGAGTGGCACTGTATGAATTCCCAGCTGAGTGATACTCTAAATAGTCAACCAACTCCACAAAGCTGTTGTGATTATCAAACACAAAGAAAGTTTGAGAAGCTATTGTACTTAAAAGAAAGTTAAGAGAACATAACTACTGAATGGAAAGAAATTTTGGGATGGGATTCTGGAACATGTAAATGCCACTACAGAAGAACTAAGAAAAATAAAAATAAATCCTAAGAAATTTAGTTAATGATAATAGATTAATATTATTGATATAGTAATTGTACAAAATATGTCTTACTGACACAAACAATATGAGAATTTGGGTTCAAATGTTACATATGCTCCTTTTACTTCTGTAATTTTTTGTAAATGTTAGATGATTCTAACATAAATTTTAAGAATTTTATCAAAAATACTATAGAAATTACTGTGTTCGAATTATTATATCTTACACATTTCAGTGTAGAGGGTATTTCACCATATGGTTCTAATAAAATAGAATAAAATGAGCAAAAAATCCAAAAATGTTTATATTCTTAAAGTAATAAATTGCACTATGATATTTTACCTAAATATTTTTGTACTTTTGAGCCTGTCTCCAGCAGCCACACCAGCTACTAGCTCCCTTTTCCATCTTCTTGGCAGCCCGCCTCCACACCTCCAGAACTGTGTGGCCATGTATGTGGCCACAGCATGGCTCAACTCATAACACCTCACACAGCTCGCACTAATACTTTCTGTAACTGGATGAATATAGGTAGGTGTAGGATGACATTACTTTGTTCTCTCCCCTTGCCTTGAGTAGCTTGTCCCGGTTTTTCCGGGAGTTTAGGCTTACCCCAGTCTCACCCATCAAGGTGTTCCCAAATCTCTCCCATCCCTTTGTTTAGCTATAATCACTTCTCTATGCTCTCTTCCCCAAAACAGTTAATCCACGGCTTTCCCTTAATCTGACTTTGCTAATTTGTAAGTCAGACCTTCCTAGGATACTGAATTTATATTATATAAGTTAAATTGCCTTTCTCCTCTTCTTGTGCCTTTTGAATAATTTACTTTAAAGCTATGTCTGTTTTCTATAGACACAAGAAGACAATATTATGTTTTTATAACTTGGGAATTAATTGGCCTCGAATATTATTCCCTCCCGGGCATCTGCTTTCTCCATTTAAGCCTCAGTTGCCCTCAGTTCCTAGCACCACAAAAGCAGGGTCCCAATGAGGGATGGGAAGGATCCAGGGCAAGCGGTGAGTTATGTGCTACCCTGGCATCGAGATGGGCCTGGCCAAAGTGCCTAATTCTTAACTATAGTTAAGAGCTTCATCATAGACAAATGCTGTCATGATCCAAAAGTAATGATGAGACTAGGACCCCGCTAGGGATAGGAAAGACTGATCTGGCCTGAGCACTGTAGTCTGAGATCGAGATGGCTCCAGGAAAGCAATTCCATAAGCTTTAATGCATCTCTTATTGTGTCCATACCAAATGATTAATATTATGAATTCTTATATGTTTGCTGGCTGAGGAGAAGAGAAACATATTCATGGGACTCCGCCCTTGGGTGGATCCTTCTGCTGAAAGAGAATTAAGTCCTAGGAGAAGCATCCCCTGAGGGAAAGGAACCTCAACCCTATTGATGGTGACCACACCTATGTGTAGACCCCAACCCCCTCATTCTGGGGAGATTTAACTAGGCTGTAAGAGTGGGTTGGCGGGCCAGATCCACAGTTCCAGAGAGAGATCCAGAGCCGGGAGAGAAGTGGAGAGAGAACGAAATAAACTGATCGAGCAACCAGTCTGGCCTTCTTCCTTCCATCGCCTGCCCTCAACTGACAGCACACACAGCGGTTCCAGGGCACCAAACGTGGGCGATGAGACAGAGCCGCCCAGAGAGCTCGCAAGTGCGCGCACCCCCCGGAGAGCCTTAGTTTTTGTACAGGTAGGTATGAAAAGGAACAGCATCACCTGTTCACTCAGAGAGTCCTAGAGGAACTAATTAAAAAAATTTCCCCTCCACTTAACAGGAGCATAGCAAAAGGGACAGATGTCTAGAACCCCACCAAGATTAATGACTAAAAATAATAACACAGAAGAGTCTACCAGACAGTTCTGTAAACTTTCAGAGAATGACCTTAGCAATACTATGGTGCAGATGTCTAATGTCCTTAAAGAAACGATGGTACAGGTAGTCAGCAAGGCAAAAGAAGTATGACAGCAAAAATGAGAAAACTACACTCAGAAGTAACGGAAGTGAAGACCACTGTTGAAGTCAAAGAAAAGAAAAGCAATAGATGTTCTGAGAAGCAAAACGACATCTGAGGAAAAGATCAAGGAGCTCCAAGATGAGATGCAGGGAACCTCTAGAAAACAACTGGAGATTTAAAAAAAACAAGTTTGAAAAGAAATAAATAGCACATCAGAAAACTATGGGGTGAAGTCAAGAACAATGAAAAAATCATCAGAATCCCTGACTAAAATCCCTGAGAGGTAAATTCAGTGAAGAATCACTAAGGAAGTAATAGCTGAGAATTTTCAGGAGTAGAGGAATACAGGCACTGAGGTCTCAAAAGGCCAGAGGGTCCCAGTGAAAACAGACTCATGTAGAAAAACTTCAAGTCACTTTATAATCAAGTGACAAAAGCCAAAGATAGAGACAGAGTAGTGAAAGCAGAAAGATCAAATAAAGAAACACATACAAAGGAAAGCCCGTAACAGTCACAGCAGATCTATCAAATAAGACTCTATAAGCCAGAAGAGAATGGTGGTATATGGTAGCAAAACAAATAACAAAACTGAATGAATTGAACACCTCACCAAGAATATACTATTCAGCTAGATCATTCAGTAGGAACAATGCAGAGCTACAAAAATAGGTAATAGCTTAGAGAATTCATAACCTTGAAACCAATTATGCAAGAAACATTAGGAAACTTCTAAAACAAACTTCTTAATACTTTGCCATTGAGTAATTCACTAATGATGCTTATGGTTGACCTTCGCAAGATTAACAAAGCATGGTGGGATTTTATACATTTCCAATAGGGAATTAATGTTTCACTTATATTAAATGTTCTATATCTATTCAAGTTAATTTTGTTGCATCTACAGAGATTTTAAAAACTTTTTCAAATTTAATCCCTGTCAGATAGGCCCTTACAAAGCTGTTCATGATGGGATTTCAGTCATGCAGTATTCCAATACCTATCCCTCCACCAGTGTACATTTCCCAGTACCACTGTCACCAGTTTCCCTCCCAAAATCCCACACCCCCTGCCTGCTTCTATGGAAGATGCTTTTCTTCTCTCTCTCTCTCTCTCTCTCTCTCTCTCTCTCTCTCTCTCTCTCTCTCTCTTTCAGTCATACAGTATTCCAACTCTAATCCCTTCATCAATGCACATTTCCCAGCATCCGTGTCCCCAGTTTCACTCCAATCACCCCGTCTTCCCCAAACTCCTCCCCCAGCCTGCATCTCTGCCTCTCTGTCTCTTTGTCTCTGTCTCTTCCTCTGTCTCTGTCTATCTCTCTGTCTCTGTCTCTGTCTCTGTCTCTGTCTCTGTCTCTCTCTCTCTCTCTCTCTCTCTCTTTCTCTCTCTATCTCTCCCCCCCCTTTTGGGCATTGTGGTTTACAATATTCTTACTGAAAGGTTATCACGAATATCCCTATACCCACTTATTTATTTATTTTTGACAAAGCTGTTCATGATTGGATTTCAGTCATACAGTATTCCAACACCCATCCCTCCACCAGGGTACATTTTCCAGCACCAGTGTCCCCAGGTTCCCTCCCATCACTCCCCTGCTGGCCTCTATGGAAGGTGCTTTTCTTCTGTCTCTGTCTCTGTCTCTCTCTTTTCTCTTTTTCTTTCTCTTTCTCTCTCTCTCTTTCCTCTTGGACAGTGTGGTTTGCAATATTGATACTGCAAAGTTATTCAAAACACCCTTTACCTACTTTTAACCCTTAGTTCTTGTCATAGCAATCTCTTCTATATCTTGCATACTTTCTTTTTTTTTCTTTTTGGGTCACACCTGGAAATGCATAGGGGTTACTTCTGGCTCATGTACTCAGGAATCAGCCCTGGCAGTGCTCAAGGGACTATATGGGATGCTGGGAATTGAACCCAGGTGGACCACGTGCAAGGCAAATGCCCTACCCGCTGTGCTATCGCTACAGCCCCAATCTTGCATACTTTCAGCTCTCTACATACTTGTGGTTAGATTCCAAGACATATCATAATCAGAGCAACAAATACTACAGATAGAGACACAATTCTGCAAGCAGCAAGATTAAAGAAGGAAATCCATACAAAGGAGCACCCCTTAGATTTAGAGCAGATTTATCAGAGGAAACGGTCTGAGCCCAAAGACAATGTTGGGACTTAATGAGAAAAGTCAATGAACGAACACCTCTCTAAGAATACTTTATCTGACTGAACTCTCACTCAAACTCAAAAGAATAATACACTATTTCATAGATAAACAACAGTTCAGGAACTTCAGAGACTCAAAACCAACCTTAAAAGAAGGACTAAAAGGGCCGCTCTAAGGCAAGACAAACCCCTACAAGCACAACAAATCTTTACCTACTTTTAACAGTCCTTGTCCAGCATGATCATTCCCAGCTATTATTGTCATACTGTCGATTCTCTATCTTACCTACCATCAGTCCCACTTACACTTGTGGTTAGATCCAACCATTGACCAGTCCTCCTAACCCGTTTACCCTGGCCATGGATATTAGTCTTCTACTATGTATATTTTTTATATGCCGCAAATGAGTGCAGTCATTCCATATCTGTCCTTCTCCTTCTGCTTCATTTCTCTCAGCATGATACTCTCCATTTCCATCCATTTTTAGGCAAATTTCATGACTTCTTTTTTCCTAACAGCTGCATAGTATTCCATCTTGTAGGTGTGCCATCTGTTCTTGGGCACTTTGATTGTGTCCAAATTCTGGCTATGGTGAATAGTGCTGCAATGAACATGGGATGCAGATGGTGTTTCTGCTGTGTGTTTTTGGGTCCCCAGCATATATTCCCATAAGTGGTATTGCTGGGTCAAATGTGAGCTCAATTTCTAGTTTTTTGAGAAATGTCCATATTGTTTTCCAAATAGGCTGGGCCAGTAGACATTCCCACCAACAATGAAGGAGACTCCCTTTCTCCCCACATCCATGCCAACACTGGTTGCTTTTATTTTCTTTTGGATGTGTACCAGTCTTTGTGGTGTGAGATGATATCTCATTGTTGTTTTGATCTGCATCTCCCTGATGATTAGTGATGAAAAGCATTTTTTCATGTGCCTCTTGACCATTCAAATTTATTCTTTGAGAAATTTTCTGTTTGTTTTATTGCCCCATTGTCTTGTGGGATTGGATGTTTTCTCCTTATGAGTTCAACCAGTGCATATCAATACATCTTTGATATTATCCCCTTATCAGAAGGGTGTTGGGTGAATGTCCTTTCCCATTCTGTAGGCTGTCTTTGTATCCTGGTTACTGTTTCCCTTTGAGGTGCAGAAGCTTCTTAGATTAAGGTAGTCCCATTTGTTTGTCTTTGATTTAACTTGCTTGGTCAGTGGTATTTTATCTTGGAAACATCTACAGAGATGTTATATCACAATTTTTAAAATAGTAATTCAGAAACTTAAGCATTATCTATAGTGTAATATTTCTAACATAAATAGTATATTTTTTAGGATAAAACATAATTTATACTTCTGTAGACCTACTCAAATTTTTCCTTAATTTTTAAAAAAAATTCTCTCCTTACTCTCACAAAACTGTATATTTGAAAAATATATCTACTTCATGTTAATTTTAAGATGTATTAGCATTATAATTATTCACAGTAGTAATTTTAAAATGTATATACTGACAGGAAACAAATTTTGAAAAAATGCTTTTCAACTTATCTACAATTTTATGGAATCTGAAGAGTTTAACTTTAACCATCTAGATGTGTGTACGTGTTACCACATTAACAAAAAATTTAAAAAATAAATCTCTCTCATATGTGGAATATAAAGAAACATAAAATGAAATCATGAATGGCCAGAGGCATCAGAACTGGTGGTTTTTTTTTTGGGGGGGGAAGGGGGGCTGGATCGATAGCACAGTGGGTAGGGCGTTTGCCTTGCACATAGCCAACCCAGGTTTGATTCCTCCACCCCTCTCAGAGAGCCCGGCAAGCTACTGAGAGTATTCCGTCTGCATGGCTAAGCCTGGCAAGCTACCTGTGGTGTATTCAATATGCCAAAAACAGTAACAACAAGTCTCACAATGGAGATGTTACTGGTGCCCATTTGAGCAAATCGATGAGCAATGGGATGACAGTGATACAGTGATACAGTGATAGAACTTAGCTTACAGGGGAAGACTTGTGGCTTGAGGGGTTGGACGCTGTTGGGACACTGGTGGAGGGACCAGACACCCTGAGGTACATGTGGTGTTAATGATATATACATATGAAGTATAATTGACATATTGTAAATCCTAGTACTTTATTATAAATAGTTTTGAAATATATTTGTAGTCTTCGCACTTGCAACTAGAAAGCTCTAGTCCTAAAAATAATAAGATATAAGAAACTCTACTCTTAGTAGAAAGGATGAGAAAGAACTTAACAGTCATACTCTAAAATATAATCAAGTTATTCAGAGCTTCACTATAATGACAGTGCAAAGAGAGAGAAAGTTAGAGTTAAAGGGCAAAATCTACTGGAGACATACTTAATTTAAGTGTTACATTTTGGAAGCTAACCAAAAGCAGTAAGAGAGTTAGCATGACATCTGGAAAATTAGAGTGAGCAATACAATAGTATTGCAGTTCCTTTGTAGATCTGGAGGGAAAAATAAATACAAGGGAAAAGAAAACATATTTTTCTATATTTAAAGGAAAATTATGCTAAATTATAAACATATTTATTAAAGAAAGAACGATATTCTGGTAGAAAATGTGCACTTTAAAAAGTTCAGTTTATAATACCAGAAAAATTATATACCATGGACAACTATAAAACTGATGAACAATTCATTCTAGAGATTGCTAAACTTAAATGCTTTAAAAATGTAAGAAAATGACCCAGAAATAAAATAGGAATTTAGGCACTTGCTTTGCATATGGCTGACTCCAGTTCCAAACAACCACTTCATGTTATTCCTCAAAAATCCCTGAGCATAGTATCAGAAGCAGCACTGAGCATCATTGCAGGTGGTCCCGATCCACAGCACTCCTCCAAACAAGGTAAGCAAAAAGTCAAGATGTCATGTGAAACATTTTAAATATATGACAATAGATTTAATTATAAAGTGATGTTTTTAAGACAAATTAAGTCAAACTAGTTATCTTTCTAAAAGTTGAATTGGTATTTCACAGAGCTGGAATATCTCATGTTCAAATAACTTACCACTGAATACTGACCTGATGCTTGAAGCAAAGTGATAGACCCTGATTCAATCCTTAGTAATACACTTAACTCAATATTTTGAGTAATAAGAAAGCAATATCATTACTTAGAAAAATTAAGATATTCCCACTAAAGGCATATTATTATGATCACACTTAGTTACAACAAAGGAATGTGTTGTAAAGGGATTCAATTACCTTCCTTGACATACAAAAGAAAATATTTAGATTCAATCTTCCTTATACTATTTAAAAACACAATCCTCAAATACTCAGGATAATAAGACAATTTAATTTACCTACACTGATGTTAGATTAGGGAATATCTGTGAAGAAGAAAAATATTTATTAATTTATTTGTATTTTATAATAGCTAAATATAAAACATCAAAATGATACATTATTAGGACTTTAATTGTCAAGGCAATTTACAAAATCCAATTATACAGATAAATTCAAATCCAGTGCGTAGATTCCACATTTATTTTCAGTCTGGAGTTCATTTTATTTTGAAACACAACTAATATCCTTTTAAACAAAGAGTAAAGCTGTAAAGGTGAGGCAAATAGACTGGTTTTTTTGACCGCTTGATAATTATGCTGTTTAACTTCTTGGCTTCAGGGTAAGGAATTAATTTTGTCTGTCTTTTTATAGCTTTAGAACAGATCATTTATCAAGATTCACTTATTTAACAAATGTTTATTGATCACAAAATTTGCATCAGACATTGTGTGCCAAAACTCAGAGACAACTATAAGCAAAAAACAAAAGTGGTTTCTTTCCTCAAAGAGTATAATGGGGTAAAAGAGATATACATTAAGTGAGTACACAAACAATGTGGAATTGCCTTTGCAATAACTGCCAGGAAGGATAAAGTGGTGCTACGTAATCTGGTCAACAACTCGAAATAGATTCTGTGAGTCACATTGAGAAGAGATAGAAAGAATAACTGAGAGAAAAGGAAAGATGAGGAAAAAAAGGAATATTTTCGAGGTAGAAAGAAAAATTTATGATAACACCTTCAGGTGAAGATGATGAACCATAAGTGAACTTTGAAGATCATAAAAAAATGTTTGCTTTTATCTGGAGAGTAGAAAAGCATTTAAGAGACTGCACCATAGACTACCATAACCATTTTGGCATTATAAAATGGCCCTGCAGTCTATTGTATGAATAAATGATGAGATAGTGTTGGCCTGGATATGGGAAGATTACTTAAAGGGTTGCTATAGTATTCAGGAGTTATATAATGAAACTTGAGCCATGATGCTTTCCCTAGAGACATTATAAAGTGGGCCAATTTGAAAGCCATTTAAGAAATAATATGTACCAGTCTGGGTGACAGATTGAATACAGAGTGGAGAATTAAAAAAGAGAAAAAGGAACAGAGAGAAACAGCCTGTAGTTTTCTGGCTAATGTGATTCAATGGTTATTGAGATTATTGGTTGAGGTAGACTATTAAAGAATAACACTAAAATGTTGGTAAAATTAAGTAAAATATGAGCTCATTTTGAGAGGTTTACTTTTAGATACTATCAGGACATATAAGAAAGAATGAGGTTGTATCTGACGGTGATTCAATAAAAAAAAAATAGCACTGTAACACTGTTGTCCTGTTGTTCATTAATTTGCTCGAGCGGGCACCAGGATCATGTCTATTGTGAGATTTGTTGTTACTGTTTTTGGCATATTGAATATGCCACAGGTAGCTTGCCAGGCTCTGCCATACCTTGGTAGCTTGCCTTGCTCTTCAAGAGGGACGGAGGAATCGAACCCGGGTCGGCTGCATGCAAGGCAAACACCCTACCCACTGTGTTAGAAAAAGAAAAAAATTCTTTTTTTTTCCCAGTGGTACCACTGGAAACAATCTCTAAAATCAGTGTTTTAAACCTTTGAATTAACCAGTTTCATAACAAGATTTTCTACAAGAACAAAAAATATTGAATTTCAGTTCAAGGAGTGAGTTCTATGGTTTTATTCCCATCATCGTTTTCCTGGCTCCACAGTGGATGTGAGAACCCAAAGACTCATAAGTTAATATTGCAAAAACTAGCAGTCTGTCCATCATTGGAAGTAGATGTAGACTTTCCTGAAATCCTATCCCCAGAAAATGATACAAAATTTTCTTTCTAATAACTCCTAGGCAAAGTTTGATTATCATGGCTTGCCTTTACTACAACTAATTCAGAACTATCTTGATTTGATTCATTTCCAGTATATGACTCAAATAGAGATAGTTCTGAATTATATGTGTGAAACAATAAACTATTGATAATTATTTAATAGTGCAATTGCCTAGGCCAGTGATGCCAGTTTTAGCTAACAGAAGGTTGGTCTTAGAAAGGGAAAACTGTATTAGATGTGATAGATCATTAGAAAAGGTCGAACATATTTATGGAAATATATAAAGTCATGTTATATCTGTCTGGCAGTGAACATACCTGGGGATGGTCTGAGAAGATGCTAAATAACTTTTCAATGATATGTGCCCAACTACACAATAATGACTAAGGCAGGGTACTAAGGGTGTGCTGAAACATCAGTTTCATTTATTCTTAACACTCAGAGTAAGACTGGAATGGAGTATCTCTTTAAAATCTTGAGGTTTTAAACATTGAGGTTTCAAAAGAAATAGAGCATTGTTAGGTGATCTCTATGTTAACTACTGAGACTAGATTCAGTTAGTTGCACATAACAGAAAACGGATGGAATACATCTAAGAAATTCACTAAACAAAACCTTTATAGGTGAGGTTGTAAAGTGGTGTCACCACTTCAGAAACAGTTTGGCAGTTACAAAAGTTGATAAACAGGGTTCCAAAAGAGTCAGCAATTCCATTTCTACTCATATGTATTCTCAGAAGAAAACCTCTTTCCATATGAAAATCATACATATGGCAGTCACAGTGATAGTACTGCAGGTAGGATGTTGCATGCAGCCAACCCAGGTTGGTTCCCTGGCACCCAACCCTGACTAATCCCTTAGCACAACTGGCATGGGACAAAACCAGAAAAAAATCATAGATGAATGCTTGTGTGTACACTAGTTATAATAACAAAAAGTAAAACTAACCCTGATATGCATTTGAAGTGAATAATAAATGAAAATTCATAGTGCATCGGTAGAAGAATGTTTATAGAATGTTTATAGAATGGAATAAAGTGTTAGTGCCTGTTATAGTATATATAGGCCTGTAAATGCTATAGTGGGAGAATAAACCAGCATAACAGGTTGTGTATTTTATATCAGGTTATGTAAAATCACCAGAGTAATAACCCTAGAGAGAGGGTAGTGGAGCTAGGGGTTGAGAGAACAGGAAATAATTGCTAGTGCCAGTTGGTTTCACCTTGGGGTGATGAAAAGATTCTAAAATTATGTAGCACTGATGACTGCGATATTCTGTGAATATACTTAATTGTACAGTTTAAATGGGTACACGAGTAACATGAATTATGTCACAAAATGTTGCAACAAAAAGTAAAAATAATATAAATCTGAATGGTGTTTAAAGAAAATACACTATTTGGGTATAAATTAAAAATCTTTTGGTCAATATTTAATATAATTGCAAATTAAAAAAATCATACTTTCCTGTGTATTTTTAGACTACATTTATCGAACACTATAAATGGGTAACTTATAAACAACTGAAATTTGTTGCCTTTAATTCCAAAATCAAGGCACCAGCAGATTCTATGTCTAGTGAGCACCTGCTATCTTGTTCTTTATTTATTCATTTACATTTTGCGTCCACACCTGGTCAGGCTTAGGGCTTACTCTTGGTGTTGTGCTCAGGGATCCCTCCTGGCATTGTTGGGGAGATGACAGGTGGTGCTGAAGACTGAACCAGGGTCAACTTCATGCAGAGCAAGTTCCTTACCCTCTGTGCTGTATCTCTGGTTCTACCTGTCTATCCTGTGTCTTCATGATTCGGGAAAGGGAGGGGCACTCTTCAGGATTTTTTTTATAAGATAATGAAACCTCCTTTTTATGACAGAGTCAACTTCGAAATTCTATCGCATCAAAGACTAGAATTTTAAATTATAGTTCTGGAGAATAAGCATTCATTCCACAATGATATTGATGATGATGTTGCTGAATACACTTTTAAGAGAATTTGGAGGGACCCTGGATAGCTTAGTGATAAAATGCCTGCCCACCCACAGACAAGAGGCTAGGAGTCAACCCCAGGCATCACCCCCACATTGTGCATGATCCTGGCAGCACGGTCCTTGGCAGTTCGATATTTGCAGTTTCTGACACATGGCATCTAATTGTCTGGATCTCCAGTCTTCATCACAACAGCAAAGGGAAATAAAAAATAGCAAACAAATTAATTAACTACACTATTTAAAAATCGAAATAGGAGGTATGAACAGGATTCAGGGATTGTATTAGTAAATAGTTGCAGGGAACCTCCTGGAGAGATTACATATATAACATTGGTTTATACAGGCTCAAAGTCATCATGAAGAGGTTGAAGCCCAGTGGTAGACCAAGTGCTTTTTCTCTATGTGGTCCTGGTTTGGGTGTCTGGCACCATCACAAACAAATAAAGCATAAACATGACAGCAATAATATGTCAAAGGTTACTTTGAGGCTGGGCAAGGAACAGTATTAAGTTAAAAGGACCCAGTTAAAAATGATGAAAGCCTGTGGTCCTTTGCTGCTTTTCAGCTTCAAACTTTTCAAAGGCATTTGGTTAACAGAATAAAACCCAAAGTCAGAGCTAAAGCTAGAGGGAGCCATTCACAGTCGTTGAAATAGCCAAATGTAAGGTGCAAATCATTTTTAAGGCACTGGTCCTGTGCTTTGAGAATATCTGAAGATTCTTAAAGAAAGACAAAGATGGGCACAGTTTATACGGTTAAATAAAAGAGAGTTATAGTAGGTAAGACACCTGCCTTGCATGTGGGTGACCCGGTTGGATCTCTGGCATTGCATATGGTCCCCTGAGGACCACCTGAATAATCCCTAAGCACAAGGCCAGAAGTAAGCATCTAAGTACTACCAACCACTGCCCAACAAAAGCAAAAAGCATGAAATTAAGTAGAAGAGAGAGAAAGAGAATTAGAAAGAAACATTCTTCTCCACACATATGGTATATTTAAGCCACTGTTCAATTTTTTGGAGGCTAATTATATGTATCTATAAGATAGACTAATTTGGAATGCATTATCTTTTAAAAAAATAGAAGCAGCATCAAATAAATCATCTCTCACAGTGATTCTCATTGTCTTGTATAATTATAGTTTTCTTTATCTGCTTGTCCACACTGGGGTCTTATTCAAAGAAGTGTTCCTATCCATTTAAATCCTCTTGGCAGGTATCCTGCTGGCACTGAAACAATTGCCAACCTTGAATACTAATATCAGAACTATCAACAAGGAACAGACTTCGTGATGACTGGTGAATTTGCTTTTGAACAGTGGATAAACTTATACAGTCCACAGTTAATTTTAGATGAAGGTTTTTGAAAGGGGACAGAGGAAAAAGAAAGAAAGGTAGATTTTGAATCAGGCTCAGGAGGGAGAGAAGGTGAATTCCTTAGACTCTTTGTGCATTGATTTTCTTATCAGTAAATGGATAATAATATCTTCCTCATAGAGATGCAGCAATGATTTAATAAAATAACATTAGTAATGTATTTTTTGTAGCTGGTACATAATAGGGCCTCAATCAGTGTACCTTCTTATTATTATACCTGCTATCGAATCTTATTTTAAAACAGAACAATGAAGACCACTGGAAAAAAGGCAATACTGTTGTGACCATACAAAAATGTCGAAATATTGTTATTCATTATAATAAACTTTGGCTGAAACAGTTCCATGTCTTAGGAACATGTTTAATGTTCACATGAGGAAAGGTGATGAAAAAATAAGAATAGTACAGTTACAGAATCTACAAAACTTTTCCCTTCATTTTTCACCTTACAGCAAAAGGGAAAGATTTATCTAAAATGAGATCATGTAAAAACTGCAGAATGAGAAAAATGAGAGAAATGTCAAGATTTTTCAGGGACATTCTCTCCTTAACAGATGAAAAGCAAAACACAGAAATGAGATACTTTTTATATAACAATATTTGCACTTAAATAAGAATACTATACATACATAAATTTTCATATTTCTACAGGCTAGATAACAACTATTTATCTTACAGCTAAATCATTGATATGGATAATATCATATTTTCATGTCCTAGACTAGAGCAATAGCACAGCGGGTAGGGCATTTGCCTTGCATGCAGCCAACCCGGGTTTGATTCCTCCGTCCCTCTCAGAGATCCCAGCAAGCTACTGAGAATATCTCACCCTCACGGCAGAACCTGGCTAGCTACCTGTGGCGTATGTGATATGCCAAAAACAGTAACAAGTCTCACAATGGAGACATTACTGGTGCCTGCTCGAGCAAATAGATGAAAAACAGGACGATGACAGTGCTACATATTTTCATAATTTTCATTCTTCTCTACCATTTATAGATATCATGGCATCAAGTATCTTATTCACCAATTAGTATCCCAAGTATACTGCATCTTATTTGGAATGCTATAAGACTCAACAAATATTGTTTAAGCAAATGAGATATTCAGAATAATTAGGATACAGATACACTTGCTTCAACAGAATAGTAAAAAATAATACAAAAGAATACAAAGAATATAGTTTCTTTCATATGTGCAGAGGCAGGTAAAGACTGTCCATATATCTAATAAGTCTACCAGGAAAAAAAAGTAATGGAGGAAATGATAAAATGGTGACAAAAGTATATAAGTTTAAGGAGTGTGTGTGTGTGTGTGTGTGTGTGTGTGTGTGTGTGTGTACAATAACTACTGGATAATGAACCCAGTGGTATAGCACCTGGAGAAATAAAATAATTCCCTTAGGAAGTTCTACCTAAAGATGGATATATGATTGAAATTCTGCCAGGTGTAATAGTAGGGTTATTACTTTGTCCAAGCAGCCACAAATTTTTATGTAGGAATTGTGAGCTGGTAAGTCATGAAGTAATGGAGTTAAAAGTACCTTGCAATTACCAAATATGCATTATAGGTACACTATGGGGCTGGATTTAAATTTAACCCTGACTTAATTTGTGTTTAATGCCTAAAAACATGAGACTGATTCCTGTTTTGTGGTGCCTCAAAATGTTCTGACAGATGGGAAAGATAGAAGCAAGCAAGCAAGGTCATCCCTGAATCTTTTCCAAGACCACCTGCTCATACAAGATTTAGAACAAAATCATGTAAGCATCGCCTACTGTGTACAGGGTGACTTTTAATCTTGTTACCTTCTTCCAGGAAACTATTTATTTATATTCATTAAGTTTACAGAGGCTGATTTATTAAAGCAGAATGAAATAAATCCTTCAGGCAAACAGAAACATTTTATAATCCTCATCCATCATTTGTTCTCTATTAGAAATTTTATAGTTATCATAAAGTCGGGCAGAATAGTAAACACTTACAGCATACCAGACACTGTTCCAAAGAATTTATACTGATTGTCTCATTTGATTTCCACAACAACCCATTCGATGGGTACAATTATGATCCAATTTTACAGAAGTAGAAACAGAGAAAAAAGCATTTAATCATTTGTCAAGGTCAGGAAGGTAGCAAGCAGTGGATGTAGGACTCAAAGTTAGCACGATGATTTTAAAGCAGGGGTTCAGTCTCTAAATTAGATCTCTGAGAACTGGGTCATTCTCTACCAAAAATATCAATTTGGTTTTTGTCTTAAGTATGGTATGCTTTAAATTTTAATATGCTGAAGAATTACTATATAAGGTGGCCAGAGAGGGGCTGGAGCTATAGCACAGCAGGTAGGGCGTTTGCCTTGCATGCAGCCAACCCAGGTTTGATTCCCAGCATCCCATATGGTCCCCCGAGCACTGCCAGGAGTAATTCCTGAGTTCAGATCGAGGAGTAACCCCTGTGCATCGCTAGGCATGACCCCAAAAGCAATAATAATAATAATAATAATAATAACAATAATAATAAGGACAGAGAGATAACAGCCAGTGGGGGTTTGCCTTGATGAAATCAACCAGGTTCAATCCTGGCACCCCATGTGGTCCCCTGAGTGCCTCCATGAATAATCTCTGAACACAATTGGGTGTGGCCCATAAGCAAACAAACAAAAATTACTATGCAAGATATAGATCCTAAACTAAATTTTATGGGTGATTCAAAGGGTTTTATGTTTTGGGCCTTATTAGCTGACTTTAGAATTTAACCCTGGTAAGAAGCAGTTTCAATGTAACTTGCAAAAATCACAACCAGACTGCAGAATAAGGGATGTAAGTAAAAGCCTGCCTTCCTTACAGAATGCTTAGATATGCTAATTACAGACAACATAGCAATTCATTAGGAATAGACTATTTTTTGCTAGCAGAAGCTTTCCTGCTTTCCTGCAGTTGCTATGTGAAATTTGAAATACAAAATAAATATAAAGAAATACATTATTAGTATTATCTTTTTCAGACAAGTCTGAATCTTCATTAATTTATTCATTCATGTGTTTCTCCTTTTCTTCTTAGTATCTATTGGTTCATTCATTCACTGCTATATATTAGGTGTGAGGACAGAAAAATAAATAAAATTCATTTGGCTCTTGTTCATGCTCACTCAGTTCATCACTCTTAAAAGACTAAGAAATTTTCATTTTTCTATCTAAGTTTTAGAAACATGCCTACTGTCAACAAAACCATACGTATTGCCTAAAATCAAAGAAAATTTAAAATGCATAGAATTATGCATTAATCATAGATGTATAATTATTAAAATGCATAGAATTAAAATGCATAGATATTTGTGTTTTATAACACTAATGGATAAAATGTTGTGGAAAATGAGGATCTTAAAAGCCTCATTTGAATTTAGTAGGTGCATCATATTACTTAATTTTACTGTTAGATAACATAGATAACATGTTTTGCTCTGAAGAATGTCCATCTGTTATCAAGCTGGGACACAATTGCAGTTGTCTGTGTTTTATTTTTATATTTCCACATTTACTCTCTTAATAATAATTCCATGATTTGTCTTCCAAATGTCACAATGATACAAACAGAATTACATAATAGTTTTATTCCCAAATTCTCTTGTGTCAAATGAAAACTTTTAAGTCATGAGTAACACCATTATGTTATTTAACAAAAATAACATAAATGTGTATTCTCCAATCAATGTATTAATGGATCCTATAGGAAGTAGAGATTCTAGGCCAAAAATTATGAAAAAATCATCTATGTTTTATTCTGTAGGAAAGAAATTTATATTCCTCTGTAATAAGGCAGTATCTATCCAAGATATTGTTTTATAGAAGATGCTGTCAACTTTTAGGAAAACATCTCTTAACAAATTTCAATGTGATTTTATAAAAAATTTGTGTTTTGTACATCCAGGAGGTATTTGTGATTTTTACTTTCCATATTGATTAAATAAGAAGCAAAAATACAAATAAAACCTAGGAATCATCATGATTATATGAGTCTTTCTACCACATGAAACACTAAAGTTTACAAAATTAAAATATAATTTTAAGTAATTGTTATCAAAATACTCATGAATAAACTTAGGAGGTCACCAAAGTCATGACTATTTTGAACAGAGATGATGACAAAAGCTACAACCTGAATTTGTGTGTTTCACTGAACTAGCTAATGAACTTTGTGGTCTTATGGAAAGCTATTTTATAGAGCTCTTTGAAAGGTGACATAAAAGTAGACTAAGTTTTTTGTTTTTCTCTTTTTAAAGGATTTTTTGCTTTCAAAAGTCAAGGCAAATTACAATCTACAGACAGCTGTTTTATATTTCTTTTTGCTTCTCACAGTTCCCTTAGGATATGTGCAAACACTTTCCAAGTTAGGAATGGAAAATTAAAAAATTAAAGTTTGGAAAAACGATATTGATAATATTATTGATAATAGGGATATAACTTTAAACCAAACAGGAATAGAAAATTTGAAAGAGGGAGCTTGAAGAATCTTCAAATAGATAAAAAAAAATTATGGCATTATGCAAATTGAAGAATACTTGCATTAACAAGGTAGCGAAAAACTGCTGACAGTTATCCGAAGTCTGAAGTTTAAAGAGAATTTTAACTTATAGTTGATGGTACTAAGCTGGAGCATCCTTGCCATATCATAATACTCCGAATGAAATCTAGGTTACACTGTTAAGATGAGGACTCAGGGAATATGAAAGCCAAATTATTGAAGCTGCACTTTTGAGGTCATAGGCTTTTCCTCTTACATGAAGGGAAGTTCTGGTCATTTAGTAGTGGATCCCAAAAGAATAGAAAACTACTGAAAAATAAAAATTGCCTGCCAGATAATAATTAATATTACCTGAAGACCTAGGTTTGGGGTTATACCAGGATCCCTAGCATACTATGGAGACATTCAGGAAAACAAATCTTCCCTCGCAAAATCTATTTTCAACCAGGTGAATTGTTAACAGCATCCATGGAACTCAATCTTCAATTCTATACTGAAATAAATAGATGAAGGGGATTTTATTTATTTTCAAAATGCTCTGAAAGTCAACCTTATGAAGTAGATCTCTCTGATCACCCTACGACTCAAAGAAGAAAAAAATATCAACATGGGATATTAATAATAACAAGGGAAGAAAATATAAAAGTATGAAGATAAAGGAAAATTGAAAGGCACAAATATAAATGCTGCAATTTTATCTCTACATTTTCTCCTGAACGATGCTGAATGCAGCAATTAACCTGGCACTAACCTCCGCCCACACTTCCCATTGACACGGAGGGAGTTCTTCTCAGAGCTACAATTATGAGTGGCACATAACATAAAATTGTTAAGTTGCTCATTTACCATCTCCCTTAGTCCCTAAATATTTGATCTCAGTTACTAATATGAAAGTTCCATTGCCAGTCAAAGCTGATACTGTCTTTAGTGCTATAGAATTTATATATATACCATAAAATATAAAATTCAGGTTTATGCTTCAAGTACTTCTTCACATATGTATATCTCTGTACACTAGCCTGACAAAATGGCAATCACTGTGTAATAAAACACTGATGTAGAAAATCTTTGGTCAGAATGATGTAAATTAAAAAATTGAAATAAACATATAAAACTTCACAATAATTTCTTTGGGCTTGTGACATTTTATATTTTTGCACAGACTTTGACTCTAATTTTAAAATTGGTGTTAATAGTAATTATAACAGAGCTGAAAAACATAACTCAGTGGATGCATGGCAAGTTAAATCTCTATAGCTATTCTCTCTCTCTCTCTCATCTAGTTCAATTTTCTCCAAAACATTTCAACTGAGTATTATCATTATTTCAAATCTCATTTTGGAATTCAGATTTTTTAAAGTAATTCCCTAAATCTTCTCCTAATGAACCTCTTACCCATAATGTACTAGTATTTTGTTTATTTCCTATTTACATCAAAATATCTCATCTTTTCCCTATCATTTTATTGTTCTTTTATACCACTTGGAGATAAGTTAAGCCACTATAATTACCAGGGGTTTAGAGAAACAGCAGAGTTATTTGGAGTCTGTATACAATGACATTTTAAGGAAGATGAGGAGTACCGAGAAATTAGGAAACATATAAGGGACTACGTCAAGTTAAGAAGCTTTTGTGCCACAAAAGAAATGATGAGCAGATTGAAAAAACACCCCAGGGACTAGAAGAAATGTTTGCCCACCACTTATCTGATAAAGGGACAAATCCAAACCATCTAAAGCACTTGTACAGTCTATAATTTAAAAGCTCTACCCAATTAAAAACTTGAGAGAAAACGTATACAGAAATTTTCTGAAAGAAGACAGACCGATGTCCAATAGGTAGATGAAAAATGCTCTGTATCACCGAGCATCATGAACAAGCAAATCAAACAATGAAATATCACCTCACATCAGTGAAAATGGACACTTATAAAAAGACCAAAAACAGCCAGTGTTGGCCTGGATGTGGGAAACAAAGAACCTTCATCCATTCTTGTGGGAATTTTAACTATTTTCATCATTTTGGAAAACAACAGACCCACTTCTCAAAAAGCCTAAGACTTGGGCTGCAGTGTTAGTACAGCAGGTAGGGCATTTGCCTTGCAAGTGGTTGACCCAGGTTTATTCCTAGCATCCATTATGGTCCCCTGGGCATTGCCAAGTGTTATTCCTGACTGCAGAGTCAGGAGTAACCCCTGAGCATCACTGGGTTTGTCCAAAAATATCAAAAACAAAAACAATAATAATAATAACAACAAAAGAAACCTAAAACTTGAGCTTCTATATGATTCAGCAATTCACTCCCTGACAGCTACCACAAGGATCAAAAACTCAAATCAGAAAAAAAAATTATGTGTACTCCTATGTTTGGTAAGCACTATTAACAATAGACAAAACTCTGAAATCAACCGAAGTGTCCAAGAACAGATGACTGGGTAATAAAAAGCTATAGTGCATGTACACAATAGAATAAAGCTTGGTTATAAGAAAAGATGAAATCATGCTATCACATGGATGGATGTGGAAGGTACTGTGCTGGGTGAGGTCAATTAATTAGAAGGAGAGGGATACAGAATAATCTCCTGCATACGTGGGGAATAATGAATCACAGTAAGAGGGCCCAGGGGAGTACAGTTGGTTAAGCATTTGCCTTACTCTCAGCAGAACTGGGTTTGGTACCTGGCATCCTATAAGGTCCCCTGAGCCCATCAGGAGGAAACCTTGAGTGCAGAGACAGGAGTTGAATGTTGCATTGTTGGATCTGGCCAAAACAAAACAATAAGGACAACAAAGAAGAAAACACAGTAAGAGAATTAATATAGTTGGCTAAGGTAACAGAGTCTAAGAACTGGTCTATAAAACTGAGCTTACCATGGTAGGGGATTTGTATAATAAAACTATATAATAGTTTTGTGTTCCTTAGGGGAGGGTCCACATTTTATTTATCCTTTTTTCTTAAAAATCTCTACTGAACATAATAGATAAAATATCATGTACAAAATAAGCAATCAAATATTAGAAACCAAATTTTCAGTAAATAATATATTTAAAATAAAGTTTATTTGCTAGGAAGTATGATTCTTTTAGTTTTCCTTCTTTAGTTATCAACTTATTTTATTATGCATGTCAAGCAATTATGTGTCAAGCAATAAGCATATAGTGGCAAATCAAACATTGTGCCTCTGCTTGTGAAATTTGCAATCATAATAGAGTGTAAAAACAATGGAAATATTGTCAACTTGTTTTGAATCTAAATACTGTTCCTCGCTAACTTGGAAAAGTCAGGTCATTGGTATAACCTTTCTTGATTTCATTTTTCCACTGTTTGTCAGAGTCAATATTCCTTACACACCTTTCTGGCTAAAAATACTATTACATTTCATTTTTACTGTGAAGAAACACATTTGGGTGGATGCAAACGTGTTCAATTCAATATCAACTCTGTCCTGAATGCCTTAGAATCGAATTGACTTCTGTGCAGACCAACTCACAAATGCCATATAGATAATTTATTAAGTAATATTAAATAGTCATGGATAAGTAGAAATTAATGTCAAAACACCTTTTTTTCCTTTTTGGATCACACCCGGCAATGCACAAGTGTCACTCCTGGCTCTGTACTCAGGAATTACCCCTGGCAGTGCTCAGGAGACCATATGGGATGCTGGGAATTGAACCCGGGACGGCCGCGTGCAAGGCAAATGCCCTGCCCACTGTGCTATCACTCCAGCCCCCAAACAGCTATTTTAATAAGCCTAGTATCAATTACTCAGGGGCAGTTATAAAAATTAAGGTGTATAAATAATGCTTTAGACAAATGGTAGTCATGATAGAAAATTTTGGCTATTAATTCCCCTATTGATGTCTGTTTCTTAGTCAGGCAGCCAAGATGGAAAAGATGACATTCTGCAAAGCCTTAAATTCATTGCTTGAGAAAAAAAATTGAGCCACTGAAAATTAGCTATACAGAATTTTAATTTACTATGAGCTTTATTAGAGAGTCATTCACAAAGTCACTCAGAACTCAGTTTTTCCTGGAAAGTGTCTTAGAGTAGAACTGAGGTGACCAAGGCAGTATCAACATCTTAAGGGCAGAAAATTTCACAAAGTCTGATAGGACCTAGGTGTCAGTTTACTATTTACAAAACTCTGTGTAATAATTATCTCAAATATTGTTTATTCTGAGAATCTTTCACAACCACTTAGATTTTAGTAGATGATTTCCTAAATAAGCAAAATTGTGTGTCTTTAATTAAAGTCCCTCAGTCTCTTCGCATTTTACAGACTTACTTTTCATTTTTACTCATTTATCTACTTCTTTTTGTTGAATCACCATGAGATACATAGTTACAAAGTTGTTCAGGATTGGGTTTCAGTCCTACAATGTTCCAACACCCTTTCCTTAATCAGTGTGCATTTCCCATCACCAATGTCCTCATTTTTCACCCCCACCCACAAGCCTGATTCTATGTCAGACATTCTCTCTCTCTCTCTCTCTCTCTCTCTCTCTCTCTCTCTCTCTCTCTCTCTCTCTCTCTCTCTCTCTCTCTCTCCCTCCTCTCCCTCCCTCCCCCTTCATCCTTTTGGGCATTATGGTTTGTAATACAGCTACTGAAAGGTTACTATGTATCCCTTTTCCTCCTTTCAGCACTCAGTTCTTGTCCAAGCAGTCATTTCCAACTATCACTCAGACTTACTTAAAAAAATATTGAATTATTGTGAATTACAAGGTTACAAAGATATCCATATGTTGTTTCAATACTAATTTCTTCACCAGTGCCCACTACCCTCCACCAATGTACCAGTTTTCCTCCCATTCTCCCAGCCTGCCTCTGTGGCAAGCTTTTCACGGACTAGTTCTCCTGCTCTTCCTTTCTACTATAATTGGGCATTGATAGTCCCCATGTGAGGTTTCTCTAAGTCACACATATGAGAGAGATCATTCTGAGTCTGTTCTCCTCTGACTGACTTTTGATGGTGCCTCTTCTCTCATCTACTGGTTCCAAGAGAACAGGACATCTTCTTCTTTCCAAGATTGATCTGATTCTTCTGCCTACCTTCCAAGAACCCCCTCCTGTTTTGTTTTTGTTTTTATTTTGGAGCCTCACCCTGGAAATGCTCAGGGCTTTCTAGACTCCGTGCTTAGGAGTCACTCCAGGCAAAGCTGAGGTGAGCAGGAGGGGTGCCAAGAGCATGCAAACAACTGCCTTACTCTCTCTACTATATCTCTGTCCCCCCTGCCCAAGACCTGTTGTTTCTCCTCCTCCTCCTCCTCCTATCCTCTAGGTAAACATTTGCTTCTACTATCACTTCTAACTGTATTTCAACCCTTTGTCTGCTAGCTTCACCTTCCTAAAATTTAAACCTGTGTAAGTCTCTATTTAAATACACCATAAATGTTTCATCTTTGAAGAAGTCTTTTGTAAATCCCAAACTTTGTTTGCATACTTCAGTTATAAATTCTTATTGTACTGTGTACTTTCCTTAGTACAGTTTGAATTTATTTTAAATGAGAAGTCATTTTACAAGCATCAGTAATTCCCGGAGGAATTGGTGGTCTGGAATACTGCTTTGTCTCTAGTGCTTAACACTGTTCTTGATGCATCGTAGCTTCTTGATGTGAAGTTGCAGAATGTCTCTGCCTCTGCCTCTGCCTCTGCCTCTCTCTGTCTCTGTCTCTGTCTCTCTGTCTCTGTCTCTGTCTCTGTCTCTGTCTCTCTGTCTCTGTCTCTGTCTCTGTCTCTCTCTCTCTCTCTCTATCATACAGTGTGTGTGCACAAGGAAACACTTATGAAGTCAATGCCTTCTGCATCACTTGTTAACAAAGGATCTTCCTGAATTTAATAAAAACACCAGTAGGCTGATCGTATTAGTATTTTGGGCAGTGGAGCAGGAAGAAGCAGTAGAGAAAGAGAAAAGAGAGGAAGAGCCCAGAGGTTAATCTCTGACTCCTTGGTATTGCTGGTTACCCACTCTGTTACTGAAACCAAAGAACTCAGTTACTGACATCACTTATGAACTTAACAGAAAAATATTATGCCTCATATTAAAGCTCTATAACCACCTTTTCCTTTTATCCCCTTACCACAAAACTATTTGGGACACTGAATTGTAGCCATGATTTAAGACTTTAGAACTTACCAGTATGTATAAATTCAAGAAAGTGTAGTTCTGGGGCTGGAGCAATAGCACAGCGGGTAGGGCGTTTGCCTTGCACGCGGCCGACCCGAGTTCGATTCCCAGCTTCCCATATGGTCCCCGAGCACCGCCAGGGGTAATTCCTGAGTGCATGAACCAGGAGTAACCCTTGTGCATTGCCGGGTGTGACCTAAAAAAAGCCAAAAAAAATAGATCAAGTAAAAATAAAAATACCAATAGTCTTTTTGCAGTGAAATGATGTTCATAAGCTTAAATAAATACGAATTTGATACTGATTTTAGTGGCAGTAAAGATAAAGCAACCAGAGAGCATTATATGACCTAAACTGTAAATATTCTCTAATAGTTAATATTTAATGAAATAATACTCATTATTATTTTAAGTTTACTTAGACTTTTCTACAATTAGTGAATCAATATTTTATTTAATAAATATGGTATGTAAACTAAGTATTGTTCTTTCATTATATTCCTGTCTCGTTGTATTTGATGAAAATAAATTATTGAACAAAACAAATATCTAACACTGGATTTTTAGACTTTTCACATGAGACATATATATATGGTGCATATATATGTGTATCATATATATACACATATAATATTTTTCAATTAGCTTCTTAATTGAAAATTATTGAAATTGGCAGAACCCTGCACCAGGCTGTTTTCACCAGGGCATCTTGGAGCAGGGCAGAACCCTGGCAGCTAAAAATCTCCAGAACCCAGCTGCAGCCATGATCAAGGCCACTCTCCACACACTTGGATGAGCCTCACCCATGAAGGAACCAGCGAAGGAACTCAGGTATTCGGGACCCGTGGCCAAGTCTTCTCGGATCGGGACTCGGCCTCCTCCACCTAGCTCCCCAGTTTTCCAGTAGCTTGGCAGTCATGCTCACAAACTGCCTGTGGCGCCATGTAATCTCATCATGGCCAAGATCCAGAGACTATTAAAAAATGCTCTTGGAAGAGAGAGATGCAGTATTTCCTGGAGCATGTGGCTGCACATGTGGCCATGCAACCTCTTATACTCTAGCCCACTGAAGTAACTAAAGTAGCACACATTTGTTTGGTTTTAACATAATTGCTTGTATTCTCTTATCAACAGGCTTAAATTGCTCGAGGATGAAATACAACAACCTTCACACACTTCCCACTCATTGTGGTGGGAAGATGCTCGCTGGTGTGGTGGGTGTTTGAATATTATCTATAATGAACTATTGTGAACTACTTTATGAAAATAAAATGTACAAAAATGGCAAAAAAATAAAATGAAATAATTATTGATTTATCATATCACATACTTTGAACAGGAAATGATCATTAGTATATGGCAACAAGTTTTTAAAATTTGGTATTTTAGGTTTTAGAAATTTCATTAAACATATCTATAATAAAAGTTACAACATTATGTAAGCATCAAAACACAATGAATCAGGAGTTAAATGGTGACAGGATTTACAATAGAGAAATAGATTTTGAAAATGACCACACAAGCACTCGAGTGTATAAGACCATAACTGAGTAGAATTCATGTTCAAGAAAATGATATGAAGAAGAAAGATATTTAATTTGTGACACCTTTTGTTTGTTTGGTTTCGGGCTGCCCTAGCAGTATTCAGGGCTAATTCCTGGCTCTGTACTCAGGGATCAATCAGTGTGGGGCTTAGTTGCTTTTGTGTATAGTAAGCACCCAACCCACTGTATTATTGCTCTAGCCCTTAAATTGTAACACGTGAAAATAGCAAGAGCCTAGAAACAACCTGAAAGTATATCTATGAAACCATTTCATTGGAAGTTTTTGAATTAACGATTATGTACATAGATCTTTATGGTCTATAGCGATAGCACATTGGGTAGGGTATTTGCCTTGCACGGGGCTGACCCGGGTTCGATTCCTCCGTCCTTCTCGGAGACCACAGCAAGCTACCAAGAGTATCCCACCCACATGGCAGAGCCTGGCAAGCTACCCATGGCAAATTTGATATGCCAAAAACAGTGACAAGTCTCACAATGGAGACAGTACTGGTGCCCACTAGAGCAAGTTGATGCTCAATGGGACAACAGTTGTACAGTGCTGTTGTTACATGTATATAACACATATACATCGCTATGTGTTAACATAAAATATTAGATAAAACAGTCACGATAGAAAATACAGTATGTAATATAATGATGTTTCAGGGCTTCGTGTCTGTCTGTGTGTGTGTATATGTGTGAAGCAAGATGTTTTTTTATTGAAACTTATTTAGAAAGACATGAGGGGAAGTAAAGGGAGAAGTGTGTGCTCAAGAGAGAACAGAGACTCTCCAGAGTGGAAATAGTCATGCAAAGAAACAGACAACAAAGCAAGATACATTTATTTGAGTTTTTCAAAAGGACAAGTGCACATGTATGTGCCCATGTTTGTGTATGTATTTATTTGCATGTATTTCTGGAAGACAATACAAAAATCCCTGCTAAAATTGATTATTATAGAAAGTAGGTTTTGTAATACATTTTGAGAACTATTTTCCATGTAAATTATCTTATACTTAGAATTTCAAAACAAAAATCCTACTGAAAGAAAGTATACATATAAACTATATAAAATGTTTAACGAAGAATTTACTTGTCTTAAATTAAAAAGAAAAATTTGCTTACTCTCTCCATTTAGTTGAAATTGCTTTGATTTGAGATTTTTGGCAAAACTGTTTGTTCAGCTTGATTTGCCACTACTGATCTATGCAAAATTCCAGGTGATAGAAACCTGAGGGTACTTAGATTTAAAAACATGTTTATTTATTTTTATTCTATTTAAATCTTTAAGACATAAAATTAAGTCATAATTAGATTTATTATGTGAATAAATGCTTTGAACAAGCAGTAAAATTAAGAAATCTTTGAAAGACTGATTTTTTTTTTCAGAAATGCTGTATTTTAGAAAGTAGGTCTCCCTTGCTTAACTATAGACAGGGGAATGGCATATGAAGATTGCAAACTTCAGAAGGATCATTTGTAGGGTAAGTACATCCAGAACAAGAAAGGCAGGGAAGAAAGACAGGATGAAATGGGAGGGATTTAGTTTAATCCCACTCATAGTTTTAAGAAAAAAATATGCTCTATGTATTTGATTGCACCCAGAAAGAAACTTAATTACAAATTAACTGAAATGATGGTAATTTTGCTTTAGAGCATGGAGGATGAAGAGTTTGAAATTCTTTTTTTACTGTGCTGTCCATACCAATGTTACGTTTTCCTCTTAAACTTGCTAATGTTTGACAAAAATTGTGTCCTCAGCAGTGCTGCCGCAAAGTTTGTGACAACTTCTGGATTGTTATCAATTTCTGGACTGTGATGTCATCCTCAGAGTGAAGCTTTGAAGACAACCCATTTGTTTCTTCCTTCCTCATATACCGAATAAGTTTCATAGTACCAAACTGATGTAAATCAATTCAGCTCAATTCCAATAAAAATTTAGTCAGAACTGAGATGCTTGTTAAGAATAAAATATTGCCACCATCTCACAAACGAGCTCTATGCTTACCCTGATGGAAATTTCAGATTCCTTGAGTTTTGGCTGAAAACTCTGGGCCTTCTCAGAGTCAGGATGAGCAATGTTCTTCCACATCCCATGCTTCCAAGAGCTCCAGAAGCCACACCCATATCCCACCACCACCGTGTAAGCTCATTTACCACCCATGCTCCAGAGATTCATGAAGAAATCTCAAAAGAAAACAACTAGCTGCAAACATTTCTTGGATACCCAGTCGTGGGTGAGATCTCCTGGGCCATCTTGGAAGGCGAATGAGCCAAGCTCCCTTTCCTACCAAAGCCCGGGCAACCACAGTCACACCTCAACAGCTGCTGCCATGCTGCAGGCCAGACTCCCAGTTAAATATTCTCAATTGTTTAGTATGACATCTGCAAGCTCTATTGTACTAAAATCCCAGTAGGAGCACACAAGATTGTTTGGGAACGTAACGATAGAAGTCAACTAGTCTCAACTAACAAAAACATGAACACAGAAGGATTACATTGCAACAACAGCTTACTAAAACACTCAGCAAGAACCTGGTGAGATGTAACAATTTTTACAAATTTTCTTTTACGAATTATTTTTTTTATGATTCCATTAGCCATTTAGTGGTAACACTATGAAATAAATCACTGTGGGCCTGTTATGGGGACAGGCTTGAGGAGTGGTTGGGAAGTTAGAGAGAATGGTGGAGAGAAGGTGACTGGTGGGGAGACTGGTGTTGGAATATTGAACGCCTGTAACAAACATCATGAACAATTTTGTAAACCATGGTGTTTAAATAAGGTGGGGGGAAATTTTAAAAATGAGGAAAAGACATTGAAACTTTTGTTAGTGAAACAGTATCACAGGTAAAGAACTCATGATCATTGTTACTGTGTTTTCAAGGATTTGGGAATTGCACAAATTAGTTAAAAGAGATCAATTCTACAATGCAGCCATAATAAAAGATGAAACCAAGCAGTTTAACACAACTTGGATGCAACTGGAAGATATTATATTAAGCGAAGCAAGTCAGAGGGAGAGCAACGAATACAGGAAGATCACACTCATCTGTGGTTTATACAGAACAAGACAGGGAGAAGGAAGGATCAAATGAAGACAAACCCTTGGCCCCGGACTACAGTACTGAGAATGGCAGGTAGAGGAGTGAGGAACGGGGAATGGCAGGGTGGACTGGAGGTAATGTTTGGACACTGGCCGAGATGATTTGGACATTTTGATGGTGATGAGTTGATGTAACTGTGCGCATCAAAATCCTAAGTGGTGACACTTCGTAAAGATGTGATCCAAAGTATAATATTTTCCAAATAGTTTACCTTGGGGCTGGACTGATTGGGAAAAAGAACCTTGAGATGTTGTGGAGGAACACTGATACTGGTGATGGGTTTGGAGTTGCAACATTACAACACTGAAACTCTAATTAAAAGCATTATGTATCACGATGTCTACATAAATAGTGGAGAGAAATAAAACAGACCAATTTTATGATGAAGATATTTGATTTCATGCAGAATAGATGACTTATATGCAATTCAAAGTTAGATGATGTTAAAAGAAATAAGAAGTCTAGTAGAAAGTTAATTGAACTGGGGGCTGGAGCGATAGCATAGCGGGTAGGGCGTTTGCCTTGCACGTGGCCGACAAGTGCAATTCCCAGCATCCCATATGGTCCCTCAAGCACCACCAGGAGTAATTCCTGATGCAGAACCAGGAGTAATCACTGAGCATCACTGGGTGTGGCCCAAAAATATAATTGAACAAAAGTAAAAATACGAGCCAGGAGATAGTATAGTTAGGGCATATGCTAGGGATTCATATTACAATATTAGAGCATATGTTGGAGTTCTATTTCTGCCACCACATGACCTCTCCAATATCACAGAGTGGAGCTGGAGGCCTCTGTACACCACCAGGGTGACCCTGATTGGCCCCAGCATGACAAGGCCCTAGCAGCACTGAATCCTTGGGGCCCTACCATTGAAACACCAGCCTTATTAACCAATGATCCTTCTGAGAACTTCCTAGGGGTCACTCCCAACAAATAATAAATGAAGGCAACTCAGTATATACACAGTAAGATTTGCAAGCATGAATAACTATAGATGTATTCCCTTTCTCCTCCTTTTGCATTGTTCTGTCCCGAACTCTCTTAGAAGGTTCTGGCTCAGTTGCTTGACAATATTTTGATTCAAAGTTGTGAAGAGTAGTTTTCTGTTCAAAGGTGTAAAGTTTTTTTATCGACATGAAGTAGAAAAAATATGTCAGTTTCTTATGAAAGTGAACACAAATTGCCTCAAGAAGCTTTTGCAGAATCTAGGTATTTGTTTTTCTGCAATGCCATTGGCATCACTGTATCACTGTGTCACTGTCATCCCGTTGCTCATCAATTTGCTCAAGCGGGAGCCAGTAACGTTTCATTCGTCTCTGTCACGTTCAAGGTCAAGGGAATAAGGCCTATTATTGTTACTATTTTTGGCATATTGGATATGCCATGGGTAGCCTTCCAGGCTCTTGGCATATACATATTTATAGTATTACATATTTTGGTTAATAAATCATTTTATTATTAATTCTCCATAATGGCATCAATACAATCTCTACTTATTTTGTAATCTCCTCAAAAATAAAATTAACGGGCTAAAGCAATAGCACAGCAGGTACAGTGTTTGCCTTGCATGAAACTGACCCCGGTTTGATTCCCAGTGATCCAAAAAAGCAAAAATAAAATAAAATAAAACTTGTAAAAAACTATGGCGGGCTCTCCAGGCGGCTCTGTCTCACCACCCTGGAACCACTGGGAAGAACGAGGACCAAGCTGGTTGCTGATTTTCTACTGTTTATTCAATCTTTAAACTTCCATCTCCCAAACTCCCAGCTCAGGCCTCCTCTCTGGATCTACTCTGCTGCTTTCTCTAGTCTCTCCTTTCCCTTGTCTCTCTCTCTGAATCCCTTTTTGCTCAGGGCGCAATACATTGACGTCACCAAAGGCACCAAAAGATCTTACAGGAAGAACATTGAGGCAACATTATTCTCCTGTATCTGTAGTCCAGTAATCTAGGCCTCCTGAAAGAAGATACAAAACCAAAACCGAAGCCTTCCTTGGGCTGAAAGCACTCGGATTTACATACCAAAGACTGGGCTGGGCTGCCACATGAAATCTACATTGTCAATTACAAACTAGGCAGCACCTGAAATCTACATCCCAAAGACTAGGCTGGGCCAGAGCCTGGAATCTACAATGTAACAATTTAAGCTTAAAAAGTTCAATAACAATAGCAGAACACCAATTCTCTAGGACAGATACTCTTTCAGCAGGACCCATCAATGATGAAATCCCATGGTTGTGTTTCTCCTCTCCTTGTCCAACAAACATATAAGCATTCTTAATCGTTTTGTATGGGCATAGCAAGAGATGCATTAAACTTTTAGAATTGCTCTCCCGGGTCATCTCAATCTCAGACTACAGTGCTCAGGCCAGATTAGTCTTTCCTATCCCTAGCAGGGTCCTAGTCTCGTCATTACTTTAAGATCATGACAGCACTTGTCCATGATCAGACTCTCAACTTATAGTTAAGAATGAGGCACTTTGGCCAGGCCCATCTCGATGCCAGGGTAGCACTAACTTACCGCTTGCCCTGGGTCCGTCTCATCCCCCGTTGGGACCCTGCCTTTTTGAGGGCTAGGAACTGAGGGCAACCAAGGCTACAGTCAAGAAAGCAGATGTCCGGGAATTAATAATATTCAAAGCCAATTAAATCCCAATTGCAAAGGCATATTAATAAATGTCTTTCTTTGTCCATACAAAAAGGACTTGCTCTGAATAAACTATGCAAAGGACTCAAGGTGAAGAGAAAAACATTATTTACAAGTCAACAGAACACTAAGAAAGAAGCTACAAATAAAACCAGAGGAATGGGAGCACTGTGACGGGAGTAACCCAATAAACCTAAACTACCTGAAGCTATGTAATCCTACAAAAATTAACATCTCCTACTTCTCACTGTATCCCAGGCCCAACATCTTGTTAATACTCTTTCAAGGACAGTGTATAACTGTTATTTAAAAAAAAATTGTGGGGGGGTTGGGTGTTGACAAAGAGACAATATAATGAGTGGGGAGCTTGCCTTGCATGTGATTGACCTAGGTTCGATCTCTGTCACACCACATATTATCTCCTGAGCCCTTCCAGGAGTGATCCCTAAGCGCAGAGCCTGGAATAAGAGTGATAAGGTCCTAAACCCAAACAAAATGTTTTTCTGTCAAGGGTTATGTGGGATTATTTTCCCCACACAACAAGGCTCCTGTGTGCTGCAGATTTCACAACTTTTTCTTTAATTTCCTTTGTGCACTTTGAGGTGAACTAGTACATGTTGCCCACTGATTTTTCAGAGGAAGAAATGATATATCCGTATATAGTGTTTATACCTGTGGTACAAGCACTCCCACAGAGACCAAGCTAAAGAAACTGAAATTTTGACAGTGAAAGTGATTTTGGATCAAGATGTTTGTTGTCTTCCTCACTAGCTAAGATTATCTAGCTTGTCTATTTATATTTGTCAGTCAAATCCCCTTTCATAAAAATTTTTATAAAATGAATTTCAAAGTTTAACCACTGAATCTCTCCAGAGAGAACAGTATTTGGAATTTAGGAGGTGCTAATAAATATTTGTAGGATAAGAGAATAGTTTTGGCTCAGAATTAGTGTATCAAAAATTTAAAGATGCAGCTTTAAGAAAAACATTTTAAAAAATCCCTCACATATTATGTGTTTAAAAGTTTGGAAATTTCTCCTGCATTGATAAAAGAAAGAAGTGAGTCCAGTATCACTTTTAAAAATTATTTTATCTTGCTTCTTTTATATCTCCTAGGCATTCCCAATAGTATAGATATGAGGTTGGGATGCATAAATAAAAGAGAGTTGCAAGCTTTGAATTTAGATTTCATTATAAAAAGATCAATCATAGTTTCCAACTGTGAAAACAGAAAAATGTTCATCTCAAAATGAAACAAAAATAGCATTTTATATTCTAAGCATTAAATAGACATAAATAAAACACCCTAGAATCAGACTTTTATACTTACTATATGTTATTGCCTATTACAGAATCAGAATAAAAGGCAATTATTATACTTGTGACTTGCATGATGGCTGTTAGTAATATAAAATAGTGCTAAGACTACAACTGAGAAATAATTATTCAGATTTCAAATTTCCTTTACTCAAAGGTTTTCATTTCTTTGAAATGAAAGGTAATTAGAAATGACCTTTTAACTCCATCTTTAATTTTCTAATGTCCACCTCTGAATTAGTAATGTAGATACTTAGCTTATTTTTTTCTTAGCCCAGAGATTATATTTATAAATTTCATTGCAAGATGGCACAAAAAAATTCATGAATGGTTCATTACATTTCTGTTAATTATATGATCTTTCATAAGCTAACTCACAAGGGGTCCCTTCAGGTATGTTTTGTCATACTCTGAATTAAACTGCCATGTGTGTTTTGTTTGTTTTTACCTAAACATTCTCTCTTTCTTCCATCCCTGCTTTTACTCCTCTTTCTCAGAATATCCTTCTTCACATTTTTGTCTTAATATTTTTTGTTTTATTCATTGTAATTTATAATAGTATTCCTGAAGGGTTTCATGCATATGGCATTCCAACACCATACCTTACAACAGAGTGGCTGCTTTCCTCCACCATTGTCTCTGGATCTCCACTTTAAATCATTCCGTCAACATTTTCCCACCATGGTCAGTTCATTGTGTTTTACATTTTTTAGATCATTCTAGACCCAATCCAATCACCAAACTTTGTATGCTTTGAACAGTAGTGAATTGCGAACTAATCTCCTTGTTCATAGTGATAAAAAGACTATTTCTTCTTTTATTTTGTACAATACATACCAAACAAAACCAGATTTCTTTTTGTTGATTTAAACATCCTAGTGCTTAGAACAGTGCATGACATATAGTAAATCCACCAAGTATTTATTGAACAAATAGACGAGTAAGTAGCTGTCAAAATAAATCATAAGATAAAATAAATGTAGTAAGAGTCTCAATATATGATAATTATAAAAACCCTACAAACATTTAGATTCCAAAGTATAGGTTGGCACTTCATCTTAATCTAGTGATATTTTGACAAGCTGTGAAAATTAAGGAAGATAATTTGTTATCTTGAATAAGTACAAAAAAAAAATTTGAACACCCATGCCTGAAAGAATTCTAGTTTGAAGGTGCTACTTTCCTCACATGAAGCTGTGCTTATTTGTCTCCAATTATAATCTAACTAAACACATTGTCATGGTATGCCCATGCTTTATGAAAATCTCTTGATTTTTCAGCTAATTTGAAAGATTAAGTGAAGCAGTCCTGAACTACATTGAATAATCTTGGGAGCCAGAGAAAAAAGTCTAATCATAATGCACTTAGTTTGCACAGGGTCATCTTCAGTTTGGTGCTTGGTCTCCCGAGCAGCACCAGGAGTGATCTCTGAGGACAGAGCCAGGAGTAAGATTGAGGCACAGCTGGATGTGGTTCAAAAACTAAAACCAAACAACAAAATCTTAGAATACTTTATTTTCAGAAAAAAAAGGTTTTATAAAGCAGATACTACTAAATAGTAATCAATATTTACATAGAATGGGATAGATATCATTTTTTTTTTTACTTTTTAACTAAACAACCTCCATTCATTCCTGTCTTTGTATATAACCAAGAAAAGAGACTTGGATACATCTGAAACGCTAAGATAAAAGGCCAAACTCTAAGATAAAAGACCAAAGTCTCCAAATAGTCAATAATACCTAATGAAGAGTAGTGTTGTTAGTGGAGATTTCAGGAGCACTAAACTCCATATGCACTTATTATTCATATAATTCCCTTACCCTTTCTGAGACTCAGGTTACTTATCTATAAAATGGGCAAATAGCACAATTGGTTTTTCAGGCTGAAAGAGGAGAGGAGAGATAAACCAGTCTAGCAACAAAACTGAAACATAAATTCTAACACACAGTGAAATAATTTCTCTTTATACTACGTAAACATTTAAGTTGCCTGGTTAGAAATAGTAGTTTTTGATATAATATGATTTATGCTTTCTTATACTTTCTCCTTTAATCCTTACAAAATCAATGCAGAGGTACACAGGGAGAATGATAGGGCACATTTTCACTTAGGGAGCACAAAACAAAGATCCAGAAACATGCTGTTTAATATTTGGTGCTTGGATTATATCAGAAAACAAAACGACAAAAAGCCTACTTCAGAGATCTCATAATCTGGGATTTGTATTAATAGAGAGACAACAATGGCATTTTGACTTACAAATCAAGACATTAAGATGCATATTCATAATACTGCATACTATTAAGAGAGCTACAGTGGTAGTCAAGAGATTTGTGGATGTTCTTATTCATAGTCAATAAATGAATAAGGCTTGCTACATTGTAAAATACCTTGGAAATTAATGCTATTATTTATACATACATAGATCAATTGCTTGCTGTCTCTTGATTCACCCTTGTTATATTATAGGGGACATGATATAACATAAAAATTGTAACCAAAAATGTTACTTCCTCCTCTTTTCCACAGAACTTCCTTCCCGTGGTACTTCAGAGTAGCTACTTCACATAATTTTCATAGCTTGTTCATTATCTGTCTCCCAGACCACACAGCACAGAGCATTGTCTGGGAAGAGCAGGGTCTTATTAATCATTGCATGTCCAAAGCTTAGGACAATGTTTGCCACACAGTTCAGGTCTAAGTTGTATGAGTGAGTCTGTTTATATGTTCACAGAGCACATTGACACATCAGGCCCTAACCAAATTCACTTAGATTGCAGAATAGAATAAACTCCTTCATTTTCTGGAATATCAGTGAGATTGAAGCCTATTAAAACACTCCTTGGAGAGTATGTGATTTCTGATGAAGTGTTTCATAAATAACACTTGAATTTTAAGATCAGATTTATTAAAAACACGAAAAAGTGTAGGCAGATTCCACCACATCTAAGGTCCGGTGTTCAGGGCCAGCCAATCAATTTTGACACTGTCAATCATTTAGTGATAGCCTGCCTCTTTAAAAACGAAGGCCATAGGATTTAAAGATCTCCAGGAACCATCTATATTATAATAGAAGACTAACGTAAATGCATGTAAATTTTTTGTTATAAAACAGTATCTTTCTTTGAAATATTATAGTTGAAACAGTTCTGTTATGTCAAAGAGCGGTAGATGTCATTTCCAACCCTAATTTCAGAGGCATCTCCATTCTGCTTGTACTTCGAATCCTGTCTATTAAAAATACAGGTTTTTCTATTTAATTTCTTGATCAGGAAATGAATTCCTACAGTGGAGAAAGGCAACACAATATAATAAATATTGTAATGAACACGGTAATAAGCCTTGGGGCCACAGCCAGTAGTTGAAGGTTCTAGTGACTTAGTCTTGAGCCACTGACCCCAAAGTCACCCTTTCAGTAAAATCACCTCCCACTACATTACAGACCACAGGAAGGAACTGAATTGCGCCCCTAAATCAAGCCGGGACACCTTTCCATTTCCGGCAGACTGGTTCATAGTTAGGTCTGAGTTACCACTGGTTAGAAATCCTCTCGGAAAAGTTCTAGGTCCATTTTGCAGATCGGAAAAAAAGAAAAATAGATTACAAAAAAATCAAAGGCTACTTGAGTACGGATGAAGGGAAGTTATTTTCTAGACTACTTTTGCGGGTCCTTCATAGAACCCGGGTCTTTAGGCCGTTACCTTTGTGCCCTGCTCAAAGTCAACATTCCAAAGACCTTTAACAGACACTCACAGCATCGACCATGACAAGCTGAGCGTTTCGGACCCGGGCAGCCTTTGCTCTCTAACGGGGATGGGGTCAGCAAGTGGACCACCTCTTTGATACCGGGGGAGGCGGGGGTGGGGGATTGGAGGGCGATTCTCTGTCTGCCCCTTCCCGCTCCCCCCTTCCCCCAGACCCTCTTGCCTCCGTTCCCCTTCCAGCCTCTCCCTCGTCCCAGACTCGCGGCCCCTCGGACCCTTTTCCGGAGCGCAAAGTTCCCCGAAGGCAGCGGCGAGCCGGCGGCCTCCCGCCGGGCGCTGCTCGGGGTGACCGAGCCGGGCTAGGGGTGGGGGGTGGAGGGGGGACCGAGCGCGGGCGCGGGAGGGGGGGCGGCTCCCGCCGCTCCCCCGCTACCTGCTCAGCCTCCCGCCGCCGCTGACGGTCTGCGCGGCGCGGAGCAGCCGCGGCTCCATCTGGCTGCCAAACCCACCCGCGCTCGCTTCCCCGCGCCGCCTCCCGCCTCCCCCGCCGCCCCCCTTCCCCGCCGCCGCCCGCCCCCATCGCCGCCTCTTTTTCTCACTCCCAGCGCTGGCGGATGCTGAAGCCGAGCGTCACTTGGGCTCCCACGGCAGACATGGCGACACTGACAGTGGTCCAGCCGCTCACTCTGGACAGAGGTACGGGGGCGGCTCGGCCCTGGAGGGGGGATCCCCTGCGCGCCACCCCCCTCCCCGAACCCCCGCCTCGGGCTCTCCCCTCCCCTGCCCCGGCGCCGCCAACTCCCACCGGGACAGCGGGACGCGCTCGGGCCGGGGGCTGCGGGGCCGGGGGAGGGTGGGCGCCGGCCGCGGGACACTTTCTTCCCGGGGCGCCGGCTGCTGCCCGCGGCCGGCGGGGGGCCGGGGCCGCCGCTCGCAGCCCCTCTCGGGCTCTCCCCGCAGCCGCCGCCGCTTTGTTGGAGCGGCTGCGCCGGGAGCGCTCGGCGCCCGGGCTCGGGGACAGGGGACGGGAGCGGCGGCTCCGCGGGGCCGGGCGAGGGCGCCGGTGCCGGCCGGAGGAGGAGCCCCGGCGAGCCGGCTCGGCTCCGGGGTACGGGGACCCCCGGCAAGAAGCGGGAAGTTTGTCCCGGCCGCCCACCCGGGTGCTCCCGGGGTCGCCGCCGCCCCGAAGGTGGCCTGCGTGCCCCGGCGCGGGGCTCCCCGGAGCCGAGAGGGCGAGGCGGGGCGCGCGGGGCGGCGCTGGCCGGGCTCGGGGCGCAGCGCCACGGCGTCCGGGGGCGCGGGTGGCGAGCGGCGGTGGGGTCCGCGTCTCCGGTCCCCCGGCGGCCTCTGGTCGCCCAGGCTGCGGACCGGGCGCCGGGACGCCGGAATGCAACTTGCGACCCGCGACCCCGCGCGCGCGCCCGGCCCGTGCCCGCCCGGGGGGCTGCCCGCGCCGCAGCTGGGGGGCCGCCCGGATGCGCCGCCTTCCACCTGTCCCTGGAGGGTGCCCAGTCCCCTTCGCTGTCTGACGCCCAGTCCCACGACTCTGCAGCAGAGGACACCTTCCTGTCCCTGTCCGTAGCTGCGGGATTTAGGACCCCGGGCGGCCATTTGGAGATGGTCGGCTGAGAGGAAGATGCTTTAGTTCAATGTGCCCCTAAAAATATTCTTTTCTAAAGAATTAAACGGGACTTGGGGGGAAAGCAAGGGGGAAGCAGGGGAAAAATTAAAGAGCATCCTTCAGGGCGTACAGTGAATTCGGTGAGTTATAATTTGGAGAGATTGTGGGTGACTTCCACGCAGTCTGTTGGCGCCAGAATGGATGTTATGTGGTGCCCATAGCAACCTTCCGTGGGGTGAGATTGGAAAGATAAGGAAGAACTGATTTTTTTTTTTTGGGGGGGGGAAATGTGGATGTGCAAACTGGCGAATTAATAACTGTCACTCAAGAGCTCGGAAATTCATTGTAGATGCCATGATTTCTCTCCCCGTCATGGCATGCACTCTGCAGGATGAAGCCCTTGCCTTTGAGAGCCGGAACAAATGAAAAACTTAAAAATTACGGTTTCCCAAGTATTCACGATTTAATGTAATGAACTCCTGTGGAATCAGTCTTTAAACATCCCGCGTATAACAACTAGGAATGGAGGGAAGGAAAGAAAAGAAAAAGAAAATGCCATAGTTACGGAATTTTAAGGACAGCCACTACTGCGGCTGAAAACTTTGAGGGTTTTACTGTAGTCTTTAGATGCATCCCTCAGTTGTTGGGAGGAACTGTAATTAGATGAACAACGTTTCTCAGAGTTGCTCTTGTCCACAGTCAGACCATACCTGTTCCTCCTGTTGAGATCAGGCGAGCTGAATGACTGTGGATGTATGTGAATACCTTCAGCAGCAACTCACTGCCAAGTCGAATGTATCGATGACGTGTTAGGACGTTATTGCCGTGCACAAAGCCCATATATAAAAATATTTATCTAATTAAAATAGAATGATGAAGCAGAGACATCTGAAATTTTCTTACGAAAAGAAAAGAAGAAAGACCTTTCACAAAAGCTTCCCAATAGAACAAATTTGATTCCTAGCTATAACTCTGATCTCACATGGATTCATTAGCCTATAGGGGCATCGATTTCCCTCTGTGCCACGCCAGATCTTATATTACACGATTAAAAATTTCTTATTTTTATAAAATTGACAATAATTCATTACATTTAGTATTCCAACACCATTCCCACCATTATTACACTTTCCCACCACCATATTTCGAATTTTTCCACCCTGTCCCCCAAAGCCTGCCCGCCAAACAGGACCTAAATAATTTATTTTGTACTGCTTGTTATGAATGAATGTTACACGATTTTAACACACCTTTAACAATGTCTAAATTGGTTAATTATAATCAGAATATTTTTTTTGGTCCCATACTAAAGGGTTTTCCAGAATGTCTGGTGCCCTGTAATGTGCTCTGAGATCCTACACTATTGGGCCTTCCAAAGTATTAACTTTATCAATATTGCTTTAGTCTCCTCGTGTTTCAGCCTCCTTATTGAATGGAACACTAAAAGGGATCATGCTATTTCTCAATTCGTTTTTGTATTCACAGTGCCTGCCATAGACTGATGCATAATAGGAGATCAAACATGAATGTTGATTAGCATAGAAGAACAAAAACTAGCAGTCACCTAAGCTGTGTTGAGATATCAGGACTTAGTAGTGAAGGTACAACTCATTCGGTCACAACCTTTGGACCTGGGAAGGATGCCAAGGAGATCTTAGGCCAATGGTTCGTAGTGTTTTCTTTCCCCTTTCCATCCCCTATCCATTCACGTGGGATGGACTCTTATCAGAAATCTCACCTGTGCTATGATTATTCGCTAAGGGAGATGGTGGTAAGTGGACAAACTGGGAGGAAGGAAAGAAGAGCCTCCTGAAGGGCATCACAGCAAACCTGGATAGAAAACCTGTGATTTGACACTGCTGGTTCTTCAGGGTTATTCTATTAATTAATGGCAGTCATTATATTACCAGCCAACTCCTGTTTGATACCCGTAGGCACCATCAAGTGATTCATCTGACACTATCAGGGCAGGGTTTTATGCAAACAAATCGAAGCTGTGGATTGAAGTTAGGGTGTTTCCATCTCTCAGTGGGCTGGAGCAATAGCACAGTGAGTAGGGTGTTTGTCTTGCACGAGGCCATCCCGACTTCAAGTCCTCTGCCCCTCTTGGAGAGCCCAGCAAGCTACTGAGAGTCTCTCGGGAGAGCTTGGCAAGCTCCCTGTGGAGTATTCGATATGCCATAAACAGTAACAACAAGTCTCACAATGGGGACATTACTGGTGCCCGCTCGAGCAAATCGATGAGCAATGGGATGACAGTGATACAGTGATATCTCTCAGAATTCAGAAGTGACTAAAAGTCAAAGTTGCAAATATCTATACTAGTTCCTTGGGGGTTGTCCAGGAAACCAGCCTTTGTCAGAGCCAGGCTAGAACATGAAAGGATGACAGGGTCACTTTAGGTGTTCACTACTTTGTGTATTTACTAAATTTTTTCCCACTGATATTAAATCCTAGATTTTAAACTGTGGTAACCTCTGGGTGGCTATGGTACACTTGAGTTCCTATATTCTCTGGTGTCAGTTCTTAAGGTTCTTCACTTAGTTACTGAGTACCAACTCTAAGATAGTGCAACTGGTATACGCTGATGAATGAAATGCATATAATTCCAGTCCTTATGATAATTAGAGAAAAATTGGAGAACGAGGATTACACATCTAAACATATATTGTTCATTCAGTCAATATTCATTCATCTTCTTTTATACATAAAATGCAATGGAAATACCAGAATGAAAGTCTGCTTTTATGGACCTCGTGTCTACTGTGGGTGGGGGAACGGATGAGATAATCAGTAGGGCTAAACTAATTCAATAAATATCTAGTGCCACCTTAGATAAGCATTATTTTAAGCAGTGTGGCAGTACTAATGAATAGAATGGATAAGGGATAAGGTCTAATAGAATTTACATGCTAATGAGATCACACACCCACCAAATGTATACCTATATGACTCCAATTAGTGAGAGAAAAATAAGACAGGATCAAGGAGAATAGATGTGATAGTCAAGCAACTTAAGTCAGGCTTCTTAGTTGGTAACCTTTGAGAAGGCATGAAGGAGTTAGACAATCAAGTACAGTTGTCAGGGGAATGTCCTCATCTAAGAGATCTCACGTGGGTGTCTTAGAGACACTGAGGAAGTTGGTAGGAAATGGGCTGTGTGACCTTTGTAGCCAGTGGCCAGATGATGGTATTTGTAGCAAGGACTTTGAATTAGTTGAAAAGTTTTCTGCAATTAGTGTGAAAGGATAGTAAATGAGTTCAGAAGGACTTATTTGGATTGTGTTGGTCGAGGAAGGTGTAATGAAAAAGTACAATTTAAACTGAGTGCTCATATGTGAATATGAGTCTAAGGAAAAACTAGATGGAAAAAAGAAAGAATTCACATAAAAGCAGTTCTATTTCTGGTTGTCTACAATCCCAATAATATATCTATAACCAAGCAAAGGGCCAGGAAAAAAATTATCCAGAAAGAACAGCACTCTAAGTATGCCCCCTGGGATAGAAATTTAGTGTACCATATGTCAACAAAATCTATACATTTTTGCTTCTTATTGCTAGACTAAAACATCATACATTATAATTAGATTTTCAAAGATATATTGAGCTCTGTAATTTACATGTCACTATGCATAAATCTACATGTTGAATTTAAGTGGTCATGAAATATATTTATTTGCAGCCTAATATTTCTATTAGTGATGTAGAAAGTATTATTATAATTTATCCTTGTGGCAAAGAAAAGGTACTGATTAGGAGATTAGTGTGGAATCTTCTCTTTCAAAATTTAAAATGCTCACTGTCATTTTCCTCACGGCGAGATTAGTTTGCCCCTATTTTAATCTCAAAAACTAGAAATGACCTTCAGCTAAATACAAGGAAACAAATGAGCTTCAACCTATGATACTTTTTACCGTCATAACGAAGAACATAGATACGAATGACTCACCGTGGTAAAAACTTCATGAATGTAGGTACATTTTTAAGTATAGTAGCTCTGATCTCCTTCACTTTCTATTTCAAGGTCAGATAGAATAAAACAATTCTAAACTATACTTCTATTTACCTTCCCCCAACTTCCAGCGCAATGATTTTTTTTAAATCATGGCTTACAAATAAATGGTGTAAAACCAATTCTTTAAGAAAAAAAACGAAAAATTAAAGCTCTTTCTAGGAGTTAATTAAAATGTGTGATTTCAAATATTGGAGGCTTTGTTATGACATGATCAATAGCTTACAATTTGCACTTAGGTGATGATATAGAACACAAAGTTGGTGTCAGAATCTAACTTCCTTGTGAATTGAGTTTGACTTGGATAAGAAGCAGCAAAAATGGGAATGGAAATCCTTATTATTTTGGCTTCTTATGTAAGTTGTCACTTAAAATATTGATTGAACTAATCTGATGGGCTTTTCTTCTTTAAAAGTACAATTTTGCCTTTTAAATTTTTCAACATGAAATCGGGCAATTGGATCTGTGTGTGTGTGTGTGTGTGTGTGTGTGTGTGTGTGTGTGTGTGTGTGTGTGTTCAACCTCACAGGGGAAAATGAAGAGAAAAATTAATGTAAATGAAAATCGTATGGGTGCCACACTTTTCATAGAATTTGTGATAGAGTAAAAATGTTCTCTCTTCCCTTTTCACTTTTCAAGGCAAGCAGAGCTTATTATTTTATGTATCTCCCAATTCAAGCCTTGGGCAGCCTATAGCTTTTTTAATCAGCTATATTCTCCAGTTTTTATAATATCTGCATTTGCCTGAAAATTGCTTTTGCTCACAGTCCAAATGGGCTTGCCCCTTCTCTCCTTCTTATTATTTTTTCAATGTGAGAGGAGATTAAGGATGAAACAAAATAAAAGTTTTACTAGTTCTTTCTTGGATTAAAGACGGATGCCTGGTGGTCCTGATGGGGGGAGCGGACACCTCCACTGGTAGTTCTGAGGTCTCGCACCTCAGCAACCAGCTATATTTTAGTCTGTGGATACCAAATGCTTTCTTCCTTTCTCATCTTTTCGGTAAGCTTCACTGAACATTAAAAATTATTGAGTGTTTTTTTTTGTTATTGGAAATCAATAGTTGAGTGCTTGTTTTTGCACTCCATGGCTACAGACATTTTCTAGGAGTCAGAGTTGGGTTGCATCCTTCATTTTTTCCTCTTTGGTAATTAAAAGATGCCATGGGAAGAACCTACCTTTCTGAAGAGCTTTAATTCCTTATAAGGGCATTTTTCATGTACTGAGAACTTGAGTCACATTAAAAAGACATCAAGAAATGAATGATCATACTTCTTGAAGAGAAAAAAATTTAAATCTGGTAAATATATTCTAATGTGATATGTCAGCTCTCCCAGTCCTGAGATGTATTTGATGTGCTCTGGTCATTGATGAAATTAGTGCTCCTGCTTTTAGAGTGCTTTTTGAACTCAAAGGCAAGGCTTAGCAATTTAATAGGCAAAGGGGACATTTAGAGAGTAGTATCAAATGAGCTTAAATATCCTGGGTATTAGGGATGATTAAGTGTAGGTCTGTTAACTTTTTTTTTTCTTTTTGGGTCACACCCGGCAATGCACAGGGGTTACTCCTGGCTCATGCACTCAGAAATTACTCCTGGCGGTGCTCAGGAGACCATATGGCATGCTGGGAATCGAACCTGAGCCCGCCACATGCAAGGCAAATACCCTACCTGCTGTGCTATTGCTCCAGCCCCAAGGTCTGTTAACTCTTGAAGAAAGTTCTTAGTGTTGACAAGTGATGGTTAGAAAACAATATTCCTCTGGTTGGAGATCACATTGGATTTATTATTTACATCAAATACATTGTTGGGAAGACAGATAGTGCAAACTTAATATTTGTTGATTGAATGATGATTTAGATGTACTGTAGCACAGTGGGTAGGGCATTTGCCTTGCACGAGGCGGACCCAGGTTTGATTCCTACATCCCTCTCGGAAAGCCCGGCAAGCTACCGGGAGTATCCTGCCCGAATGGCAGAAACTGACAAGCTATTCAATATGCCAAAAACGGTAACAAGTCTCACTATAGCCACGTTCCTGGTGCCCACTGGAGCAAATCAATGAACAACGGGACGACAGTGCTACAGTGCTACCATGCAGTCATTCTTATTTTGTTTGTTTATTTGTTTTGTTTTGATGCTGCATCAAGCCATGCATAGGGCTCACTTATGGCTCTGTGCTCAGAGACCATTCCAGTGAGGTCGGAAGGACCATATGGGGTACTAGAGATTGAATTTAGGGCAGTTGCATGGAAGACAGTGCCCTACATACATATAATGAGTCAGAAGTGGTGGTTATCTCTGATTATCACTTTTCCTTCTCTGTATGTGTTGCATACTCTTTCAAGTGGAGTGCTCCCCAGGGCCAAGAAAGAAGCAGAGATATTAGCATTTATATTCAGAGCCCTTTTTCCATTGTGTGCATACAACTGCCTTCTCAATGTGTTCATTGAACTAGGCAAGATAATGCAAGCATATAACTGGAAAAATCCTTGCTTTCATTTTTTCAATGAAGAGGTCCTCATGGAATTCTCTGTGCACATATACAAATAAGCTGCACAGCCTCAATATTTTAAGACTTCCAGCAAATAGAACTGTGTTCTGATAAAACGGATTTAATTTGTACCGACTTTCTGTTGGCAAATGTGAACTTAACCTTAAAAAGTGATATTGACTATAACAATGTTTTTTTCTTTCTTCTCTAGGTAATAGAGTAGTCACATTATATTTTATGATTGAGTTTTACTAAGTAATGCACTGGATAAATTTGAAAACTTGCTTAATAAAATATAACCAATTACTAAAGGCTGCTTGAAAAAAAAATGTTGATTTTAAATATATTTTAAGAATATATTCAATTGTTTGTCTTGGGCAGAATACTGGGGTTTCTTATTTAAGCTGACAGTACTTTTCCCTAGAAACTCTGTAGCTATTTCAAGTCCAGCCAGTTCTGCCTGTTTACATGTCCGGTGCAGTGATAGGATAGTTCATATTTTTATAAGATATGCTTTTCACCCATCAAATATGCAGATTAATAAAAAATAGGTAAAATAGTGGAAATCTTAGAATAACAATAAAATCTGAGTTCCCTGATTAGACGAGAAAAAAAAACAAACATAAAATGAACAGCTGTGTCTAATAATGAGAGAAGTGGGAAATTGTAGTTGAGAGACTGCTAAATGAATTTTGAAGAAAATTGGAGAGCCGAGCACCTCCAGGAGTAATTCCTGAGAGCGGAGCCAGGAGTAACCTCTGAACATCGCCAGGTGTGGCCCCAAAACAAAAAAAAAAGAAGAAAAAATAAAATTGAAGAGTAATAGTTGCTGATATACATAAATGTTCTACCTTCCAGAAATGAAAAAAAAATTCTACATCTGCTACATCAGGAAACTATAGACTAACCTACCTATCATGGCAGAACAATCTAAGGCACATTAAGAGAAGAAAGGCATATTGGCACTTGAGTGGTGATATAGTAAAGGCACCTGGGTTCCCAAGAATAGCTGTACTAAATCTCCTGGTGCCACAATGCTTGTACAAACCTTGTGGAGATTGAGTGAGTAAATAGAGTGGATGGGTGTACTCTTTGATTTCTAGTACTTGGAAAAATTTCTCAAGGTAGTCTGGTTCTTTATCCTAGTCAACATTATTACTATTATTTTGGATGAGGGCTATGGAAGATTTTGTTTTATCGTAATGACAGGCTAGGAACTATAACAAATAATTTGGCCATCCAATTCAACATTCTAACTTTATACCTAACTTGAATTATAGGTTACGATAGAACGGATGGAATTTAATAGAAATGAATATAGTCTTCAATCATGTACCAGGATAAGAGAGTACATGCTAAGCTGGTGTCCTTGCACTGACATACTTATTGTCCTTGATTGCACTATCCAGTGAATACTACCCCATCCAATGCCACCTGTAGTTCAGTAAAGTCACTTATTCAGTCCTGGGCCAGGGCAGGGTGGTTCAACATGAAACTTTATGAAGAAGGAGAAGGAGGAGGATGAAGAGGAGGAGGAGGAGGAGGAGGAGGAGGAGGAGGAGGAGGAGGAGGAGGTGCAAATAAAGCACTACCAAACTCTTCTTTCTGAATTTTACTGCAGAATTTAACATTTACTCTGTAATTTTCATCAAACTTACTAGACCTCTCAACTCCATTTGGGCTCTTTGATTTTAGAATATCACATACTGATGAGAGGGGCATATAAGTGCCAGTCAGGGATATGATCTTTGGGTCCTGAGGTCTGGATTCAAATCCAATCCTGCCTCTTCTTAACTATGGAACTATTAATATCCTCTCCATATTTTATTTTTTATTTGTAAAATTGAAATAATAGTCTCAACCTCTTAAGATTGGGTGAAAATGAACTGAGGAAACATATACAAGTGCTTACAGCACTGCCAGGTCCATAGTAAGTGCCCAATAATGATTAGTTCCTGCTTCTTCTCCCCAGGGCGTGCATTTTCCTCAGTGCAATAAATGAAAAGTGCACAAGCTTCAGATTTAGACAGTTATGGGTTTGAAATGAAATTCTGCCTCTTACTAGCATGAAAGTTTAAAATATTACATACCCTCTCCCCATTTTATTTTATTCCTTGTGTTGGACTAGGGACATACCCTTTGCATGATAATATAGTCTTTTGTCTTCTACTTAGACATTCAAGAAAAAGAGAATGAGTATGTTTTTTGTTTTTCTGGTAGCACTTGCAATTTAGTTGGGGATGGGGGGGCGGTAGACAGTAAGTGGATCATTTAAACCATGAACAGAGTAGAGTATTACAAAAACTCACAAATACCGAGCATTTCTGACATACCAGATATGTAGTGAATTGTCACTGTCACTGTCACTGTCATCCCATTGCTCATCGATTTGTTCGAGCGGGCACCAGTAACATCTCTCATTGAGAGACTTATTGTTACTGTTTTTGGCATATCCAATACACACGGGTAGCTTGCCAGGCTCTGCCTCTCAGGCTCGGTACTCTCCGTAGCTTGCCGGGCTCTTGGAGAGGGGTGGAGGAATCGAACTTGGGTCGGCCGTGTGAAAGGCGAAAGCCCAACCGCTGTGCAGCAGCATTGGTGGTATAGTGGTGTAGTGAATTGTATTTAGTAATTTTTATTTTTCATTTCAGTTAGTCCTCATAACAAGTCTTTGAGGCAGATGCTCATTAGTGTTTTAATGATGAGGGAATTGAGGCATAAAGAGACTAGATAAGGAGATTGGAACTCAGTTGGGCTGATTCCTGTGATCTTGAGATTAATCACTATGCAACAGTAAAAAAGCAAGGTTAGATGTGTAATAGGGTCTATAACAAGCTCTGAGGAACAAGAATTTGTGAGGGACAGCAGAGACATAGGTTCAAAGACTTCAAAGAACAGACAAGAGGCAAACAGACAAATTGGAAAGAATGTTTCAAATGCTTATCAATAAAAGGAATGTATATTAATGTTGGTAAAGCCTAATTTATAAACTTTGAAAGTTCAAAAAGATGATTGAAAAGAAGCCATTTAGAGGCCAGAATGATAGTAAGGCAGGCAGAGCTCTTGCTTTGCACACAGCTGACCCAGGTTCAATCCCTGACACCATATCTGGTCACCATCGGGCCACCAGTAATCATTCCTGAGCACAGGCTCAGGAATAAGTCCTGACCTAAGTTGGGTGTGACTCAGAAACAAAAAGGAAAGAAAATAGCAGGAGTTTAATAAACTGTTGGGCTCTGACTAGTAGTGATTCTTAATTTCTCAGTTGTAAAGATCAAAATACTCAGGGGTAGAATTATTAGAACAAGTGCATAGTTTCCCCATGCTGCTTTGGTGACCTAAGAGAAAATGACTCTGACCTTTAGATTGCCTATCAGTGATCGATTGCTGACAACAAGTGTAGAGATTTTGATAGGCTCACATACAAGAGTGCCAAAGGTAAAATAGTACCACAAATCCTCTTTCTAATAGTTCTGCCTCCAAGTGGGATAAATGTGAGAATTTGGGAATGTAACAGAAGTTGAGATTCAGGCACAAGAGGAACTTGCTTGTTCAGTTTGTTTTACATTTTTTTCTCTCAACATAAGCTCTGAATACCCAGAAGGACATACACACTCCAGTTACCCATCAGTAAACTGCACATTTGGATGTTTTATTGAGTTGGATGTATAGATTTCAGTGATTTTTGTCTTCCTTTAAAAGTGAAGGCAATATTTACCCTAAGTGACTTCCAAAAACCAAAGTTTAATCCTTTAGGCCAAAAATAATTAATTTGTACCATTTTTAGCCTTAAAAGGCAGAATTCTTTTCCTTCTTCAGTACAGCATATGCTCTGTAGAAATATGGTGTTTTTATTAATAACTAGTTTAAGATAAAACAAACATGGCAGGAAAATGTACTGCATATTAGCGAAGAAATGCAGAAATATTTATCTTAATGACTCAAAAAGAATTTCTGCATTTCTCCGACTTCTCATGCTTAGTTGCGGTTGACAGATACACGCCTCTGGATAAATGAGGCCTTTTGGATCATGTAGAATCGCATTTCTTCTCATGTCACATATTTTCCAAAAAAAGTCAGGCCAACATCCAAATAATAACTGAGGTAACATATGAAGATGGATGTGGGGCTGGAGCGATAGCACAGCAGGTAGGGCGTTTGCCTTGCAATCGGCCAATCAGAGTTCGAATCCCAGCATCCCATATGGTCCCCTGAGCACCGCCAGGGGTAATTCCTGAGTGCAGAGCCAGGAGTAACCCCTGTGCATCGCCAGGTGTGACCCAAAAAGAAAAAAAAAAGATGGATGTATGGTATGAATAGAATGTTTCTCTCCTCCCCAATCAGATGTTGAAACTCTTGATGCCCAAGTAACAGTTTTGGGAGATGGGAGTTTGGAGGATGGCGGTGGTTAACGTGATTTTGAAATGATTATGAGGGTGGGCCCCCGGAGATGGTATTAGTGTTTAGGTAAGAAGAGATTGGAAATCTTTCTTTCTCCTTTGGAGGAGGGTCATTTAGAAGACAGATGTCTGTAAGCTGGAAAGTGACCTCTCACCAGTAGATGAGTGAATCTTCCGGCACTTTGATCGTGTACTTACCAGCCTCCAGATGGTGAGAAATGAATGTTTTCTGTTTAAGTTTACTGGATGTCATTTTGTTTTTGCACTCTGAGTTGACTAAAACAGAGTAGTGATCATTACATGATCTTGGCCTGAGCAATTCTCTATATATCTTAGTAGAACAAATTAGCTACACTCATATAATTAATTGTACACATTAAGGTATGCCCAATTTCCTGCTTAGTTTCATTTTGTTCTCCTAAAGGAAGAGAACAAATTTTAGCTTTTAACATTTACTAACATGGCTTAATTTATTTTTTCTCATAATGCGCTTTATTGTTTTTAAAGCTGTTAAGAAAATATGATTTTTTTTCTTAAAATTTCCTCCAGATTATCTTTCTAGATGAGAATTTTTAGTTTCAGTGTTTAGGAGCACTAAATAATCAGCTATCTTGTATTAAAACAATAATTTACTGATCTAATTTTATGACATTTTTTATTCATCTTTACTATGTCATGGTAGTTGACAATGTATATCATTAAGCTGTCAGTAATTTTTTCGCACAATTTTTATGTATCAATATATTTACAGTTTTTCTTCTCCTCTGTCATACCACCGCTATATCCATGCTGTAAACACATAATTTGTTGCTACCAAATTTGCTTTAAACACGGGGTTCCAAGCTGTAATTCTTAGACCAGATGCAATCTATAAGTTAAGAAAGTTTTTTTTTTAGTGCCTATAACTGGCCGGAAAACTCATAAGAGAAGCATTCCATGACTTGTGAAAATTATGTTACATTAAAATTTTTGTGACTTTCAATAAAGTTTTTATTGGACCAGTGAGATTGCTCATTTATTTAATGCTACTGGCTCCTTTCACACAGAGTTGAGCTATTGGGATAGAGGTTGTTTGGTCTGTAAAATTTAAGACCCTTCTGCTTACTGTTTGACCACTTTAATTATGTCATAATAAATTGAGTAATTTCTACGTGCCAGATATAGCAGTAAGTTGTGTTTAGTACTTTTCATGCTTCATTTTAATTAGTCCACACAACAAGTATATAGTAATACTTATTCTTTCAGTACATTGGCACAGAATATATCCACTTCTTTGTGTCTTTAATTTAGTAATGTCTTATATTTTCAGTGATTAGATGTTTCACCTCCTCTGTAATACCTCCAGAATCTTTTGTTTGTTTCTTTTGGGATCATACTTGCTGATATTCAGGGGTTACTTCTGGCTCTAGACTCAGGAATCCCTCCTGGCAGTGCTCAGGGGACTCTATGGAATGCTGGAAATCAAACCCAGAACAGCTGCATTCAAGGCGAGCACCTTATCCTCTGTACTATCTCTCTGGCTCCTCCAGAATCTTTTTAAATGTACTATTAAATGGCATTGTTTTCTTGATCCACCTTTATTTTATTCATTGCCTACAAAAATGCAATGGACTTAGCGTGTTTATTTTGTATCCTATCACTTTCCTGACCTCATTTCTTTCTAGTACTTTTTATTGTGGAAACTTTAGGGTTTTCTCTACATACTGTCATGCCATTCATAAGTAATGGTAGTTACACGTCTTCAGTTTGATTTTTTTACATATCTTTTTTGTTAGTTTGTTTGTTTTATGGGGAGCCTCACCCAGCAGTGCTTTATACTGTTTCTGCCTCCATGCACAAAGGTCTTTCTTGCAGGACCCAGAGGACCACATAGTGCTAGGGATGGATCCAGGACCAGCGACATGCAAGGAAGTGCCTTAAACCCCAGGTACTATTTGCATTTTTAGCTACTCTTTTTCTTATTAAATTGCTCTGGCTAGGGCTTCCTAAACCATGTTGGAAAACTAATAGTATAAGTGGACACCCTAGGCTTGCTCAAGATCCTAAAGGAGTTCAAAGAGTTAGTTCAATCAGCTTTTCACATTTGTTTCTGCCTTTTTCTTGTAATGGTTTCCCCTGAGGATTCTCTTTATTTCTTTGCTCTTGTTTTCTAAATGTTTCTTCTTCAAATTTCTATTTTGTGTTATTGTAAGGGCTGTATCAAACTTACTCATTTTATTTTAATTAGTTTATTTTATTTGGGGTCACATGCAGCAGTGCACAGGGCTAACTCCTAGTTCTGCACTCAGAGATCACTCCTAGTGGGACTTAGAAGACCATACGGGGTGTCAGAGATTGAATCCAGGTGCCCTATATTCTTTCTATATTTAAAAGTCATTTTTTGGGTTGTGAAGATGATCTCCACTCATCATTATATGTCCACACAGGTTCTCTCTCCTTCTTTCCTCTCTTTATGTTTTGTTGTCTCAGAACACCACTGTTTATTCTTTTACTGTTAGATTGTTACTTAGCCCTTGCTCATTTTATTACATGCTTTTGTTTCTTCTCATATGGAAGAAGGACTTTTAATATTTTTTTGTAGAACAGGTCTGGTGGTGGTAAACTGTATTAGTCTTACAATTATCTTAAGGTTTGCTGGGAGCCAAATGGTTGGCTAATGAGATCGCAATACATTTCCAGAATCAAAGATCACCCTACCCCCCAGAAGGAAGATGGGACTTATCATCTAGATGGTCCAGTTAGCACCAGGCTACATTCCATGCTTCCTCGAATCCACCCACTGTGAATAACAGAATGCCAGACTAAGTGCACTGGTCCCCTAGGTCTGTTTTCCCTTCCTACCCAAGACACCTTAAAAATCCCTCTGAGCCTCCTCCAGATTGCAGCTCAAGCCCAACCTTAGTAGAGGTCACTAGGGCCTGCCTGGGAGTGCATCCCAATAATCATCTCCTGTTTCTTCATTTTTCTTATATCTGTCTTTCTGTCTGCGCCAGGTGAGGCCCCAGACCTTTAAACTATCAGGAAAACTCTTTATTTCTGCATGATCTTGAAGTGATAATTTTGCAGGGTAAAGTATTCTTCTTGGCTGAAAGTTATTATTTCATAGTCTGAATACATTATTAGATCCTCTTCCAACCTGTAAGGTTTTTGCTGAGAAGTCTGAAGAAAGTCTTTTATAATGAATTTGCTTTCTGTTTCTCCTGGTAATGTCAGTGTTTTTATGTCACTGACTTTGATAATTTAACAATAATCTGTCTTAATGTAGGTCATTTCGGAGTCAGAAATGTGGGTTCCTTTCTCCTCTCTAGACTTCAGGGGTTCTTTCTCAAGTTTCAGGAAGTTCTCACTTATTTTATTTTTGAATATGTTTTATATCTTCCCCACCTTCTGGAATTCTCATGATCTTGCTATTTACCTTTCCAATAGAGTTTGATAATTCTTATGAATCTCTCTAAGTTTTCCTAAATTTTATCTGTCTTCTCCATATGAGTTATTGCTGTTTATATCTTTTCTTGCATGCATTGGGTCTACTAGCATGTTTTCCATGTTCAGTTGCAATTTATTCCATATGCTCTTCAATGATTCTCTCTCTCTCTCTCTCTCTCTCTCTCTCTCTCTCTCCATCTCTCTTTTTATCATGACGGGGAAGGAGAGGTCAATGATTAGAAGATAAAAATCTGAGCTTGAACACAATCTTACCAGTGGAGGGTGGGAAGGCAGCAGATCAGAAGGAGCATTCCTTTCTATGCCCCATGCCTTCCTCATGACCCCTATTTGTGCCCAAAGTATTTAGTTATTTTATTCTAGACAACGGTTTGACCTTTATGTTATGTTCTGAAGAAGGTCACTGAGGGGATGCATTCAATCCAGCTGCCACTTGCCTAAACTGAAGGACTCATTTTGATTTTTTCTCTTTTTGTCAATAGTACAGACTTTCACCCCTGTCTAGAAAGCCACTGATACTGTTGACAATTATTTCCGGCAGGGTCAAGTTTATCATCAGTAATGGCAGCTGCTGTGCCCCAGGCCATGCCAGGAATATCTTCACCTCTTGGTTCTCCTTTCCAATTCTGTGCCGTAGTCACCCCCGTTTTTGACATTCAGATGCATGCATTTCTCAAGCAAAACAAATGAGCTGATGACTTCTCTGGGCTATGAAACTGATCTCTAGTTTTACTTTAGCAAGGACCCTTGTTTGCTGGTGTATACTTACTTCATCGTTGTTCTGGGAGTTCTTTTCTGTCTGACTATACAGAAATGCTTGCTGACCTCTCCTTTTATAACATACTCTCCCTCACCTTTCAAAAATTAGAAAAGAAATAAGTGTCTTTTACAGTCCCCTTAACTTTGACCTACTTGTGGAGCTGCTCAGGTTTGAGACATTTTGGTGTACTTCTGACACTAAGCAGGTACTCTCACTTTGCTTTCCTCCACCGCAAAGAGGCAGACGGCCACTGATTGTTACTGTGGTAGGGGACAAAAGGATTTCCTTATGATCCTGGCCTTATCTCTGTCCCAGGAATTCCCTGAGCCTGGGACTGCTGGCTGGGTTTTTTTTTTTTTTTCTCTTTCAAAGGGTCTGCCTCTTTTTGGTCTGCCAGTGTAAACTCTGGCTTTGTTGCTGGTACAACTTGTGAAGGGAGTTCCTTGATCTTTTCAAAGTGGTACCCCACATGATCCCTGTATCACTGTATCAGTGTATCACTGTCATCCTGTTGTTCATTGATTTGTTCAAGGGGCACCAGTAACGTCTCCATTGTGAGACTTGTTGTTACTGTTTTTGGCATATTGAATACCCGGCACTATAGATAGGATTAAAGAGCTGGAACTGGTTGTTGACTCCCAGCCCCTTGGCTGTTTTCTTGCACTTTCCTCTATCCTTTAATATTTCCTTCTGCTTTCATTAGTTGGTTTAAGTTTGTTTGTTTTGCTACCATGCCCAGCCATGCTCAAGGCTTATTCTTGGATCTGCATTCAAGGGATCACTCCTGGCAGGGCTCAGGGGACCTTTTAGGGGACTGGGGATGAAACCCGGATCAGATATGTGCAAGGAAAATGCCCTACCCACTGTATTATATCCCGCCCAATTTAGTAGGTATGTTTTTATTTATTCACTTATTGAATCACAATGGGACACCGTTACAAAGCTTCAAATTAGGTTTCAGTCTTACAATGATCAAACATCAGCTTGGTCAATGTACTCCACCAGTGTACATTTTCCACCACCAATGTCCCCAGTATTCCTCCCGCCAACCCTACCCTGCCCCACCCCCTGCCTCTATGGCAGAAAATGTCCTTCTTGCTTTCTCTCTACTTTTGGGCATGACGGTTTGCAATACAGATACTGAGAAGCCGTCATGTTTGGTCCTTCAGTAGGTGTTTTTGCCTCTGCTCTTGACCCTGATCAATCTTTCTTAGGAGCTCCTTGTAAACATTGTGGGGAAAAGCCTGTGAGTTTTCCCACTCTGTGGGTCTGTACTCTCATGATCGATTGTGTTTGGGCTTTCTTCAGCTTGTTAAAAACTTCAGCTGAATTCGTCCTCATTTGTGAGGCACTCCTTGCTCTTCTGCTTGTGCTCACGTGCTCTGCCATAGGTGGCTGATTTTTTCAGTTTGGAGGTCTGTAAAATTTACTATTAGTATTTGTATGCAGTTAACTCATCCTATGTGATCTGTAATTCTCATGAATCTACCTGAGGAAGAAAATATATCCCCAGTTGGGAAAACAGACTTTGAAAGCGTTTTTGCAGCCTGGTTAATTTTTGGTACTTATTTGCACATTTGAGCAGGTATTTGCTTAGGCAGACTGTCTTTTTTGCTGCTGCTTATATTTCAAATTAAAATCCAATTTAGGGACTCATTTGAGTGAATCTGTAACATGGCAGACTAAGCTAACACAGAACCTCTCCCATTATAAACATCATGATATGCCAGATAAACTTAACAATTAAAAAACCATCTAGAGTTTAAATAGCAGACAAGAAAGTGTAATGTTCAGGTGCCAGAAATGAAAAGGGAAAGAAAGCTGCAGTAGTGATATTGAGCTGACACCTTGGTAAAAGCGAGAGGAAGAAGATGAAAATGGCACCAAGCGGTCCCAGATTTAGATTTAGAAATAAACCCCATGGTTGGAAGCAGTGCAGGGAAAGGGTGGGGGTGGGGGTGGTGAAACATTGAACCACATAATCCACATACCCTAACTATTAGCACGGTAGCACTGTCCTCCCGTCCCGTTGTTCATCGATTTGCTCAAGCGGGCACCAGTAACGTCTCCATTGTGAGGCTTATTGCTACTGTTTTTGGCATATCAAATACACCACGTATAGCTGGCGAGGTTCTGCCATTTGGGCAGGATACTCTCGGTAGCTTGCCGGGCTCTCGAAGAGGGACAGAGGAATCGAACCCGGGTTGCCTGTGTGCAAGGCAAATGACATAACATGCAGTTGGTTCATGAAGCTTTCAAGAAGTGTAAATAGAAGCTCCTAAGTTAGGCACACCAGAGAAAGTCAAATGAAAGAGCACTCTTAAGGAACGCTCCTCAGGTTGGAGAGAGATTTTAATGGACTGAGCACATGTTTGTATGCAGGAGCCCCCAGTTAAAATCCTGGTACCACATGGTCTCCTGAGCACCACTGGAAGCAATCCTAGAGCACAGAGAAGGAAGTAGCCCCTGGTACAGAGAAGGAAGTAGCCCCTGGTACTCCCAACCCAAACCGAGACAAAATAAAGAAAATTAGCAGTGCTCTTCATCTGCATTAGTTTGTTATTGAACAAAGTAATATCCCCCAAAGGTGCTGCTGACAATTAAACATTACCTACAGAACGTGTGAAGAGGAGATGGAACATTGACTGTATACTCACGACAAACCATTGTGTGAACTATCCCTATGTTTTGATCAGTGACAACAGAAATTCAGAAAGAAATTATGACAGAAAATAAAATTGATACAGAAACAATGAGACTACAACATAAGCATATTGTAGCTATTAAAATATGCTTTTTAGCAATAGGCAGTATGGGAAAGAGCATAGCACGGAAAAATACAGGTGAATTCGAAAGCAACTATTAGAAAATGTGAGAAAGGATGATGAATTTGCAGAGCACTTGGCAGTACTCAGGGGGCGGCATGGTGCCTGGGATTGATTTAGTTAATTTCAGGGTCAGGAGTTAATTCAGGGCTAGGGTGTCTTCCTTCATGCACTTGACCCTGCTTTGTTTCCTTTTACCATATACTCCCCAACTCCCCAGCATTGCCAGGTTTGGCCTTGAAGACCCCCAGTGCTGTGGGTTGCCATGGTAGTCCCTGGCACATCAGGGCTTAGAAGCACCAGGTCTGTGGGCCCTTGCATTAGACAGCTTCCCTGTTGACTTTCTTACTTCCAGGAGTTGGCCCTGGGCTCTCTGAGCACTGCTTGGGAGCACCCCCTTAAAATAGTCTAACAAATCATACCACATCATACTAGAATGGAAAATAGCACTAACACTAACGTGCAGGTATGATATACTAACTGTACAGCCAGCAAAAGGTAACAGTAATGAATGTAGTGTGTGATTTGACCCAACAGGGAGAAATCTGGAGGTTCAAAATGGGGTGTCCATGTGTTGGACTGGGGACTGAGGCTGGGAGATGGGAGGTATAGTAGAAGAGTGAAGTCAAGTCACACCCATTAGCTTCAGCTCTTCTAGATCCAGCAAGGTATGTAGGTTCTTTTTTTAATTTTTTTTTTGGCCTGGCTCTGCACTTAGGAATTACTCCTGGCAGTCCTTGGGAGACCATATGGAATGCCAGGGATCGAACTCGGTTCGGCCATGTGCAAGGCAAAAGCCCTATATACTGTACTATAATATTGGCTCACAGTAGGTTCATACCCATGTAATTCTGTTTCCTTGCCACAGCTTCTGTGGTGGAGGGTAGTGTGTAGCTGTGGCTGATGCAGATGTTGTGAAATACAGTAGTATGCTTCACTGCCTGACCTAGCACTTTTCCTATCAGGTGATGCCTTGTAGGCTTTGGAAACATCCCAAACCTATGTGCCCTTTCAAATTAAAGCTATATTTTCTACAGCCATTACAGCACTATTGATTCTAGAGAAAAATCTTGATCCAAATGCCTAATTAGGTCATTTCTTTTTTCTGAGCTTAACACCCTTATGAGCTCTCTTAGCTGTTTCTGAATCTGTTGGACACGTCTTACATACAGAGGCCCAAAGTGAATTGAGACAAATGCCTTCAGACAAGGCTCCGAGCTATCCTGATTCGATTCAGAGACATAGTTCTGGGAAGTCATTCAGTGGCGCTGCTCTCGCTGTGGGTGGCTCTTGTGGCTACTGCAAATCAGATGTCTTCAGAGGGAAACTCCTGAGTTCCTCAGGTTAGCAAAACACACAGCTTCATAATTCAAGCTTTGGAAATGCTGGTGATACCTATATTTGTCTCTAAACTTTCTGCTTTTCTTTTTCCTCCTTATGTCCCAAATGCCGTAGCTCACTGTCTGGTATATTGATAAATATTTTCATATTTATTCATAATTATTTAATAAATATTGAATAAATATTTCATATTCATCCATAAAAGAATTATTCATATTTCTTTTCCTTCAGTTTTAGATTCCTCAAGAAATATCTTCTCCTTCCTTCAGCCTAGGTTAAGTTCACCTGTGCTGCTTCTTTTGGGGGTGGGGGAGATGGAGCCGTGGCACACATCTGATGATACCCAGGAATTACTCCTGGCGGTACTCAGGGGACCATGTGGGATTCTGTGGATCAATCCCAAGTCAGCTGTATGCAAAGCAAACACCTTACCTACTATACTATCACTCCAGCTAACCTCTTCCCTCCATGATTCTATACTACCTTATTTCTGCCTCCTCCCCTATAAATTCATGCAAAAACAATGTATGTGTAAATTTAATTCATGGTAATTGTATGTGTGGCATGAAAGGGTATGAAATTATGGGGCAAGAGCACCAAGGGGGTAGAGAAGACTTGTGTATAATTTAGTGTAGCTTCTTAAACTGTGGGTTGTGAAAAATTCATTGTAAAGCTACCGTGGCATACTCGATATGCCAAAGACAGTAACAACAAGTCTCACAATGGAGACATTACCGGTTCCTGCTCGAGCAAATCGATGAGCAATGGGATGACAGTGATACAGTGATACAGTGAAAGTAAATTTATGATTATCAGTGTTTGATTTTACACCTATTTCAGATACTCAGAGTCATGTGAAAATTCTTAGGAGGGCAAAAAGGGATTATGAGTTTAAAAAAAGATTAAGAAGACTGGAAAAAGATCCTCACGCATGAGATATGTTTTTTAACAAAAAAATGGAGAGCATGGAGAGATGGTCCAGTGGGTATGGCGTTAGCTTTGCATGCAATCAACCTGGGTTTGATCCCTGGCACCACTACGGTTCCTGGACCAGCACAGAGCCAGGGGTAAGCCCCAAACATTGCCAGGCATGGCTCCCAAGCCAAACAAATAATAGCAACAATAGAATGAGTTTAAAAGAGGGAGTTGATCCTAAGGATAATTAAGAAAACATGGTCTAATCCAGAGAAAACAAGTGTAAATGTCCTGAAGCAGTAATGATCTTCATGTTGTGGAAACAGTGAGTTTAGTGTGGTTGGAACAGGGTGAATGAGAGAAAGGCAGTAGAAGATGAAGTTAAAGACTCTTTTATTTTTGGTCCAGCGCTGTCACATTGGTTGTTCCCATTGGACTGCACAGGGCCTAAGGAGACTAAGCTGGGTATGGGGAACATGGATCTCAGGACTTTGGTCCAGTCCTAGCGTTCCCACCCTGTGACACCAGGCTTCCCAGGTCACTAAGGAACTTGGGACCTGGTGCTGAGTAGCCATAGCTGTTTCAGGATTCCAGGCCGCTCCCAGGATTAACCCTCCACAAGACTCTCCTAACAGCATCAGAACAGTCTAGTCCAGGAGTCTCAGCCCCAGAGGTCCCAGAGGTGCTCATGTGTTTGAAGGGCAGTTCTGTGGTTACTGCCTGGGAACTGGCTCCAGACAGCTGGGTCAGTGCCAGCCCCTTTCTGTACTCTGGGCTGGTCAGGCCTGTAAGGACCAAGGCAGTCAGAAATACTCACAGAAAAGCCAGGTCGGTCACTCTCAGAACTTGTAGCTGCAGCTGTGAGAACTCTCTTGACTCCCTGCTTGAAGACGATGAGTCGTGTTCATGGAAGCAAACAGGATACTGAAGTTAGTTCTCGGTGCCTGTTCCAGGTTGGGGCTGAGACTTGCTCTCTGAACGTCTTTGGATTTTACTTTTAAATCTACAGGAGGGTTTTTTTTTTAAAAAAAAAACTTTAAAGTCACAGGAAGAAGATTTTTGTGAACAAACTTTTACTGCCATGTTGACTGTAGACAGAAGCTTAGAGAGATACTCCCGAGAAAGAATCTAGAGCTCAGTTGATGGTGGTCAAGATTCCAGATCCCCTTGGAAGATAGCCATCAGGATTTGATGGAAGTTTGGATATATACATGAAATAGCATCTGACCCAAGTGTCTGTAAAGATGAAACTTGACTGAGATTAGGAAGGCCATAAGAGAACCTGAGAGGGTGGGGTTACGTCTGGGAAGAAGGGGTAATATCTAGGGAGAACATGGGTTTGGGACACACTGACATTACCTATTAACCTATTAATCTAAATGAAGATCTTGAGATAGCAGCTATTTACAAAATTTGGAATTCAAGGGAGAAGTCCAGGAATGAACTATAAATAGGGGAACTATGAGCATCTAGATGGTATTTGGAGAATCTCCAGATTCTCCATCTCCATTCGCCATCTGGAGAATGAAAAGATATGAAGTTTGATGATTCAGCTCTCAGTAATTCCAAAATTTAAAGGTTGAGAAGATGAGAAAGCATGAGCCAGGGAAGAAAGTAAAAAAAGAGTGTGAGCAGAGGCCAAGTCAATAAGCCTTTTAAGAAGAATGGGAAGGATTGAAACGTTGATGGGGAAGTAAGGTCGTCACCTGTGAACTGTCTTCAGGCAGTATAAAAGGCCTTGGTGTTCCTGACACTGGGTTGAAATAATAGGTAAAAGCTTTATTCAAGTACAGCATGTAGGGATGCTTGCATTGCACCCGGGTGATACGGTACAAACCCTAATGTACCTGTGTGACCCATAAACAGTGTGATCCCTAAACAAATACCAAAGAGAGCTTTGTTTGAACAGGTGGAGCTGAGAGGAGGTGGTATAGAGACAGTAGAAATGACATTTTCAGAGAAATTTTTCTTTCAAAGGGAACAGGAGTTGTTGGGTAGCTACAGGAAAATGGCTTATTCAAGATGCTTAAAATCCTGTGTCTGGGTCTGTAAAAATAGTACAGAAGGTAAAACACTTGCTCTTTATGTGGCTGACCCCATTTCAAATCCCTGACACCACATGTAGTGCCATGAAGCACTCCTGAGCTCAGAGCCAGGAAGAGCGCCTGAGCACTGTAAGTGTGGGCTCCAGACACAAAAGTTATAAAATAAATCTCTGTGTCTGTAAAAATGGTAAGATTTATGTACCCTGGAAACATTGTCCATCTGTAGACAGCTTTTTTGGCTAGTGCAATGCTTGACTCAAGGTCTAATTCAGTATTTCTTGAACAAGCACAACATTTGGGGTAAAAATTATTACCAAATCTTAGTCATGGCTTAAAAATATTTTCTATATAAGGGCTGGAGAGATAGCACAGTGGGTAGGGCGTTTCCCTTGCACGCGGCCGACCCGGGTTCAAATCCCAGCATCCCATATGGTCCCCTGAGCATGGCCAGGGGTAATTCCTGAGTGCAGAGCCAGGGTAACCCCTGTGCATCGCCAGGTGTGACCCAAAAAGCAAAAGTAAAATAAAATAAAATAAAAATAAAAAAAATATTTTCTATAGATAGTGTCCTTTTTTCTCTTAAATTGAACAAGAATATATATTTTAATACTGAAAGAAACAATGAGAAATCAAATATATCTGCTCACCAGTTTCCCAGCTGACTCAGTTATTTATGTTAAGCGCCACATACTAACTTTATTTCAGAAATGTTATGCAATCTGGAAAACACAAATTGCTAAAATTACTTGGTATAGGTAGTTATATAATTTATATATATAATTATATATAATATAAATTATATATATAATTATCTAAAGTGAATTTTTTTTAAATCATAAAGTATGGAAAACGAATGCATTTTTTTCAACAAAGTGAGTTTTAAGTGTGTAGAACATGAGGAAACCACCAAAAATTGTTAAGGAGATATTTGTAATGTCATAGCTGTGAAAGGTCAATGCATTGATTGCCAAGTGATGGCATACATTTACTTGATGGAACATGTTTATTTGATCTGAGGATAATCAATTCATAGTTCAATAGTTTCTAAACTTGACATTTTGAAGAACTACAGAGATAAAGTCAAGGAAGATAAGAATAAAACATGTAGTTTGAGCGCATATGCTGCTTGAGCCCATGTGCTGCTTGTGCCCACATGGGCGAGCACATGTGTCGCCCGCATCTCCCCTCTTGAGATGTGTACTTTCATGCTTTCATACTTTTGTGTCTAAAGCTCGGTTATGTGTAGGGGCTTCATCCACCCTTGGTGAAGCCCACGTTCTCCCTTGAGCACATTATTCTTACTATATCTCTCACCCACTTATCCCTTCCTCCCTCCCTCAGTAACCTCTGAATAAAATCAATTTACTTAAAAAAAACAACAACAACATGTAGTTTGAAGAGAGGGTGGGACTCCTTAGCTGTGTTTGATAGGTAATTGAGAGAAAATCTTGAGCAGGACAATGAAACATTCTGAGTTGTATATTAACTAACAGGGAAATTTGAAATAAGGAAATTAACTGAATATGAGAGAATCTTTGTTTTATAAACAGTACTCTGGAGTATTTTATTACAGAAGTTTCAAGGTGAAACGAATTAGGAATACTTGGGATTTCCAAACACTGAGTTCAAAATGCTAAAAGATGCTTCTTTTCTGTAGACTATAATATGTAAATTTTGCAAAGTTTTGTGGAATATTCAGATCATGGAATTATCTTTTTAAAGGAATCTGTGATTCTTTAGAACCATTTGACAATTATGGACTACACTATTGTGTTAATCCAGGTGGCATGATCTGAACTGCTGGAGAAGTTATGGGAATGGAAAGAGAGGTAGTAAAATAGGTAGTGAAATAGGAAAAGGAAACAGTCAAGAAAAAATATGTTGGTTCAAGAAACTAATGAATTTATTTTAGCACCTCATTAACTTTGAAGTACTGGTAGATGACCAATCAGAAATTTTTGCTTTATTTTTTGGGGGTAGCCTCCCAAACAAGGCTTGGTCAGTCCAAAGGCACTCCCAGTGATGCCTGGCCAACCACCCAGGTGGTTTGGTGTTTGGCCTGGCTATGTGGTGATACTCAGAACCAACAATTCTGGGGAGTAGCAGGACCATACTCAGCAGTACTGAGGGATCTCAGAACTATCCCCCGTAGTGTGTGTGTGTGTGTGTGTGTGTGTATGTGTAAGGGTGTGGAGAGTTGGGGTACACAGTTATAGAACTCAAACTCAAGGCTTCACGCATGCAAGCCATGTGCTCCATGTGCATTAAACTATCTCTCTAACCCCTACGTGTTAACTTTGACGTGGGAAAGTATTTATAGCTGGAAAGAACCTTCACAGGCACAGACCCTGCCACTCAGGATGAGAGAATAGTTTGCATGAATTAGGGATATTAAAGAAGTAATACCTACATATATAGTTCTCAGAAAAAAATGTAGGATGTTGTAGGTGTTTAGGGAAACCCCTACAATATGTGGATCAGCATACTTTGCTAGTGGATGCTGTGGGGTAACACGTATTTTGAGAAGATGTGAAATTATACTCTGAATTCTTCTAATCTCTAGAGTAAGTCTTCTAGACCTTATTGCCTTGGCAGAAATTAACTTGCAAAAGAGAAAGAGATAGACCCCACGCTCCTCTAATGAACCTGCTCTCTGCCTGCCAGCTTGAGGATATGGTGAGGAGGCAGACTGCACGCCAGATAAAGAGCATTCAGTGCAAACGGAACTTTGCCCGAATTTTGATTTTAAACGTTTCAGCTTCTGATCCTTTGAGAAAATTTCTGTTGTGCAAGATCTCCCAACCTCTCCCCTGACATAGACATCGCCCCCACCAAATTTATGGCAAGTACTTGAAAGGAAGTACCACTTTAAGTTTAAGAGCAACATTTTAAGTTTTCAAACTGACATGTACAAATAAAACTTAAAAAAAGTTCTGTCTCCTTAGTGTTTTAATGCAGAATGGCAACAAAAGAGAATGCTACTTTCAGAAATCCTGACTTACTTAGAATATTTGGATCCTCAGTGTTTGATGACAAGCCAGGGATTCCTCCCTGTTTTAGCTGTCATCTTGCCTGTGTGTATTACTTCACCATGACCCCCTGGGTCCACATCTTGATTACAAGCCAAGGTTCCCTGCTTCTCTCCTTGGCACTCGCAAAGGTCTACCTCCTGGGCGTTCTTGTGAACCACAGTTCTCAAAGAAGCATTTGTTTTGGAGAACTCTGCCTGTCAGCACTTGCAGGTGTATCAGGGAAAGTATAGGAATTTGGAGGCTGACTGAAGGGCTGAAAAGCAGAACCATCAGAAGCAAAACCTTTAGAAAAACCAGAAAACTGAGATTAAACACGACACAACACAATATGCCTCTTGTTGTATTAATCTTTTGCATAATTAGGTCTACCTGCATTTGTGTTTAGAAGGAAATGCATGTTCTCAAAACATGTTGATGCATTTTCAAGGTCAGAATGTGGAGTTTGGAAGAAAAATATGGAGCAGACGGGAGGCTCATAGGAAAATTCAGTGAGCCAGCTCTTCCCAGATGGTCACCTTTATATTGGGTATTTTTTTTTTTTTTGGTAACTTGTGAATTAAGCACCTGTGTTTTCTTCAACTCCTTTTTTGCCATGTGAATTCTTACATTTGGCATTTTAATTGCTAATAGAAACAATATATCCTGACTTTTAAACAAAAACATATTTTTATTTATTTTTAATGTAATAACTCATTTATATTTGTAATTCCTATAAAAGTAAATTTGAATTTTACAGTTTATTGGTTGGTATAATAGACATGCAAATACAGTGGTTTGACTCACATAATGATTGATTTCCTTTTGCATTTTTCAAAAGACTGGCTTGAGTAAATTTTAAAATAAATTTAATTTAGAAATATGCACTTCAGGGAGTGTGTGGTGACATATTGTGTTATGCAGAAAACCAATCATGAACTGTATTTTAAACCATAGTGCTTAAAATAAAATGTCCATAATATACATGGCATATTCTATATAGATTGTACTTTTGAAAGGAGATCTTGCTAGTATATTTGAAATGTGGTTCTTGATAAGAACTGACTTATTACTTCCACATCTATTTCAGTTTAAAATGTTATTTGTTAGCAGGTCACATGCAAATATGTTTTCTACTCTACCACTTAACTTCCCCTTCCACACACACAGAGGATCAAGTTTTTTAAATAGATAATAATTTTTATTAGTTTTTTGAGTCATTGTTTTTGAGTATATATAATTTGAACTTGTTCAATTACAGAAATGTCAAAAAAATGTAATTAGACTAATTATTGTGAACAACTTTAAAAAATAAAATTAAATTATAAACAAGACGGACTCCATCAGTATTAGTAAACCAACACAGTAATTACCTCCTTTTTTGTTGTGTATATACATTAATAAATACTGACATTAAGATACATGTAAAAGGAAAGGACACATAAAAAAAGATGTCAAATAATTTTTGCATTAGAATTATAATGTGTTTCAAGGGGCTGAAGCAATAACACAGCAGGTAGGGCGTTTGCCTTGCACTCGGGTTCGATTCCCAGTATCCCATATGGTCCCCTGAGCACCACCAGGGGAAATCCCTGAGTGCAGAGCCAGGAGTGACCCCTGTGCATCGCCAGGTGTGACCCAAAAAGCAAAAAAAAAATGTGTTTCAAGCATTAATAAAATGTAATGAAACTCTTGCACCTGGTTATGATATTCAGTGAATGTGTAATTAAAGACAAAGCTACTTATTAAATTATGGCAGGAATGTTTTTTGTTAATACCACTTGAAAAATAATTCCTTTCAAGTTAAAGTAGTTTATATATGAGTAATTTGTCTTGCATTAAAAATGTGAATACATGCGCAGGTTTATTATCAGAATCTCACTTATCTTGCTCAAACAAAGATAGGCTTATTTAATCATTTCTTAATGAAATGAAACTAAGCTATTCACTATAAATTCAGGATCTCTTTGAGCATGTCATTTCAGGTTTATTGCATTTGCTTATTTCATGTCAATTAGACTTAATGACACATGATTAGAGAAAGTACAAGTATTTTTAAAAGGACACCTAGTAGTATGTATGATTGATTCTTTTCTCTCTGACAAGATATTAATTTTTAATCTGAATTATAACAGCTGTTTTTAGACATTTATATTGTTACTTTGTGAAATTTAATTATTTATGCTTAGAGTATACACTGAAAGTTTAAACTTCTATTCCAAATAACCTTCTTGAAATGACATCTTAAGAAGTGTTTCTAGTAAATGATTAGTCAATGAAAAGTATTTTAAATAATGTGTGTCAAGTGCCATTTAGTCAATCAATTGTATCCCAAAATTCCTCTTCTGTTTCATTCCCATAATTTATTTAACATGTATTTAATCAGTGCCTGCCATAGTACAAGTCTTACACTGGGCAACGTCACCAAAATAGCAACAACAACAAAATCATGGTTCTTGCTCAAAAACTACAAAATAGAGACAGTCAAATAATCATGGAAATAGTGTAAAATTACAATAATGATGAAAATTAAGGACGAGAAACTAATGGTACTATGAAAGAACCCAGACACATAGTGGGCCTTTATTTTATTTATTTATTTTTATTTTCTATAATGGTACTTTATTAGTTATTACTGTTGCTAACTTAGAGATTCAGTTTCATTTTATTTGACTTTTTAAAATTTTTTAAATTTTTTTATTTTATCACCATGTGGAAAGTTACAGAGTTCTCAGGTTTATGTCTTAGTTATACCATATTCAAACACCATCCCTTCACCAGTGCCCATATTCCACCACCAAAATCCCCGGTATACCCCCCGTCCCCCACCCCAACTGTATAACTGATGAATTTCACTTCATTTTCTCTTCACCTTGATTATGTTCCATATTTCAACACAAAACTCACTATTGTTGTGGGAGTTATACCCCCAAACAAGATAACCCTATTAAGGAAGCATTTGATAATTAGTTTTCCATTAAAAGATTGTATGTTTTCAGGTTTTAGAAAAGGTCGCGAGGCTGCGTTAGCGGCCGCGCGGCTCGGATGTGTCCCAGTCACGAATCCCGGAGCCGTGTTAGTTGCTGCTCAGTGTCACCAGGGCTCCATCTGGAGAAGGTGTGCTGGCTGCATCTCCTCCTTCCAGCTCCCTGGTGTTGTTGGCCCCAATTCGGGTCCGGAGCATTTTCCGGGCCGTGTTGCTCACCAGAATGCCTGCCGCTTCTCTGTTGATTGTAGTGGGCCTTTAGTAATAGGTGCTGACTGGGTGAATTAAATAGCTGGATCAATTAAGAAGGATAGCATGTAGAATTGTATTGAGCAAGCTTCCTTGCAGAAGGTATGACACCTTAGAACATAATGTTTGGCTGACAAAGAATGGAGGAAGGAGAATTATTAAAAAGAGAAGAAAAGCTTTATGGAGTAGAATACTGGTGATAAAATTTTAAAAAATGCAAAAGCAAAAAAAGTGAGTTTTAATAAGTTTCCAAAGTTATTAAAGGTACAAAAAAATTGGAGTGGTGGTTTTTTTTTTAATTCATATGTGGTTATCTGGATGGAAATCTAAAAGAATCTACAAAAAAATAACAAAACCTGCTAAAATAATGGGATAGGATTATGTTAACATTGAAATACCAATTGCATTTTTATATACTAGCAATGGAAGTTGCAAAGCAAAATGACAATATTTTCAATAATTTGAAAATCATTTGAAAAAATGTGCACCAAGCCATAAAACATTACTGAGAGAACGATCATAAAAGGAATAACATTGTATGCTCATGTATTGGAAGACCTACACTTTTTCAAAATCATTAATATATCTTCAACACAATTACAGTGAAAATGGCAACAAGCTCATTACAAAATTTATAGAAATGCAGAAGGCATAGAAAAGCAAAATTGGAAGGTCAACACTAAAAAATTAAGTAACTAGGCTATCTGTATGTCTTTTATGAGAAAGTTCAGCTTTTTAATAAAGCTATTTTACTTCTTTCGTTGTGGTTGAGTTTTGTGAGCGCTTTGTATACCTTGGTTATTAGCTCTTTGGTAGATGTGTGGTGTGCAAATATTTTTTCTACCATTCAGTAGACTGTCTTCCTGTGAGAGTGATGGTTTATTTTATAGTGCAAGAACTTTTATTTTACGTAGGTCAATCCATTTATTTTTGCTTTTGTTTACCCATGGAGTTGAAACACCAAAACCACCATTGAAGTCAATATCACACAGTGATTTGCACCCGTGCACCTGATACTAATGGAAGCCTGGATGATGGCATGTGCAGTCACAACTGCTCATTGATACCAAGTTTGATCAAGCCGGTTGGACAACCTAGGGTACTTAATACTAGGTTCTAGGGGGAACATTTGTTGCAATCTCCAAAATCTAGGCATTGGTGACTTAAAATTTGCATTTTTTTAGTGCCTAAGGACAGCTGTAGACCCATTCTTCCTTATTTTTTTTGGGGGGGCAGTCATACCTGGCTATGCTCAGGGGTTACTCCTGGCTCTGCACTCAGGAATTACTCTGGGCGGTGCTCAGGGGACCATATGGGATGCTGGAGATCGAACCCGGGTCGGTCACATGCAAGGCAAACTCCCTCCCCACTGTACTATGGCTCCAGTCCTGTCGACCCATTCTTTCAGTCTTGAAGGGCAACCCAGGCTTCAAGATCATAAGTACCCCAAGGGGCCTGAGTACCAACTTTGAGAGAGATGGAATGGCAATTTGGGATTTGAGATTGTCAGAAGCTGACAGTCCTCAGGCTGCTGTGCTGTGACCACACAGGACAGGTCCGTATGTAGAGGGGTAGTGTGTGTGGGAGGGTGGAATGTCACAGTCCCCTCTGCACAGCAGCTGCCTGATTTGATTCTCTTCTTTTTTATTATTTTACTTATTTATTCTTTTTTTTATTGAATCAGCCATGAGTTACGGTTTAAAAACTTTCATATTTGAGTTTCAGTCAATGGTCAAATACTCATTCCCCCAGAAGTGTCCATTTTCCACCACTAATGTCCCCAGCAATGCTCCCTCCCACTGTCCTGCCTCGGATTCTCTTCTGAGAACCTCCCTATTGTCTGCTGGGTCAAGCCTCAGGCCCTGTTTATCAAAATTTTGGTGTGATTTTTGTTCGCTATCCTGGGAGAAAGATGACAAAAGACTCCTATTTTACCATCTTGGACCTACTGCTCCCCAGGAGTGGCCTAAATAATTGTTCGGAAAATAACAAGCAGTTAGAATCAGGCTGATGAGTGAAAATGTGATTGAAAAATTAGAAGTAGTAGCAACAATTACTAAGCTTTTACTAAGTACCAGACACAGTGATGAACACTTCATTTATTTCGTTATTTGGTCCTCAACACTTACACAAATGGAGGTTGGATTATTATGATCCTATTGCACTGAAAATAAACACAGGTTGATTGAAAAATCTAAATGGAACAACTTGAGGGCAGAATTAAATTTTATCCTGGAACTCTGAGATATGAGACCTCCGCCTGATCCCATTTATTCAGCCCCCTTAGCCCTTAGCCCCTTGCCTGTTATTCCTCTCTCTCCTTTAACCTTGGTGGTTACACTGGCAGAACTAGCTACAATTCAAAACATAAAACTGAGAAAGCAAGTGTGTGTGTGGGTACAGTGCCTTAATGAAGACCCTCAAACAGCAACAACATAAGCCCCAAAGATGGGAGACCTGATTCAAACATTTGATAATTGATTGAAGAATTGGAATGAAACAATCACTCTCTTTTCATAATTTCTTAGACTTCACACAATAGTGTTTTTTTTTTCCTATACAAAAGCCTACAGCACAAGGACATCTAAATTGTAGAACAAAAGATGAGAGGAGACTAGAGATGCACAGCAATTTTCCCAGGTTTTTCAAAGGTTCAGAGGATTCCAGCCAACATTTTCAGTGGCAATCCATTTCTTTTTTACTCCTTGCTGAACTGGCCATTCCTTACCATTTATATAATTCATCCTGAAAATCAGCTATTATTATTAGAAACAATATTATTGGAAATAGATTGTGATGTCTATTCGGTTGTAATATATGACCTTAAATCAAACCCTTTAGTGTAAATATTAAATGAAAATGAAATAATATCAACTTTTTAAGAATGTTCATTACTAATACCAACTTTTTAAGGGTGGTCAGCATTATTAAGACACAGATCTTAAAAAATGTTTGCTCCAAATGAAATAGAATTCATAGAGCAAACAGACTCCTTGCTTAAAAAAAATAAACAGCAGAGTAAACAAGAAAAAACAGTTCAGATGGAAAAGACACAATCACAAAAAGAAAATTAAAAAGTAGGAAGACAACAGGTGAAATATCAGGAAAGAGTTGACACAAATATATGACAGAATAATATAAATATCAGAGTCTTGAAAGATAGTAGAGCAGGTAGGGCACGTGCTTTGCATGCGGCTGACCAGGTTCAAATCCTTGATAAAACATATGATTCCTTGAGCATAGCCAGGAGTGATTCTGAGTGTGGAGCCAGGAGTAAACCCTGGGGCCAACCGGGAGTAGTCTAGAAACCAAATATATATTTTTAAATTAGTTAATTTTATTATAAGACCTAAAATTAAATATGGCAACATGATATTAAATTTCAAGTCAATGACTCTAAAATTCTATCCCAAACCATTTTTCTGCTGAATTTTCAAATATATGTATATCAGGCAAAAAATATTCGAGACAAAACTGCAATTAAAACAGCTTTCTCTAGCAGCATAAGTAGACAAAAATAAGATTACATGATATTTCAGTAAGTTAATTACACCTGAACACACATTTTATCTATTATATTATATTCAAATTCAAAAAATTTTCTTGTATCAACTCCCAAAGATTATTAAAATAGAAAAGGAAACATCATACAAGCAATTTTATGATAATTTTATGATGAGATAAAAAAGTAAACAAAATCTTTGTAAAACCATTTCATTGGCAAAATAATTTGCCCTAACCAATATTTATTTTCAATAATACATTAAATGGTGTATTAGAAATAAAACAGCCACTCTATCTTAAAAATCAAGGTGTAGAGCTAAAGCACATTCTGAGAAAATGTTGGATGATAAAGGCACCCATATTCTCACTGCATACTTACATGTGCGCTCATAAACTTTAAATAGGAATGTTAAAGAATCATCATCATCATCATCATCATCATCATCATCATCATCATCATCATCATCATCATCATCATCATCCTGTTGATCGTCGAATTTCTCGAGTAGTCTCAGTAACATCTCCATTCGTCCAAGCCCTGAGATTTTAGAAGCCTCTCTCTACTTGTCCTTCCAACGATGCCGTACTGGAGGCTCTTTCAGGGTCAGGGGAATGAGACCCAGCTTGTTACTGGTTTTGGCATATTAATTCTCAATAGGGCCCTTGCTAGGCTCTCCCATGTGGGCAGGAAACTCCTAGTAGTTTACCAGTTTCTGCGGCTGTGCGCTTCCATGAGCTTGCTTTTAAGTCTCTGGATGCTGGCCGTTGACAGGATTACATGGCCCCAGGGGGCAGTCCCTGGGTGTGACCGCCTAGCTACTGGGAGATGGGAAATCTGGGTGGAGGAGGCCTCCATGGCTGAGACCTCCAAGGCTGCTCGGATAGGGACTAGGCCTCCTCCGCCCAGTTAAAGAATAAAGATATGTATAGTAAATGAATGATAATGAAATGAAGCATATTTTATAAATATGCTAGACCTTTGAGAGTATCAGCAAAACAAATAATTTTTATGTGTCACCAGGAATAAGAACACTGGTAAGAATAATTTTGAAAGAATAAATTGAACATGGTTATACGGAAGTTTATTAAAAGTATAAAATGCTACATGAGACATTGAATAGAAAAATAAAGGAAAAACAAGATGAAATGTACATTCTAGGAGAGTGGGTTTATTATTATTGTTATTTTTAATTTTGGAATCTGGACCACACCCTAGGGTGCTTAGGGTTTCATCCTGGCTCTGCACTCAGAGATCACTTGTGGAGGGGTTCAGAGGGACATATGAGGTGCTAGAAATCTAGCCTGGCTCAACTGCACAAAGCAGGTTCCTTACTGGATATACTATGTTTCTGGTATCAGATTGTGGAATTCTTAATATTGACGTTGAAGTGTTGGAAAATGGAAAAAGACCAATTAAAACAGAAATTCAAAAGAAAAACTACATTATATCTTTAAGGAAGGCCATTGGCTCAGATAAATTTGCAGAGATATGTTCTTCAATGAACAGATAGTTCTAAAGTTACTTTGTCATTCTGTTTCAATTAGTGCAGAACATTTTTGTAGGTACTAAAATAAATTGCAAATCAGAATTCTATTCAAATATTAATGATATAATGGCAAATAATATAGTTATTTAAACCCTGAAATTTTAATATAAATTCAGTGTATCACTGTATCACTGTCATCCCGTTGTTTGTCGATTGACTCGAGCGGACACCAGTAACATCTCTATTGCACTCAGCCCTGAGATTTTAGCAGCCTCTCCTTACTCGTCTTCCCAACGAGTAGACTCTTCCAGGGTCAGGGATATGAGACCTATTGTTACTGTTTTGGGCATATCAAATGTACCACAGGTAGCTTGGCAGGCTCTGCGTCTAGAATATTTCCTATTACACACAGTACCTTAAAAAATATGTAAGGGCAAAGAGACAGTCCAAGTGCCTTGCAGGCAGTTGACCAAGTTTAATCCCTGACACCACACATGGTCCCACAGCACCTCCAGGAGTGATTGTTTCCTAAGCAGAGAGCCAGAAGTAAGCTCTGGATACAGCCAGATGTCCAAAAATGGGGGGTGGCGGGGAAGGGCTTGGAAATATAGACTCTGAAGGGAATCACAAAAAAGGAAAATGCCCGATGATCTTGTTTGTATGAGAATATAAAGAAATAAAACAAAGGGATGAGACAGTCCCCAGTGGAATGGAACCCTGTGATATGGTCTATAGAACTGTGACCTGAAGATGCTTAAGAATGTGGAGGATGGGAATGGAACGATAGCACAGCGGGTTGGGCGTTTGCCTTGCATGTGGCGGACCCAGGTATAAATTCATATTTTATATATCTAGGATTATAATTATCATTAAGAAATGAATCATGGGGATCTAAGTAACACTAAATGAAAATGCATTGGTTAAAGTTATTGATTTGGTAGTTATTTGAGTCATCTTTAAAATTTTTCATTTTAGAAAAAATATTGATACACATCATAACAAGATGAAGATTTTGAAGAATTTTTAAGCAAAGAAAGTATATCAAAACAGAATTTAGAATTATTCCATCTTTTTCCCTCCTTGTAGTTTCAATATTTGTTTTAATTATTGGGGAAAAACAAATTCAGGTTTGTTCTTTATAATCTTTAAATGTATTTAGTGCTTTATACTACTCTTATTTATGACCACATAAGTGAAAGTGTGACTGAGTCATTATTAAATTGTTATGCAAGTGCAGTAAGTCAGAAACAATTATTTTTCTTTGTTTCCAAGGTTCGGTTTATAAAAAAACATCAATAGAAAGTCTGACAAGGGAGCCGCAGGGAATCTAACATAACGAGAAGAAACTCATTATTTCATGATTTTTACTTGAAAATTTAAATCCTCCTTTATGCACTTTGATAGCAATCATGTTCTCTACAAAATATATAAACTATTCACCATAACAATTTCTGCAAACACCAAGCTTTACTTTGCCTTTAATCATCTTTTAAAGATGTAGATAGCACCGTGCTAACCTCACCATCCAATTTCCAAAATAACTTAGAAACTGGATGACAGTATGATATAGTAGTGATAAGGGAAAAGAGGAAACATATTATTAAGTAGCTTGATAGTAGAATAATATATCAAACTGTCAGTTTAGATAAAACCATTCATTTGTTTTTGAGTATAGGAGATATTTGAGGACATGAAAAGCTACGTTTGTAAGGTTTCTTTATAACAAGCTCTCTGAAAACACCCATCTTCATTGGGTAACTGCAGAAATTTTTTGATAAAGCTCTTCTCTTCCAATTTCCTTAGCCTTATAAAGTGGTTATTTGGGCTTCCTAGTAATAATTATGAGGGAAAACTTCCCTTTTTTTTGGTTGGTATGGGTAGAATTACTGTCAACATAAAAGCTTGGCTACTTGTTATGTCCTAAGGTAAAGTGCTGTTACAACTTATAAAACATGAGTACATATCTTTTTAACATTCATTATTCTGAGATTCCAAATAACAATCTTAGTTTGCTTAATTAAGAAATCATTAAACAGGTAAGTTATGACAAAATATTTCAACACATAGAATTTAATTGAAAATGAATGTTCTGTAAAGATGTTCCATTGTTTTATCAAGCTTCATCCAAACCAAATACATTCACAGTTTTAGGACAAACAAGGAGAATAATGGATGGGATAGTCTGAACACATAGCATTGTTCCAATGGTTGTAATTTTTTTACATTCTTACAGCTATTCTTCCAATGCACCTAATTGGCTGATGAATAAATAGGTGCTTATTATATTTATATTTATAAGCACATTATATTTCTAATAAAATTCAGAAATAATTTGTCTGCACATAATTATTGTGCAAAATGTAGCTTGGACAATGTTCCTTAGAATACTTGCCAGGAGCTAGGAAATGGTTTAGGTTTCAGCCTTATAAACGTTAGACCGAATAACAATTTCTTGTTCCTACCTTCATGTTACTGAGGCCACTTCTGGCAGCTCAGCTGTTTGTGGTGGGCAGTTCTGTGTGTGATCTCTGGCTCTGTAAGCAAGTTCCAGCCACATCACAACTAAAGGATGTGATCCTCGGAAGTATCACAACTGAAAAGACGCACAGCACTAGATCAGCCAGTGCAAGCTCTGGTGAGAATGTGTGTGAGAACAACTGAAGGAGGACTACCTCTTGTGAACAGTACACCACGCACCAGTGTGATGCCTTGTCCTTGATATGGCAGCATCAACAGAGGGAAAGGAAAGGAGTAAAAACATCAACTCCCTAGAGAGCTTAAAGTAACACTCATCGGGGTCAAGAGAGAGCTCAGTGATAGCTATCCCTGTGTATGTTTCATGTAGGGGAGAGTCTCAGTCACTGGCCCCAAGGGTTATTACCCCAAGAGTGATCCAAAAATAACCTCAAAACTGATAATGCTAATAGTCATTTTCTAATAATCACTCATGGGTGCTAAAATGAACTCTGATCCACTTTTAAGATGTATCTTACTCGTTCCATTTTAGGATTAAATTTTGATTATTATAGAAATGTGGAATATAGTCATTTAAACCCTCATTTTCTCATTCAAATTTTGAAAAATATCTAAATATTGTCAGAGAGTGTCACAGATATAATTTTATTATACAATATAAGTTTCTATGTAAGTACAAGAATATATATTTTAAACTTTCATTTGACAATTTTGTCTAAAATTGTCATTCTGTATGCTTATAAAAATTAATAGGACACAGGTCATTCTAATATTAAAAAAGCAGTAAATTAACTTCTTTCAGACCTTCATTAAACATTGTATATTGGCCATATCTAATTCCTCACAAATACCCCCCAAATAGAGTTTAGTCAGATGTTTATTTCCATGAGTGGCATGAAAACTGGAAACAAGAAGAATTCAAATGAGGTAATTTCACTATGATTATCAGTAAAGTTAGAATTGACTGTCACACATAGACAGACATGCAAAATTAAAGAGAAAATTAGGTGAAGAGCTATACATAACTATATAATAAATTCTTAATATGCCTTTTAAGCAGAGAAGTATTTATTTATTTATTTATTTATTTTTAAATTTTTTATTGAGTCACCATGTGGAAAGTTACAAAGTTTTCAGGTTTAAATCTCAGTTATACAATGCTCGAATACCCATCCCTTCACTAGTGCTCATATTCCACCACCAAGAATCCCAGTATAGCTCCACCCTGCCCCCTCACACCCCTAACCCCCCCACGCCCCTAGCCCCCCCACCCTAAGCCCCCCCCGCCTGTGTAACTAATAAATTTCACTTTACTTTCACTTTGATTGCATACAATATTTCAACAAAACTCACTATTATTGTTTTTTTTTTTTTTTTGCTTTTTGGGTCACACCCAGCGATGCTCAGGGGTTACTCCTGGCTTTGCACTCAGGAACTACTCCTGGCGGTGCTTGGGGGACCATATGGGATGCCGGGGATCGAACCTGGGTCGGCCGCGTGCAAGGCAAACGCCCTACCCGCTGTGCTATCGCTCCGGCCCCTCACTATTATTGTTTGGAGAGTCTCTCCCCTAAAGTCAGACCTGCTGAAAAGGAAGCATTAGATAATTTGTTTTCCATTGCTGAGGATGAAGAGGTATGGGGTCGAGTGACCACACTTAGTGGCCATAAGCAGAGAAGTATTTAAAAGAAAAGTAAACATAAAGATAAAGCTCTTTAGCAGTGTTTATCAATAATTGTGACTTTTGCTTTACCTAGAAACATATGGTATCTAAAAGTTAACAAATATAACAAAGGAAAAAATATCACCACCTAAAAACAAAATCTTTTTTTTTTTTTTGCTTTTTGGGTCACACCCGGTGATGCACAGGGGTCACTCCTGGCTCTGCACTCAGGAATTACCCCTGGCAGTGCTCAGGGGACCATATAGGATGCTGGAAATCGAACCTGGGTCGGCCGCGTGCAAGGCAAACGCCCTACCCACTGTGCTATTGCTCCAGCCCCTAAAACAAAATCATTTTTAAAGAAAACAATGAAATATTAACATTCTTCTTATGTATTATCATAAACTGGTTAGCAATAAATCCGTCCCAATCATAGGTATATCATGCAGAGTATTGCATCGTTATTAGTAAGACTGTCTTTTAAATAGTGTTCTTGAAATATGAACTAGACATGAATTTTGTGTATCTAAAAATTGGTTCAAGATTCTTCCATTTAAATGTTTAGTGTTGTGTATAGGAGCTTGCTTGCCAACAAAATAAGTGGTCAGTAATGCTTCTTACTGTTGTGTTGTGATGAAAGGAAATCACCTATTTATAAGTTACTAATAAGTCCTGGAAATTAGTGTATCTGTCTCATCTAGAACTCATCTATGCCGTGATTCACCAACAACTTGCCATTTTCCTAAAATGCCACCTGGCAAAAACCTAGGAAGAATTGACTCAATTTAAATGTACACGTTAAAAAGATCACCATTATGCTTTTAAAAATATTCCACTTTGGATCTATTAGCAAAACCTGAATGATTTTTTTTCATGGGACTTCAGATGACTTTCAAATATATCTCCAAAAAAATTGGACAACAGGAGAATTTTTTAATCTGAAGTTGATATGAATGACAAAATTCTGGCCCAGAATCTGCTCAAAGTGTTTGCCAAACCCATTGCAACCAAGGGAACAATTTATGCTACAGAATGAAAAGCTGTAGTTACTAAGAGAGTCTCTGAAATAGAAGATGCCTATTTCATTTCAAAGTGATTACTTATTTACCCAATAAACAAATCTTTAGGTATAAAAAAACAAAATATGGTTTTCTTTGCTAAACAGTCTCTGTTACATTGACTAATGTTTTCACTTTTTCTAGAAACTACATTTTATTACCTTTACTTTTAATTTGTGTTTTGTCTAAAGAAAATTCATGTAACATCCTCAAGCAGCTGGAATTGAAAGTGATTTGTCTACCATTTCTTAAGACCATAACAAAAAAACATTTTCAACTTTTGTGTTTGTATTATCCTTTTTTTTTCTATCCCTTTTCCTACCAACCTTGTGTAATCTACAAACTCTTTGCCAACAACATCAACAAAATATTCTAGCACATTTTATTTTTGTTTCGTCTAACTAGTCTCTTGAATTCACACTTTGACCATTATGGTTAATATTCTATATAAATAAGCAAACAATATTCTAAACATACAAGCAAAACAGTGATAGTGACAAAACATGAATATAATTATCTACTTTTGCCAAAACCTCTCAGTAAGTTCACTAATATATCTCTTTCTTTTGAGTTTATTGCTCAAAATGGACTCCCGTTTACTTTCAAAGTTTTTCTTTTTTAAAAAAATTAATTGATTTTTATTAAATAACCATGATTTACAAAGTTATGATAGATGAGTTTTAGGTCTATAATATTTCAACACCAATCTTACCACCAGTGTCAACTTTCTTCCAGCAGTGTTTCCATATTCCGTACCTACCCCAACCCCAACCCATCCTTGCCTTCAACATGACAGGCACATTACAGTTTAGGTGGTTGAAGCTTAGATCTTACATTCTCAGTCATATTTAATATATGGTTGAATATATGGCTATGCCAGTCACTTGTATCACCAGTATATTGAAGTCCTGCTGCCTGTTTACTCACTACTTCTCATTCTCTTCTTGTTCCCTTGATTTCTTTTGTTCTCTGTCCTTTTTCTGTCTTAAACACTGGGGTCAAGGGTGACCAAACTGTCTTCTATCCAGCAGAGTGTTGAGGATTTTCTAGTTTGTGAGAACTGGCTGTTACATAGTTCAGATTCTTTTCATGCTACCAGTAGGACACATGTTGGCAGTATGGCATCGGCCATATCAGAAGAACTTACACTATAGAAGAAGTCAGTGCTCCAAGTCACAGTTTTCATTTTGTTTGATTCATCTTTTTTAGAGTGCTGGCTGTTGACGAGCACTCCTGTTGTCTTCGGTATTGCCTCACTTGCCAAGCCCCATAGCAGGACAGGTTTTGATTATTCATCTGACTTGTAACCTTGCTCCTCAGTCTTTGGGCTCTTGACCTTGCTTTTCTCCTCTCTGGATACTCCTCCTTCCATTTTAAATGGGCAGCTCGTTCTTAATATTTGAGTCTCAGAGTCTTAGTGTAAATGTCACTATCTCAAAGAGGTTTTCTGTGACTGACTTAATGAAAAGACCAACACATGTAACTCCAATTTCTCTGTGACATCAGCAGTGTACATGCAGCATTGAACACTGCTTCAGTTGCATGCTATTGGGCCGTGAATTTGTTTTCAGTTGTAAGCCTCGTAAGCCACAGAAAACCAACTATTAAAGCAAGTGTTTGTCTCATACACAAGAATCATGCAGTTGTACAACTCAAGGTTAGTGCCGAAACTCAGATGGCATCAAGGTCTAGTTCCCTTTTGTTTCACCTTCCTTGTATGGGATGGTCAGTTTTATGATTACAAAATCTCTATTCTGCCTCTGAATGCTCTAAGACATTTTATCTGGCAGAGGCTGAAGAGGAAGGGTGCAAAGGCCAAAATGTTGAAGTTATTTGCCAACCATTTGTCTATTAAAAAAAAACTTTCTTGGAAGCCATATTCGATGTCTTACATTAGCTTGGCCAGATTGCAAGAACCTGGAAAAAGAAATATGTTTGCTTTCCAAATTTTGTTCTAAAAAAAAAAGAGTTAATAAGCTTGTAGTGGACTTTGAGTTCAGAATTCATAATGTTTGCCACAATTCCCAAAGCATTTTTAGGAATTCCATAGGTGATAAACTTTAAATGACCAAGTTCAATTCCAGATTCACAGGAGTCAAAGTTCAAGTTATTCAGTCTGTCCATGAGTTAATAAAAAATCAAAAGACAACAGCTATCTTGTATCAGGCCACTGGAAACACATACTACTTAATTACAATATTTTATTGTTTTCACTTATAATTAATAGAAATCTTTCTAAAATATTTATTTTACAATTTTCTGGAATTGATAATGGTTTAACTACTCTTCAGTGATAAAATATAATTGTCAGGACTGGGCGATGACACAAAAGGGACAGAGGAATGGATCACATGAGTTTGATCCCTGGCTGTGCTTGTCCTCTGAGCCACCCATGTACTTAGCCCTGGTGGCTTCCAAATACCACTGGGGTGACCCTGGTAGACCCAACAAAACTAGATAACAACAGCACCAGTTTACCAGCCAAACATTATAGAGAGAGATCGTGAGGACCCTGAGCTTGGCCTGCAAGGGCCTTCTGAAAATACTGTCAATATGAACACGCTACTTATACCAAAATACACTGTAAGGTTACCTCTTGGAACTGTATACAGTGCTATTACTGTTAAAGAATGGTACTGTATCAAACAATGAAAAGTTGCCTTATATTTTTGGCTAATTTCTAATATCTTCTGTGACAGGTGGGAAGATTAGATAAGATCCTGGGCAACACAGTGAAATTCGTATCATTTTGATTCCTGCCTTGGCCTTTCCTTGCTGAATTGCCCTGGACCACATGATTCCTCGTTATGAGTTTCCAAGAGTTTTAGTTGTTATTGTTGCTCCTTTGTTTTGATTTTCAGTTTTTTAAAGCAATACAATGGAAACCATAGTAATCCTTTTGTGTTCTTGTGACATTGAAACATCATCTAACTAAGGCAAGTAAGCACTGAAAATAGGACGGCTATTAACTTATTTTGTTCTTTATTATATGCTAAGCTATCAATCACTTGTAAAGTGCACTTGTGACCTACTTCCTGCTTCAGTGCCTTCTGAAATGCCCATTCTGAGATCAAAGTGATGTTAAGGCTCTCTCTTTGCTCTTTCTCCTTTTTTCTTCGTCTCTCCTCTTTCTTTCCTGCCCTCCCCTCACATCCCTTTGTCTCCCTTCTTCCCTCTCCTTGCGCCTCTTCATCCTGCTCCCCTCCCTCTATCTGACCCCCTCAATGTCTCTCCTCACTATTTTATCTCTATTAAGTCGTCATTTTTTTATGTTGAATAAAATTTGTGAATCACTTCTTTCAACCTTTCCATTTTAAGCATGATTTTTTTAATTTGAGGAATTTAATAACAATCTCTGTCAACAATTTTAGAGAAGGAAGAGTGCTAAGAATTATTTTAATCATTTGTATTCCTAAGCCATATCTCAATGTATATTTTTACAGGCTTAAAATTCTAATTTACTATGTTTTTTTCACTAGAGAAGTGTTTTCAGCTCTATAGATCTCAACTTCCTCTTTTCTAAAATGGGGATAAAAATGGTTTCTACAGTTCAAAACAGTGTCATGCTAAAATCCTGATGCAACAGCAATCAGATCTGCAAGTAATACTGTTGTTACATAGAATAATAACTTTCAGACTCTATATGTTATTTCTGACATGATTGCACATTTTAATTACTGGGAACTTTAAAAATACTCATATTCAGGTATTAGTTCAGAACAATGAGTTCTGAACAATGAGTTCAGAACACGTATATATATGTATATATGTATCATTGTATATATACTCAAATATATCATTGTGTATGTACTCAATATTTGGATCTAGGTATCTATGTTTTATCTCCATTGTTCCCATTTGATTGTAGGACTGATAGACATGTCTGTTAGAGCTTGTCAAGTGATTCCAATAATCAGCAAATAGTACCCAAGAGAGTTACATTGGTTAATGGAATAGATGTTAATCCTTATTGAAGAGGAAAGATTAAAAGCTCAGCCTCTGACCAAGAAAGTCTGTGGAGCACAAAGCTATTATTAAAAGTACTGAATGTTGAAGGGGAAAACTACTAAAAAAAAGGGAACTAAAAATAAAAGACCCAGGGTAGTAAATTTGTCAGATTTGTGTTCCACAGACCAAGGATTTGTTTGTCAATATGATACTTAGAACTCTCAAGAATACTCAATTTTCTGATTTGCAAAACACTACTCGTTAGGCTTAATATCAAATACAATGTTAAAAAGTATAAAGTTCTTTAGAATATAATGGCCCTCATTTCATGGCATAAATATAAATTTTGATTATTACAGCTCTTAAATTGAGGCTTATTTTGGGCGCGTGCAAGGCAAACACCCTACAGCTGTGCTATTGCTCCAGCCCAAATAGTTTATTATATTTAATAATTTTACATTGCTTATTACAAAATATAAGTGAAATTATTAAAAAAAGTTCAGTGAAGGGATGTTTATAAAACCTTATATCTCAGTGACATTATTATTTTTGCTTATTGCGCTTAGTTGGCATCTGTGCTACTTTGCAATATTATTAATGTGTTCCGTGTTCCTACTGGGCTGTCAATATTGTAGAATTTGGAGGTAACTTACAGCCACATATGTGCCTTTTGGTTCCAGGAACTCCAGGATCTTTAAAACTGGGATAATTCTTAACCTGCCCCATCCCGAGGTGGCCCGGAATTTTCATGCCAAAGACCCATGTACTTTCATGGGCTTGGCTTAGCATTTCTTGCAAGATTCATCCTGTGAAGCTGGGATATTTTCCTTGTACTGGCAGTGGATCTAGGCTCAGTCTTAAACATGTTGAGAATTTCCTTGGGAGTCTAGGTGTGGATTTCTATGCAGTTACAGCTGTGTACTTCATTGACTGTGCTTGTGACTTGATAATTTCCAATAGACTCTGATGACTTTTAGTCTCTGTAGGTAAAGATAAGCATTTGAAGCTGACAGTATCATGCTGATATCATAGGCTCTGCTCCTTTATTCCACTAATGGCATTAAGGTAACACTATTTCAAGGAAAATTCTTCATTAAAGTTACTTATTACTTATTTCATTGAATGCATACACATCTACCAATACCATCTTTATTCTTTTGTGGCAGCCATTTTATTATAGGTAGCTATTCTTTTTGTTGGTGAGTTCCACAATTCAGAAAGGAAGGTGCCCTATTCTTATTGCTAAAATTTGGGCTAAATATAACGGGGAAATGACTTAGTGAATGATCATATACCCAAATGGTTCGTTGAATGGAGGACGTGTCAATTTAAAGAATTGCCAACCTCATGGACATGCAATGGCTTTGGGCACTAATCATTTAGAATTGGAAAGACCTTTGTCCTATACCTAAATGCTTCAGTGACTTTCTTTAAATTGACTACAGTCAGAGAGGTGAAGATATCTTATAAGTATTTTTTTTCTTATAAGTATTTTTAAATGAGCTTTTATCACTTTACTTTCTCTTGGCATCACAAAAGCATGCTTGGGATTTTAAAACTGGATTCAAAAGACTGTTTCTTGATACATGAGACTTTGATATGCTTGAAAAAAGAGAGGCATTTTAAATGTTACTGAAAATGGGCTGGGAAGATAACTTAAGAGGCTGTAGAGCGTGCTGTGTGGCTGTGTGGGTCTGGTGAGTCCCAGCACCTCTGGGCCTGAGCACTGAACCAAATAGCCTACACAGTGAGGCAAAGTATTAATAGCGAGGCTCCTGTGACCCCTGAAAATTTTGCTTGGGAGTTAACCCGTAAAATGATGTTAAAAGTATTGCTGATACCTTTCTTTTTTGGTACTGATCTAGAAACTGGTAGGTGGATACATGTTCAGTTTTTTATGAAATTAACTTTGTAAAACATATAAAGAGGATGGAGGAAAATAAATGATTCCAGTTGAGCAGAGAGAAGATGATGTTGAAGTCTTGTAATAATACAGTGGTTGTGAAATAGAGAGGAGAGAGATAGACAGACACACACACACACACACACACACACACACAGAGCAGTCATGAATGCATTCTTTGGTCAGATATTTATTAGCTGTATTATACCAGATTCTGACAATGCAGTGGTGACCAAACCAGATAAATTCCTAATCTCAAGAAGTTTTATTAAGGGGGCTGGAGTGATAGCACAGCGGGTAGGGCGTTTGTCTTGCACGCGGCCGACCCAGGTTTGAATCCCAGCATCCCATATGGTCCCCTGAGCACCGTCAGGGGTGGTTCCTGAGTGCACAGCCAGAAGTAATCCCTGTGCATCTCCAGGTGTGACCCAAAAAGCAAAAAAAAAAAAAAAAAAAAAGGAAGAAGTTTTACAAAAGTGGAGGAGTAAATGCTAGTCAGATTTTCAACATGCTAATAAGTGTAAAAATGCAGATGTGATAAGTGAGGTATAAGATAAGAAAAGTCAAACTTGAAAAAGCAGCTCAGGTAAACTTGACAGGCCTCCTTTGGTTATTGTGGTTTCTGAATATATAAATGACATGGTTCCTGCATTTCTTTCCTGAAATAATATTCAAACTGATTTGTGTGACAGAAATAATATACAAGAAATGCCACTAAAGAAGGTATATTATGACAAATTATGTCTAACAAAGTAAAATGACCTTTTACAAAAGATGAGATCAATAAGCTATGAATTGAAAAATCTCATTTTGCAATTAATTCCACTTACTTTTCATTGTCATTCTATTTAGGTATTGTACTTCAGTTATGAGATATAGTTTTCTCTAGTGTCTCTCCATTTTTTTTTTTATCCAGATGTTGCCAGAGCAATTGAATTACTGGAAAAACTACAGGAATCTGGCGAGGTACCAGTGCACAAGTTACAATCCCTCAAAAAAGTGCTTCAGAGTGAGTTTTGTACTGCTATTCGAGAGGTATGAGATTAAGATTTTTAATGATTATATTCAGCAATATGTCTTCTGAAAAGAAAAGATGTCCTTTCCACAGAAACATTTGAGATAGTTAAGATGGTAACTAAATCTTAGCTTTCTGTTTTTAGCTCCTTGGACAGGTGCTAAAATATAATTTAACTAATTAAATTCTTACATTAGATCATTTAGAATTTGTGCATACACTTAAAATCAAATATTGACCTTCTGTAACCAGTGGAGTGTCTAGAAATGACTCAACACAGTGTAGACCATGCTCTAGTCCCTAGAAGTTGTCTGGAAATGCAGATAAAAAGAATAACTGTTATTAGGGAAGAGGTATATATGGGCATTGAGCCTTTTTAAAGGACACTCAGCTACATGTTTTTGCAAGTATATCTGAGAATCTTAATTAGCTATTGAAAAATTTTATATTTAAATAAACAATATCTAGTGCAGTAATGAAAAATCTCTGAGAGGGTGATGCCTTTGTAACAAATCTTTGTAATGCTTTCCTGGTAAATAGACTGAAGAAAACCAAGGTGAAACAGGAGCATTAAAATAATTATTTGAGTCTTTTATATTGACTTCTAGTAGAACTGACTGGTGACCTAATGAAGTTACTTTATTATAAGAAAGTTTTATATGTATAGAACTGATTTTATATATATGTAAAATATATATGCATATATTTACATATAAGATACATATGTACATCTTTTCCATAAGGTGATAAATAATAATTCATTAATGAGAATCTCAAGTCCATCTACCTACATAATTTTTCATGCCAAAAATTACCCAGTAATGAATTAGCTACTGTTACCTTTCCAAAGTTAGTTGAACGCATTGACTGCTTAGAAAGCTTGGTATAGCAGAAAGCATAAATCCTCCAAGGAATGTTTATGTCGATTTCTCTTTCTCTTTCTGTACTCCAATGTACACTATTGTGCATGAGCATGTAAGTTTATGAGTACTCAGTAGCTGGAAAAAAACAGGCTAACTTGAGACATAGCCCTATGAAGTATCTAAAATACAAATTTCAACCATGGCATACCCAAGTTAAATTTTGCAACAGTTTGACTGACATTAAACTTGTTCTAAACCCTGTTTTGTTTTTGGGTTTTATGCTTAGGAATTACTCCTAAATCTGTGCTCAGGGGTCACTCCTAGTGTTATTCAGGGGACCATGGGTGGTGTCAGAGATTGAACTAAGGTGAAATGAATGCAGAGCAGGTATCTTATTCCTGTACTATCTCTCCTGCCCTGTGCCAAATCCTTATGAAAATTAATGATTTTTTTACCTTTGTTTAAAGTAAATTATCAAAATATCATCCCCAAGTATTACCTACATGGTGAAAGATTTATGGGAAATTTCTCAAGCTTATGAATTCTTGGTACTGACTGGGTCATAAAGAAAGTTATAAGGTACCTGAAAACCTCTTGGGCCTCTTCTCACTTAAGTCCTGAAGTCACTCCATAAACCAAGGATTATTTTTATATTTCTTTTTTTCTTTTCTTTCTTCATATAGAGCTACTTCCTTGAGATTTGAGGAATAGCTTCCATTTTTGAATTTTCTGTTATCTCTTTTACATTCCATACAAATAACCAAAGTATAAGACACATCAAGTAAATATCTGCTTATGGGAATTTCATCAATACAAAGCCTCAACCTCTATGGAAAATTACACTTTAGTGAGAAAAATGATGATAAATAAATATGCAACATAATGTCAAGGAGGCAGAATCTCCTGCCCCCTCACCAGACTGTCTTCACTGTGGCCCTGTCGGAGGGGGGAGGGAGTTTCCTCCCTGCCCTAAGCAGAGCCCTGGAAACCGAAAACCTCCAGAACCCAGCCACAGCCATGCTCAAGGCCACTGTGCACACGTGCACGGCCTCACCCATGAAGGAACCAGCAGAGGAACCCAGGTATGCGGAACTCATGGCTGAGATCTCCAAGCCTGCTCAGATCACATCCCCAGTTTTCCAGTAGTTTGGCAGCCACACTCACAAACTGCTCCTGGCACCTAACAATCTCATCAATGGCCAAGATCCAGAGACTATAAAACAAAGCTCCTGGAAGAGAGTTATGCAGAATCTTGCATGGCAGAGCCTGGCAAGCTACCGCTGGGGTATTCAATATGCCAAAAATAGTAACAACAATGGGCTTCATTCCCCTGACCCTGAGCGAGACAGGGACGGATGGAGATGTTACTGGTGCCCATTTGAGCAAATCGATGGACTACGAGATGACAGTGATACAGTGATACAGTGAATATCAAGGAATGACCATATAATGGAGAAATAAAGCAGAATTCAGGTGGTAATAGAGAGGCTCTGCCATGTTGGGTGTTCATAAAACAACTTAAATGAAGTGATGAAACAAGTTACAAAGACTCAACAAGATGGGTAAAGAAAATTGACCAGTGCAAATACTTTAAACATTTGGACCCCAGAGTCAGAATTCCAGATTGGTAGAAGTAAGTAAGACTAACTTCCCTTCAGAGGCAGAGGGCACATCTGGACAGGTCTCATGTTTAGACTTCCTCCTAAAAATGACAAAGATCTTTAAGAATGTTGGTTTGTCATGATCCGCTTTTAATTTTACTTTAAATTATTATGGTTTTAGTTTTGGGTTCACATCTGGAGATGCCCAGGGCTTGCTCCTGGCACTCTCAGGGATCACATCTGACAGTGCTCCAGGGACCTTTTGTGGACCTTGCGAGTTGCTGGGAAGTTAACTGAGATCTGTCGTGTGCACTGCAAGCACCTGAAACCATGTACTATCTCTCCTTGCCTGATTAACCTTTAAAAAAAAACACAAATGCTTTTTGACCAAGAGGAGAAAACAAAGTCCAGAATGAAATGAAGAAATAATAATAATGAATATCTTGAGAGATGAGATGATGACAGACTGAACAAACTTGAAACTATGGAAGTATTTTCAATCTTCCCCTTTTGTTGAGAGTAAAGTCAACAGGAATTGTTGATGTTGATCCATGTCGGGCATATGGATAAAAGAAAGAAGTCCCACTTGACTCTTAGGTTTAGACTTGAATGATTAGATAAATGGTGAAAATAGACCAGGTTTAGAGAAAACTATCCAAGAGTTCTGTACTAGGTATGGTGAACATTAATGAACACTTTTCAGATGTGCATTTAGATATTGACTGGGCACCCAAGTCCGAAGCCTAAGGAAAAACAAATCTACTTGATATATGGATAACCACTTTAATAAGTCATTCAGTTTCTATAATATGGGACAAATGAAGTATTTTTCTACAACCAAAGTATCCAAAAGGCAAACCATCAATATAACTATTGTCATATTGCAAGTTTCACAAAAAAATTCTTAGAGTCAGCCATACCTGTCTCAGACCAAATAACATTCAAACTAAAGGCAGTAAGACATTGGAAGGCATGTTACTGGTTAAGGACCAAGAGATCAAGAAGACTTAACTTTCAGAGCATATATTTCCAAATGAAGGGACAAGAAGGTTTATAATGCAGCCGCTAATTGACCTGAAGAGATGCAACTGCATAAGACTGAGTATACATTTATTTCCAGGATAGATTCCCTTACTGGTGTACATTTTGAGGGTGCATAAAGATATGAAACATAGGAATCATGTTTAATATTTTAGACTATAGTACCATAGCACTGTAGCAATGTCATCCCATTGTTCATCAATTTGCTTGAGCGGGCACAAGTTAGGTCTCCGTTGTCTCCTTTGTGAGACTTGTTGTTACTGTTATTCTTTTTATTTTTGTTTTTTTATTGAATCACTGTGAGAATAGTTACAAAGCTTTCAGGTTTGTCTCAGTCATACAATGATCAAACTCCCATCCCTTCACCAGTGCACATGTTCCACCACCAAGAACCCCAGTATACCACCCTCCCACCCCCACCCTGCCTGTGTGGCAGATGATTTTCACTTTACTCTCTCTTTACTTTGATTACATTTCATTTTTGACAGAAAACCCACTATTATTATTTGGAATTTCCTCCCAACAATCAGACCTGCCGAAAGGCATCATCAGATCATTTGTTTTCTACTGCTGATAATGAAGAGCATATGATGTTGCATGGCCGCAAGAGCAGCCATGCGGTTTTGGAATTCTGGTATTTTAGTAATTAAGTCCAGAGGTATATCTGCCATCAGCCACTGTGTTCTGAGATTGGCTTGTGTGCCTCTTGGATCATGGCCGTTCAGGAATGAAGGAGCCAATTGTGGGCAGCCGCTTGGGGGTCCTTGTTTGGGTGAGGAGCAGGCACAGTTCCGCCCTTCCCCCCCATGTCAAGATTTCCCATGCGCCCCATCACTGCAAGCTCCTAATTCTCTGTCCAGTTGGCTCTGAAAAGTTGCCATGCTGCCACAAAGGGGGAAAGGCTGCGGGACAAAAACCCTTCCCCTCCCGGGGCAGCACAGGGCTGTAGCTTAGTTCACAGTCCAGGAGCATTTCTGCCAGCAGCCGCTGCATTCCGAGAGTGGTTTGTGTGCCTCTGGGATCATGGCCATTCAGGGTCAGAGGAATTTGTTCCTGAGCGGTTTTTTTTTTTTTTTTGTATATCAGGATAGGTCACGCGGCCATGTATGCTGCTGCATGGTTTGGAGAAATAGTCCTGGTCTCCACATACCGGAGCCATGTTTGTAGAAGCTCATGGTCGCCAGGATTCCATCTGAAGAAGGCTAGGAGACTGCACCTTTTCCATCTGGGCTATCCCAGTGTTATCGGCTCAGTCTGGGGTCCGGAGCATTCTCCGATGTTGTGGTGCCCACTGGCCAGGATTCTTCACTGCTCTGTTGTTACTGTTTTTGGCATATCCAATATGTGGAGCTTGTCAGGTTCTGCCATGCGGGCGGGATACTCTCGGTAGCTTGCTGGGCTCTCCAAGACGGACAGAGGAATTGAACCCGGGTCAGCAGGGTGCAAGGCAATTGCCCTACCTGCTGTGCTATCGCTCCAATTCTTTATATCTATAGTGCCATATAGATATAAATTGACCATAAAAATGGAAGCTAGGAGGAATGCCAACGTTTTTGAAACTGAACAAACTGATAATCAACCATTGTATCAGAGGAAATTAAATACGAAATAAAAAGTTTCTTCAAAATGAATAAGAATGAAAGCATGGGCTACCAAAATCTTGGGACCATTTAAAGCAGTACTAAGAGGGAAGTTCTTAGTAAAGTAAGTTTACACCAGAAAACAAAAAAGGTCAATTAAATAACCTAACCTCATAGATTTAGAAACTAGAAAAAGAACAAAAAAACTTCGAAGTACAAAGAAGGAAATAATAAAAATTAGGAGAGAAATAAATGATACAAAAATGAGACAATCAATACATATAAATGTAAGTGAATATAATTGAAACCTGGAGCTGATTTTTCAAATAAATAAATAAAAATGACAATTTCTTAGAGTTACATGGAAAAAAAGGAAAACTCAAATGGATCAGAGATTAAAGTAAAGAATTTACAAAAGACTCTTTAGAAATACAAAATATATAAGAACTTTCTATGAAAATCATTATGCCACTAAGTTGGAGGACCTAGAAGAAAAAGGATGAATTGTTCAGTTATACAAACTCTGAAGACTGAGTCATGAAGAAACAAAATCTTAACAGACTAGTCATGAAAAAGGCAACTAAACCATTACTAAAAATCTCCCTCCAAACCAGAATCAGGTCCATATGGATTCACCAGTGATTCTCTTAAACCTTCAGAGAAGAATTACTATCTATACTACTCAAACTCATAAAATATTGAAGACACAGGAATCCTTCATAATGGCTTCTATGAGCCCAGATTATTCTTATAGCTAAAGTAGACATAGGCATTATGAAAAAGAAAACATAAAATTACAGATTAATTTTCCTGATGAACAGCTATTCAGAGATTTTCTAAACCTTAGGGAAGCAAATGCACAAAATATCAAAAAGCACCAGTGGGATTATTGTAGGGTTGCAAAGGTAATTCTATATATGCCTATTATATGATGTATTAATGTAATACATCATATAAAAATGAAAGATAGTATTTATATAATCTTAGAAATAGATATAGAGAATATTGAGTTATATTGAGTTTTTAAGAAAAATCAATATTCACAATGTAAAAAAGCTAGCTCATTAAATTACAAGAAGAGGAGTTTAGTTTAAGGTAATGACAACCATATAAAACAAAAAGTCACCAGTAACTTCATTCTAAGTGGTGTAAAACTGAAAGAAAAAAATATACAAGAAAAGGAAGGAAGGAAGGAAGGGAGGGAGGAAGGGGAGGGAGGGAGGATGGAAGGAAGGAAGGAAGGAAGGAAGGAAGGAAGGAAGGAAGGAAGGAAGGAAGGAAGGAAGGAAGGAAGAAAATTGGACCCACATCTTTCTTATAAGATACACAAAATTAATTCACCATAAAGACCTAAAGATTAGAAAAGGATCTATAAACTACATCAGAGAAAGCATAGGTCGAACTCTTTAGTATATGAACCCCAGAGATGTCTTCAGTGAATACATTAAGTTTTTTTATGGTGAAAGAAACTTCTCAAAATTAAATGACACTTTATTGAATGGGAGAAAACATTTGCATACCAGATGAAGGACTGAGATCTAAGATATAAGAGAAGGGGCCACTAAGTCAATAATGGTTGGAGGGATTTCTCGGGAGGGAGATGTGTGCTGAAAGTTGACAAAGGACCAAACATGATGGCCAGTCAGTATCTGTATTTCAAACCATAATGCCCCAAAGTAGAGAGTAAGAAGGAAATTGTCTGCCATGGAGTCAAGGAATGGGATCAGATGGGGGTAATAGGAGGGATACTGAGGACATTGGCTGTGGAAAATGTACATTGGTGGAGGGATGGGTGTTTGATCATTATATGACTGAAACTCAGTCATGAAGCTTTGTATCTCACTATGATTCAATTAAAAAATAAAAATAAATCAAATTTTTAAGTAGCTCAACAATAAAACCCTAAAACCCTATCAAAAATTGGGGAGAGGACATAAAGAATATGCTCTTAACCAAAGAACATATAAGTGTGGTCAGCAGATGTATAAAGGAATAATCATCATCACTTATCAAGGAAATGCAAATATGAATGACAATGAAATCATCCAACAGAAGTGAGAATAACCTATATTCAAAAGATTGAAAACAACCTGTGTTGGAGTGGATACAGTGTAAAAGGAACCATCCTGTACTGTGGTTGATAGGAATGATATCTATCAAGTTCAATTTCTACTGGCAAAGGTATGGCGAATTCTCACAAAATTCAAAATAGAGTGCCCCTCTGAATCCACTGTTGGCATGTATCTAAAGGGCACTAACCCACTAACTTAAGGGTCAGAAATATAGGACAGGGGTTGAGGCCCTTCCCTTGCATTCAGTCACTCCTGGTTCTATTCCTGGCACTGCCTGTGGCCCCCGTAACACCACCAGGAATGCCCTAAACAAGAGCTAGAAGTAAACCCTGAATATTGCTGGTTATGTTCCTCCAAAACAAAAGCATAACCAAAAAATTAACTTGAATGTATATACACACCTATGTTCATTCCATTTTTAAGAATAATTGACAAATTCTGAAAATAATGCACATATCTAGCAATGTCCATATAGATAAAGAAGATGTAGTGTAAAATAAATGTTGCTTTTTGCTACATCTTAGAGTTGGGTATATCATGTATATCATATTAAGTGAAATAAGTCAATAGGAGAAAGACAAATACAGGATTATCTCACAAGTGTGGTATATTGTTTTAAAAAGGTTAATAATACTTTGAATATTTATGACAGAATTCAAGTGAAGTTGGGTGGAAGGAAGAACTAGGCTAGAAGTGACCTAAGGACAATGGCTAAGGATCTTAGTTATTTTGAAGGTGCAATAACTCACACACAAAAGGCAAATATGTCAATGCTATTGTAACCATATTGTCTCAACTAAGAGAAAACATACTTTGTTTTAAATTAGTTTCTGTTTTCCACATGATGAGCTCATTAGTCTGCTACATGGTAAGTTGCTGAGAGAGATTATGTTCCAAGCAACCAATTGTCACATTTACAACTATCTTAGTTTTTTTTTTAAATGCCACAAGAATGCAGAACTTAATGATATGCTCATCATAAATTGCTTTCCTTGATCCTTTGTTGAATGTCTCATGTTGGTATTTTCTAATGTGGTACAACTATAGAGTAAGAAAATAAGCCATTTCTAAATGGAATCTATATTACTGTCATAATCATGTCTATAAGTTAGCTGAAACATGTTCCAGTTCTCCTCTCCTAAACACACTACTACTGGAATTCCTTCTCCTTCCCCCAACTAGCAGTGATTAAAACAACCTCTGTGGCCAGGAAAATGGAAAGATGTGTACCACTTACTCATGCAAGCCTTTGATTCACTGTGTGATATGTTCAGCCACAAGATTAATGATATTATATATGGTAAATGATCAATTAGACTGGGTTTCAGATTAAGGAAATGAGAATTATATATTTTAGCCTATTTTTAAAAAACATATAGCCTGTATAAGAAATAAACAAATATTTGTTACTAGAAATTCCCAGTGTACTCAGGTTATTGTAACTTAGTCTACCTTTACTGATAATATACTATTTTCAAGTGAATTTACATTGGAAACATTATCAGCAGTCCTGACTCATTGCTATAAAGTGAAATTAAGTTTTGATAACCATGTTGTAGTTATAGCAAGCTGTGATTTAAAAAAAAAATCTGTATTGGTATTGGTAGCCAAAATATGTGCCCTGCCAATAAGAGAGTACATATTTTTTTTAGACATTTACAATTATCGATTTTGTTGGCTTTAAATTATCTCCCAATTACTTTTACTCATGTCTGTTTCTTAATGAGGTTGGAGCTCATTACTTTTTAGTATTGCTCTTCCCCCAGCGCTCATACACACATATACACGCACACAAACATGCAAAAACATGCATTCTCATACCACTTCTTTATAAATGGATATCTTCCATTCTTACACTTCAAAGCATAATCAGCATTGGAGAAAATGGTTTTATAATAAATTATATTATAAAGTATGTTAAAATCTTGTCTAAGTACATAAAATTAAGACCTTTATATTTAGCCACATACCTCAAAAATGTGTAACATATTTGTCATTTAATATTTTGTTGAATAAAGGGAAAGGGAGGAAACCATGATGTGTAAATAGAATACATATTACTAAGGATAACTAGCATATCCTTCATGATCTCACTGATTGTATAGAAATTTGCTTATAACATAGCAGAGTAAGTAATTCTAGTTCAAAGTTCAGATCGTTTTAGAATTTTTTAACATAAATCATATATAGGCTGCATGTTATATGTGAAGTAAGAGAATATTTATGTGTATATATAAATATATCGATTTGCTTGAGTGGGCACCAGTAGCATCTCGATTGCGAGACTTGTTACTGTTTTTGGCATATGGAATATGCCACAAGTAGCTTGCTAGGCTCTGCTTTGTGGGCGGTACACTCTCCGTAGCTTGGCGGACTCTCTGGGAGGGATGGAGGAATTGAACCCGGGTCAGCCACGTGCAAGGCAAATGCCCTTCCGTTTTACACAAAATCATGGAAAGTGAGGTATTGCTTTCTTTGAATATGAAGAGAGTAGCTTGTATTCATTATGTAAAAATATCACCCTTCTTATATAACGGAAGCTAGAATAGCATTGCAATTCATAGATTTAACAAAAATATATCTGGCATTATGTTTAGGCTCATATATTTCTGTTCGTAATTGCGTTTAGTTTAATTAAATTTGAAAATGACAAAAAAAGTTTGATGACTCTACATTTCTTTTAATTTTATTTGCATTGCTAAATATGATGGGACACAAAAACCAGGCTGTTCTATGCTAATCTTTTCCCAACAAAAATCAACAAGGAAGCTTAATTTTGAGCATACTAAAAAATGATCACATACTGAATTTTTATAACTTCTGGATAAAAATTTCAATTTCACATAGTGGAAATTTACCAAAACCTATATTTGCTTCAATGTGTCAGACACATTTCCCAACAAAATAAACAATAAATAATTGGAAAAAATCAAGTACTCTAGAAATGTTTGAACTGGGAGGTTGTTTTAAACAAGGACAAAAGTTAAAAGAGTGTCCCTATTATTTGATAACCTACTTCTGAACTCTGGCATTTTGCTAATATTTGAAGCCAGTTATGGTGAAGACAATATGTCATTCTCACTTGGAAGCAGTTGAATAAAAATAATTATTGTTTCAGCAAAGCCCTAATTTTATCTCTCATTTGAATGATGAGGGTTTTTGTGTGTGTGTGTGTGTGTGTGTGTGTGTGTGTGTGTGTGTGTTTCCCAGGGACTCTTAAAGGCCAAGGTATTCCAGTAGTGAAAGAGTGTCTTTATCAGACAAAATTCATAGTAAAGAAAAATCTTGATATGGGTTTGTGTAAGTGAAGTACTTAAAAAGTTTCTAGGTTCAACTGCCAATCTGATTATTCTGCTGAAGGACACAGTGGTTCTGTTTTTCATAGAAATGTATTACTTGCTACAACTGCATGCATTAGTGTCAAATACTGACAATTATCTAGAAAATTGCCTTGCCTGCTTTATGGAAAATGGCGTAATAGTTTTAGTCATAGCCTGGAAACTTTATTTTGAAGTTCTTATTTAGAAACAAAGTAGAATCTGTTCTTTTTACTGTCAAAAGTTGATTTTCTAGATGTGTTGAATACACTTGACTAAACTTGGGATAAAATTTAAATTTTATTTTTATTAAGTAAGGGGTGCTTATCATAGGCTAGTTTGACAAGAGAGTTTTGTTGATGGTTAGACTTTCTTGAGATGTTAGACCATAGGAAGGAAGCCGCTCCTTTGATTCCCCACGTGCCCATCTTTATCTTGTGCTGCTAGAATCACTTGTCACTTGGGAGGAAGAAATTAGAGCCAAAAACTTGTGACCTTTCCAGTTCTGAAAGAAGCAAAAGGAAGCTGAAAATGAAAAGGCCTAGTCGGTTTATCCATGGGGAAGATCTACAACTGGAAAATCTGCAAAACTCTTTTAAAGGTTACTTCTGCATAGATGATTTACAATTGAAAATAGAATTCAAATGTCTCCCTTTCTGACAGAAGTTGCATTGTTGATGCTAACCTTTCCAAAAATAATTTGATATGTGGACAAAGGACTTGGTAGAACTTCAACTAAAAGTAGAATATCTTAGAGATATCTCCCATATCTTGATTCAAGTCTTCTCTGCTGTGATAGAGAATCTGATTGCTCACTGTTCAAAGATATATGAGCTGCAACATGGAACAATTGCTGGTTCAATACTAATTATTAGGCATTTAGTATTTAATTCCTTTCCAAAGACACTTAAAATTTACTGAATCCTAGAAATGATAAATATTTCCAAGTAGGAGATCACTACAAATCTTAACTTCCTTTGGCCAAATAAAACGGACTTATCTTTGAAATGCAATTTAAGCCAACCCAAAATTTTCTTTATTTTATATGGTTTGGTTTATTTGGAGTCCTCTTCACCCCCAACACACATACACTTTGAAATCAGTTATTTTTACAAAAAAAAGTCAAGGAATATGTTGATTTTTCATAATATGTAAAATCATTCTTTTTGTATTGAATCACCTTGAGATACAGTTACAAAGCTTTCATGACTGAGTTTCAGTTATGCAGTGGTCGAACATCCATCCCATCACCAGTGCATATTTTCTACCACTAATGTCCCAGGTATACCTCCCACCCCCCCTTGACCCCTCCCCCTGCCTCTATGGCAGACAATTTCCTTCTTACTCTCTCTCTACTTTGGGGCATTACAGTTTGCAATACAGATACTGAGAAGCTGTCATGTTTGGTCCTTTATCAACTTTCAGCACACAGCTAAGAAATAATCAAGCTAAAATATGGCCAAGCAAGAAAGCGTGGATTTGAAATTAGGTCCAGAATTCATATCCATAACAAAAGGGTAGCCCCAGAATGTCAGAATTCCAGCAGGACTTGGGTGACTGGGGAGTTTGATCAACAGGCTGAGTGCGTACGAAGCACACTCGGAAAGACTGTGGCCAGCTTTGAGTCTTGGCACCATTATAGTGCCCTGTGCACCATGGTGTAATGTAAAACCAGGAAAAAGTGTGAGCTTGTGTCACTTATTTCAGATATTTTTGTATGAAGTTTACTTGTCTTTTTATGATTGGTTGCAAAGGGATTTCAGTGTAGTGTGATTTCTTTTGCAAGAATCTACAGGTAGAGACTAATATTCATTTCATTGTCATAATAAGCAAAAAGCAGAATTATTTCATCATGCTGCACTCAGAAATTTACCTAGAATTTTCCATGATAATTAGAGACAAGATGGAGTCTGTTTGATTCAGAGTAATTACACAAACAATATCAAAGGCAAAAATATATTAAAACATGAATATTTTTACATATCTTTCCATTGTATATTTTCATAATAAATACATTTTAAGGTATATTTTTCTTGAGATAACTTGGATGATTTTATCAGCTACTTCAAGCAGCTTATTATATTTTTTTTCTAACCCTAAGCCCCACAATTCTCTAAAAAAAAAAATTTTGAAATCAGTTGAGAAATACTACTTGATTCATTAGTCTCTTGTTGCTGTAGTCCTCCTAGTTCTTCGGGTTTATAGAACCAGAGCAAGTAAACTGTTTTTATCATTTTGTCATTCCATAGAATATATGGAATTATATAAGGATGAGCAGAAACAGATATTAGGAATACGAATTGTGTCAGATCTATATAAACAAGATAGGAAAGACAAAATGAAGATATCTAATCTGATAAAATAATGAAAATAAAGATATTCATTAATGGATTTTATGGTAGTATATAATATATGATTTTTATCACAGGAATTTTTAAAAACAGTAAGTACACATAGTCACTGGAAACAATTTTTAAGACTCAGTTCTTTTTTTTGTTTTTTCAGCTTTCTCAGAGAAAAAGACATTTTTAACACTGTGTGCATTGCTTATAACATCGACATGTCATGTTCCGGTAGCAAAAGTGGGGTCTGTCTGGCAGGAACCATCTTAGGCCGTAATTGCACTAATGGATCATTGATCTTAAAGATATCTAAACAAACCCTCACAAATAGTCCATAATGACTCTGAGAGCTGTTAGCATCACTGTTGAATAAATACTCAATCCAAGCCTATTTGCTATTATACAGTACATATTTTCAGAAGCTTGTAATTACATGTACTAACACAGTAATGCAAAATAATAGAGTCCTCAGAGAAGTTGTATTCTGTATTAGTCAGATAAAGTGAACATTTTGTCTTCTGTTGAGATCATAGGGCTACGAAATCAGAATTTCTTTTTTTGGTATCGTGAATGACAAATACTTTTTTCTTTTCAAGTGAACAAGTTTATTTGACCTTTCCTATCTTTTTTATTTTCACTAATTACTTTATTTTATTTTATTTTGAGCAATACCCAGCTGTGCTCAGGGTTTCCTCCTGATTCTGTGCTCCGTGATCACCCCCAGCAGGCTTCAGGGCCCGTGCAGGTTGAGCATGTGCAAGGCAAATGCGCTGTCCTCTGTACACTCTCTCTGGCCCACATTTAACATTTTTATTTTTTGTTTTAGTATTTCTAACAAATGTAGAGAGAAGTTCATTTGTATAAGCCATATAAAATGAGCTTAAAACCACAAGTCAGCATTTTAATCAGTTTGCTGTTATCCCTGAGTGTGATTTAAACATAGAAAAATTAAATTAGTATCACTTATAATTCAAATATATGCAAGGCAATTATTAACTTCCCCTCTCCCTCCCTTTCTCCTTTCCTCTCATCTCTTATACAAGGGTTAGGACTGAAAACTAATCACTACATATTGCTTTCATCATTTCCTTGCCTTCTATATGCAGTCATGCACCACTTAATGTGTCATGGGGAAGTCGTTGAGTGTAATAACACAAACCTAAATGGAATAGGCTGCTATAGAACTAGGATTCATTGTGTTTAAGTGCTACATAAACATTCTCTATGCATAATCACTTTTTCCCTACTTTTTTTACAAGACATTTTTGTGATCCAGCTATTTATGTGCATAAAATCACTGTCACTGTCATCCCATGGCTCGTCTACTTGTTTGAGCGGGCACCAGTAATGTCTCCATTGTGAGAGTTGCTCTAACTGTTTTGGGCAAATCAAATATGCCATGGAGAGCTTGCCAGGCTCTGCAGAGTGGGCACGATACTCTCAGTGGCTTGCTGGGCTCTCCAAGAGGGACAGAGGAATCGAACCCAGGTTGGCCGAGTGCAAGGCAAACGCCCTATCTGCTGTGCTATCACTCCAGCCCACGTGTATAAAATAGTTGTACAAATTAAACATTCACAGATAATCATAAAAACTTACTTTAAAACAAATTAAAGTTATGAAACCCTATGAAGACACAGGCCACAGTTTATAAAGCCCATTAAGACCACTGATGTATAGTTGATCAAAATGTAGTGATTCATTCTTATTATTTGTATATTACCCTTAAACATATATTTTATATTTTAAAATTGTACTTACATTTTATAAGGCATGATGATCATCAAGTCTCTTGTATGGTAATTATTGGGAGGGGAAGTGAATGGGGCACCTTCTACAACACTGACTGTGTTAAAAATATACTCCGAGCTCTCTGCTCAGGGGTCATTCCTAGAGGGGTTCGAGGGACCATATGTAGTGCTGGGGATTAAACCCAGCTAGTCTGAATACAAGGCAAATGCTCTATCTACTGCAGATCATTCTGGCCTCATGTATGCTCATTATTTTCTTGATGTAGTATTGCTGAGATTTCATCATATTTTTATGTTGCTATAATTCATTCCTTATTTTTCAATGACTGTTCCTTTGTGCATATATAGAGTTTATTAAATCAGCCTCTCATTACTGAACTTTCTAGATCTTTCCAGGTTTTCACTATGAACTTTAGTGCTTCTATTAATGTGAAGCAGTTCCTGTGAAATGGCTAACACTTCACTTTGGTATTTTTTCAGATGTATAATTTCTGAATAGTAAGGTACAAAAATATTCAACTTTAAGATGCAATACCAAGCATTTTAAACTTGCTTTCTCTAATTTGTACACCAACAAGCAATATGGGAGTTATGTGTCACATTACTTCCAACACTTCCCAAATAGAACATTTAAACGGTTACAACCACGTGCAATTAAACAGTACTTCAGCCAACATTCTCATTGAATTGATTGCCAAATCGCTAAATACAATTTTAAGATTTCTGATCATCTATGTTTCTTTTTCAGTGAAATATCCATTCATGTATATTTTTACCTCTTTATGTATTTTAAACATATACAATATATGAATATATGTAGTTAGATAAAGAGTTTGTTCTTGTTACTAATTCTTTACTTGGAGTATACATACTTAAAATAGTCTACTTAACTTGCATTCAAATATCTTTAATTAATACATTTATTAAAGTATTTATAGATCATTTTAATTTTACTAATTTTTTCTTTGCTCTTTGTGTGCCATACCTAGCAGTGCTCAGGGTTTTCTCTTGGCTCTCCACTAAGGAATTGCTCCGGGTGTGGCTCAAGGTTTTGCTATCGCAGAGGTGCTGTGATGAAACCTAGGTTGACTGCATGCAAGGCAAGCACCCTATTCCTGTCCCAAACAATTTTAAAATATTTTTTTTAAAAAATCAATAATTGTTGGTATTTTGCTTAAATATTTCTTATGCCAATTTCTAAAAAATATGCTATGAATTCATCAAGAGTTGTTTTTTGTTTGTTTATTATGTAAGGTAAGGAATATTTTTGTCTCTAAGGCAGCTATTTTCAGTTCTATTCATTGAACAATTCTGCATTTTTCTCCCTGAACTGTCACATTAGTATGTCCAGTTCCAAACCTCCATGCATAGATATTTCTTGTTATTTTGATTAAGTGGTCAGTTTATCCATTCATTCATTAATGCTCTGTTCAATCTCATTTGGGACAACGAAAGCAAGGAGCATTGTGGAGAGGGTTGTAGTTTTAATTTTAACAGTTCTGGTCCTAGTTTTTATTTCATTTGGAGATATGTGGATGAGACAGACTACGTATGTGTAAAAGAAAATAAATAAAAGCAAGTAATTTGAGGATCAATGAATTCTCATAACTATAACTGAAAATGATTATAACTGCACTCTGTTCATTGTAACTCTTTGGAAGAGGGGAAGAAAGCCTAATTTTCCAGAGAGAGAGAGAGAGAGCGAGAGAGAGAGAGAATGATAGTAATCTACATTTATGATTTGTAGATTTATTTAAATTTATTTCCTAGTGATTAGTTTTAACCGAAAGTCACCTTCCTTAGTAGTCTTAGCCAGGGACTCTTTTAATCACTTCAAAGTTTCATCTTTTTTTGAAGAACCCAATAAAGCCCTAATCCAGAGACTAGGTCCATTGACTCAGGCAGGAAGGAATTCAACCATGAGTCAGTGAGAAAAAAAAGGTAGAGGAAGGAGTTTAATTGGGGAATAGTATCGATTTGCTCCAGAAGCATATTGTAGCACTGTAGCACTGTCATCCCATTGTTCATCAATTTGCTCGAGCAGGCACCAGTAACATCTCCATTGTGAGATTTGTTGTTACTGTTTTTGGCTCTTGAATACACCATAAGGAATAGTATACATTACAAAATCATAATGTAAAGAAAACATCCAACCCCATCAGAAAATGGGCCGAAGAAATGAATAGAAACTTTTCCAAGGAAGAGATACGAATGGCCAAAAGGCACATGAAAAAATGCTCTGCATCACTAATCATCAGGGAGATGCAAATCAAAACAACCATGAGATACCACCTCACACCACAGAGAATGGCACACATCCAAAAGAACAAAAGCAGCCGCTGTTGGAGAGGATGTGAGGAGAGAGGACCCTTCTGCACTGCTGGTGGGAGTGCCGAATGGAGTGCCCCTTTGGAAAACAATATGGATGATTCTCAAAAAACTAGAGGATGAGCTTCCATTTGACCCAGCAATACCACTGCTGGGAATATATCCTGGAGAAACAAAAAAGTATAGTCGAAATGACATCTGCACTTATATGTTCATCACGGCACCGTTTACAATAGCCAGAATCTGGAAAAAACCCAAGTGCCCGAGAAAAGATGACTGGTTAAAGAAACTTTGGTACATCTATACAATGGAATACTATGCAGCTGTTAGAAAGGATGAAGTCATAAACTTTGCATATAAGTGGATCAACATGGAAAGTATCATGCTAAGTGAAATGAGCCAGAAAGAGAAGGACAGACATAGAAAGATTGCACTCATCTGTGAAATATAGATCAACAGGGTACGAGACTAATACCGAAGAATGGTAGGATATAATACCAGGAGTTTGGCTGCATAGCTTAGAAGCTGGCCTCGTACGCTGGGGGAAAGTCATCCCAGATAGGGAGGGGAACACCAAGTAATATGTGATTGGAGATCCTGCGCAAGAAGGGAGATGCATGCTGAAAGTAGACTAGAGACTGAACAGGATGACCACTCAATACCCCTATTTCAAACCACTACACCCAAAAGAAAAGAGAGATATCAAATTGGAATGCCCCGCCACAGAGGCGGGGTGGGGTGGGGGGGATGGGACTTGGGGGATGAGGGGGAGACTGGGTTCATTGGTGGTGGAGAATGGGCACTGGTGGAGAAATGGGCTCTTAAACATTGCATGAGGGAAAAACAAGAATAAAAATGTGTTAATCTGTAACTGTACCCTCACTGTGACTCACTAATTAAAAAATAAATTAAAAAAATAAATAATAATAATAAAAAAGAATAACAAGAGTCATAAATTCAATACCTTAATATTATGTAAACTATACTAACCCAATTAAAAAATTAAAATAAATTTAATTTTTAATTAAAAAAAAACAAAATCATAATGTAGGCATGCTTTTTGTATCTGGGAGAAGTGGTTGTCCTAAAGAAATAGATCTTCTGGGGAGCTTGCAAATTATGCTATTGGTCCTCTGACTCCTAGTTATCTCTCCATGTGATGAATGTGACTTGGGTGAAATGGGAAAGGAGGGAGTGTCAAATGAAATGTATCACTGTGTTCCTGCTCTAGACCCCCAGTCACCTAGTAAATAATTGACAGGGCTAGAACTGGTAAAGTCTACAAGAATCCCCTATGTGAAGTGGACACTAGTGTCCTTGTAAGTTCCACTGGGCAATCAGGCTGCACCTAACGTTCTCTTTATCTACATGGTGCAAGAAGAGATCCCCACTCACCTGAGTCCTTCGGGAGCCCTGAACTCATGCTATCAGGCTAGAGAGAGGGAGGAATTGCTCTTTGCAGGAAAAGATGGTTTATCTTAACCTCTGTCCAATATTTTTTGGATCAATTTTAGGAGGAGATAAATAGTGAACTAAAATAGTTTTATTTGGAGAATAAAGAAATAGGAAGGGAGAGACTGATAAATATATATATATATATATAAAGAGAAAGAGAGAGATGGAGAGAGAGAGAAAGAGAGAGAGAGAATTGAAATGAGAACACAGGCTTCTCAGGAAAGGAGGCAACCCCAAGATGGAGAATACATGGTGTTTGCATTAACAAAGTAGATTTTATAGTAGAACTTTTCCCAAACTGCCCCCCTTTGGAGCTCTCACTGTACCCTGGGACTTTCTATGTAGATTGCTATAAACCTGTCAGTGGGGAGAGCGTTGGACTCTTGGCAGTGTTTTCTGTGGGCTTTTGACTTGAAACTTTTCCTTTTCTGTGGAATCCAATCTTCTCAGGTGGCCTTTGGCCTTTCATTTTCTGTATCTTGAGGTAGCTTATGCAGATCCAAGAAGTTCAATTTCTGCGCCTTATTGGAGTGTGTTCTCTTTGTGCCTCTGGGCTACTTCAGGGCTTATGACAAGGCAACTTCTTTAAATCACATCGTGGTATTATTGCCATGCAAAATTTTTTTCCAGGGAGACCCTCTCTCTATCTGCTTGCAACATGCTCAAATATGGATTCCAGAAGTACTCTTAATGGGTAGTGAAATACTCTTGAGTAACACAAGCATCTTATTAAAAACCAGAGGGACACACTTGGAGTCAGAGAAGTGTGGGTATACTCCAAGAGAAGATTGCTCTGTCTTATATGAATTTCTAATATGTAGAGATATATTAGATATATTTATTAGTATTTATATAGTATATATTAATAAATATATAGGGAGAGAGAAACAGTGTAAATTAGTGACAGGTGAAATAGTCATGATATTTTAAAGAAATAAGGAGGACTTTGAGGTGGTGATTTTCATGAGTCAAGGTGCCATACTGAGTCTAACCATATTTGATCATTTCCCAGAGTTGCCATGGTGATTTTAAACTCTCACAGTGAAAGTGGGTGTGATTTTAACATGCCACAGTATTACAATGAGTGAATAATGAGGCTGGAAGTCATCTCTCAGTCATGGTCTTTCACCTTGAAATTTTTTGCCTTTAACTGATCTGAGGACATCATTGTTCTTCTCTGGTAAACATTTGCAGTATAATAACCTCTTTGGCTTAATATATTATGATTCCCAAGTTAGTATGTGAATATGTAAAAAAGAGATATGATTAAAGACAGGAATTGATCAAAGATGGAAAAGGAGTATAATATTGACATGTGAAAACAAAGGGTACAATAGTTCAATAGTTACTTAGCCCTTATATTCAAGAAACAAAGATGTTTGCTTCTTTAGACTAATTTCTTTAAGAAATTAAAGAATCTTATAGTGTCTAACTTTGTGATGTTTGCATGTGTAAATATGAGAGCAAAAAAATGAATGCATTTCAGTTATAACATAAAAATCCTTAGCTAAGTCAGAAGTTGGGGAGAAAGGAATGATCGACTAGGCTAGTTAGAAAGAAGATAAAACAAAGGGATAAAGATTATTTAAATTCCACCCTTAGAGGATAAAGAGGGTTAGATCTTTTCAAGTATAGGAAGAAAGATGGACAAAAATAAGAGTTTACATGTAAACCCCTCTTTCAAAAGTAATCTTCATTCTGCTTTTAGGGTCCTTTTTATGACTTTAACCTTCTAACAAAGACACTGTGGTGTAGTGTCTTTACAATGGCTCATTTTCTTTAGTTGAAAACATATTTAATTTTCATATCTGGGTTTCTGTAATACAAGTCCCTGGCAAAACAAGAAATTACCCTCTTTTAAATTAACAGTTTGGTGCCTATAGTAATTAGGCACCAAAATTGTAAAGATACCTATAATAACAACAAAAATAATTTCCTTATACAACTTACCTAGAAAAATATCATACTTAACTAAAACTGGTTTTTACCTTGAAGACTGGAATATCATTGAATTTATGAAATAACTATACAAAGACTATAGACATCAAATTTAGTTCATGTGTATAATGAAAATGAAAAGCACCTACTGTGTGGTTCTTAGCCTTGGGAAGTCATAAGCATCTCTGTAAATGCTGTAACTATATATCCAGTGCAATCATTATTTTCTCAGGAATATGGATAGTTGCAAATGCCTTTTTTGTTCAACTTCAGAGAATGTTAAATACTCCAAAATTGACCTGTTCTACTATAACTTTAATAATTTACAGCTAAGAAAATAAGATTCAGGAAGTCTAAGTCTTTCAAGCTAATTATTGCCTGACTTTATCTCAGAACCAGACTCTCCTGAACCTAGATCTATGGACATTGGCAAAAATGGAATATTTTAAATATAGGAACTATAGCACTGTAGCACTGTCATCCATTATTCCTTGAACAATGAAATATTTTCATTCTTTATTGGCAATGAGCTAAAATATTCTTTTAAACGCATTATGATTCTCAGTTTTGTACTCCCTCCTAACATCAGTGTTCCACTGCACTGGCAGCATTATTTTTATTTAGCCTTCTAGTCCTTTCTGTGCCTCATTTAACACAAGATAATGTATAGTGTTTTAGTGATATATTTTCTCATACCTTTGTTATCCAAATTTCCTGGAGGCAGTATAAAAGTGTAGTTAATCATTGTATAATTGGCATCACATCACAGAAAACATCATGACATTTCCATTATATTCAGCTCTATAATAATTTAGTTTTGTGGTTTTTTCTTTTTATTGCATCAATATTGGTTGACAACACTATATAAGTTTCAGGAGTAAAACGTCCCATTTCAACAAACGTATTTATCATACATTTTCTTTCTCTTCAACAAAGGTAGAATGGCAATATTTTCTTCCCTTCCATTTATTTAATTGTTGTTATAGTTGTTGAAATAGCTGGGGGTTACACATATGTTTGGTTGTGTTGTTCGCACACTCAGGTGTGCTGCTCACTAGGGCCACATAGTTTAGTTATGGTGCCTGCACGTATATTTACTGGGGTTTGGATCCTTTGGGTTGTAGTGCTCACACTCTAGCACTAGCCGGATTGCACACTCCAGTTATGGTACTTGCATGTGCCTATGGTGCACCAAAGCTCAATCACTGTTATAGGACCAAGGATTCTACATGGCAGACTCAGGGACCATGTTTTGTACTTATGGACAACAGCCAAGAACAAACCAGTGGATTCATTCTTGTACAGGATGTATTTTTGTCTTTCAACTATCCTCCAGACGCTGTAGCTTAAAATTATTAAGACCAAGCTATAGTAAATATATTTAAGGTTCTTACATATAAATATAATAGTAGGACTGGAATGATAAAGCACAGGGGGTAGGTAGGGCATTTGCCTTGCATGCGGCTGACCCAGGTTCGATTCCTCCACTGCTCTCAGAGAGCCGAGCAAGCTACTGACAGTATCCCTCCCACCCCCACAGCAGAGCCTGGCAAGCTCTCCGTGGTGTATTTGATATGCCAAAAACAGTATCAACAAGTCTCACGATGGAGGCGTTACTGGTGCCTGCTCGAGCAAATCAATGGACAATGGGACGACAGTGCTACAGTGCAGTGCTACGTGTAAATATGCATGTCTACTCTCATGTCTGTAATGTTTTGTCAGTCAGTTATTAGTAGGGTCCTGGCACCCATTTTCAGGTGGAGGCTTTTCCTATTATCTAAAAAGAGAATGAACCTAAGGACCATATAATAAAAGATCAAAACTGTTTTTTAAGCTGGATACTTGGAAACTTGGAACCTTATTTCTCCCAGTTATTGTCTCCCAGAGGATAGCAGTAGTTCATCCCACACTTGTGGTAATGCAGAAAATCCAGCTCCAAAGTACTTTACTGTCTTTTCCCCATTTGCTAAAATGTGAGTGGTTATATATGGTACTGAGACCCACTATTTCATAGATAAGAAACAACACACCTTTCAAAAGGCATATCAATATCAGCTAACCAAAGAACCAACTGGAGAAGCAACAAAAACTATGCAACAAACCATTAACTTTGATCCCCAGAAGGACTCGGGGCTAGCAGAGATGCATCTTGTTTCTCTCCTGAGTCTTACTCCTGGACAAACGGGGCATGAGCCAAGGGCAGTGTTGGAAATCCTGGTGATCTAGACAGCCAGAGAGGAGTCACCTGGATTACAGTTGGGTAGGTGTTAAATGCAACAAAGTTTGTCTTTCAGATCAAGAAAAGAGTGAAATCTGTCTTTCTGTAATCTCTGGTAGGACAGATAAGTTCTCTTTCTCTGATGTCTTGAAATTTTTTTCTTCACATAACTTCCTGAAGTTCTTACCTTCAGGTCTTACCCACCTGGAATATCAATAGTCATGCAGTGAGCAAAGAACAGCCATGTAACATACATCTTTCTAAATACTTATATCTGACCAATTTGAGCAATATAACCTCCTATGAGGGTCAATGTGGGTCAGGCTATTGGCAGCGCCATAAAATGAATGAATCCTTCCTCCCAGAGATGCTGATTAAAGCTCAATTTTGTTAAATTTCCTCCATGACCACCTGCTCAACTGCAGGTACTGTTGACTCCTTATTGTAAAAAATGAATTGTAACTTGATTATATAAAAGTATCTCTGAAAATCATTCAATTACCGCACAGATGGGATATTAATTACTTCTGTGTCCAGGATAGAATCTAACCACCCCACCACAGAGCATTGAGAGAATTGGAATTGCTAGAAATAGGCTAAGTAGGTTAGACTTCTAAAAACAAGCTGTAAAATATGTCTTTCCTCCAGATGTGGCAAAGATTCATGTCATTTGAATTTTTATAACAACTAAAAATTGAGCTAGCCAAAGAATAAGTTTGGAAGAAATTCAAGGCCTTTGGAAATCATGAAGACACTGTAATGGTTTAAAAGAATTTTTTTATAATATTTGAAAGTTGAAGGTAGTCCCATGAGAGGACAATAATTTATTAATTATTATGGTTGAAGGATTTGTAATTATGAGTGTGATCCAAATCACATTGTTGATATTTCATGCAAAATACCTTGTCAGGCATAGGTAATTATTCAAGCTATAGTTAAGATGAAAAGGTTCATTTAGAATGTTCATTTGCCTTAATTAATTTTGTCACATTATTACAGCTGAGGGAGAAATTCACAATCTCCATCATCTAAAAACTGAAAGCAATAGAATCATTGAATCACATATGGCATTCAGATTTTATCAAAGAAAGAATAAACTTCAATAATGAAGTGTCCATTTAAACTTTGATTTAATCATCATCGTGTTAAAATAAAAAAACATGAAATTGACTATAGTTACAATTGTGGCTTAATAGTATCATATTGGCAAATATAAGACATATCAAAATGTCCCCTCTGTGGAGTCTGTTGCCCGTGCACCTGGCTGTCTTTCCCGGGGCCTCTCGGAGGGGATGGGCTCCAGCTTCACTACCCCTCCCCCCAGCAGAGCTCCCGGCGGCCAAAGACCACTGGAACCTAGCCACAGCCATGCTCAAAGGCCCCTCTCCACACATTCGGACAAGCCTCACTCATGAAAGTACCTGCAGAAGAACCCAGGTGTGTGTAATCCCATCAACGGCCAACATCCAGAGACTTAAAAGCAAGCTCCCAGAAGCGATATCTTATAACCTACTTCTCCCTCTGGGAGAAACTGGCAAGCTACTGAGAGTTTCCTGCCCACATGGGAGAGCCTCGAAAAGTCCCCATGGTGTATTCATATGCCAAAGCTAGTAATGAGCTGTGTCTCATTCCCCTGACCCTGAAAGAGCCTCCAATGTGGCATCGTTGGGAAGGCCGAATAGAGAGAGGCTTCTAAAATCTCAGGGATAGGACGAATGGAGAGGTTACTGAGCCCGCTCGAGAAATTCGAGGATCAACGGGATGATGATGATGATCAAAATACACTTGTATTGTCACATTGTTTAATTATGGGGATATACAGGTGACAATACAAGTATATTTTCATGAACAAGAATTTCTGTTGAAAAATTGAACTCTGTAAAACTATAAAAGAAACTCAGGATATTTTTCCTACCCTTACATATAATAATTGTAATAATCTAATGTTGAGAAAATATATAGACTGATTATATGTGATAAAATATTTCCAGTTTGTAAATAAAATGATAGTTTTCTTCTATTGAATTTCCACTGATAAATCATTTGCATTTCTTAATTTTGTAGCAAGACATTAGAAAGATTTTGACCAATAATTTTTTAAATTTATTTAGGAAAGATATTCCACATTGATCGCTTAGTAAGAAATGATTAGATGAGTTATGAGGGAAACACAAGGACGAAGATGGGTAAATTTGTAACTGTACCCTCATGGTGACTCACATATTAAAAAATAAAATAAAATAAAAAGAAATGATTAGATGAGCAAGATATTTCTAAGCTAATCTCTAGTTTGCTATTTTGTTGATCCATTACCAAATACCAAGCATGTTCAGATGTTTATAACTATTGATTTCCTTTTAGGAAAGAAATACTTTTCATTTTAGAGAAGCATAAGCTTATTGAACTAATTATCATTGTGCTTTGTATTGATATACATAAAGAATGTGTAAAGGGACAGCTTTCCTAAATATGATGGCTAATTTGAATATGTAAAACTATTTGTATTTTAAAGCAGTTGACTTGGTTGAACTAGGAGAGAGAGTACAGCAGAGCGTCTGTCTCACCCAGGCTTGGGCCTAACGGCTCCTTAAGGGTTCCCTGCTGCCTTGAGCATACCTAGGATGTGTCCTCCTCAAAGAAAGATCAGCCACCATGTAATTAAGCTTGTTGATCTACATTCCGTGTTGGGGAAATAACTTTTAGAAACATCTTGTCAGACAGTGCAATTCAATATACATAATCTTCTTTTTCCCTTTGCTTATTTCTCTTCAGAGTTATGTGTATGGAATGTTCCATGTAGAGCCCAGGCTGTGAGGAGAATGGGTGAAGCAGGCTGAACTCAGCCTTTTTTTTCAAATTAGTCCATTTGTTCTTTTATTGTCATCAGAACTAGCAGGCACTTTTTTCTCTTATCCCTTCATCTAAATTGGGACTGGAGCAATAGGTAGCACAGCGGGTAGGGCATTTGATTCCTCTGTCCCTCTTGGAGAGCCTGGCTAGCTACCGAGAGTATCTCGCCTGCACAGCAGAGCCTAGCAAGCTATGTGGTGTATTCGATATGCCAAAAACAGTAACAACAAGTCTCACCGTGGAGACATTACTGGTGCTCACTCTAGCAAATCGATGAACAATGGGATGACAGTGCTACAGTGCTTTTTTAATGCAAGACATTATTTAGGAAATAAGCCATTATATGACACAGGATAACTCCGAGGGACCTTTTTTGTGCAATTCTCTTCTCTAGTTTCTTCCCTTTGACTTAGTCTCCAAAAATAATCCTTGAGCTTTGTGGAATTTTGTTCCTTTGTCGCTTGAACTACGTGACATTTTTGGACAGCGTTTAAAGATTAAGACAGCGCAGTTTAAATGGCACATTGATAATGCCTTTTCTTCACCTATGCTAAAGGCTTAGCCACCTCAGCTTCACTTTGCATCTCCTTGCTGGAAAGCGTCTCCTTGTTTAGTCTGGGCATTGCCTTCCTCCCCATTTTATGAAGTGTCAATGTAGAACAGTTGAGATGCAGTGGGCGGGGTGTTGACATTAGAGAATAGTATGTATTCTAAGATTTCCTCAAGGTGAACCTGTCCAACTGCTACCTGATAGTGATGATGGCTGATAGGAGTCCCTCCTGGAAGCAGCCCAGAGTTAAGAATTGGCAGTTCAGTTAGCGATCTCCAATAGGTTGTATTTGTTCACTTAGTTCGTGAAACCTGAACAATATGTCTGCTGAGCAGTTGGGTAAGGAGCATTTCCAACCTGTCTTGTGCAAGGCCCGGTTAAATGACATAGTAGGAACTCGCTAGTCTCTGAAAATTTCCCAGCACTTTGACCTCAATTTAAGCTTAAAGACAGAGAATACACAGCTGTCTTGAAGGTATACCTCTCTCCAAGCAGCAGGGACGGAAGCTCTTTATTCTTGAGTATGCAAACACTGACATGTTGGAAGAACTTAGTGAATGATTACCTTGGTAGGAGGCAGATGGCCTCGCATAATTACCATTAAATTCTCGTGGGAGGAAACTTCAACATTATCACAGAGAAGAAATGCCACCAAGGTGTAGGCAAGTTGCTAACCATTCATTATTTCACTGTGGGAGACTTAAAATAACTGCTACTAGCCTTTTCTTTACTCTTTTGTCAATAGAATACCATTTCAGAGATAAGTATTTTCATGTGGTCTCCAAATCAAGAATTCTTACTTGAAAATTGAAATAGTATATTAAATTGGTGTTATAAAAACACATGCTGCAGAAAATATTTTTACACATTTCTGAGTCTGAAAGAGATGGGCTGTAAATACTAGCAAAGTGTAAATCGAAAAGAATTGAGAGTTACTATAATAAGACCTTACTACCAAGGAAGCATATTTCGAGAATGGGATCATTTCCAGTTCACATTCCTCTGAGCCCTGACATCTTTATGTTTTCTTTTTATGGAGCAAAATGGTTGTATAAGGAGAGGGATATGAGGGGGATGGAGAGAGAGAAAGAGAGAGAGACAACCAGACAGACAGAGACACAGAGAGACAATGAGAGACACAGAGGAAAGAGAGTGAGAGTGAAAGAGAGGAGAGAGAGAAAGAAAGAGGACAGAGACAGGAAAGAGAGAAACAGTGAGAGAAAGGAAGAGAGTGAGTCTTGCATGAGAAACTATCAAGGTAGATACCACAAAGATAGCAGGCTGTGGAGCAGAACATAGGAAAAAAGGCGCAGATCAGATATTCCAGACATCTTACCGTACAGTTTCTCTCCCTTCTCTCTAACTGGTGGGAATGTGGCTTCATACACTTGCCTACACTCCCTTTCTCTTCTCCTTTTCTCTGGGGGAGAGTGATCCTGGACTCAGCCTGGAAAAGAAATTCTTCCAGATTTAATCTGAAATGGGTTGGGGACCCTTGATCTAGGCAATGTGGCGTGATTAGAATTATAAAATTATTCAATTATAATTTCCCAGAAAGAAAATATAGCGTAGGTATTTAAAAGAGGCATGGAAGCTGATAATGTCATTTTTGTACCATGTAGTGTGGTGTCTTGATGTGATTTTTTTGAATCCTGACAGTCTTTTGAGGACTTTACGGAGAAACAAACCTCCAGGCAGAGCTGACATTCTGAGCATTCCAGAAGAATACAAGTCTGGTCTTTGATGGCAAGATTAAATCTCATAACTAATTCTCGATTTGCCTTCCCATAAACATTCATATTATTAGCAACCCTCTGTGTTTGAGTCAGTGGTTCCCAAATTGTGCGCCACGTGAGAATCAGCCAGAGAGCTTTTAAAAATTCTTCTGCCCAGGTTTCACTTCACTGCAGTTTGATCAGAATGTTGGGGTAAGAGCCAAGACATCAGTGTATTTTAAGGATCTCCAGGTTGTTCCAATATGGAACAACACTTGGGTACCATCTGGTTTGAGCCATTTTGAATTTTATTTTTTGTTATTTCTATCTGACTGCTTTGTAACTAAAACAACAGAATTTAAACTAAAAAAATGAAGCTAACATCAATTTTTTGTGAGTAACTACAGTGGATAAGAAAACAGAAACAAAATGAGAGTATTAGACTCAGAAAAATGCTTTCATAGTTTTGAAAGAAACTTTAAGTCTGTGACTTAGAAATCTAACTGAAGCAAATTCAAATGTAATCAAGTGCCTACTGCTTGTCATAGAGTAGTCTTACTGATTATTTCCTTTCCTAAAGCTTACTATCCATTTAATTGCATGAAGCTTAGGAAAATTAATTAAAATTGAGATTTTTTTCACCTGTATTGAATTTTATCTTTGATACTATGTCTGTATAATAGAAACAAGTATTGGTGACTGTTTTATATAGCTTTGAAAAAAGCACATTCAACCCCCCCCCCACACACACACACACTTTTTCCAAACCATTGGTTAATTCAGATAAGGCTAGTTAATTCATTTTCTTGCCTGGAATTTAATCGTTATTATATTAAATTTAGTACTTATGGTCACTCAAGTACAGCCAAAAAAACGTGGGCTGTTAATCCCCAAACTTAAGCCATTTATGGTAGAAACATTTTTCTATTCTCTGGAAAGTGGTTTGTCCCTTACTTGGAGGAGGATTCTTTTCATTACCTTTTGGATTGGAGATTACAGTATAGTGACTCTTCACTTTGTGCCCTTGTTTAACAGTCAGGGGGCAGCATCTTGTCCCCCTTCTAACACTTTAATAAAACTGTTTCAGTGGCTCTTGATTTTAAGAATCTCAGAATTATCTTGTGGTCCAGGAGTGGATGATTAGAAACCCTAAATTCTCCCCATGTTTGTAATGGCATTAAAGTATGATTTCTGACTATTGTCAGAGACAATTTCCAGGTTGGGAGAAGATGTTCATAGCATACAGTTATCAGCTTTGGTTTGTTTTGGTTCTTAAGCCACACTCAGCTATGCTCAGGGCTTACTCCTAGCTCTGCAATTAGGGATCACTCTTAATGGGATTTGGGGAACTGTAAGAGGTGCTGGGGATGAAACCTAGGTTGGTCAAGTGCACGGCAAATGCCACACCTATGGTACAATCTCTCTGGCCCCAAACCCAGATAATTTTGAGGCTCCTCATTTCTCAGACTATATGATAACTTCTTAAATTTCTTCATTTCTTATTTCTTCATCTTCTATGAAGATGATTATGGATCTATGAAGATAATTATTTCTTCATAAATAATTATCACTGAGTAGGGTAATTAAAACTTGATTTGGGTGTGATTTTGGGATGATGTCCATGGGAAATCATTTTTGATAGTATTATGGCACTGGCACTGTCGTCCCATTGTTTATTGATTTGCTTGAGCGGGCACCAGTAACGTCTCTATGGTGAGACTTGTTGTTACTGTTTTTGGCATATAGAATATGCCATGGTAGCTTGCCAGGCTCTACTGTGTGGGCAGGATACTCTTGGTAACAAAAATAATAATATAAAAATTAAAAAGAAAAAACAGATAATTATAGTTATTCCAGTCTCATCAGAAGGCAGGATAATAAACATTTGAATAACAAATAAACTTGAATATTGACAGATAAGTGGTTCTTGCATAGCATTGGTCAGATAAGTTTACAGTTTAATTTTATAAAAGAGATAGAATTTGCTTAAATAGATGAGAAAAGTGAAGGTACATTCTGGGATTCAGCCACACCCAGAGATGCTCAAGGGTTTACTCTTCCAATGCTAGCATCCTATCCTATCCGCTGTACTATCTATCTGGCCCTATATTATTTTAATGAAAATATTTCAAAATCATTTTTTACATTAGCATTAAGGGTTTGATTGGAAGGTATATAAGACACCTGAACATTTTTTGCCTGAAATTATTGTTAGTGGCATTTTAAATCATGGTGAATATATTTTAAAAATTAATTTATTAATTAAAAATGCAGTAACATAAGAGAGGGAGGCCTAGGTTTTGAAATAGTAGTCACAACAGTGTTTTATCTCTGATATTGAGGTATGCTGACAACTATCTCTGATAAAATGATGCACAAAGTGAAAGGAATAATCAATGGTTGAGATGAATTCTTTGCATCAACCTGAATTGATAGCATTTACCTGATTGAGGGTAGGTAGTTATGATTTTTCCCCTTCTAAACTCCAACTTTTATGAGATTTCATTTTAAGGATGTGGAAATACAAAGGCAAATTTTTGTCATGCCTAAGGACAGGTTAATAATGCATTCAGATTCACATTGCTAATACTGACCTACTTTCTCTTTCAGAGAGAAAATATGAAATATTTTTACATGAAAACAGTTGCGTTTTTGGTATCTTTCTTCTTTATTCCATAATTAAACCTGGCATATCACTTCCAAAAGTTAAATGAAGTTCAGTTCATTTTCAGGTCTGGGCTTTTTAATGAGTTAGCATCTCTGCCGCCTAAGACAAGCAGCATTCACTGCTTTGCATGCCAGAGAATTTTTCTGACAGTAGTGATAATGATGCAGATGTTTTCTTTTGTGGGGATCTTCCAACAATATCCCTAATGAAAACACATGCCTGCTTCCTGGCAACTGGAAAAAGAAAGAAAAAAGACAAACAAAAGACCTTTCTTCAAGGCAAAAATTGCAAATGCCTCCATCCTAAAGTGACATTTCAAAATTTTTGCAAAACTCTAGATATATCTTAGGGGTTAAGTGTAAACAGACTATTAAACTTCCTCCACATCATTTGTTTCTGTGTTGTTTTGCAGCCGTAATGTGATTCTTTTCTATCTTTTCCTCCTCATCTTTGTGTGGTACCAACTTATACAAAATGTCATGCAGATTGCAGGTGGACTGAGGTTATTTAGAGCATTCTGGTTATAATTAGAGCAGAGAGGTCAAGCATTGTGAGTTGACTCTCGAAATTGATTTGCCATGTCATCTTGAACCTTATGTCTAAGGCAGCTGACTCGATTTCAGCATTAAAAAAAAATCAAGTGTTGATTCGAAGTATCACATCTTCAACTTTATGACTATGACTTTGAATTTTGAGATTTGCAGAGATGGATATAATGACAGACTTTTCTATTAGTATTATTTAGCCTTTTTTAAATTTAAAAATTCATGAAATTTGGAGCAGTGGATTTAGTAGAACTGGTAAAGCTGACCTGACTTTAATTCCCAACAAATTTGGTTGCTTGATCCTCACTTAGGAGCCAGGTATAAGCCCTGAGCATTACTGAATATAGCCCCCAAACAAACAAAAAAAAATCGGTGAAATTTTGTGAGAATGTACTTGGAATTTTTTGCAAAACTCTAGATATATCTTAGGGTTTAAGTGAATATTTGCTATTTCTCTTTCTTCAAAGGAGGAGCACTGCAACGTGTTCCATAAAATAGTCTCTCATCAGTTAACTTTTTTTTTTTTTTTTTTTTTTTTTTGCTTTTTGGGTCACACCTGGTGATGCACAGGGGTTACTCCTGGCTCTGAACTCAGGAATTACCCCTGGCCGTGCTCAGGGGACCATATGGGATGCTGGGATTTGAACCCGGGTCGGCCGCGTGCAAGGCAAACGCCCTACCGGCTGTGCTATCTCTCCAGCCCCCACTCATCAGTTAACTTTTAAAAAAGGAATTTTCACAAGTGGGGAGAAGGTTCAAAGGGCTGTAGTGCATGGTCTATGTGAGGCAGCCCTGCAGACCCGAATCTATGTGGGCCATCACAGGGAACACCTTTGAACACTAGTATTGCTAAACTTGACCCCCAAATCAAAATGTTTCCTTAATCTATTAGAAAAAAAACCTTAGTGTATCAAGAACTCTTAACCTGAAAGACATCTTATTATTAGTGACAGGCTGGAGTGATAGCACAGCTGGTAGGGCATTTCCCCTTCTAAACTCCAACTTGCACGTGGCCCACCCTGGTTTGATTTTTTCGCCTTTCTCAGAGAGCCCAGCAAGCTACCGAAAGTATTTCACCCACACGGCAGAGCCTAGAAAGCTACCCGTGGTGTATTCGATATGCCAAAAACAGTAACTATAAGTCTCAAAGATGGAGACGTTACTGGTGCCCGCTCAAGCAAATTAATGAGCAATGGAATGACAGTGACAGTGACAGTGATTATTAGTGACAAGACATAAAATGTTAATAGTAGATCTCTAGAAATTGTTGATCTTGTTCATTTGAAACTTTATATTCATTATTTATGAACTTGCCATTCATCCATTTTTTTCATCTATGAAACTACCATTTCTGTCTTTAATTTAGTAAATTATTTTAGTTCCCTTATGTAAAGAAAACACTCATTCTTTTTTTTATTTCTGTAACTGGCTTAGTTCATTTAGCTTCAACAAAAAAACAAGCATTGGCAAGAATGTAGAGCAATTGGAATCTTTACATATGGTTTGTAGAAAAGCAAATTGGCACTGCTGTTATGGAAAATAGTATGGATGTTTTCTTGAAATTAAAAATTGAAAATGAAACTAACATGGGATCCAGCAGTTCCATTTTTGGGTGCTTATCCAAAAGAATAGAGATCAGAATTTTAAAAAGATATTAGTACTCACTTCCCCCCTGAACCCACAAGCCTCAGCAGCATCCCCATAAGCCTGACCCATGTACCCAGATCAGGTGTATAGGGTCAATAAGAAAAATAAGGGTCTGAAGGACCCATTCCGTGGTTGCAAAACAAAACAAAGTACTTGAATTTTACTTGTTTCTGTTAAGAAAAATATGTCAAAATATATCAGATTGGCAGTATCAAAGCATTCTTTTTGTGAAAGCTGAATTTCCCCTAAGGGTTTATTATGCACCCCCTTTCTCTCCCTCTTGGGTGACTGAGCCATCAAAGTCTTCAGGACAAATAAAGAAAGAACCATGAAGAATAGAAGAGGAAGGCCCTAGGCCACCTGGATAATTCGAGCCAAGTGAAAATTTATCCTCAGCAGCAATGTGATGCGGTTTGGTTTGTGTGCACTGATGAATAGTTGATTGTGTTCTCTCTCTTGTCTTTGAAAGGACACCTAGTTACCCCCTTTGTAGATAGAAACAACCATATAATAGTATTAGACCCTGCCTTCATGAAGAAAGTGCAGTTAACTATGTTTACTTGCTTGGCTCGGTTCCCTTTGAATTCTACAAGAAAATGGAGAACAAAACAATTACTTTTGGACTTCAATTTAGTCCTTGAGTGATTAGGCTTGGTAAAAGAACTCTTATGGAAACCAACCTTAAAGCAGCAGTTAAAAAAATTCATGGGCTGGAGAGGTAGTATAGCAGGTGAGGTCCTTGCCAGTTTTGATCCCCTGAAATATATATGGTAGCCCAGGACCCCCAGGAGCGATCCCTGAACTCAGAGCCCGAGTAACTCTGAGCAGAGCTGGGTGAACGCACCTTCTCTATCCCCTCCCACACCCCCCAAATTTCTTACTGAGGCAATAGCAATATTTTAGTGTGTAAGGTGATTATCTAGCATACCCTAGGCTTAGTCCTCAACATGGCAAGAATGATCCCTGAGCACAAAGCCTAGAGTAATCCTTGAGAACTCTGGTAATAGCCCAAAGCAAGCACTTTTTTTTCTTTTCTTATGCTTTCTTTTTATCAAGCTCTCTCATGATTAAAAATTAGGGATCATATCTCATTACAAGTAAAAACTAAGAGATTGGGGATTATTTAATGTCCACTAATCTTAATTAATAAGTTATATAAATTCAAGCCTGCTTCCTCTAACAGAAGTTGAATTTAATACAAAATGAGGAAATAAAATGAAATGGAAAATTCCACTTTGTGACAGGTGTAGTTTGATAGATTGGTAGTGGTGAGCCAGGAGAGGTTTTTGGGATTGCCAGACCGTTCTGCTATTTTTTATTCTGCAGCTTTTCTAAGTGATCCTTATGCAATCAATCCTTAAAATCCACCGGCTTGGTACTTGTAAATTTTCTGACTGAGTAGTTATTTGCTCATGTTCTGAGTTCTAAAAAAATTGTCACCTCATGAGAATGGCCACACTGTCAATTAAGGCAACACTCAGCCTTTGTTTGTTTCAAGGGATATCCTGTAAAAAATGCTTTTGTTTGCTTGTTTGTTTTGGCTGTATTTTGGCCATACCTGCTTAGACCTTGCTCCTGGCTTTGCCCTGTGGAATCACTCCGGATGATGCTGGAGGGCTGTATTGGGTGCTCGGGATCCAACCTTATACAGCTGTATGTAAGGCAAGCATTCTACCAGCTGTATTATTGCTCTGGTCCCTGAGGACTACTGTTTTATTATAGTAGATCTATTGCCATGATTGCCAAACATCAGTATGTACTTTTAAAAATATATATTTTTTCTATTTAGAGTTACACCATAGTTCTGAAGTTTTATCAAGGAGTCTATAATGTGCCTTCTGAAGGAATACGCATGCTAGATTAGCTTCATTTAGATATGAATTATTATGCTGCTGACCTTGATTTCACTCTCAGTGATCAATAATACTTATTTAAAAGAGTGCTTTTAAACAAAAATACACGTAAAACAACAAATTGATTTGGTGATGAAATGTTCTGAGTAGAGCTGCCAGAAACTTACTCCTAATTTTTGTTAGATACAGAGGTTTGGTGTTGGCTAAGTCAGCATTTGAAGGAGCTTCATAGGCCATACCTATGTTGGATATAACATGCTCATTTTCAAACTATTTCATTGCATGCCCACTGCAGCTCTATCAGAAAATATTGTAATTCATAATTTGTTGAATGACTAAGAATTATTAAATGTGACAAAATTACTTTCACAGATTGTGAAAATATTACCAAAATGTGTCACAATAGGATTAATGTTACCTGAAGAATTTCTGCAATCAGATAATTTTTTTTTCTGAAAATGTTGCGCCTCTCTATTTTGAACACTCATTTCATTTTCTGTTATTGGGAAGTTTTTGTTTGTTTGTTTGCTTTGGTTTTTGGGTCACAGCAGCAGCGCACAGAGCCTACCCTTACCTCTGCACTCATGGAAGGCTTAAGAGCTCCAGGCTTAAGGCTTCGGGATCTCTCCTGAAGGCTTAAGGGACCATATGGGATACCAGAGATCAAACCTGATTTGACCTCAGCGAGGCAAGCATCCAACTCACTGTCCTATCTCTGAACCTTCTTGAACATATATTTTGGAGGATTCACAACCAATATCTAAAAATATATTATCTTGGATTTAAAATGATACCAAACATTTAAAAAACATGCTTTGTATTTTATTCTTTTTGATTTTTACTCAGACACCATAATTTACAAAGTTGTTCACAATAGAGTTGTTTCAGACTTACAATGTTCCAACACCAGCCACACCACTAATGTCTATTTCCCTCTACCAGTATACCCAGTTCTCTCCCATGCCCAAGTCTGCCCCCATGGCAGTCATATAACAAACTTTTAACACTTGTTGCAAAACTGATCTTAAGGCTATGAATTCCTTAATCTGTTGTATGTCCATGAAGCCTTATGCCGTTCCTTCACATATGAATGATAATCTAGCTTGATAGAGTATTCTTGATGATGTGTTCAACTTGTTGAGTTTTTATACTATATCCCTCCCCCCCATTCTTACATTCCTGACACATAGTCTCATTTGATAAATCTGCTGTACATCTCATGGACTTTCCTTTGTATGTAATTTCCATTTTGATCTTGCTGCTTTCAATATTCTGTTTCTAATTTTGGATTTTGAGTATAATGGTAAACAGATTCCTCCACCCCTCTCGGAGAGCTCGGTAAGCTACCGAGAGTATTGAGCCTGCACTGCAGAGCCTGGCAAGCTACCTGTGGTGTATTCTATATGCCAAAAATAGTAACAAGTCTCACAATGGAGATATTACTGGTGCCCGCTCGAGCAAATCAATGAACAACGGGACAACAGTGCTGTTTTGACAGTGCAACATTGCAGTTTTATCTTCATAGCATTTGCCTTCCTGTTCTTCAATGACTCTGATGCTTCTTATGTTGTTCCTCTTGAACTCAACCCTTAGTTTTCTGGTATGCTCTTGGTTTATTTTCAGACTATTTCCCACCTTCGACTATTTCCTGTTTCTTCCTCCTCATCTTGGAGCTCCTTGAACTTTTGTTCAGCTGCTGTTATTCTGCTATTCTGAGCTTCGATTAAAGTTTATAAATATATATTATATATATATCACTCACTATGATCTTCATTCCGGCAACTTATGATTGTAGTTATTTTTGTCACTTTCACTCTCATACTTACTTGTAAAGTAGTGACCACCTATGCCATCATTTTGAGTTCATTTATCATAATGGTGTCACTAAAGTCGTTGGAGAAGAGTTTGGTAAGCTAGTTGATATTGTTTGTATAACCTTCTATATTGTTTTCACTCATTGAACTTAGTGGGCTTCTATGTGCTTCTGCATTGGTTTTCTAGTGTTCTTGCTCTTCTGGGTGTGAGGTTTTATAGTTAGAACCTCTGGAAGATGCGGAAGGATTATGCTGGAGGCTGCTCTCTTTCCTCTTTGCCCATCTTCCCTGGAATAGAGGAACAGCAAGCCAAAATCCAAACATGTTTTTTAAATGGGAGGAGGAAGCACAAAACATTTGGAAAATATAGGTGCTGATGTAGTAATTTGATATGAAAATAGAACTCAGAATTTATTTTTAGTCATTTTTTTTGATGTATGGCCTCCTCCACTGACCATCTGTAAGCCAATATTTCTTGGTAATTACATGATTCAAAAAATCACTGAAATAACTTTAATATTTAATTTCTATAAGAAATTTTTATCCATCATAAGTATCACTTTCTGAATATGGAAAATATTGTTTCTTTCTGTCATTTATTTATTTGTTTTGGTTTTGAGGCCATATCTGGCTGATCCTGCCCGTACGGCAGAGCCTGGCAAGCTACCCGTGGCGTATTCGATATGCCAAAAACAGTAACAACAAGTCTTACAATGGAGATACAATGGAGATGTTACTGGTGCCCGCTCCAGTAAATCGATGCACAACAGGATGACAATGCTACAGTGCTACAAATTAAACTGACACACATATTAGTATTTTCTCTTTATTAAATTTTTTTCAAACTAATTTTTAAAAATAAAATTACATTTTGTTTAAAAAATAATTTTTTTTAAATTTTGTTATAAAGGCAGTAAAGTGAAGTGTTTTGCACAAGTTCTAATGCTTATGCTTTTTACATATAAAGTTGCTCCACCTTTATATTAAATTATCAATAAACACTGATAATTTAAATTATCAGTGTTTAGTATAAATACACTACCAGACTACTAAATGTCCATCTTAACTGTCCCTGTGTTCCTTCTATATCAAGTCAAACCTTCCAGATTCTTTTGTGTTTGGTAAACTCAGTTCTGTTTTCAAAAATCTATTGGTCTTTATGGTCTTTTGTTAATTTTCTTCCTTATTGCCCTGAATCTGCCATCGGACTGGACCTTTTCTCTGTTTTTCCTATGCAAAGCCTATTCTGTTCAGGTTGTAACCTAATTATAATCACTATTTAGCTTTGACTTTTATTCAACATTTCTTGTCTGTCAGGCTGCTAAGATAATGTCTGTTTCCACCATAGTATATTTATGATATCTCAAGTATTTTGAGAAATATATATAGACTAAGGTATTATTGTTTATCTGAAATCCTACATCAACCAGGCATACTGTAATTTTAATGCTACCTCTGGCAACTCTATCAACTATACAACTTTTAATTCAATTAATTGAATAGCTAGGTTGCTTTCTAATAATTTAAATTATCAGTGTTTAGCATAAATACATAATTTATACAATTTATACATAAAGTATAGTGTTCATTTGATAAGTTGATATGATTCCCATAAAGACATGAAAATGATAATATGCATACACTTATAGCACTGTAGCACTGTTGTCCCATTGTTCAGGGGACCATATGGGGTACTGGGAATTGAATCCGGGTCAGACACCTGCAGGGCAAACACCCTACCTGCTGTGCTATCACTCCATCCCTCATCTTTAATTTTTTAAAAAATTTTCTTGAATTGTAATTTTGGTATCATAGTTGCAATATAGCCAATGTTTGTATTAATCCCATTTTATTCCCATCAGTAAAAACAGGAGGCAAATTTTAAGACCCAGACCTCACTTGAATTTTACCCAAAATAAGCAAGTGGATGCAATCTAGTCTCTTTGAATGATGTGATACTAATTAGAAAGGACATCTTCCCAAAATACTGCTTAGGCATTTCCTGTCACCAGAACTTTGGCTGTGTAACAAGGACAGGATAGGATCAACTGCCCCAAAGGAATTCTTTTTTAGACAACCATAAGGAAAGAGATTGTTCCCTGGTGGTTTGGCCACCTGCCATGTTGGCCTTGTAGAAAAATGTACTGTTATTTGTGTTCTCTTTTTTTCCTTTCAGCTATTAAATGACTTCTAGAAAGAATTTAATTTATGAAAATTAGATGTGGTAAGAACCCATGAGGAAGTACCAACCAATTATAAAATATGTGCAAAAATAAATGGTTAAAGTCAGGGTTTTTTAAATTATCATTCTTCTGTTTTATAGTTTTATAGCTAATTCTGTTTCAGTATAAGAGTATAATTATTTGTGAAAGTATGTAAGAGATAAAAGTATTGCTATTCTCTGAAAAATTAAGTAAATGGCACAGTCATTTTCGTTTGCTTAAAACAAATAATATAAAGAACTTTCAGAAGTTTCAAAATTGATAAAAATTCTTAGAACTATGTTAAGTAATAAACCAATAATCCTGAAGCTCCCCTAGAGAACTAAAAACAAATTAAAGGATGTGTGTGCTGTCAGGCATGAGAAATCATTGTATTGTATTCTTTGTTAAATAGTCCCCTAGTAACCTTCTTGAGGGTTTTCTCATTCCTCCCACATCCCTTAGAAGGTTGAGATCTAGAAAGCTTTCTTAAAGTGTCCTAATTTCTGGAACTAACATGCAAATGGAATTAGAAAATGTTGCAGTTTATTTATAATGTGATGAAGTAGATGGATGGGTATGTATGTATGTATGTATTTATTTATTTATTTATTTATTTATTTATTTATTTATTTATTTTGATTTTTGGGTCACACCTGGCAATGCACATGGGTCACTCCTGGCTCTGTACTCACTCAGGAATTACCTCCGGCGGTGCTCAGAGGACCATATGGGATTCTGGGAATCGAACCTGGGTCGGCTACATGCAAGGCAAAAGCCCTACCCACTGTGCTATTACTCCAGCCCCGTTGGATGGGTATTTAAAGGTGGTTTTTGTCCAAAGGTGTTACATGTTCTTTGCCTTCACCTAAATCTAAGCACCAAAGATCGCTTGCAACTTAATACTGTATTTTCCTTCAGTCTGGGAATCCAATTTTCACTCAGTCCATTTTGACACATAACGCAGGTCACAAATTCCGGACCATTTTGACCAGTTTTTCTGGTACTTAATGTAAAGCAAATCATAAACGGTACGTTGCATTGCTTCAGAAAGTCTGAGGCATATAACTGAGCTTGGAAATATACATGTGGGCCAGGAGAGAAATCTCCAAGTTTCAGTGCTATGGTATCATAAATAGTGACCCAAGAGTGTTTAAATCTGATTTTGTACTCCTGCTTTCCTTCTAAGGGAGTTGCCTACTAAGGAACTAGGTGGAATGACCAAGCATCAATCACTGTATCACTGTATCACTGTCATCCCATTGTTCATCAATTTGCTCCAGCAGGTGTCAGTAAAGTCTTCATTTGTCCCTGTTGCATGTTAGTGTAGCCCAATGGCATCTGCTCGCTCCAGGAACATGAAGAGCATGTTGTTGTTACTGTTTTTGGCATATTAAATACATCATGGGTAGCTTGCTAGGCTCTGCCGTGTGGGAAAAAATAAATTAATTAATAAAAATAAAGAGATACAGGAAAAATTGCGTTGCTCTCTTCCGGGAGCTTTGTTTTATGGTCTCTGGATCTTGACCATTGATGAGATTAAATAGCGCTTGGCGAGTTTGTGGGTGTGACTGCCAAGCTACTGGAAAAATGGGAATCTGGGTGGGGGAGGCCCAGTCCTGATCCAGGGAGGCTTGGAGATCTCAGCCATAGTTCCCACACACCTGGGTTCCTCTGTCAGTTCCTGCCTGGGTGAGTCTCATCTGAGCATGTGGAGAGTGGCCTTGAGCAAGTCTGTGGCTGGGTTCTGGAGGTTTTCAGCTGCTGGGGCTCTTCTTGGGGCGGGGAGGGAAACTCAAGCCACCCCACTCTGAAGGGGTCCTGGTGAAGATAGCTTGATGCAGGGGCAGGAGATTCTGCATCGCTCTCTTCCGGGGGCTTTGTTTTATAGTCTCTGGATCTTGGCCGTTGATGAGATTACATGGCGCCAGGGGGCAGTTTGTGGATGTGACTGCCAAGCTACTGGAAAAATGGGGATCTGGGTGGAGGCCCAGTCCTGCTCTGAGCAGGCTTGGAGATCTCAGCCATGGGTCCTGCATACCTGGGTTCCTCTGTCGGTTCCTTCATGGGTGAGGGTCATTTGAGCATGCAGAGTGGCCTTGAGCATGGCTGTGGCTGGGTTCTGAAGGATTTTGACCATGCATCAATGGGAAACAAATTACTACTCTGTTATTAACATGAACAACACATTATCTCTTCTCTAAAGCAACTGTCTGGTAAAATGTTGATGGAGAATGAATCTTGGGCTCAGACGCCTAGCGGAATCCCTTTTTTCCCTTCTGAGTATGAGATATCTGATTTGGACTAAGAAGTTGAATTATAAAATCAAAGTGCCTGTTATGTTTACTCCAAACAAGCAACTCCTAGCAAAATTCTTGAGGTACTGATGCAGAAACTAGTGGTTCATAGATACATTTTTTTACTATTGGTAATAGGTTAACTTTTACAAATAGTAAAATCATAGCCTATTTGAGTTCTGAGTGCTGTAGGGAATTGTCCAATTCCTGCAGGTGTTGAAACAAGATGCTTTCAGAGGCAGACATGAGGGTAGGAGAGCTAGATGTTTTAGTTCAGATTTATTTATATCTTCAACTTTAGTAGGTTTTGGTTTTAGTTTTCAATGATACCTAATGTGTCCTGCAGTGATTTTTTTTGTCAGAATAACCCTGTGAGAATAAAGTTGAAGTAGAAGTCTCTATATTAAGCTCCATTTTTCTTGAATATGATAGTTGCATTGAAGAGAGTAAACTGAGGGCTTTTTGTTCGGTCCTAAAAGAAAGCATTGTTCACTAAATGCATTTACATTGGTTGAAAAAAAATAATAATGAAGTAATGACTCTGTCTACAAGAAGGTTTTTGTGTCCTCTGTAACTCATAAAAAAAGGACCACATGACCAGACAGATTCAGATGGTTCAGAGGTCAGGAGAAAGAGAGTTAGACTGCTTGATGAAGTGAGAAATGTTTAACATAGAAGGTGATACCTCAATGGGGCTTTTACTCATTGTCTGAATCTTGGGCAAAAAGAGTCTGCCAGGTAAAGGGCATTCCAAACAAAGCCAATAGCACATGCAGGGGCCTGGCACTGCGAGGCCATGATATGTTTGGAGAATAATGAGGGAAGAGTGGAAAATATAGGAAAATACAACTGGAGAGAAGACTGATTAATGCATTATCATGACTGACTTGATAGTCATCTGACATTGCAGCCTTCACTGTAAGCGTAAAGGGCTGCTGGAATCAGAGGAGCAGCGTAGTGAATTGTAGCTGGTAATGATAAAAGTGAGCTGTGTTTGATAGTGGAGAGAGTCAAGACACTTAGGACCTGTTTTGAACAAGAGATAACAAGAGCAGATAAGCCTAAGGGTTATATTTGAGAGAATGTTAACAAGTTCAACATACTAAGGAAAAATGCTCCTTTTAGGCTGTCAGAGGAAATACGTAGACCTTACTATCAAAAGACTGTCTCGAAAAGAAAAAAAAAACAAAGAATCATGCACTTTCAACAAACAAAAATGAAGAATTTGCATTACCTGGATTCCATGGAAATTTGCTCATGTGTGAGGCTGGGCCCGAGCATGTGGAAAGCCACCTGAAGTGTGGTGGCAGTTAGGTAGTGGAGGTTGGCTGCCGGGGCTGGGTCCCTTGGGGGGGGAGGGCTCTCACCCGCCCCTCTCTGGGGCACCCCGAGTGAGAACAGCCTTGCGTGATCTCCTACCAGTAATGAATATTCTAGTTGTTTGGTGAAGGTAGAGGCTAAAGTGTAGACAAAATACTTTTCTTATTCAAACATTTTTTTGTGTGTTTTTCTAGACAAGTCACCAGGAGAAATGAGTTTTAGTTCCCATAGAATCAAAAAAATGTATTTAGAAAGTGATAAGCCAACTAAAAATTATGGAAAAGACAGAGTCCCAGCCACAAAATGAATAGTTGTTTTGTTTTGGCCACATCCAGCACTGATTAGGACTTACTCCTGCCTCTGTGCTCAGGGATCATTCCTTGGAAGGAAAAAGAAGATATGATGATGTGGAAAATACTATCCAAAAGACAAGGGAAAATATTCTTATATGATCTCTTGGAATACTGATTTGGAAAACTAACAATAGCACAGCGGTTTGGCGTTTGCCTTTCATGCAGCTGACCAGAGTTCGATTCCTCCGCCCCTCTCGGAGAGCCCAGCAAGCTACCGAGAGTATCGAACCCGGGTGGCAGAGCCTAGCAAGCTATCCGTGTGTATTGGATATGCCAAAAACAGTAACAATAAGTCTCACAATGAGAGACATTACTGGTGCCCACTCGAACAAATCGATGAGCAACGGGATGACAGTGACAGTGACTATGTGCATCAGTTTTGATCACTTATTAGAAAGATTAAATGTTATCATAAACTTTTTCACTTTAAAAAGTAGAATTTTTAATAAAACCAAATATAAAGGGAATTTATATTTGATATACATAGATAAAAATGTTTAAAACTTTTCTGTTCTGATATTTATACTGCTATTTACCTCTCCCTCAAGTAGCCATAATTCTAGTTAATGACATGTTGTAACAAAGGTCTTCTATCTTACAATTTAACGTTTTCATTCTGTTAGCGATAACAAAGTTTGATGTCACTGAAGTTCTTACACATTCTTTTCTATGTGAACATTTTAGGTGTATCAATATATGCATGAAACAATAACTGTCAGTGGCTGTCCCGAATTCCGTGCCAGGGCCACAGCAAAGGTAAGTCTTGAGTAACTTAAAAAATATACTCTACCCCAGTGATTTAGTAATTGATTGTGCGCGTGTGTGTTTCAGGTATTCTCGTGTGTACACTGTAAGAGAATTTAGACATCAGTGGCAGCCCAGAGTCTAGAACCAGTACTACTTCCCAGGTAAAAATCCTAATGGAAAATTGAACGTTTCTGCTGCTTCTGTAGCTTAAGAAAGGAGAATGATTTCATTATACTCACTAAATGTCCATTTGGCACAAGCAAATCTACTGGTTCACTGTATGAAATTTTACATGATTTTCTAATACATTCCTCTGAATCAAACTACTCTGCTCCCTATTCAGTGCATGAATATTTATTTGCACAACTCGAAAGATCTGACTGAAGATAGACTTCAAAAGAACTCCGGTGAAACCCACTGAAGTAGGGGCCCTACATATAGTCAGCAGAGCAGTGGGTAGCTTGCTGGAAGAATATGAAGTAGACCTAACCTGTCACCTTTTGTGATGGTGACTGCATTTGCTTCTTAGAAACTCAAATTGAGAGGTAGCAGAGACCCTACTAATGGAAATGCTGCAGCAATAGGATCATGAAATCATCTGGAAAATAAGCCCTTGGGAAACAATAGTCTTAAACTAAACTTGCTGATGCAGTTCTTATTTTACAAATACAGAAATGTTCTACTAGATACACAACTTGCTTTTTAAAAGCTTTCTCTGTCCAATGATATATAAGAACTGGTGAAAATAATCCAGGCTTTTTATTTGATTTTTCTGTGTTGCATCACCTCTTGTTTGGGTTCTCTTCTGACTTTTTAGTTTTCATCCTGTAACTGAACACTGTAGATTTGTTCATTGTTATTTCTTTCTTTTTTTTTTTAAACATGGGCAAAAAAAAAGAGGGGATTTTTACCATTACATCATGCTTTGCTTGTACTGAAGTGGAACTCACAGAAAAATGATCCCTATATGGTTTAATTAAGGGGAAAGTGAATTATAAAGTATTTTACCATTCTCATTTCTTATTCATGTAGAACAGCAGGATAGCAGCATAATGTTGCAATAGCACAATATTTTCTGGTTGTTTCTGGGCTGTCTGCATTGCATCCATGTCAGCCATTAAAATATATGCATGACAATGAGGTTTGCATGAGCAAATGCATGGAGCTAAAATCAAGCCATTATTTCCATATCATTCACTATTTTTCACTAAATGCAGACAGTAGCATAATGGTAAATTGATGTGATAATGTGGTGTGTGGAACAGAATGTACAGTACTTGGGAATCAATATTTTCACTGTGTTGACTAAATTACTTTATAGTAGACATCTAATCAGCTGTGGTTAAAGCAGGTTAATGGAAATGGAAAAGAAAAGGCAGGCAGAGAATCACTTCTTGATATAAATGACTTAAATGCTGTAAATTTAGTTCTTGGGGGTGGGAACTAATGGTAAGTTTTTTACTTCAACTAATTTTTTTTACATATAAGAATGTTTTAAAAAAGTTAAGTTTGCATTAGCTGCTAGGATAAAATGATAAACTTCTTATGTTGCCTATGTTGTTATAGTAGTTGAATTAGTAATATAAAATATAGGATGGAAAAACACTGTACCAGAACAAAAGTTCTCATAACCGTATAGAATATCATTGTGTGATATTCCATACTAGATATGAAATAGCAAAAATATGTTTAAATCTTTATTTTAGCTTTTATTTTCTTTTAGAAATATTCAATTTTTTAAAATGTGAATTAAGCTGCTAAGCCAGTGGTCTGGCAATATAAAAATTATAGATGCACTCAGTAGCTCATATATATGTATGATAGATAGGTATCATACATATAAATGCTCTTCAGGTAAATATTTTTGAACATTTGTGTACTTGAGTATTAGTTAGCTTATTTGAGTGTATTTGAATATTAGTTAGCTTATTTATCAAGCAAAGGAGTAAAAGTCGTACTTTCAGTCCTTGAGGTGTCCATAATTGACATATATACATAGATGTTACAGAATATGCATGATGTATATGTGCCAAAGCTAATCGGAGTTCGAAGTTAGAATTTAAGTAATTTAGCCAAGATAAATAGGAAGGGTGTGAGTGTGAGTGTGTGTGTGTGTTTGTTGTGTGTGTGTGTGTTGGTGGCAGGGATCCCACACTCATTGGTGTTCTGGGTTTACTCTCAGTTGAATGTGTGCTCAAGGATCACTTCTGTAGTGCTGAGAGTTCCATATATGTTGCTAAGGATTGACCCAAGGTTGGTCACAAGCAAGGCAAGTGGCCTACCCACTGCACCATCTCTCGGATCCCTACTGGGGAAGGATTTTGTGAAGAATGTGACGTTTATCATATTGGAATTGCTCTAGGCAGCTGAAAATAGCTGAGCTGAGCTTTGCCAAAGAAATGCACCATAATTGGCATCTGTAGCCATCTGCCTTTTGTGCTTTTCCTTTCACAGGAGAGTGTAATAAAAGTTTGAGGAGTAGCCTGCTGTGCCCACTGCAGAGCGTCTGAGCAGCCTTATTTCCTGTGAATTATGACCAAATGGCCGTCTTTTCTTTCAGGCAACAGTTGCAGCTTTTGCAGCTAGTGAAGGCCACTCCCACCCTCGGGTAGTTGAGCTGCCAAAGACTGATGAAGGCCTTGGTTTTAACGTGATGGGAGGAAAGGAGCAAAATTCCCCCATTTATATCTCGCGCATCATTCCTGGAGGGGTGGCTGAAAGACATGGAGGCCTCAAAAGAGGAGACCAGCTGCTCTCAGTGAATGGAGTGGTACGTTCCGAAAATAACCAGACATTTTCTCCCTGAGAACATTTTATGCCTTATAGGAGTCAATGTGGAAATCCTAGAACAAATCACCATTTTTGTGTACAGCTTCCTAAGTACTTCTTACGTACTGATGGATATTAAAGCTATAATAGCAGTAACATGATAGTTTTTTTCTCATTTAATCATGTTCAGGTATGATGCATATAAGTAGTTGCAAAGGCATTACATTAATCTGGTGTCATGTGTCCAATTCCCCCTATAGTACACTCTAACTTGGGCTGGGAATGAATCTACATAGTAGAGTACTTGCCCTGTAAATGTGAGGCTTGAGTTTCATTGTTGGCACACTACAAAAATAGTCTGACTAAAGTAATGGTCAAAACATAATGATTTTAAGGCACCATTAATTCAAAGTTGTTATAAGTAAATATACATACTTAGAAAAAGAAAGACCCCTCAATTTATGTGTATAAGTTGTCTTTGAACCATCTCAAGTATATTAAAAATCTATTAACTATCTCCAAAATCATAACTATGTCTATTCGTCATATATGTTTTAGTTTCTCACATGAATTTAGTTAAAATGTGTAACATTTTATAGAAGTACAAATATGTATTTTTACAGTATTTTAAATTCCTTCGATGGACTTACAGTATGAAAGCAAGTCACTAAAGAAATATCTTTGTGTGAAATGAGTAATTGTCTCAACATAACTTCTCCTTGTAAAAACCCTAAAAATATAAATTTCAAAAATAAATATATGATCATGTTAACATTTATTTTTCTGTTAGTCCAAGATCCTTTTCCTTAGAACTTTTGATTTTTAATAAATAAGCAGTTAGTATTTTGTGGCTATATTAATTTCTACTTTAGAACACATTATCCTGGATAAAATACCTTCGGAAGGTGATATTTTACTGATAGCAATGTGTAAAACTCTTTTATGTTTATACTTTGTGTTTTGATCATTTCTTCATTTAGCCATTATATTCAAATTTGGTATCTGGTATACATCTATGAATATTTTATGTTGTTTATCTTTCTACTTACAAAATTATAATTTCATCTAGTCTTTTCTATAATAGCAATACTTTGAGATACAAGCTTTTTATTTAAGTTGTGAGTCTCATCTGGCTATGGTCAGATTTTACTCCTGGCACAGTGCTCAGAGAGCACTCCTGTGGGACTCAAGGTGCTGAGGAGTTACTGCATTAGCCGAGAACAAGGCAAGCACCCTCCCATCTGTACCATCCCTCTGAAGTCTTGAGACAGAATCTTTTCACTAACCCTTGGGTGGTGACTCTAGCTTTTACAAAGCATGTTTTAACTGACTTCAGATTAGGACATACAATTCTGTTCCTTCATTATTTTTGATGAATATATTTGGTGGATTAAGAAGAAACACAGATTTTAAAACTTTATGAGGAGAAAAAGTCTCTATAATGAGAACTATAATGTTCTAGTAATCATAATTATTTGTATCAAAAATAAATATATACTAAATTTAATCAATTTAACCTATTTAAATCTATTTAAATATATACTACATCTATTTGGGCTGGAGCGATAGCACAGCAGTAGGGCGTTTGCCTTTCATGCAGCCGACATGTGTTTGATTCCTCCGCCCCTCTCGGAGAGCCCGGCAAGCTACTGAGAATTTCGAGCCCTCACAGCAGAGCTTGGCAAGCTACCCATGGTGTATTGGATATGCCAAAAACAGTAACAATAAGTCTAGAAATGAAAGACGTTACTGGTGCCTGCTAGAACAAATCAATGAGCAATGGGATGATGACATTGACTAAATCTATTTAATAGTTGATTGATTTTTATATATATGATGGAGCTGAAGAGGCTTTGTTTAGCCTCTATACTTGCAGGGAAAAAGCAGATAGGCATTTTTAGCTATACAGCCATTCCTTGAAACCATCATGTAACTATCAGGGAGGTCCCAAGTGTTACCCGAACAACAGAATCAGACCCATAAGGCTCTGTTGCTCAGTATCTACATGACACTGGATTAAGATCCTCTAAACCTACATTCCCACATCTTAGAGAGTCAAGAACTAATTTGAAATGTTCTGACAAACAATATAATGAGACAAAATGTCTATTAAGGACTGTCCTTGATGATTTGGTCCCACATACCTTTGATATGTAAGTTGGCTTACTGAAGGAAGTTACTAGAGGAAGTCCATAATATTAATATACTTATGATCAAAGTATATGCTTCTACTCACAGTCTGTTGTATGCTTAAATTAATATGCTTATAATCAAAGTAAGTCATGAAGAAAATTCTGTTAAATGTTAAACATATAGACATACTTTAGCAAGCATTAGCAAAACTGCTTAAATAGATCTGTGCAAATATTCTTTAAGTTTGATGAAATCCTAATTCTCCAGCCATTTATATGCTTGACTCATTAGCTTGGGAAATAAGTTTCTTTGAGATAGATGTAATAGCATTATAGAAACAATTTTTGTTACCTTTATATTCAGTATCAAACATTTGGAAATCCTTTTAAACTGGCAGTTGGGAATAGGACAGTCTGTGTTCGGATCACCAGTCCTATGGTACAGCCTATGGCCTCCTCAATATTTCTTTAACAGTTCATGAAAAGGTGGTCGATGTTTCCAAACAACTGCAATATCCCACATCTATTTAAGACTGCAAAATTTAACAATTAACCTATCTTTTTGTGCTAGTTTTTCAGTCACTAGATTTATCAATGAAAATCTATCTCTACCACTCTTTCGATAATAAGAAAATCTGTTTGTACACTGAAATAGATTTAAAAAATGTGTTTGTAAAATCCAAATTCAAGAACTATATTTTTCAATCTTTTCCTGAGTCCTGCTCCCTCAGCCCTCTGTTTCTGAGTTGGCAGCCTGTCTTGTTGGTTGACCTCCCAGTCTCCTGATGTAGCCTCCCACTTACAGAATTTTCACCTGTGGCTCCTTGGATTAGATGTCCTGGAGTCTCATAAGGGCCATATGGCTCCAAATGAGAAACACTACCCTAGAATTTTGCTTTTCTGATATAATTCCAGCTGGCCACCTTGGACTGGTTTAAGCTCTTAAAGTTGACATTGTACATCTATATAGTCAAATGAGATTTTATAAATCACCTATTTTGAAGTTCTTAAAAATCTAATAGTATAAATTTTAGCAGTAAATTCTTCTGGCTATAAAATATGTTTTAACATTCATTAAAAGATATATTTTTCTTCTGTAAGTGAAAATCTCATGACCCAGAGTCCCATAATTAAACAAAGATGAGTTTATCTAAGACACAATCTCTGAATTTAGATGTATTTATTCAGTATATATTATACCAGTATATATTTAGGAGGAAATTTCAGCAAAATGTTATAAAGTGATTTCTATTTACAGTTTAAAAAAAATAAATAGCATTTGGTATCGCCTGCACTGCAATAAATAAATAAGGTTAATTGGGGGAAAGAAATATGGAGATTTTTAGAATATGCCAATTCTAAACAAAACAAATTTTGGAAAGAAGTAGTAACTTACAAATGAAAAGTGACTTAAGTAGTGAACCACAACTACTTCAGTACAAAGATTCTAGAAAAAATTTCTTAGGGTCCTACTTAAAAAGATCATTTTTTTAAATTTTATATACCTAAAGCTATTGTTTTAATATGATTGCTTTTATTCTCTACCTGAATATCAGAAGGATATGTCAATAAAAAGGGTATGTCATGACAAGAGGAAAGTGTGTTGATAGAAAACTATTATCATAGAATCTTATCTTAGATAATGCATTTGGAAGTAAAATAAATAAATAAAAATAAAGGAAAAATGGTAGATATTGAGCTAGTGATTTTTATTTCTCTAACATCTCAGAAACAAAAGCAGGAGGAAGTATACCAGCTCCATTATTGTTGAAGGAGAACTTTCTTTTCCATCCTTGACTTCCAAGAGAAATTTTCCTTTGGATTTTTATAAATGAGACCGTGAACCACCCAATAGAATTGTATAGAAAAAACAGAAGTCTTTGTGTATTTTATGTATGCTTTTTAATGCTTGTTTCACTAGTAGTTTTAAGAAAGGATTAAATGACTGTTTATAAAAGTTGTGACTGATGTGGAGCCATCAGGCAGAGTGAATATATTAAGTGATAGAATTCAGATTCAGAGGTCTCAATAAAATCATACAATAGGTCTGATTTAATTTTAAAAGTCTACATGAAGGCCAGAGAGATAGTACAGGATGTAGGGTACTTTCCTTGCATGTACCACACCCAAGTTTAATTTCTGGCACCCACTAGGTCACCAGAAGCCACTTCTGAACAACAGAGCCAGGAATAGTTCCTGAGCCCCGCTGGCTGTAGCCCCAAAGCTCTAGCCCCTTGGCACATGTACATGTGATTCTACTGCTATGCTTAGACACCTAGCTACCTATGTGTAAAACCAGGGAGGAATTGCTAAACATCAAAACCCGAAAGGCAAAAAAGAGTCTGAAAACTTCCATTGATTTCAAAAGGAATTTGATACAGGCTTAGAGGGCAGGGAATTGAGGATGAGCATTTAATACAACTCCCCTGCAATGTGCTAAAATAATGAATAGTTCATGTCTATTTGTTAAAAATCTCATGGGAAAATTCCTAAACACAGTGGTCAGCTAGCTACCTCGTTGTATTTGATTCTTAGTTCCATCCTTCATAACAAACTTATCTAGAGAATAAGCTGAAGAAGGACTTGAGTTGTCTAAGATAGAAAGGAGACCAGTCAGAGGAATGACGTATGTCTTCCGTTGTCCTTCACTGTGTAAGACGTCAGATAGCCAAAACCAAGATGTCAGGGTAAAGTCGCAGGGAAGACACATTTCAGCTAATTATAAGAAAGCTATTTTAAGTGATTAGAATTTTACAAATAAAAGTCGATTGAATCATAAGATAGCATATGTCCTTATCTGCCTTTTTATTCAGAGAACAGAAGACTACCTGATCTTTGAGTATTTCAAAATGTCTGACCTATGTAGATAGATGGAGTGACTGTTCCTTCTAACTCTGTTAGGCTGCGATTTTATATATCTCTGTATGCCCCCCCAACACACACACACCCCTCCTTATGCGAGTACGTAGGCTCTAACTTCCTGATGTAAAGATTCCAGAACAGGAAAGCAATATGGAGAGTCCTTCAAAAACTAGAAATTGAGCTTCTATATGACCCTGCAATACCACTTCTGGGAATGTATCCTGAGGATGCAAAAAAGCACAGTGTAAATGACATCTGTACCCATATGTTCATTGCAGCACTGTTCACAATAGCCAAAATATGGAAACAACCCGAGTGCCTAGAATGGATGACTGGTTAAAGAAACTTTGGTACATCTACACAATGGAATACTATGCAGCTGTTAGGAGGGATGAAGTCGTGAAATTTGCTTCTAAATGGATAGACATGGAGAGTATCATGCTAAGTGAAATTAGTCAGAAAGAGAGGGACAGACAGAGAAGGACTGCACTCATTTGTGGAGTATAGAATAACATCACATGAGGCTGACTGACACCCAAGGACAGTAGATACAAGGGCCAGGAGGATTGCTTCATAGCTGGAAACCTGCTTCATGAGTGGAGGGGAGAAGGCAGATGGAGTAGTGAAGGGATCACTAAGAAAATGATAGCTGGAGGAATCAGTCAAGATGGGAGATGTGTGCCAAAAGTAGATATAGGACCAAACAAGATGACCTCTCAGTGTCTGTGTTGCAAGTCATAATGCCCCAAAGTAGAGAGAGTATGGGGAATATTGTCTGCCATGGAGGCAGGGGGACGGTGAGAAAGGGGGTTATACCTGGGATATTTGTGGTATGGAATGTGCACTAGTGAAGGGATGAGTGTTTGAAAATTGTGTGATTTTAACCCAAACATGAAAGCTTGCAACTATCTCACAGTGATTCAATAAAATTATATAAAAAAAAGATTCCAGAACATTTTTCTAAAAAATAAAATCAATAAAAATTAAGACAATTTATTAATTACAAGTTACTACAAATTAACATATAATTTATTAGTTAAATTATAGTTTTATCAGCGTATTAAAATGAAATAATCCAATTTGTTAAGAAGTATCAAGAAACAGATTCTCTTTCTCACAGACATTCAAAATAGCTGCACTTCTATTGCAAACACACACTCATCCAAATACACACAGAGTGAATTTCAACCTTAGTTGTAATGTTACTGGTGCTTGCCAAATGTAATAAATGCTGTTTAAAATATCTATCTTAGGTAAATAATGACCAAGCTCGACAGATTGTGCCCATGTCAATTCCCACATTTTATTACTATATAATCATTTGTATGATGCTAATATTGGAAGAATTTCAGCAAATGGAATATGGAATTTCCTAGAACATTTTTCTACTTCTTTAAATTGATAATTTTCTAAATTTTTGAAAGTAGAAGTTCAAAAGAATCAATCTTAAACATGGTACTGGTACTAATGAAAAAGATGACAGAGAGGGAACAGGAAGGCAGAGAATGTGGACAAATACAAAATTATAATGCAAGTACTTTAAAAGTATGTTGCCATAAAAGGAGACCTTTATTACCTCTGCAATTTAAGCATTATTTGAAAGCATTATTTGTACAACAATTATGCTTAAATTTATCCTGCTTTGTAATTATTCCTAAAACTATTATATAGTGTATGAATGGTGCTTATTGATTTTTAAGCATAACAGATGAATAAATAAAAATTTAGGAATGCAAGGGTATAAATTATTTTTTCTAGAATCTGGTTTTATCTCCATTTTGTAAAAATCTCTGAGAAGTGAAGAGTGAGTATTCATGACCCAAATTACTTATCCATAAGGGCTGTCAGGTAGAGAATATAGAAAAGCAAAAATAAGAATTTGATTTGAGCTATATAATGAAACAACATCCTAGAGGAGAAGATGCTAATAAAATATTATGTATCTTTTAACTGAACAAAGAAAGAATAAACATAAATGAAAGCATTATTGAAATCAATATAAACTACATATTTTTCAAAGGTTCCATGAAAATTTAATCTCCACGTTGAGATTTGCACTCATTAACATCAGTCGGTAAGTTTTGTTCATTGCCTTCTATTCAGTCTTTGTACAATCCCTGTCCAGATATATTTGATGAATGATAGATCCCATTGTAAGTAACTTATCTAATTCATTATTACCCCAATGATCTTTAATGGTAGATTCTGTTAGCAATTCTTTTATTTTACAAATGAAGGAATTAGCAAGAAACAGCTCATGAAATCTGCCTGCTCTTATGCTGTTATTGGATGCCAGAGCAGGAGCTTCTAACACAGGCAATATGGTATAATGCAACATAATTTAAGAGCAAGTTAAATATCTTAATCATTAATAAATATTACCATGTGGTATGCAGAAAAGGTCCAAAGGTCTTAATTTTATGGCCTTGAAGTTTGGTGGAGAAAATAATCTATCACATTCTTAATTTTTCATATATTTTTGTTGTTGTTTGTTTGGGGGATTTTGTTTGTTTGGGGTCATGCAGTATTTATGGTCCTGTCTCTGTGCTCAAGAATCACTCCTCATGGTGCCCGGAGGACCATATGAGATGCCATGGGTCACATAAGGGTGGGTAATCTGCAAGGCCTTACCCCATGTAATATCTCTTTGGGCCAGGTTCTTAACTATTTGAAGTTTAGAAATCCAACTGTTCTTTTTAAAATGGTGACATTTGACAAAGGAGTTAATTGAATGAATTAAACTGTTTCAGAATGTTAGAAAGGAATTGGTATGAATTGCCCCAGCATTCCACTTCTGTGCTAGGCACAGGAATAACTAGGACCAGACTGTGAACTGGACAGCCAGTTACAACACTGACCCACACTCAGTCAGTCTCTTGATCTTAGGTCAATTTGGATGGTTAGAGGAGAGAGAATGCAGACATGACAGAAGGCAGAGTCTCAGCAGTTGGTTTGTAGGGAGACCAGACTTGAGAATGCCCAGATGGATTCTAGGCTCAAAAGGAGAAAATCAGACAGAAAATTTTCACATCCTTTTCCTGTGAGTATTTAGAACATTTCTTGGTAGACAATGAAAGTTTGGGTTGTAATTAAATTGAAGTGCAAGCTCAAATTTCAATTAAGTACTGAAAATGTTTTCTGGAGCCTGAAATAAATTACAGCCAGTAAGAGAATGTGTCCCTTGAGTACAAGGCCAGGAGTAACCTCTGAGCACCACCTGTTGTGGTCCCCACAATGTTAGTTCTCTGCATGACATCATGTGTCGCTCTTGTCACAATTGTCAAGGAGTCCGGAGAAGTGCAGCTATGTTTTTTGGTTCCAGTCACGCTCAGAATGACACAAACAAGGCAACACAGGCCAGTACAGTTTGCAGCGCTGAGTAGGTGGCATTCTAGTCTCATTCATTGGAGGTTGGCTCATGATGAGGTCTTTCATTTCTAAATAAATAAACGCACCAGGGAAGTATTCTGAAATCACTATAACAGTGGCTCCCAGGCTAGATCTGCTGAGAGAATGAACACCAGGAATATCAGCTCCCTCCCATGAATAAACTTGCATGAGTTTTGAGCTTACTGTGGTATTATACTAATAAAATTGACTGAGAATCTATAGATTTTTGGACCACACTAAAATTTAGCCAGCTCTGAATTACAAGTTTCTAGATTCTAGAAAGTTTTACCATGCATGGGGTTAGACTGACTGACATAGACCTCTATTTAGATTGCTGGTAAAGGGTATATTTGACTGTTGATGCAGTTGCTGGTAGTGACATTCTAGTTACATTTGCCATTCGCTTTTTGCATTTCCCTCAGTTTGTTCTGTTTTTTTAGTGATTATTTTGTCTTTGCAACAAGTAATTGTATAGCAGTTATTATGAAACAGCTGCTAAGCTAAGTGGTGTTTAGAACGTGAACAATAGAGAAAGGGTGTAACCCTTATGCCTGACTGTATAAGAAAACAATGATGGTAAGAAATACATACATATAAAAGTGGTGACATACCCACTACTTATTTCAGTCTAGAGGAGATTCCCACTTTAGTACAGATACATGTTACTTAGAGTAAAGACTTTTCATCCAATGTGTTATATTAGATTCCTAGCAATTGGCTTCTAAGGAGTCTTCTGAGATGGCTGATTATTGATAAGTCATTGAAGCTTTTGGGTAACTTTATAACTCTAAAGTACTATAAACTATATGCCTTCTTTATGCCTTTTCTAATATTAATAAGGGTAAAAGAGATAATAGCGCAAATATAGTATTACAATATTAAGCCTTTGTTTTCCCACAAAAGTGTCATTATTACTGTGTATTATTTTTAAATAGCCTTTTCATTAGACTCTCAAATGGGTGTCTATATTTTCTATATCTATATATTTAAAAGGATTTACTTATATAAACAGAAAATGTAAGCAGATTAATGGTTTTTCTTCTGTTGACTGAGATCTGTGTAGCTCATCTGAAAGGAATGTAGCATTTGTCTTAATTTTGTACTAGGCCAAACTGATATCTTTGATGCTCTATGAAATTCACCAAACCCAATTATCAGTTATCTTTTAAACTGTTAATGAATAGGTCTATTTCTGTTGCCTAAAGCCTAGAACTATAATTATTCAGTTTATGTCTAACTTGCTTGGGAAGAAACACTCTAACTATGGTCTACTGGCATCAGCCTGAAGCATAGTTCAAATATTTTCATTTTATTGCAACTTCACAGGTGTATCTCAAATCAGGGATTAGTTTGGATAAGTTTTAGTTTGCTTATCTCACTATTATGTATTTGATCTCATTTTGTATTTGATTATGTTCTCAGACTAACAGTAGATACAGATGGAATCAAACAGTGCATCGTAGGCTATCTGTGATTGCTTGTACTTTCATGTCGAGTGCCCAAACTCATTCAAATGTTGTTTGCTGAGCTTGGGATACGAGAAACACTAAGAGAATGTGGCAGTAGCTATATGTGCCAAACCACACCTTTCCGATTGAAACCATGGGGTTAGACCAGGCTTAATAAGATTTCAAAATGGTACATTTTTCTATTTGTTCTGTCTGCTCTTGGATATAGTCATTAGTTGGCCATTCTTTTACTGTCCACCTTGCTCTGAAAAGAAAAACTGTATTCTAACGCCTTAGTGGCACGTAAACAACTTATCTCTAGAAGACATCAAGTTTCTATTTCTAGGTGTGCCTTTTGCTGCCCATCAAAGTACCTATATAGCATGACTTCAGATTAAGAATGCAGCGTTGATATGAGCTTAATCCTGGAGCCAAAATCTGCGTTTTCACTAATTATGTTTTTGATATGTCGTGAATTTAAATTGCTTCAAGGCTGTTGTACAAAGATTTGATTACTAGCATCAGCCTGAGTTAACTTATCACCCAGCACCTGCATCTCAACTCAGATATATTTTATTCAAAAATCATCAGCACATAGCAATAAGCATTAGAAACTTAGTATATTAGGAGGCAGAAAAGTTGAGTTATGTAGATAGTTTCTTGCTTCTGCCTCTGGAAACAAAGGAAGCATGATATTGTATTTAATTTCATTTTTCAAAGAACACTCTCCAAATTAGGAATATTAAATTGCAGTACCATATGGTCCATATGCAATTATATATATATATATATTTATAAGTGAAGATGACTAGTTGGGAACTGTGACAATTCATATAGAAAAATTTCATCACTGTTCCAGCAGCTAATCCCGGTGGGAATTACTGGCAATGTTGGCCAATAATTTAAATTAAAAAAAATACCAATGACTTTTGACTTAAGAGAGGAAATATATAAGTAGGATCTTAAAGGATAAATAATAGCCAAACAATGAGCTATTATTACATGGGAGAAGAACATGGGCTGGAGTGATAGCACAGTGGTTGGGCGTTCGCCTTTAATGTGGCCGACCCAAGTTCGATTCCTCCACCCCTCTCGGAGAGCCCAGCAAGCTACCGAGAGTATCGAACCCGTGTGGCAGAGCCTGGCAAGCTACCCAGGCATACTGGATATGCCAAAAACAGTAACAATAAGTCTGTCAATGAGAGATGTTACTGGTGCCCGCTTGAACAAATCGATGAGCAATGGGATGACAGTGAGAAGAACATATTCACAAATATATCAGAATCAAAATGGTGATACAGCTTAGAAGTAAGGCACAAGCATAGTGGGGTTGCAGTTAGAGTCATGGAATGGAGCCATGTCACAGCAGACTTCTTATGCCATAAAAACAAAGTTTCTGCACTTTTTATTTGGAAGTAGGAGCAAATGCCCAACATAACATGGGTCTTCACTGAGTTGTTTAGACAAGTTCCAGTATATTTGGAGTATGTGAAGTAGTAATAGAAAAACTGGAGGTAGGAAAATCTGTGAGAAAAACTATGAAGAATTATGTTGAAATACATGAAATTCATGACTATATGAAGAGAAGTTAGGATGAGGAGAAAAGTAAGATATTTAAAAACTAGTTTTGAGAGAATAACATAAGCAAGACCTAGTGAATGATCAAACAAGAGAGATGAAGAATAGGGATTACAAAGGAAGTAACATACTTCTAGTTGGATACTTCTCCAGTTGATGATGTAGGGTATGAGAGAGTAATAAAGTGAGGAGTTCAGTACAGTCGTTAGGTGTCTATGGGTCACCCATGGAAAAGTGTTCAAAATATAACTATTTGCCTCAATTTGGACAAGGGCACGGGTTTTTATTAGACATGCCTTTTTAGGAGTGCTAACTCAAGATAAACTGAGTTCAGTCAGACTGATAGAATTTCAAAGTAGAAAACTTTATTTCAAAAAATAGTCATACTGTATAAACTTTAAATGCCATTTTTCTTAACAAGTATTTTCAGAACCGTGAAACAGATGATACTTTGAGCTAGATACTCCTTCAACTGAGTCTGATCTGTGCACTGTGGGATATTTAGCAATATTCCTGGCCAGTAGCACTGTCTCCTTCAGTATTGACGATCACAACTGTCGGCTGGTATTTGTCTCTGCAGGCGCGCATAGGGAGGCCGCTTTAAAAGCTTCAGTGAAACTGCCAGAGAAGATGGACAATGCTCCTATGACTGGATCAGGGAAAAAGACAATTTGAACAAAACATAAATCTCATCGTAGAGGAGCTTAGTTTAATCTAATTTTCCTAAAATTATTAGATATTTCCATACCAGTTTTTCAGAAATAAAAATAACTGTTTTATTCACGTCTGACTTTAGCTTTAGTTTTGGGTGATTTATAGAAATATTGTGCCAGTGTGTCAGGAAGAGAAATATGCTAAGTCCTAACCAGTTTGATCTTCTGACTAAGTCTAGAAAGAGGCACTGAACTGTTCATTTGAACACTTAATAAAATCTGTGACTGAAATCTAGAAAGAACCTGAGGTGGTCTTGGTGGTCTTTCTAATAGGTCTGAAATGAGATTAGCCACTAGACTTGAAGCAGGATGGCTGCTATCTATCTCTGAAATTCCCTTTATGTTTGTGTCCAGGAACTGCTGAAAATTTTAAATCGATATTAAGTGATCATTATAAATTGCTGTAGACTTTAATGCAATATATAAAGCAGCTTTAAATATCACTGCCCAGGTGATGGTGATTTAGAGACAGAGCTAATTACTGTAAGAAGCCTTTGCACACAGTCAAGTGGGTCCTATTTTAAGGGAAATTGGCAAGAGGAATAATGTAGAGCCATATATGATGAAGGCTAGTGGATTACCTATCAATATCAGTATCAGCATTTGTATGTGCTAGAAAGGTGAACTTCCCCCAGTTGTATTGAATATAAGTGCACACACAGACTTGGAATGTTCCACAAGGAAATCCAATAATGTTTAGGCTGTTTGACCTCTGATACACTTATTTAAATTTGCGGTGGCTACATGCAGTAGTCTTGGAGGCTACTTCTGACTAGGTGCCTAGGAGTGACGTCTGTCAGTGCTTAAGAGATCATACGTGGTGCCAGGGATATAAAGCATAGTCAGGGCACCACAGCCATATGCAAGACAAGTGCTGTGTGTCCTGTACTATCACTGAGAATTTGGTAATTTTGTCACACCTGGTGGTCTTCAGGGATTACTCTTTGTTCTGTGCTAAGGGATGATACCTGATGATTCTTGGGGAATGATATGGGGTACCAGGGATTGAACCAGGGAGGCATCTGCCTTCTAGGCAAGTGCCTTACCACTATGCTATAGTTCCAGTCCCTGGAAAATGTATTTTTAAGGGAATCATCAAATTGAGTTGGCAATTCTAATAGGTAATTTTGATTACTTGTGAATGAAACCAGTATTTCTATTTATGTGAATGTGGGGACTTGAGTAAAGCACTTAACATTGTGTTGTGTGTCTCTAGAGTCACTGCTTGGTTATTCAACAAACCTTTAGTTTGAGGGCTGGAGAAATAGTACAGCAGATAACGGTACTTAATAGTAGATCGTCTTTTGCTTCTCCCTGAAGCAAAAGGAAGCACCAAGGAAGCATGATAATTGCACTAGTTTTTTTTTTTCAAAGAACTCTCCCTAAAATAGAAATATTAAATTGGGCTACTATGCAGTCCAGGAAGCAGTTATATAGGAGTGGAGAGGACAGATTGGAAATGGTGGCAATCCATAGGAATAAAATGTCTACCACAGTTCCAGTCAGCTATTGCCATTGGACAAGATCAATGCACGTTCTATTTTAGAATTCCTTCTGGTCACCAGAGTCCTGTCAAGAAAGATCCCTCAGTGCAGAGTCAGGAGTTACAAGCCCTGAACACTGCCAGGTGTGCCCCACCAAAAAAGAAAAAAAAATCTCTCATTTGGTTTGAAAGATTTTAAACAAGATAATAAATTAGAAAAATAAGCATTTATAACTATATTTACCTATAGAGCAGGTATATGGTTACACAAATTTGTATAGACCATTAATTATCTAGAGGAAATCTTACTCTGATTCACTAAAAAATAAATTATTATGCTTGTGTCATGCACCATGGATTATTTGAGACACTCAGGATTCTTTGGAGAGAGAGAGAGTGAGAGAGAGAGTGAGAGAGAGAGACAAAGAGAGAGAGAGAGATCCATATTGTTATGGAATTTGCATTTGAGGCATTCAAAAAGACAAGCTGCAAAAAAAAAAAAAATGTAAGCACATAAAATGTTAGATGACCTCAAATACTGAAGGAGAAAAGGCAGCCAGTGCCATGTAAGGGGGCTTACATTCGAGGGCAGGGTGAGAGGAGGTGTAGAGCTGGTGATAAGGTAGCCTCAGTGATATTTGATGAAAGAACCGAAGCAGATACTCATCTGCTTAAGGATTGTGAACAGACAGATATCTAAAGAATCATCCTTCCAAAGGAAAGTCCTGAGTAGGAAACTCTGGTGACTGAGGGCCATGAGCATATTGGAAAGGTAATAAGGAAAGTAGAGATAAGTTTGGTGAGTTAGGTGTTTGCTAATTAAAAAAAGGGGGGGACTCTTTAGAAATCTGATCTCTATTTATATGCCACTACATTGAAATGGTAATTTTAACTTTTCCTCTTATTAGGTTTAGAAACAAAGCAGGCACCTCCACCCCTCCTCCAAGTGTAGGAATGAGGCTGATAATAAATGTAATGGAAAACCAGTTTTCTATGATAGCTTCCAATTCAGTTTTTTGCTAAGCATTCTAAATGCACTGGGCCATTTAATTCTCACTAAATCCCTATAAAAAACTTAATAATTCAAAGTAGTTTATGGAATTTGAGTAGCAATGGTAAACTTCTCTCTACCTTAGTTTTGCCATTGCTAGGAGACACTAAAAATTACACAACATTGTTTTATAAAAACAATGCCACTTAGTGTTTCAGTGGCGTACCACTGTTCCTCACATAAATGTTAGTTGGTATAATTATTGCTTGTCCATAATTAAGGCAATAGCTAGATTTAAATAAGTCATTTTCTCAAAGTGACCCCATAGTTAAAATCTGTTCGTGAAATTTATTTATAAAGTTAGCTCTTCATGTAATTAATATTTATATAACAAAATATTATTGGTTATGGCAATGGCTTAGTCACTGGTAAATAAGATAAAGAAAATAGATATAATCTACGCTTTGGGGTATGGGAAAGGAATGGGCAGGTAACGTTATCTTTGCACTATAGGCTATTTTATAAATAGAGAAAAGGTCACAGTTTCATGGGAGATTATATAGTAGGGGTATTTAATTCAGGCCTGAGAGAACCAGAGATGTTTCTTCTGTGGGGAAAAATATTCGGGGAAGTAGGTGTTTGTTGAGTGAACAGAGAAAACAAAAAATATGAAAAAGCTGTCTCAAGGGGGCCAACACAAGGGTGAGAAAATTGCAAGTTCTTCTGTTTGGAGTATTGAACGTTGACAGATGGGGCTGAGAATAGAAGCAAGGGCAGATTGCAGTGAGCACAGTAGGCTGGAGACTTTGGGCTGATCTGAGCATAACTAGTGACTTAGAAGGACATTAAACAATAGACTGGCATGATTAAATTTGCATTTTAGAATATTTTCTGTGACCAGAATATGCAGACTGGTTTAGCTTGGACCAGAATTTAAGGCAGACCAGCAAGACATTGATATGACTTAATGTGTAGCGACCAAAGAAGAGATCTCATCACACATCTGTGAATACAGGCAATAGCTTTGTTTCTTTGTTATAACACATTGCCATTTGAGTAAGACTGGAAAGAAGGGACAAATAATAATTACATCAAAAAAGAAATAAAAAGCTAACTCACTTTATTTTAGATAAAATTCCCAGGTCATCTTAGTTGTAGCTCTCTCTAGGATTTCATATCAAGCTTGAAATACTGCAGTTTTTTTTGTCTCTGAAGCCATTGTATGAAAGAAAAAATTTAAATACAGTGCTTCATAATTTTTACTCCCATTTGTCAATCAAGCATCATTCCTGAACACCTGGATTTATATTCACATGTATATTTGAATAGTCTGCAAAGCCATGTAACAGAAATGCTGGTATGAACAAATAAACAACTGAGAGGAAATGGGAAAAATAAAATTCAGACTTCAGCAAATGAATGATACAAGGAGAAAATGCGTTTGGTCATAATTGTTCAAACAGAATCTCTGTGTCATTCCCCTATAATAGAGGTTTTGAAGCTCCGATAAGCCACACTTTTACATCCATAATTTCTAAGATAATTCAGCTAAAGTCCTTTCATTTCACCTGAATTACCCAAGCAATTATAGTTATAATTTATTTTTGCTCAAATTACTTCAAAGCTGTGCCTCAAAGCACTTTTTAAGCAAAATTACCCATTCTACCTTATGCAGTTAGTTGTAGAAAGAATTTCCCTTTCATTTTCTTTATGATGACACTGGGCTATTGTATTAAAAATATTAAACAAGGAATTTGTGATGCCAGGGAGATATCTCAAAGAGCTGGAAGGCATGCTTTGCCTACCAGAGCCCCAGGTTTGATCCATGGCAGCACGTGATCCCTCGAGTACTGTCAGGAACAACCCCCAAACTCTGTGGTTCAAAATATAAAGAAAATCAACAACAACAGAGAAATATGTTAATACAGCCTTATAAAGTTTCTGAACGACTCAGTATGTAAAAACTGAAATCAATCATTTTAGAAAAGTTCTTTTACCCATTTCTCTCTCCTTGCTTTCTTTCCAGTTCCTTTTTCTTTCCCTATGAAGCAGCATTACCATGGTGGGATTTTTTATTCAGACATTTTTATTTGCACTTTTATACAAACCGCACTGTCGCACTGTTGTTCATCGATTTGCTAGAGCGGGCACCAGTAACGTCTTCATTGTGAGACTTGTTACTGTTTTTTTGGCATATGGAATACACCACGGGTAGCTTGCCAGGCTTTTATACAAATACACATATAATTAAATTATTATTTGTAGATATAAGCATATAAAAATTGAGAACAATGACAAAGAGATCTGTTGTGGAGACAAATTTGTGAACCACTAGTAGTTACTTTTCTATCTCAGTTTTCTCAGACAGAGAATTGAGGTAACCACTCACTGGTTCACCATTAAGAGCAATAATCTTGATACATTTAAAATAACTTGGAACAATCCCTGGTGGCAAATCCTCAGTGACTTTTAGTAGCTGTCACCCATAGTCTTTTTTCATCACAGCAGCAGCAGCAGTGGTTTAAAAATACTTTGCTCTTTCATCTTTAACTTGCTTTCTAGGCTAGGAATCTCTCTCCGGCCTGGAGACGGCATACAGTGGTTAAGTTACAGGCCTGGCATGTGGCCAACTGGGGATCCAGATGATTCCCCAGCACCACCTGGTCACCCATCCATCCTGGGTTTAGCCTTAGAAGCCTGCAAACACTGTTGGTATTGCCCTTAAGGTTCCTGGTCCTCATCTGGGTGACCTCAATAGTCCCAGCTTGATTTGCCAGAGCAACCCTGCATTTTGGGGCCCTCCCATTGAACCACCTGGCCCAATTGATCAGGAATCAGCAGAAATGACCACTATGCCTATGGGCATTCCTTGGAAGACTCCCTCCCTGAATAGAAGGATAAGAGGAAAACTGTCTTCAGCACCTTTTCTAGAGAGTGCATACTGTACTTTTCCTTAACTTTCTGTATAGAATTTCAAGATATGCGGGTCCCAGAGTTAACAAAATTTTTCTGTTAATGAAATGTAGCTATCACCCCCATTGTTTTTTGTGTGTTTTGTCTGTGAACAATGCTTCCTTGCAAATATAAGTGGCTAGCTAAGAGCACATTTTACTTAATTTTTAATTCTTATTTAGGTACCATGATACACAATACTGCTGATAGTGAAGTTTCAAACGCACAACATTTCTACACGATTCCCACCCCCAGACTATCAGCATCCCTCTACCAATGTCTCAAGATCCCTTTCCGATACAGTTAAATAAAAAAATTCTTTGGGTCTATTGCCATTGGCCACTTATTATTTCCTTGCTTTTTAATTATATTCCACAAATAAAAGATATCTTCCTATAATTGTGCCTCTCCTTCTGACTATCTTCATTTAGCATGATACCCTCAGACTCTAGCCATCCACATAGTAGCGAATTGCATAATTTGTCACTTTTTATAGTTGAACAATATTCTATTATGCATATGTGCCAGAGTTTTTTAAAATTTAATCATCATGAATTACACAGTTACAAAGTTACTCATTTTTAAGTTTCAGGCACACTATATTCCGACACCAATCCCTTCACCTGCTTCCATTTCCCTCCACAAATGTCTCCAGTTTCTCTTGCACCATTCAGCCTAACTCTATGACAGGCACTTTCTTCTCTTTCTTCTTCTGATTCACTTTAGGCACTGTGGTTTGCAGTCCCGTTACTGATAGGGTAACCACATATATCACTTTACTCCTTTTAGCACTATGTCCTCCTCCAGAGTGACTACCTCCCCTCACTGTCGTTTTATCGTTCCCTTCCCTTACCTGCACACCCATCCGCACCAGGGGCAGGTTTCTTATGAAGACCAGTTATCATGCTCTTCATTTTTTTTGCCTATGGGCATTTGTTATTCCCCGACTATGTTTCTTTATACTGGAATAGGAAAGTGAACATTCTGTGTCTGTCCCTCTTCCTGTGACTAACTTCTCACACTGTTTCTTATACATTCATCAGTTCTTAGACACTTGGGTCTATTTTGAGTAATGCTTGCAGTGAACATAGGAGTGCAAATCTATTTATTTGAATACTGTGGTTTACAAAATTGCTCATAATACAGTTGTTATGGACACTCAATGTTCCAACACCAGCTTCACTACCAGAGTGACCTTCCTTCCACTATCCCCTCATATCCTGAACCACCCTCCATACCTGCCCCTTCAGGAGGCACAAAATAATTTGTTTTATGTTGCATATTACAACTTAATGGCTAGTGGAATTATCAAAAATTATCAAAAACAGTAAAAGAAAATTTGTGATGTGCTGGAGCAATAGCACAGTGGCTAGGGGTGTTTGCCTTGCATGTGGCCAACCTGGGTTTGGTTCCTCCGTCCCTCTAGGAGAGCCTGGCAAACTACCGAGAGTTATCCCTTCCACATGGCAGGCCCTGGCAAGCTCCCTGTGGCATATTTGATATGCCAAAAATGGTAACAACAAACCTCACAATGGAGACGTTACTGGTGCCCACTCGAGCAAATCGGATGACAGTGACAGTATTATATCTCACCACACAGTCATTAAGTCTTTTTCTGAGGGTTTATTAAGCTGTTTGTAGCCACTTGAGCCTTCTGTGTTGTTTTGGTTTATTGAGCTTAGTTGGCTTCTAAGTTACTTCCCGGTGCTCCTACTGGGATGTCAGTATTGTGAAATTTGGAGGTGTTGCTCCAGAAACTCTAAGAGCTATGGATCAGAGCCAGTGAGTTTCTATGACAGTGACTCTGAAATGTGGATGTGAATGTGGGGGCCCAGGGGGAGGTTGTTCTGGAATTATGAGGGTCTAGGAGCATGAGGAGGCTGCCTGCCCATGCTCTGAGAAAATTCCATAGTTTTCAGCCTAAAAACTGCCGTACCTGAAGTTTTCATCGGCTTGGTGTTTGCAGAGATAGTCAAGAAGCAACGGAGTTGGGCTGTTGGCATGGGAGCAGCTGTGGGGGGTGGGGACAGCTGCTGGGGCTGTAGCAGGGCAGGGACTCAGACTGTCCCCTTCCCAAAATCCCTGCCAAAGTTTTTAGCCAGAAAACCAGCATACCCATAAATTTTAGCAGCAAGGTTTGCATCTCTCCTGAAATTTAGTCTTGAATCTACAAAGAGGACTGATGGGTTTACATGATGGCAGCTGTGGGATGTAAGGAGTGCAAATAAATTTTGGAAATATCATTTTGGGACTCTCAAAGTAGAGGTTAAGGAGTGGAATGCTGAACCATGTGGATGCTCAATTCTTATATCTTAATAGATTCTGCCATATTGACCGGCACTTTGCTTCTATTTTGCATAGGAATATGAATGTAATCAAAGAAGAGCAGTGTTTTATCATTTTTTAGAAGTAAATAATTTTATTCTGCATTTACTCTATTTCTCTATGTAATAATTGTGAAGCTGAGCATCTTTTACCTGGGAAATTCTGAGAAGGAAGGAACTAGTCATACAAAGCTCAGGTAGAAATGAATTGAGAAGGTTCAGTACACACAAGTATCACAGCATGATTTGGTGCGTGAATTATAAGATGTGTCTTTACGACCAAGTTGTAGAGGCTAGCTGGCAGCAGACAGTAAAATAGAGACTATTATAAAGTGTTTGCATTTTATTGTGAGCAAGAAAAGCATCTCATAGAGAATAATTACTACTTGGAATGAACTTTGAAAGATTGATCAAGATATGTTAATAAAATGGAGAAAGGACTTAGGTGGAAGGAAATAAAGCTGTATATGGAAACATGAAAATACATCCTAAAATAAAATCATATAGTGAAGATGAATGTAAGAAAGCAGAGCTGGATCTACTTATTAAGTGAAGTATATTGCTTGTTATTGGACATTAGAATTTTCATCTCTAGAAAATAGAGGATCATTTATCAGATAAAGAAATCCATATTTCTTGGGGACATTCTGTGGCCCCAGTTTGGTTAGTCCTTAGTCCTTCACATGAGTAGTTCATTCAATCTTAACATCATTAAAGGATGTGTGACTTTTATTATTTTCTGTATTTGGAAATTGAAGCTCCAGGACAGGAAATGGCTTTCTCTGAATTTTACAGGTGATAATTTTTTTTTTTTTTTTGCTTTTTGGGTCACACCTGGCAATGCACAGGGGTTACTCCTGGCTCTGCACTCAGGAATCACCCCTGGCGGTGCTCAGAGGACCATATGGGATGCTGGGAATCGAACCCGGGTCGGCCGCGTGCAAGGCAAACGCCCTACCCGCTGTGCTATCGCTCCAGCCCCTACAGGTGATAGTTTTTGATCCTAAGCTCCAAAGCCAACTCTTGGCAGGATAGCACAGCAGCAGTGCATTGAGTAAGTGGCGTGCACTTTGCTAGGTACTAGGGAGAAGCAATCAGTGTAGCCGGTCCTGCTCTTAAGGATATTGTCAACCACAAGTGTTAACTTTTATTCTTCCCTAGATTATAAGCAAGGGCTGCAAAGACCAAGTGATGCAGACACGAATACACAGAGAAGTTTATACAAGAGAATTGAGAGAGTATTTCAAAAACCAAGACAAGAAATCATGAGAAATAAGAAGGAGGGGCTGGGGGCTGGAGTGATAGCACATCGGGTAGGGCATTTGCCTTGCACATGGCCAACCCAGGTTTAATTCCCAGCATCCCATATGGTCTCCTGAGCACTGCCAGGAGTAATTCCTGAGTGCATGAGCCAGGAGTAACCCCTGTGCATCTCTGGGTGTGACACAAAAAGCAAAAAAATGAAGGGTTAATTAAGATGGTAATTGAAGAATAAATTGTTGTATTGTTGCTAAATGGTTGTTTATTCTGGGGGAGGGTTAAGAATGCCCCCATGTCTTAGTTGTGTAGCTACCTGTCTAAGGATGCCAGAAAATTGGATGGAGGGGTAGTAAGAATTTTTGCAGGCTAGAACTAGCTACAGCCTTAAAAATAACTGTTTTATTTTGTGGTGCTACCTGAAAAATGTTAGTATAAGGCACTGGTGACAAAGCAATGAATAGTATGTGGGTGTGCATTTAATTGGAAAAGACATTTATAGGCAGAGCCAGAGATATTGGACAGTAAACCTGTAATATTCCTTAAATGTTCACTTCTCCTCCAGAAGGCATATGCAATGTTGAGTCTCTGCAATTAAATTAAATGTTATAACTGTTATTAATGTTTTATTATTCATGGTACACAGCAACATAAATGTTCCCACTGCTTTATATTTCACAAGAAACACAACTGACAGCTCCAAAATTAGACAATTTATGCTTGGATTTTCTGTGTTTCTCTTTTGTGCTTCATATTAATTGGCTGGGCTTCTAGGATTCTAAGGCAGGTTAAATAATAGTGTGTTGTTTGAAGGATCTGGTTGAATAAAATTTCATTAACTTATTATTATACCAATAGTACTTCATTGAAAAGCATAGCCTCTGTGAGATCAAGGAGTAAAATACTGATGAAATTAAACAACTTCTGGTTGACAGAAAGCTGCTGTGATTAGAGTATAATCCATTCTGTCAGCTAAGAAGGGGAAATAGGATGAAGTATGGCACACTCAGTGATATAAGATTTCCCCAAACCAAGGCTGATGAGACATGTCAAGGGCTAGTGTGCATGGTTTGCATGCCAGAGATCCAGAGTCTATACCTGTCATTGCATGCCTGGCTAAACACAGCAGGAGCAACCAGTGAGCAGTAAGTCCAAAGGAACCCACATGCCATTGCCCCCAAAGAGCAACAAAAACCATTCTCCCAAGCTTCCAGTAGGCTAACCCTTATTTTTCTTGTCTATGTTTCAGAATCCTTCATCAAACCTTCTATCAGTAGTTCTGTCTCCATTGTGATAACTCACCTGCCATGAAAATCACTAGGCGCTGGGCTGACTCAGCAGTCAAGCACAGGTCTTGCATGTGTAAGGCTCTTGTTGCATTCTTAGCACAACACACACACACACATACACACACACACTAATTGGTAACTGTTTAAAGTGTTAGCTTTGGTATTATTCTCAGAGACCTCATAGAGCCACTGAGCTTCATCAGCATTTAACACCCCTCATCTGTATCTGGGTACCAGCACCCTTCCCGTGGCCTTCAGGTTAGTTCTGCAGTGGCAGAAGAGATAATGTTTCTTCACAGTACTAGGCCTGCATTTAGGGTCTTAACAGGATTATAGAATGACTCAATATAACATGGATACCCTTGAATGTGCTTTTAAAAACTTTTTAAAATTTTTCCTTTTTTTAATAAAGGCGCAATAATTTACAAAGTTATTCATAGTTGAGTTTTAGGTAGACAGTGTTCTCATATCAATCCCTCCAACTGCGCCAACTTGCCTCCAGCTGTGTCCTCCAGGTCCCTCCCACTTGACAGCCTCCTTCCTTCATGGGTGCATTTCTGTCTGGTTGTTGTGGTTTGGACATCCTGCTAGCAGTGTTGTTGGCTCGTTGGTTTAGATACATACATATACCACACCTCCACCCAACCATTGTGCCTGAGAACCCTCCCCACTTATCCTGTTATTTTCCATCAGATTCTTCTTATTCTCTCCCCCCCCTTGATTATTTTTTTATCCTGTCTTTCTCCTTCCTATACTCTACTTTTAATACCTTGCAACCTCTGGCCCTGCTATTCTGTACACTGTGGTTAAGTGAGATCATCCAGTGTTTGTCCTTTTAATGTCACTTATCAATCCTTTGACACAGAAGTCTTCTTCCTTCCCCTTGCTCATGCTACCCAATGATGGTCAGTGAACCCATCCTGTAAACTTATAATGCTTGCCTCTCTTCTTGTCCACTGAAAATTCAAATTTCACAAGATCTGCTGGATTTAAAAACAAAAGGTGCCAGAGAGATGGCACAGTGGGTAAGGTATTTGCGTACAGCCAACCCCAGTTCAATCCCCAGCATCCCGTATGGACTCCTCCAAGAACTGCCAGGAATAAGACCTGAGCACAGAGCCAGAACCAAGCACAGAGTACAGACGGGTGTGGACAAAACACCACAATAAGTGAAAATAAAACAAAGAGCAGTCACTGAAAAACTATAATGTATCAGGCATTACTATGCATTCTCAATCCTTGCGAGACTTCCTGCATCATAATGAGTGACTGCTTACATTTGTTTAGGACTGAGGCATTCCTTCAACTTTCTGTATTAGAGCCCAGTCTGTATCTATCTTGGGAGTGAGCATTTTCAAAGAGACCGTTTTCAAAGGTCAAGTTCTTAATCAGTGATCTGTCTATAATTCAAGCCATGATCCTCCACAGCTCATCCCTGGCCTTTGTGCCCTTTCTACCCTGACTGCTCAGAGGGTTCATTTGTTGATTTAAGGGGTCACTAAATTTTAATGACCGAGATGTTTTTATATGCTTCAATGGCTTGGAAGGAAATAATGTCAACACTCCTGCTTATGAAAATTTTCAGAAGTTCTGCTCCTCAGGTTTAGTGTGGGAGAGTGTGGGCAGACACAGCATTCTAAAAACACAAATCACTGTGACTCATGATTGGAAGTCTTGACTTCCTGGATAAAACCTGCCCCTCGAAACTTGGCAGCGTGATCTAACAATCTCATTTTTTAGAAATGTTTTCCCACGCATCTTTGTTCTGTTTTTCAGATTTCTAGTGTTCTTACTTTTGTAGAGTTGGAGATGGCTATGAGTGTGCAGATACTTGTATGTATGTAGGTGTGTTCATGTGAATGTACATAAAAGTATGTGTATGTGCCCATGTATGCATGTTATGTGTCTAGATATGAACTTGTATGTATATTGTGTTTGTTTCATCTTTATCTTTAACAACCGTCAGTACTTTCCTCTTCCTTTAATACCAGTACTTCAACTGACATAGAGTAATTGCAGTGACATCCAGTTTTAGTCAGCAGAGCTGAAAGTGGGCTGGAATCAACTAAATATTAGGTTTGTCATTTCTGCCGCTGATTTTTCTTCTAAAACTTTAACTCATTTTAAGTTTGCTACCTCCAGGATCTATAGCTAATCCTCTCTACTCTCCACTATCATGGCTCAAACATTTCATTTGTAAACTCTCCTAAGATAAAAAATATGTGTAGTTGTCAGGAAAGTGGTTTTTCCTACACTGGTGGTTTCTTGAGAATTTTATGAAAGATTTGCATACAAAAATCAGAAGGTTAAGAAATTAGAGTTTATTGTGAAGTTTAAGTAAAGGCCTGGGACCCTTCCTGATGCCCAGACCTGTCCATCTTACCAGTGTACAGTGTACCACATCACTCATCCTGTCCTGCACTGAGCACTCCCATGTACAACTTTGGAAATCCTGCCTCTACCTGCTTGGCTCTAGTGTGTGATAGCCTTGTCTTATCCCTAGGCCATTCTCTATCCTTCTCTATCTCTGTTTGCTTTCCTAAGTCTGAAACCTTGTCCTTGGGCCTCTCTCTCGGACCATGCCCTAGAAGGTCCCTGTCATCCTCTCCCGGCTTTCCTTAAGTCTCCAGCCTGACGTCCGTCTAAAGACCCCTGCTTGATTTTGCCTTCTGTCTGGGTCTATGAGCTTTACCTATCCGTTCTGTTCAAGTGCACAACCTCTACCTGATTCTGCAGCTTCTTGGGTGCAGCTGAATTGCAGTGAGAGAGAACCAGGGGAAGCACGGAGCCTGGCTGGGAGCTTTCTTTTATCTGCTGCCATCTCTTATAACCAATCCCGTTATCTATTTCGACTGGGTAACTTTTAAAGGAAAAAGATTTAAAGTGACCAACTAAATTAACAAGTTCACCTGGTGTTCCACTGTTCTTCTCCAGCAATAACTGTGATCTCACACACACACACACACACACACACATACACACACACACACTTATCTCCTTTTTATTTTGTAGTGTTCAGTTATGTGATAATTTCCCCCTTTCAGTTCACTCACATTGTGTATGCTTCAAGTGAGTGAAGTCTGATTGCACACACTCTTCTTCACTTTAGCAGCATGTGACACTGTAGAGGGACCGAGAGAACCATTTCTCATGAATAAATAATTATTTTAATTAGAATATCAATTGTATGTATGGAAATGACGCTTCTGAATCTCTTAACTGTGATTAAAGGCAGTTGATTGGCCTAAGTTGTTTTTAACAGTCTCCCAACAAACTCTATACACTATTAATTTATTTAGCAAATGTTTGTTTCTTAGATGATATAGAGGAAGCTTCTGCCTATTCCAAAGGCAAATTATATTTTGCTGTTATAATGACTCTTCTAAAGTACCGAAAGCAGATTAGAATCCCCATTAGGAGTGAGCGCTGAAGTCAGGAGTAAGCCCTGAGCACAGCCAGATGTTGCCTGAAAACAAAGTACCTGAAACTCTTCATATTATTGCAGAGCTAGTGGGTTTTGTTTGTTTTTTTTTTTCAGTGACCTTTACAAGTATTAAAGTATTATAAGTAATAATTCATAAGTATTAGTTCTCCCAAAAACTTTGTATGGATGAAATTTAAGGGCCATAATGATACAATAAATTACATATTTTATTAAATTCATTTTACAGATATGAATATTGAGATTCAGATACTAAACAGCTTTTTTTCAGGTCACAAATCTAAGGAGTGAAAATTGAAACTCAGGGTGTACTGGCTTCCTAGCCTACTAGAAAGCTTTATATATACATATATGTATGTGCGTGTGTGTGTATATATATGCATATATATACATATATGGTTTATTCATTTACTATTTGAGCACACAATAACTGCTGGACAGAGATAAATAAGACTCATCCCGCTCTTCAACAGTCGAGTGACAGCAGAATGATTGTAAACTGATGAATTACAGTGTAGTGAAATAGATATTAGCATTTCGGTAAGAACAAAGTACTATGGGAGAGCATTTAGCATATTTTTTTCCGGGGAATGAATGTGATATTTTTTATACTGTTACCACTTTTCTTTAGCAAAAGAACATACATTTAGAACAGGATACTATCATATTTGAGAAAAGGAAAAGGTCGAAAAGTCGTTTTTATTTCCTGACTACATCCTGTAGTTTGTGTGGAGATGCTTTATTCTTAATTAAATATCCAAACACCATAACTTTTTTTCATAATCAAAATTATTGGCTGTGTACTTGCACTATAAGGCAAAATTAAAAGATTTCATTTATCTACACAGCTCTCTTGCCAGTAGAGGTTCTTTTCTAATATTTTTTTTTTATTTGGCATTTTACACCTGGCTGTGCTCAGGGCTTATTTCTGAGTGGGCTTAGGAATCAGTCTTGGTTGGTGATTAGGGAAACCACTTGGTTGGTGCTAGGGGTCAAACCTGGGTAGGATGTACATGTAAGGCAAGTTTCTCTGATTCAGAAACTTTTGAGACAACATTTGCTATTGAGGTAGTTATATTCCAGAACTCTAAGTCCAAACAGCAATATAAACATCTGTGACTGGCTAGCTGTTTTAGAGGTTAATAAAATCCCATAATCCTTGATCACCGTGCAGTTGATAAGTCATTAGAGATACAACCTAAGTATCTGTATGTAAAAGGACCCCAGCTAGTTCCTCTGCAGACCTAGGTTTATCAGAGTCTAAACATTATAATGAGTAGAGAAGTTACCCAGGAGTGATAGCACAGTGGGTCGGGCATTTGCCTTGCAAGTAGCCCAACTGGGTTCGATTCCTCCATCCCTCTCGGAGAGCCAGGCAAGCTACCCGCTATTTGCCCGCTCGAGCAAATCGATGAGCAACAGGAAAACAGTGCTACTGTTATGAATTGGTAGATCCTATTTTCTAGAAACAGATCTCAGTTCTGTTCCATCTCTACTACTTAGTCTCCAACTCTACTTAGTAGGAGACCTAATAAAAATTACTCTTGCTGGGGCTGGAGCGATAGCACAGCGGGTAGGGCGTTTGCCTTGCACGCGGCCGACCCAGGTTCGAATCCCAGCATCCCATATGGTCCCCTGAGCACCGCCAGGGGTAGTTCCGGAGTGCAGAGCCAGGAGTAAACCCTGTGCATCTCCGGGTGTGACCCAAAAAGCAAAAAAAAAAAAATTACTCTTGCTTTGTTTTATTCAATAGTTGTTATGAGGATTAGATATATAGGGAGAAGCTTCAATCTATTTATGCTTAATAAGTTCAAGGTTTATACTCAATAAGTTTATACTTAATAAGTATCAGGACAGACACTTATTTGTAAGATATGCACACTCGAAATAACAACAAAACACCTTAGTAAACAATCAACATCATATAAAACACCACTGTTACTTTTATGAGAAAGATAAAAATCTAACTTGGGTTGTATTGGACCTTTCCAAAGGAATCCATCATGTAACCTGGTGCATTCCCTTCACTTTAGACTTAGGTGCTGACATCTCATGCTTGTCAGTGTTCCTACATTTTTTTTTACATCATACGAACACCCACTTGCAATTGTTTATATTCATTATCTGGGAAAGCAGAATGAGGTTGGTAAAAGAAAACTGCTAACCAAGAATAATGAAATCTGACCCAATTTTGCAACTACTATATTGAGTAGATCAGTTTTCAAACACTTTCGGTCTTTGTTTTCTAATCTTTTAAGATGCTGGAAAGTATAAAATCACTCTAAGGGCCTTTTTAGGTACATGGCCTGAGTTTCTGCGCTATATACTTGCACTAAATTATCATCACCCAGTACTTTGGTATATATCATTTGCTCCCTGATAACATCTTTTTTGACATTTTTACAAAGAAATAAATGATATCAATTAGAACCTAGGCTAGACCTACTTCTTCATATACTTAGAAAAACTGAAAGGTATAGCCAAAACTTGATTATCAAATAAACTGTCTAAACCACATATCTAGTGACAAACTGCATCAGAATGATGTCTTCATAATCCTTATGGAGAAAGGATTAACCCTGAATAAGAACTTGGGCATGGGCAATTTGGCAACTATTGTGCAGAAATAACAAGATTCCATTTCAGATTGAGTTCCCTTCTGAGGTCTCACAAGGGTCAAAATTTAGCAACTAGTTTTTCTGTTGCACGGGAGAGAAAAAGAACATGCCATAAGTCAATTTGTGAAAACAGTACACTCTGAAGTTCTCTTTCACCAGCAAAGATCCTTAACTAGAAACTTGAGCATGCTGCCATTTTGATAGCGGAACCTGAGTGGAAATAGAAAACGATTGAAAGCTCAAAATGCACCATTTAAAAAGATGCTTCATTTACCAGCCATTGATTTGCTAAACTTTCATCAAATGAACTAACTTTAAAGTTTCATAAGAGAATGCTGATGAAACAAGTATGCATCTGGTGATTTGCTGAGTGATTTCCCCCCAGTTTCCTGAATGAAAAAATATTCCTTTGTATATTAACATTATATAAGAGTAGTTCTTGTGATTTTTATACCAGTTTAATATTTTATTAGCTTACACTTATATATTTGGGAATGGTCATGAAACTATTTGAACACTCCTTGCCATATTGATTTCCACATGTGTTTATAAATGATTTAGCAAGAGAAAGAGAAAATTTGCAGGATAGTGATGTTTATTCTGCCTTGTGAATTCTAATTTGTTTCCTTGAATGTTTGTGGCCAAGTCAGCACAACTGCAAGACAGGTAATATTTCTTAATTGAGGCTTTTCTCTCTTAGAATCACACTTCTCTTTGTTGTAAATATTTCTTGAATACCTAGGATACCCCCATGTCTATATCCTCATCATTCTTCACCTCTTAACAAGATAGAAGTTGAATGGTGCCTGGTGAAAAGCCTGGCTAATTTATGCCAGTAACATCCTCAAATTATAAGTACAATGAAGTTCCTTAAATAAGGCAAAGAAATCTAAACATATAAATCTTCAGGTTTTACATGGAAGAGACGACATCATTTTAAAACTGGAAGTCTTCTATGGCTGAAGAGTTAGTACAGTGAGTAGTGTGCTGGCCTTGCATGTGGCCAACCCAGGTTCTATGCCCAGTTTCTTATATGGTTCCTTGAGCATCGCCAAAGAGACTAAGTCTTCTTAGATTCCAAAGTCATAAAAGGGAGATATTCTTACCCTATGTGGAAAGTTGTTGCTGCTAATTTTCTTTTTTTTTGTTTTTTTTTTTATTTTTTATTTTTTTTATTAGTTTATTTTTAATTAGAGAGTCATCGTGAGGGTACAGTTACAGATCCATACATCTTTGTGCTCATGTTTCCCCCATACAAAGTTCGATAACCCATCCCTTCACCAGTGCCCATTCTCCACCACCAGTAAACCCAACATCCCTCCCCCCCTCCCCAGTCCCGTCTCCCCCCACCCCACCCTGCCACTATGGCAGGGAATTCCCTTTTGTTCTCTCTCTCTGATTAGGTGTTGTGGTTTGCAATAAAGGTGTTGAGTGGCCACTGTGCTCAGTCTCTAGTCTGTATTCGGCCCGCATCACCCTTCCCCCACATGACCTCCAACCACATTTTACTTGGTGGTCCCTTCCCTGAGTTACCCAGAATGAGAGACCAGCCTCCAAGCCATGGAGACAACCTCCTGGTACTTATTTCTACTATTCTTGGGCGTTAGTCTTATAGTCTAATTTTCAATGACAACACAAACTGAGTTAATATGAAAATAATTTTAAAAAGGAAGAAGTCTTTCTAGTATAATTTTGATTTTTTTAAAGAAGAATGGGTCAGATAGTACAAAAGTTAAAGAATTTACTTTCTGTGAGTCGTGGCCATGACTGTGGTTTAAATCCTGCCATTACAGAAATATAATAGTGGAGACAGGGGAACACAAGAGTACAGCGCCAAGATAAACTACACAAATGCCCAACTACAGATGAATGCATCAAGTAGCTGTGGCACATATGCTCAATGGAATACTATGCAGCTGTAAGAAAGAAAAGCATATTGATACCATATTGGTATGGAGGCAAGTGGAGAGGGATGGATATTGGGGTCCTTGGGAAAGGGACGCTAATACACTAGCAATGTGTGTGGTGTTGAAATTATGCATGTGAAAAACCATTATTAACAGTATTGCTAACCAAATAATGGAAGAAAAAAGTGTTTTTCAAAACACCTGCCACCACATAATGTTCGACCGAGAATCACCAGGGCACCTGAGCCTAAAACTAGTTATGCCCTCCTCAAAAAAATAAATAAATAAAAAATCTTAGTTCTTTAGAATTAATCTACCATTTTCAAAAACTTAAGTGTTTAACTTAATGAGAGGTACTTATTCCTTATGAGTGAGAAATTTTCTAAGCATCAAGGAAGACTCATTGATAAGCTTTCAGGACACATTTTTGCACATCACTGTGTGTACCCTAACTGAGCAGCTAGACTATTGTACATGAAACCAGCTTTCTGTGAGAAGGTGGTCTGTATTCTGATTTTGATATTTTTTAATAAAAAAAATGTGGAGAGAATACAAAACTTCCTTGTTCTTTTTTTTTTAATTTAAATTTTATTGAATCACCATGTGGAGGGTTACAAAGTTCTCATGATTATGTCAGTTATACAGTACTCAAACACCCTTCCCTTCACCCGTGCCCATATTCCATCACCAACCACCCCATTATACCTCCCGCCCCCTCCCACCCCCCCAGTCCCCGCCCTTGTAAGTGATAAGTTTCACTTCGTTTATGCTTTATCTTGGTTACAGTCCATGTTTCAACACATAATTCACTATTGTTGCTAGGGTTTCCCCCCAAAAAAGAGAAGACAGTCCCACTGTCAAGGAAGCATTTGATGGCTCTCCATTGCTGAGAATGTAGAGATATTAAGTCCCGCTGTTTGTTACATAACTTTTCTATTTTTTCCCCCCCTCGTCCTGCGCCACCGAGATCACGCCTGTTTAGTAATCACCACGCTGCCTGACAAAGGGAAAACAAACCAAAAGAGATGGTTATTTCTCGTCATCAGCCGGCGTGGGGCTCTAGCTTAGTTGATAGTCTGGTATAATGTCTGCAAGCAGTTTCTGGAACCAAAAGTAATACGCTGGTATCGGCCCCGGCTCAAGATTCCACCAGCGTCCCGCTGTTCCAAGTACATAATAATTTATTCCCTTGTATCCCATTCCCACGCCACCAGGTCCGTGTCAGCTTAATGGACATCATACTATGGTTAACGCCACGCCGTGTTTTTTCCCGAGAAAGAAGGATATTTCTTCTCAGCCGGCGTGGGGATATGGCTTAGTTCAGTCTATAGAGATGGCTACCACTTTGGTGGCCTTCAATATTTCAGCAAAAGATTTACTATTCTTGTTAGGATTTCCCACCAAAGTCCGACCCGTTAAAGTCCAGGGAAAATTCTGCCTAAAATTCTATCGCTACAATCTTTTACCCTTTAACAAAAAACTTAGTACTATTGTTTGGAGTTTCCCCCCACGTTAAGCCCTGCCAAAAAGGAACATTTACACGTTGCTGACAATCAAGAGATATTAGGTCGAGCGGCTGTGATAGCAGCCGCGCGGTTTTGGATTTCTATATGAAGTCCAAGGAAAATTCTTTTGGTAATTGCATTGCTCGCTGGCAGCGCCTGGGCCAGAAGTTCCCAGCACACAGTTTGGAGGCATTTTGGGGGCGCCGCTCGTGTCCAAAGTGGTTCAGTTGCCTCCGGGGTCGATCTCGCTCGGGGCCGCAAAGGAGCGTCCCCACATGGCTCTCTGCTTAAATGTTGGCCGGAACAGGGCGGATCCGGGAGTCCCGCCCATTGGCTATCTCTCGATCTCGCGCGGGGCTGCAAAGGCAAAACTTCCTTGTTCTTAATAAAAAGTTATACTACTGGACTAAAACTCTTCTAAGATAATAGGCTAGAAAAAGTGAATGCATTTGAACGTATTTATTGGGTTAGCAAAGTTAGACCAGAGAGATAGTACAGGGGCTAATTAAGGCTTGCATGAGATTGACCCAAAATCAATCCTTAGCATTGCATGCGGTCCCTCCATTTACTGCTGAGGATCACTCCTAAAAATAGTGTCAGGTATAGCCCCTGAACACTGCTTGGTTTAGCTCAGACCTCCCTGCCACTCCCACCTCCTCTTATGTGTGTGTGTGTGCGCGCACACACACACACACAATCAAAACCAGGATATATAAAAATAAGTCCTTCACAGCCATCCTTAAGATGAGAGTTAAAGTTATTTTCTTCTGAAATCAATTAAAAACAGTCGAAGAGTATCTATTTGAAATAATACATATTCTAAGCATACCTGTATTTCTTCCAGTCTCTTTAAGAGTTCTCTTTTAGGTCTCTGTAGCACTGTAGCACTGTCCTCCCATTGTTCATGGATTTGCTCGAGCGGGCACCAGTAACCTCTCTATTGTGAGACTTGTTACTGTTTTTGGCATATCAGATATGCCACAGGTAGCTTGCCAGGCTCAGCGGTGCAGGTTCTCCAAGAGGGACGGAGGAATTGAACCTGGGTCAGCCGCATGTAAGGCAAATGACCTACCGCTGTGCTATCACTCCAGCCCCTTAAGTTTCTATTACTGTTTATTGAGATGGTGAGCATTATTTTAACAAAACATTTTTAGTAAAATAAATCAGACAGCATGATTTTCTACCCTGGTCCCAAATAAGAGTTCTATGTTCTGGTAGGAAAGTCAAAAGGGAAGAGAGAGATACCTTAATTCTGTTTAACCCAAAAGAGATGGTAAGCCATGATCAAATGCAGAAATCCCTAAACCAGAGTACCAAAGAAAAAATTCTAGGTTCAAAAACTACTTCCCCCCTGCAATAGATTACTAATTATATGGAAGAGACTGAACAAGGGAAGAAGGTGTAAACCTGACAGTTGTCCTGGGCTAGGATTTCTCTTGGCTCTTCTTCCCTGTGGTGTAAACTTGATGATAATGCTATGTATTTGGATGACAGCTCTCCAATGGCAATTAAAATCTCAGGCTTAGTACTGTTACAAGTATAGTGGGCCTCTAATGATCTGTTCAAGAATTTTCAACCATATTAAACAAAAGGAAAAAAAAGTCTGGAACTAATCATCTGACCTAGAAAAAGGGTGAACTGTTTTCTCTAAAACTTATAGACACATGTTTTAAAATTATAATAGAAATTGAAAGAGAATATAGACAACCACATCACCATGCTTTTCTTTTCAAGGACAATTCTATACATCAATAATTCTCAGCAGAAATTATGAAGAAATGGCAAGCACACTAAAAACAGGGATTTAGTTGTACAAAGTTGTCAGGGTTTTCCCTTGACTTTTGTAGTTTTCCAAATAACTAAATAGAATATAACTAGTTGAAAATGCTTAGTAAAATAACCTGCAGACCTGTGAAGTGATCAAGTCAATGATTGAGTGCATAATTAAAAGAATGAATTAATCAATTCATAAACATATTTTCACAGTCCTTAGACACAGATATCAAGTCCCTCAGTCCACTAGCTTTTATAAAACCGCTTGCTGTCTGTTTAACCAAAACCTGACCCAGCAATCGTTATATACATTGTCTTGAGGGATCACCAGTCATTTCTTAAACCCTTAGTATTTGCCTATTACTAGGACTAATGACAGAAACTTCCCTCTTATCTTCCACATTGCTAAATTGAAAGCATTTTCTATTTCTCAGTCCACATCAGCTCTGAGAAAGCAATCAATCACATGGAACACAGCTTCTCAAGTCTCCAAATTTGGATGAAAGTCGTCATTTTGCAAGATATGATTGAAGTGTGTTTGGAATATGGCTTTATTTGGAGATAACTCACTTTAGTATCCATCTGAGTCTCTGTTCTTAAATTATAAAAAGGTAGATCTCCACCGTTTATCAAGATAACCTCCTCTGTCCCTTTGACACCAGTCTTCAGAGTTCTGGTCTATTATTCTTGCTCAGACACTATTATGGTAACACACAGGTTTCTCCTCTAATCTTACCCAGAGAGAAAGTTAAGAAAAAAAGACCTCATATCTAATGCCTTCTGTCCTACAAAATAAATAGATATATATGTGTACTGCTCAGGGACTCCACTGGGCAGGAACAGAATGCTGGACAATGTCAACTCATCTCAGATTCTCATGATGCTTTATTTACAACTAGATTTTGCATCTCTCAACTCTGATGCACTTTATAAGGTTGGAAAAGAAGCCACTTTGCTATCTATTTTTTTAATTTACTTATTTTTTAATTAATGAATCACCGTGAGGGTATAGTTACAGATTTACACATTTTCGTGCTTGTGTTTCCCTCATACAGTGTTCGAGAACCCATCCTTCCATCAGTGACCATTCCCTCCCACCCTCAATCCCATCTCCCCCCATCCCACCCTGCCTCTGTGGCAGGGTACTCCCTTTTGTTCTCTCTCTCCAATTGGGTGTTGTGGTTTGCAATAGGGGTATTGTGTTCAGTCTCTAGTCTACTTTCAGAACACATCTCCCATCCCGTGCATGGTCTCCAACCACATTTTACTTGGTGTTCCCTTCTCTATCTGAGCTGCCTTTTCCCCCAGTATGTGAGGCCAGCTTCCAAGCCATGGAGCTAACCTCCTGGTACTTCTACTACTCTTTGGTGTTAGTCTCCTACTCTGTTATTTTATATTCCACAGATGAGTGCAATCTCTCTATGTCTGTCTCTCTCTTTCTGACTCATTTCACTTAGCATGATACTTTCCATGTTGATCCATTTATATGCAAAGTTCATGATTTCATTTTTTCTAACAGCTGTATAGTATTCCATTGTGTAGATGTATCAAAGTTTCTTCAACCAGTCATCTGTTCTAGGGCACTCGGGTTTTTTCCAGATTCTGGCTATTGTAAACAGTGCTGTGATGAACATATAGTCACTTTGCTATCTTATGGTCAACTGTTGACTAGGCTCTGTTGCTCAGTCATTCATTTGGAACTCAAAAGCAAGAGTTGCTACATTTTTTTTGCTCCCTATTTTGTCATAGTTGTCTGCTCAGTATGTATGCATATCTGAACGCATCTTTAATAAATTTCTCTGAAAGTAAAATGTTTCATTATAAAGGGTTTTCTTAGTGGATGAGAACTGGCCATCAGAAAATTTATACCAGATTTGTTAAACCAATAGTATGTGAGTCCTGTTATATTTATATTCTTATCAAAATACCTCATCATAATGCATATTATTTTTAATTAAAAATGAGATATTTTCTTTTTTTAATTAGAAATCTCAAAGTACCTATGAATAAAATCAAATATCCAACAAACCTATAAAATATTATAGGAAAATGCCTGCCATAGAGACAGGCAGGAGGGAGGTTAGGAGGAAGGAAACTGGAGACATTGGTGGTGGGAAATGTACGTTGGTGGAGGGATGGTTGTTGAAACACTGTATGACTGAAACCCAATCATGATCATCTTTGTAACTATATCTCATGGTGACTCAAAACAAAAATAATAAAATTAAAAATGAATGAATTTTTAAAAATAATCCTTTTAACCGAAATTTCACTTATGTAAAAAGTTTTGTATATGATAAATTTGCTTGTGGATTCTGTTTTGTTTGTAGTATATCACTCACACCTCTTTAGTCATTTTTGACTCTTTTCTGTTTGTGTTTTCTTTTTGGGGGGAGTACTCCTAGCTCTGTTCTTTAGGGTTGCTGCAAGCAGTGCCTGGGAGCCCAATTATTGCTGGGGATTGAACTTGGGGCTCCAACATGCAAAGTATGCACTCCAGTCTTTAAGCTATCTTCTCCTTCCAGGAATTGTAGAGTCTTTTTGGGGAGAAGTATGGTTGGGGCCACTCCCCATGGTATTCAGGCTTACTCCTTGCTTGTTTCTCAGGAACCACTCTTGGGAATTATATGCAGTGCCCAGGATTGAAAGGGGGTTGGCTTGCATATAGGGTGATTGCTTTAATTGCTTCACTATCAGTATGGCCCCCTCATTAAAAAAAATCAGGTAATAAAGAAAAATACATCTATCCCACTCCCACCCCTACCCCCAATTTTCCTTAACTAGCAAATTTACTTTGTTGGTAAAATTTAGGAGTCCAATTCCAAATGATATTGTCATCTTTGGGGTTCTTATTGATGCTTACCTTCCTAACTTAAGCCTCCCTTCCGTCCGCTCTGTGCCTTCGCGTAGTCTAAACCATTGATGGGTCAACTACAACAGAACAAGCAGTGAAGATAACACCTATAAATCCTAATTTACCTACAGTCCTGAAACCGCAAACTCTGGGAATCTGAGTATGATACCATTTCATATGTATTTCCCAGAGGAAAGTACATGGAAATTCTGTCTTTGCAGAGTGTGGAAGGGGAGCACCATGAAAAAGCTGTGGAGCTGCTCAAGGCTGCTAAGGACAGCGTCAAGCTGGTTGTACGATACACCCCAAAAGTCCTGGAAGAAATGGAGGCTCGCTTTGAAAAGCTCCGGACAGCCCGGCGTCGGCAGCAGCAGCAACTGTTAATTCAGCAGCAGCAACAGCAGCAGCAACAACAGACACAGCAAAACCACATGTCATAGGTGAGAAGTGCCACTAAATACATGTACAGATATAGAGAGAAAGAATTCCTAATCGGTGTCTAGAGCAACATCATTAAATTCTGTAATTTGTAAAAAATTAACACGCTCAATCATCCCAAAATGTTTGTGAACAGTGCAGTTGCTTATTTTCTGTGAGAGTCACTCACATTTCCTACAACTGTGAGATATTCTGGAAAGAATATGCCTTATAGGACTCAGGTACATGCTACTTTCACCTAAATAGAAATGTTAAATATAAAGAAAACTCTCTGTCCAAACCTAGATCCCCAACCACATAGCTGGTGACCATGTAGCTCCTGACCCGTGTGACATTCATCCTCCATTCCCTGCTTTGCCCACTTGTCTTTGCACAAGCTAGAGGAGCTAGACTGTTGAGTGCTGCTCCTAAGATTCTTGGAAACCTCCTGTTTAGAATAGGATCTGCTGCAGAAGTGCTCCTGGGTGAAGAATGATGCAGAGAACTGACAGTGTCAAACCTCTGGGAAGTTTGAAATTTTCTTTGGACACTCAAACTATTGTGAGCACCTCCCTTTTTTGAAGCGTACTTTATGACTTAGAATTACTAGAGTCACTTCTACTTAATGTATTGTTAAGAAGATATGAGAGAATAATAATATAGTCACCATCAGCAGCATTTGCTCTGTGCTAGTCATATATTATCCTCAATCTTCATAAAAACATTCAAGTAAGTAGCTTGAAAATATCTCTCTCTTTTGATTTACCTCATTACCGTTTCAGATATTTTGCTTATCAACATCAGATAGTCTTGAATTATAAATTTTCTTCGCCATCCTTTGGAAGAAAATGTTTGTATCTTTTAATATCTTAAATGTCTGAAACATGTATTTTAAATTACATTCAAATGTTCTTGAGGAAAATAATGGGAAATGTTTTGAAGTCATTCAATATCAGATTACTATTTACACCATGAACAACACTGGATAGAACTTGAGACTTTCAAGAGAGAGAGAGAGAGAGAGAGAGAGGAGAGAGGAGGGAGAGAGAGAAAAGAGAGAAGATCAAAGAGAGGAGCAGGGAGGAGAGAGATAAAGAGAAGAGGGAGAGAAGAGAAGAAAGATGAAATAGATGAAAGGAGAGAGAGAAAAGAGAGAGGAGGTGGAGAGGGAGAGAGGGAGGGAGAGAGAGAGAAAGAGAGAGAGAGAAATATATTCCTCGAAAGAACTGCTTGTATAAGTAAAGAATTTGGGGTTAAACAACCTTGGATGGTCCTAAGAATTGAACAATATATTTCCTTCTTTATAGTTTACCAGTTTTGTTATATATGTGGTTTTGTTTTATATATATATATGGGTTTTGTTATTTATATATAGCATAGCTTTTTCTTTATCAAAAAATGTTTTCTATTCTAAGAGCTAGGTTTGTTGAGCAAAAGTTTGACACTGCCTGGGCCAGAGGCTGTTCAGTGGGCAGTAGAAACAGCATAAGCAGAGCAAAGTCCTCTCATAGTGCTTACATTCCGAGCAGGGCTTTGCAGAATTAAGATAAGTTGTTTTGATGGAGACTGACTAGGAGAAAAACTAAGATTAGGCAATCAGAGAAGGACTCTCAAGGGAACTAATATTTAAGCTGAGACTGGATGTCAAGAACACAAAATGAGCATAAAAGGAGAAAACTGATGATTCACTAGCTCTAAGGCAGGCATGAGTTATGTGTCATTTGAAGAAAAGAGAGAATCTGTGTACTTAGGGAGAAGAGTGAAATAGATGGAGGTAGGATGATGCTTCTGTGAACCACTAAAAGACAACTTAGAAACAATGGGATTTTTTTGTTGTTGGTATTGTTTAAGCTATGTTCTTTAAATCTTTCAATATTAAAATTAAAAAATTTTAATTAAGGCTTAATGTTTTACAGTACAGTTAATGATGGTTTCTTATGCACATAATTCCCACACTGCCTCCATCAACAGTATACCCACCTCAACAATAAGATTTTTTTTAAGCAAGGGAGTAACATGATCTAATTTATGATTTTTCTAAAAAAGCCTATTCTGAATTCTCTGGGATGAATAGAAGCTTGTAGAGTAAGTGTGTAAACAGACCAATTCTGAGGCTCATAGATGTTAAGGAAAAATATGACTTGTGCTAGAATGATATATTTGAAATGTAGTGAGAAGAATGGATGTAGACAAACCAATTTCACTCATATGCTCTTTCCTTATCCATTCCAAATGGACTTCACATCTGTACTTTCACAATCCTCTTCACAATCCTTTTAAAAGACTTTTTGTTAAAAATAATAATCCATTCTCCTTTAAAGTAAACGGTGATGTGCTTTCCACTCTATTTTTTTCCCATCCTCAATGTTTGAGACTAGTAGCAACTCTCCTAATTGATTTACCACATTAGTCCATAGGAAGTTGCTCTGAAGTACTTTGAAAGCTATATGCTATGATTCAGACTTATTGACTCTTATTAAAAGCTTCTACTATAAAGCTTAGTCAATCAAATCTAGAAATTTACATCCTGGTAATTAATATTTGCTAGGCCATATACTCACTTCCATTTCTCTGTTCCTTCCTTATTAAATCACCTTAAAATTTTTGTTTTGTTCCATAATCAAGTTCTAAGATTTTAACTAAAAGCAGTATTTTTTGCACAGGTTATGATAACATTCTATTTATTGAACATCATATATTTTTGTGCCTGACTCAATAGAGTATGTGTAATTCACACTGGTGTGGCCCACAGAGATGGAATCTTAGTGATTATTTCAAATATAAATAGAGTCTAGTCATGTCATTCATGGATCTTATAGTGAATTCAGTCAAAGAGACCTAAATTATCTTGCATTCAACTTTTAATTCGATTTTAAAGGATTAAATAGGTTTTGTTACGCTTTCTAATTCATACTGCCGTTGCTGTTGTTATGAGATTTGAAAGGAATTTGACTTTTTATTTTCAACAGATATCTGATTTTTTTTAATTTATTTTATTGAATCACCATGTGGAAAGTTACAAAGTTCTCAGGCTTATGTCTCAGTTATACAATGTTCAAACACCCATCCCTACACCAGTGCCCATATTCCACCACCAAAACAAACAAACAAACAAAAAACCAGTACACCTCCTACCCCCCCACCCCCAACCCCACCTACATAACTGATAAAATTCACTTCATTTTCTCTTTACCTTTATTACATTCCATATTTCAACCCAAAACTCACTATTGTTGTTGGGGTCTCAACACAGAACCCACCATTCTTCCTGGAGTCTACCCCCCCAAAACACGGTCCTATTGACAAGGAAAAACGCGACAATCAGTTCTCCACTAATGAGAATGAAGAGGTACAAGGTTTCGAGGCCGCTGTATCGGTCTCGCAGTTTAGGATTTCTGTGCTTTAGTAATCAAGTACATGGAGATCCAAGTGGGAAATTTCATCATTTCCCTTCCTGGGGCAGCATAAAGCAAAAGCTTAGTTCACATTCTGGGGACATGGCTTCGAGCACTTGCTGGGTTCAGAAGTAATCTAGCTGGCTCTGGATCTTGGTCGTTCAGCAGCAAAGCGGCCGTGTAAACGCATGGCCACCCAGTTCGAATCTCGGCAGAGCTCGAGCTGGAGCTGGTACCGGCCCCAGCCCGAGACGGCCCAAGCGTTCCGCTGTCTCAAATTCAAAACACATTTTTTTTTCCCGAACCACCAAGTTCATACCCATTTAAACGTCCATAAGATGGGTTTTTTAAGGTCTAACAAGTCAACAAAGAGTGGATAGAGCCAAATATGTACCAAATATCTTATTGTTTATTATAAAAAATATGATGTATATTTTCAAAATAAGAATTTTTTTTAGTTGATAGACTACAAAGAAACTAGCAATATTAAATGGTGAATCTAAGTGGAAAATAAATTGCATGCAACACTGTATAGAGAATGTCTCCTATGCCATTTTTTAACTTTAAATTCTCCTAAAATAAAACTCAATTGTTTCTTCCATTGATATCCTTGTTTGATAATCAGGAAAAATAAATTCTATTTCAGAAATATAGATCCATCACACAGTGCTATTGTAAACATCTACATAGAGGCTATGAGTGGAGATTTTATCATACACCCACTTTGTGAAGTGGAGTATTACATTTGTGCAAGATGAGGTCTACCAAGTGGTGTCAGAAGGCCTGGTACCCCCTTTCGATGACTCAGCTAACCTGCCTGTGGATCAGTGAATGCCCGAGGATGCGATGCTGCTCAGACCCCAAGGTGCTAGGGACTACTGGGTCCCCCCTAGTAACTTTCAGAGATCTCTGGAGCTACAGTTAGTAAAGGCACCTCTTTTGTAAGATTGATTTATTTATATCCATATTTCACATATATATCTAAAGAGTACAAGCAGTAAGAGGAATCTTTCTTGGAGTACCAAGATTCTGAGAAAGTCAAGGCCAAATCCATGTTCTATGACTTTCTACTGCTGAGTCTCAGTGGAGAATTCATTACCTTTGAAACACGGCTTGATCTTAACAGATGTATAAAGTTGCTGGCATTTGCCAGTGGCATTGCTAACTTGTTTTTCCTTAGTTCACTTCAGGCCTCTATTTCCTTATTTTTGCCTCTAACTGTTCTCTTCCTCCCAACTGTCAGTTCTGCTGTCCAAGTTCTTATTATCTGATCAAGGCAACCACTGACTGTGCTGCCAGCCTAGTCACTGCGAAGACCAGGTCCCAGAAGATGATTTTGATTAAATTGGATGCTAGTCATTGAGCAGAAAAATGGACCATAAAAAGAACCATAATACTAAGCTAGATAATATTTATTAAACTATTTAGATATACTAAGAACTCATCTTAATGCTTCAAATTTATATTTCAATTTTTCATCGTAACTATGAGCTTTAATATTACTGTTTTAAATATTTTAAAGAATGAAACCAACATATAGAATTTTTTTTAAATTATCACATTTCATAACCCAAGATCAAACCCAGAAACATGAAGTTAAAGCTTTTTTCTATTAGCCACTTTGCTGCTGTTCTCTCTCCAAGGAATGCCCTTGCATTCCCTGGTCAGTCCTCACTGACACATTTCATGAGCTTTCAAGATACTTATTGTCATACTGCTTAAAATTGGAGCTACAAAATTCACCCTCACCAGTAGTCACCCTAACCTTCAAAACTATATTTCATACTTCAGAGCACTTCAGCGTATAGCTATTTGGTTTATTATTGCTATCCTTAAACTTGCACCAAATTTAGTAACTTAAAAGAACACAAGTCTATTTTATGATAATTCTATAGGGCTGAAATCTACTACAGTCTTACTGAGCTATGGAAAAATGTGTCTTCTTCTCTTTTTTTAAGTTCTCAAGAATACCCATACTCCTTCCCTTGGGTTTTCTTTGGGTTCCTCTGTCCATCTTCAAATCTTCCCTGAGTTCCCATCATCACATCCCTACCCTGACTCTTCTCTTTTCCTCTTCTATTTTTATTTACATTATTGAGGTAATTCAGGAGACTATCTAAAGTACAACCTTATAGCAAGTTTTGCTCTTTCTGCAACTTTTACCCTAAAATAAAACATTTTCACAGTCCCTACAGTTTAGAAGTAGAGATATTTTGAGTATACTGTTATTCTGTTTACCTCAGGAGCTCATTTAAAACTTTCAATGTTATTTAACAAAATTTATACCAGTATAAAAAGAGATTTTTATGTAAAAATAAAAGAATTATAATTTTTTGTGTATTAAATCATGATATTGAGGGAAAATGAGAAAATTTTTATTAATGAGAAAATGAGGTACAGGTGATACTTCCAAAATGAGTATTTCAATGAAATACGAGCACCTTTTGGCTGCTCAGTGTTCATTCAGCTTGGGCATATTCTTAGATGCCTACTAAGATATACCTACTCTAAATCATACTCATTTGGTATCTGCAAATACATGACAAATTAACTTGTCAAAAGCTCAGTCTCTAAATCTGTCACTTGGTAACTAGGTGACCTTTAGGAAGTTATTCAATATAATAAGACTCAGTAAAAATCGTCCAGTGTGTTATGGAGATTAAATAAGATTATGCAAATATCTTAACAAAATTGGTGGCAAGTTGTGGATCTTCAATAAATTTTAACTACTACTCGTAGAAGTGGTGGTAGTGGAAGCAGCAGCAATAGTAATAGCGGCAGTGTTGCAGTAGTGAAATGTTATGGCATATCATGCTTTTCATGTAATGTCTAGTCATCTGACCAGTGAAAAAGCATGATGCCTCATTCAAGCCTCCCAGGTCTTCTTTGTATGCACTAAAGCTCATTAACATGTGTCTTCACAGCACCTGAAGGAAAGTATTGATGCAGAGTAGATAGTAGACAAGCACCCTTCCTTTTCTTGTTATCCAGAATAATTTGATAACATCTATGGTTTATATAGTATATGAACTCTTCATGTCTAAATCAAATGGAAAACCACCTTTATCTCTAAAAGAAGTGGTTCCATAATGCTGGATTAGTGGGAGGGTGAGAACGAGAGGCCATTGCCCCATCTACTATGTGGGCAGCGGTCTGCTCTGCTCTACTCATTGTCAAGATGACCTTATGCCAAATGGACTGGCCTAATCCGTGCTTCAGTGGGCACTGGTGCTTGTAGCCTATCAAAGAGAGGTTTTGCTGATATGTGTCTCAACAAGAACATTACGAATTATCCGGAATCATAATGTAAAAGTAGTTCATTATTTTTCTTCACGAAGAAAAATAGTCATCTGAGACTCGGAGGAAGAAGTGTTTTACATTTGAAATGCTTCCAAACTGGTGTTCTTTATTTCATTCGGGGAATAGCTGTCTTTCTCTTCCTCATTTAATAATTACTTCCTTTGCAAACATCCAACATTTTTTTTTCCAATGCGGAAGGTTGTGCATGAATGATATGCCTAAAATAACCCTTGCTGTTCTCCCATAGCACATGCTCTTTTGATATTTTTAGCATATTGTCATTGACAAATGAATCCTAATCGCTGATTTTTCTTCACTCTCTTCCCTTGCAGATCTTTCAAGAATAGAAACTTGATCTAACATCCGAAAGTCACAAATTTGAAACCGGGCTTCAGAATCCCAGCACATAGTAAAAGAAAAAAAGGAGACACACTGATAATTATACCTGTCAAAAAGCTGGGAACACGTGACGACGTGGTGTATAAATTCTTTACCAAGGCAACTCGGCACCTTTCTCTGAGGCTGACACCCACTATTCACATGTTCTTTATACACCCAGACCTTCCGTTCACAGCAGGGGGAAATCTCACGTGGAAAGGGGGACATTTTTCTAGTCTACACACTGACACCATACAAAAAGAATAAAGTCTGTGACTTTCAAATGAATCACCAGGGCCAGAATTAAGTGAATTTTAGTCTATAGTTTTTTTTCTGGAGATTAACAAATCCATCATTAGACTGTAGTTCAAGATGCCTCAGTTCAAAGTGTCACCAATTAAACTTACACATTGGCCCTACGCCCTACTTTGTTCCACAACCCCGTTGCAGAGTTGTCAGAATTTCAGTAAATTGTACATTCAACCTTATTCCCCTCTTAAAAACAGCGAGTTATTATATAATATTTATACTGTCTTCAGGTTCTAGAAGCAACCAGCTTTCTATTTTCTGTTTCCGTGAATTTTATTAGGCATTCATAGAGTGGGGAAATTTGGGCACAACTTTTAATTTGCTAGAAGCAAGGCTAGAGAACTCTAGTACTGTATTTTTTTTAAGTATTGCTTGTATTTATTATTAATTCTAACAGAATATAATGTATATTTATTCCATAAAATATATATTATCAGAGTGTATTTGTTATAAACCCAAGTCTTTTCTTACCAAGTGTTACGAATCTGGTGAGAGAATACTGGTAATGATGTAGCTTCATGACCTGATCTTATGATGTTTATATAGAGAACCCTGCTCTCGGTATTTTTTGTTAAGCTTTATATTTTTAATTGCTAGACTGAGGAAATCTAAAACTTTACCTACATTGACATGCTCTCATAGAATTCAATTCATATTTTAAAGTTTAGGATTTATAAAGCTAAAGTATAACATAAGTTCATATATATGCAAGTATATATGTCACTCAAATTTAGAATTTTTTCTCCAAATACAAATTGGATATTTTTGGCAATTTAAAACCAAAAGCATTGTTCCTCTTAAAATCAGGCATATAATATTATAAATGGAAAGATGCTGCTCCTTCTAAAATGGAAAACATACCTGATTTATTACATATATTCATGTAGGTAAATAACAAAGGAATACCTTTCAGAAAGCCTCACTTACTGGAAAAATTTCCTTTCGAACTACCCATATAATTTGTTACTTTAAGTTATGCCAAACTAGGCATGTAGACCCAACTCTAGTCCGTGGAATGACTAGAGACAATAATTATTTTGGCAATTTAATACGTTTGGCACTTAAACACACTTAAGCAAACACAAGTTCCTGAAATAAAAATGAATATCCATCTGAAATATTCTAGATATATCATTAAAACTGAGGCAAATAATTGTATATTCCATTTTCTCAAGTGCAGAAGCTGATTCTTCAGGATACAATAAATTTCACATTTCAGATAGTTCCTCAAATTAAAATTTTATGAACTCAATTTAGGAATTTTCTCCTTGAAAATAATTTCAAACCAGTCTTTAAACTAATATATTTTATTTTTCCCCACTGAGTGGTATTTTTGTCATTTATTTTCATGTTTTTATCACCCAGATTAAAACAAGTAGTAAGGACATGAAAAGATTCACCAATTTCAACAAAGACTTGCTGTGGTCAGAGATACCCATCCCTAAAAACATTTTTCAGTAGAGAAAACTTGGGTGGGAGGGTCCTGAGTATTATGTAAAATATATTTACAAAAGGACCGGCATGACTAATGGGTATGAATGGAGATTACATGAGTAGTTCAGCTTGAAAAAAATATTTCTCATTTTTATAAGAAAATTTAATAAATTAATGAAACATATATTTTACTTATCACTTTACAAAAAAATATCAAAGCTATTCCAGTGATTCCACTGATTTTCACAAAGGAAAAACATTGTATCACTGGAATAACAAAACAGTCATTTCAACATATTTCAATACATTCTATGTGTTTGGAGCTTAAAAGTATATTTTCATTGAATTTAGTTTCCTTGATAATTGTTTTCACTTCAATATAAATATTGTCATGATGTGTCAGAAGCAGCTACCCAATGAGCAAGATAGCTTATATTTGTTTATTACAAGTCTTTGTCTTCACTTTTTTTTGCATAATTTAATTGCTAATAAGTGACCAACAAGTTGTTTATCAAAGTTAAGGGATGATGCATTACACCTGAGTTTCTAATGACAGAATGCATGTTGTCATATGTCAGATACTAATGATATTTCAGATGACCAATTTTCTTCAGAAAATTCTTGTTTTCAAAATTTAAGTTTTCTCCTCAGGTTTCAATCAAAAGTAATCATCCTTAAAACTTAAAAGGCCCCTTATGGTTGGTAACCCTTTTTTAAAAAACTCTTCCCTGCTATGATTATATCTGAAAGTAAATAAAAGTAACAGAATTCAGTAAAAGAATGGATACCTGAACCTTTCCATCCGGTCATTTACATTTTTAGTCTTTGACTTTTGAAATAGAGTCTTCAGATAGATAATGAGCTTAAATTACAATTGACTTTGGAAAGAATAAGAGACTTTTGTGTTTCCTCATCATGTAATCAATAGGGAATTCTCTAGTTATGTGAACTGCCAGTATCTTTTAAAACACTGCTAAAATCTCAATACAAAATGGAGTTGGTGGGGTGGTGGCTTTTTAAAAAGAACTCAAGGCTGTTTCTGACTTGACTAAGATGAATTACACCAATTTATGAAAGCAGTTCTCAAGCATGATGAATCAAACTGATCTAATGTCATTTTATTATAGTCATCTGTTCCAATAGGATTCCAAGACACTGTAATATTTGTCCACGTTATTCTAAACATCTATAGGTATCTGTGGATGTGTGTATAATGCCTGAATTTCTCATTGCTTCGCTAGTTGTGTTCAGCATACAGACACAGCCAATTAGTAAAACCGGTACTAGACAACAATACAAAGTAGAAATCAATCCTCTAAAGATTCAGGGAGGTAATGTAAGGCACGATTTCCAAAAAAAAAACCTGCGTAGACCTATCCTTCTTTTATTCCTTCAAATAAATTCCACAAAGAAAAGAGTTGCTTGCCTTGTAGGCTGTTGTTTCCCAGGCATCTGGCATGATGCCCAGCACAGTGCAGACACACAGTATTTGTTGAACGAATGAATGAATGATTGAATAGAGAGATTAACCAAAAAATGCTCTCCAATTATTTCAAAAATGTCACCAGCTTATATAATACTGCAATTTTTAAATTTTCATAAAATCAAAAATGACTCTTGATAAATACCTTTTAGATATATGAATTTGAAGTGAATTAATCCAAAGCCTAGAGATTGAGGACATTTAATTGCAAAATAGTATTTAGGGAGTCAGAGTTTTTATAATAACTAAAATTCAAACTTTCTATTTTTTTTAATTTTTAAGAACTCTTACATTTTTTGTCAAGGCCAATCCAAACATGAGGCTCTTTATAAATTTTATAAAAAGTTAGGTCCTTTTTTAAGACATATCATATCATGTTTATTATTAATAACTCAAGCAATATAACAGCTTATGAAATTTGGAGTATTAAGAGGCTATCTCCCTAAATCATCTGTTTTAAAAAGTGTGACTCTTCTGTTTTAAGAAAGTAATGAAACTTTATTTCTGTCACTGACATATTTATCATGAATATTAATGACAGAAGTTTATTTTCATGCCCATACAAAAAAAAAGATCTGCATTTAGCATTGTTCCTCCTTTCACACTTGATTCCTCAAAGTTGAATTTAAGATTCCCAGCTAGTAAGACATTTCCTTCTTTTTTTTTTTTTGACAAATATTGGTTGCTCTGCTAGTATGTGCTAAGCTTTGGAAATACAATGGCAAACAAGATAAGCAGAGGACACTCAGAGCTTACAGTAAAAGACCCTCAACACTTTAGCACTAGAGTTTACTGCCATTACTCTTCACATCTGATACAAAAAATAAAAATCCCTCATCCCATGGAAATCATAGAAATTCCTTGCCCAGATTTATGTGAGCATGCTTTTCTAAATATACTACTCAAATATGCTATTAAATTTATCCATATATTATACTTACACTCTACTGAGGTAGAGAAGTAGCCATTTTATTTAGTTCTTACTATGTACAATTGCACTCCATGCTCTCATATTCTATATTATTCAGTACACTTAACAACTCTAATTAGAAGTTAAGAGATAAGAATACTGAAGCTCATACATGAAATTTATCTGATATCACACAGCTAACAGATGGTACTGGGATTTGAGTCCATGCAAGGTAACACAACAACTCATGTGTCTATTATCTATGGTCTGGGGATACCACTAAAACAGATGAATTACCATATATAAAAGCATTTTGGCATTATAAAGTAATATAGAGAATCACCGTAGTGAATATTACAGTCAACAAACCATATTAATGTCAGAAGCTGTGAGAAATCAATCTTATGTTATATCTTATTCTCATAAAACATTCTTAAAGCCAGGAACATGAATAAAAGTACCTATCCAGAAAGTGTCTGATGTCATAGATATTTTAATGATATTTTTGAATTACTTAATGTTAGCCACTGTGTCTATCTGGTGCTACAAAAAGAAACAACAAAAACCCCTTGCTGTAAGGGCTTATAATACACAGTGTGGAGATGAACCAGTGATATTTCATGGTTGCGGGAAAGGATTGGGCAATAGTACTATTTTCTCACCATTGCATGTGACCATGTCTTCTAATTGTTTTCATTATTTTTCTGAAAGAGCTGAGAAATTGTGCAGTGGTTCAACCTGACCAAAGTGGTTATTATGCTGCTGGGAAGTAAAAGTATTATACACCAGACTGGAATTTCTGTCTTCATTATACAATTATTTTGTTCTTTAAAAGCATGGCTCTATGGTTTTTAGGTACTAAAGGTGCCTGAAAATTTGGATGCCAACATAAAAAAGAAAAACTGAGACAAAAAACTGAGATTGGTTTAATGTAGCCACAATTCGATACAGCAGTGCCCATACTTCCAGAAGCAAGCAGGAACTAGTGCCAATGGGAATAACAAACTCTTCAGCTCTAGTTCATTCACTTGCAAAGAGGAATCATGTATGTCAGCATCAGTTAAATTTATCTTCTCTCTCCATTCCTACCAACGAAATGGGCATATTGTGCAGCTTCAAATGCTGTTCATATCGGTGAAAGCAAAGTTTCCTCAATTTTCATTACCTCGTTCTTTCTTCCTAACCTCTTCTAAATAACATTTTGCCGCCAATCGGGAAATTGAAATTCCTTATGATGAAAATCTTGTATTAATAATTCTCTGCGTCCCACCTAATCAAGACCCGCTTGATCTTTTTGATGTGACCATTTTCCATACTAGTGCATCTACCATTCAGATGACTTGATTCTTTAGGTTTTACTTTACCATCTTCCTTAGCCCCTTATGTGCATTACATGTGCAATAGAACCTTAGTAGTTTTTACTAGAACTATTGTGAGTTTCTGTATTTGTTAGTTTTATTTTTTGTTGCTGTTGTTTGTTTTGTTGTGTGTTTCTTGGCGGGGAAGAGAGATTAAGTCACACCCAGCACTGTTCAGAACTTATTCCTGGTCGCATTCAGGTTTTTGTTCTTTTTTTTTTTTGCTTTTTGGGTCGCACGTGGCGATGCACAGGGGTTACTCCTGGTTTTGCACTCAGAAATTACTCCTGGCGGTGCTCAGGGAACCATATGGGATGCTGGGAATCGAACCTGGGTTGGATGCATGCAAGACAAATGCCCTACCCACTGTGCTATCGCTCCAGCCCCCTGGCCGCACTCAGGTAACACTCCTGGTGAGCTTTGGAAACTATAGAGTGCTGGGGAATCAAATCCGGGTCAGTCACGTGCAAGGCAAACTAAATGGACATATTTGTGCGCACTTGACCATCAGTCTAGCCCCAAATTGTTGTGAGTTTTTAACAGTTTTTCTAATTACAAGTTCTCAATTTTCTTTATATTTTGCTGCTAGATAATTCCACCTAAGGTTATTATTTTGATCAGAACCCACCACACCAAAAAATACGGTTTAGGTCAATGTTAACCAAACAAAACATTGTTATAATATCAGTGAAGGAAAACATTATATATATACATATATATATAATGTTTTCTATCTATAAGTGCAAAATACTGAAACATGAAGTTAAAATCTTTAATGAACTGAATTAGAAATTATGGAGTTTCATGACTGAAAAATCATCACAAGTTTTGTTTTTGTGATGAAGTCAAATACAGATGTTTATATGGTGAAGCTTTCTACCAGGAACACATCAGATCTAAAGTATTTGATGTAATCACACACGTGCACAAACTAACATACCACCATTAGGAAAATGTTTAGTTTGAAATGTTAAAGAACATTGCTTTTCTAGCCTTATTTATCTTACAGTTTAAGTTCATCTCTACTTCTCTAGTACTGAAAAATGTCTGACATTTTCCCTTCCAGAGTTGAGAATATTTTTTGGAATGCATCATCCTTTTCTATGTCAATGGTAGAAAAATCAGCTTTTGAAACCTATTTTAAAAAGCCCACTTCAAGAACATTCTTCTATTTTTTTCAGTCACTGTCACTGTCATCCCGTTGCTCATCGATTTGTTCGAGCAGGCACCAGTAACGTCTCTCATTGAGAGACTTGTTGTTACTGTTTTTGGCATATCCAATATGCACGGGTAGCTTGCCAGGCTCTGACGAGTGGGCTTGATACTCTCAGTAGCTTGCCGGACTCTCCAAAAGGGGCGGAGGAATCAAACACAGGTTGGCCGCGTGAAAGGTGAAAGCCCAAGCGCTTTGCTATTGCTCCAGCCCTATTTTTTTCAGTATTGATTATATACTATATTATCAAATCCAATTTTGACATTTGTGTCCCTCAATAGTTCTTTCCTTAGCTTGTTTTATAGCATACCAGCTTCATTTTCCCTGAAGTTAGCAATTGCCTATAATATTTCTTAAAGGTAATTATGTTTTAGTTGCCAACAAAACAAAATGTCTCCTGGATTCTTTGGGGATCTATCTCAGTTCTCTTGCTCACACATGATGTTTTATCTACATCGAGAAAAACGTGAGACATTATTAAAATATAAATTATCTTTTAATTATTAAATATTTGGATGTATGAAACACAAGAAAACTCTTTTCTAAACTTTTCTGATTTTTTTTCTCAAAATGGATGTAAAATAGGAGTTGATCAACTATTTTAGATGACCATCCCTCACATTTCACTGTTGATTTATCCCTGTCTATTTTGCTGTTTAATTCATGGGACTGGAGAAATAGCACCGTTGGTAGGGCGTTTGCCTTATGTGCAGCCGACCTGGATTTGATTCCTCTGTTCCTTCTCAGAGAGCCTGGCAAGCTACTAAGAGTGTCCCGCCCACACGGCAGAGCCTGGCAAGCTACCCGTGGCATATTCTAGATGCCAAAAACAGTAACAACAAGTTTCATAGTGGAGACTGGTGCCTGCTACAGTGAATCGATGAACAACGGGACTACAGTGCTATGGGACTACAGTGCAATTCATGGGAGGATTTAAAAAGGGTAAATTTTATTTCAAGTCAACATCCAAAAATGCCAGATAGTTGTGATGCTGTTATTCTCACAAATACTATTTCTATAATTATGTATAATAAGTTTCATAATAAAATAATAAAGATCTTATTGTGCCGCCCATTAGAATATCTACCTATTCTTCACTAGTCCTGCATCACTTCAAAGCCCCAAACATCACTATATCGGAAGACTGGGAAAATACTACCTCAAAAATTACAATTTCTAAAGCAAAAGGAATAAAAATGAGAACGTTTATTCTAGCTTTAGTCACATTCATTTTTTTAGCGCAAAATTTTGCCTGAGTGTGACATTCATATACCAAATTCAGCACCTACCTGAAATGTATGGCCTTAGATTTTTCACACACACACACACACACACACACACACACACACTCACACTCACACACTCACAAACACACACACCCCTGTGGTTGAAAACAATATTCTAAAGGAAAATTCTATGCATATACTAAGGCCTTCATTATTTAAGTTATAATTATTACAAACAAATTCAAGTAATATCCCACATAAAAACACATGGTTCCAAATGATTCCGTTGATACATACTTCCTGGCATTTTTCATTCATTAACTACATTATTTTATGTACAAGAGTTATAAATTAAAAGGCAGACTGGCTTCTCTAATTTTTACCAATGGAAAATGTATACCAGTATCTTTTGTAATAACTCTCCAGTATCTCATTAGCTTTGAATATCCAGATTCACCTGTTTTATTGTAAGAAACAGAAAGAGTTTTGGTTAATTGTTTTCTCAAAATAATTGTTAATAGAACCCCTTTTAGCTCTCACAAGTGTCCCATTTTAGAAAATACCTTATGTTACCACCCTATCTAGAAGTGGTAATGCACTGGGCTGATGGTTCAAATTAACTTCACAGGATGACTGGAAGGATGCTTTTCTGTTAAATTAAAGCAAATCAAGATTCTACCTATTAGTTGCAGGGAAACCAAGATGAGAAACACGCTCTTCTACCACAAGAAACTGTCACTGTCACCGCAAGAAAGGTTAAGAAAAAAAGAACTACAAAAGTGACACAAATGGGGGATCAATTGCAGGTGAAACATCATGTTCCAACCACGCAGAATTTTAATTTTTTTTAAAGAGATACCAAGAGAAATAGAGGATGAATAATGAGTGGGGCTAGAAGTGTAGAAGGACTCTGAAATAATACTGAGATAGACATTGGCTGGAACAGGAACCATGCCCCAATTTTTGACAGAAAATAATATTTTAGTTCTTAATTCTAAACCACGTAAAACTTTTTAATTCTGAAGTTTTCCAATGTAGGCTGACTTGAGAATAAGAGTGCTGTATTTTGTGGCCTGGGAATAGGTTGTATAGCATGTCAGCAGCTCAGAATCTGGGGCAGATGATTCAAACTAAGGGACCTTAGCAATTGCTTCATGGTTCTTACCAGAAGACTAGCTTTGATCTATATTTATAGCAAAGGAAGAAATTCAAGACAGAGAAGAAATCCACACGAACTTTTGGTAATTGGCTTCAAATTCCACTGAAGTAAATCACAGGACCAACTAGAATCAAGAATGGATGAGGGTTGGAAGGAGTCTACTTCCAGTGGGGGAGACTCATTTTAAAGGCCAAGGATAAAGAGAAGTACAAAAATTTGGACCATTTTAACGACTCTACAAGCAGTGCTTTCTTTGAAGTAAGATCATTGGAAAAGTATTTCAGTTAGACAAAGCTATGGTTAATAGCTAACATTTATTAAAAATACACTGTGTTTCAAGCACTGTTAAGATATATTTATTTTAATTCTTGCACTGTATTTTCTACCAGAGAAATTTTGCAAACAGAAATCTGTCTATAGATTATTTTTAGGAAAAAAAAAACAGCCTGTCCTAGGTCAGGGATTCCCTCTCAGAAGTCAGATTATTCAGCATATTTGGTCACATCTGTGGCTTCCCAAGTAAAATTTGAAGTTTACAGGATAGTTTCCCAGAGAAAAAGAAGTAGTAAAAGGTGTAGGTTAGTAGATATAGGTATGGACTTATAGCAATTGGTATACATATTTTGGTCTTAGAATAGACCAAAATTTAAAACTAAGTTCTTAAAACTAAGAACGTATACTGCCTGCTATCTCCGAACTGGCAAGCCAAGCATATCAGTGTTCTAATGAACTCCAAGTCTCTAGAGAAGCATAAGAGTCCATGTCAAAAAACAGAAGATTGAGCTTTCAGCTAAAGCAGAGACCAAACCCTGTCTTTTCCCTTCTTTTCGTCCTGTACAGGTCCTAGAAAGTTTGACTTGCTGCCCCACTATAACAGTGAAGATGCTCTTTTCTCAAGCTACTGATTCAAATGCTAATTCTTTCAGAAACAACCTTGGAGAAACCCCCCAAAATTAATTTTAACAACTGCTACTGCATAGCCCAGCCTATAGCCCAGCTACATTAACATAAAATTAATCATAAAAAGTAGTTTTAACTCATTCTTCCCAAACAGAATGCAATTTACTAAGACATACATAATCATTGGTGAGGAAATTTTTCTTCCTATGGCTAAGGCCTAAAACTTAAATCATATATTTTCATGATCTAAAGTGTTATATACAAAAACTTTAAACATTAACTCTTATAACCACGTAACCTAAATTAAAATAAAATATATTTAAAAATGAAGTGTTGCATATTACAAAACATAGAATTGGCCTCCTTCACCAGCACCAAGCCACATGAGAGAGAGAGAGAGAGAGAGAGAGAAGAGACAGACAGAATGGAATGCTAGCTTTTAGAGTTTTATATCCATTCCCTTAAAGCCCAGATCATGTAAGAGGAAAGTTTCAAAATCGCTCAAAGATGTAGGAATCACTCATAAAGATGTAAGAAAATATCACCAGAAATGCACAGAAACTCATTCTCCAGTAAATAAGCTGCGAGTTGCAAAAATATTACTCTTCCATTGCATCTGAAGTTGAGTACAATGAGATATTTCTGAGGAGTGCTTTGAGATGAGGAGGCATAAATAGACCAAGAGACTAGAGACAAGGGAACCTTCTGCAAAGCTGTACCAGTAGACCTTGAAAGAAATATGGCATACTGGAAAAACTTCGGGACAAATCTTTGCTTCACTCCAATTCCCTTGGCTTTTAGCATTCACAGAAGAGTTTAAAAGCAGGGACTTTGGGTCCATGTAATGAGCCACAGAAGGTAGAAATGGGTTTTAATAAATTTGAATATGAAATCAATGCCAAGTAACTATATTCTCTTCTTCATGCATATTCTCACTTATATATGATATGCTTTTGTCCAATAGCAAATCATATATAAACCAGAACTAGTCTATGCATCCCACTTTGAACAGCACAGTTTATATATATATATATATATATATATATATATATATTCTAGAGAAAAACTGTCACTCACATATAGATTGAAGTTTCAAATTAATTTGGATTTAATTTCAATAAACAGCCAAAAAGTAGTGAAACCTGTACATTTGTAATATTGTAAAAAAAGGATTTCAAAAGGAAATTCAATAGAACATTAATGAAAATTAGGATATTGACAGAAAATATTATTTATGCCAGTTAAGAAATGTGGAGAAACGTATATGTTCAAGGGGGAAAAAATAAGCAATTTTCCTCTTAAGCAAAACTTCACAATAACAAGTTCTATTTTAATTATACTTTTAAAGTGGTAACAAGACTTAACATAGGCTTAAAAGACGATGTTTTTTTAAATAAATTTTACTGTTGGACAGAACAGTAAAAAAATTTTACCAAGATTGGAGTTAGAGAGATGGTACAAAGAAACAGAGTGGATTCTTTGCATGAAGTTGTTCCTGAAACTAGTTGATCATCTAAATGTTGCCAGATGTAACCTCTCCTCAAAAAAATGTTTTTTTATTAAAAAGTGTAATTAGTACATTTAGATATTACTTTGATAGATATTTTATTTAAAAGTTATATCACTAGCTCTTTCCCGTGATGCAATAATCCCATGCATATAACATGCTCTTTTATAGGAAAAAACTTAAAATCAGGATATTAATATTCATATCTGAATGTTATTTACCTTTTAAAAAATCCCAGAAAAATCTGTGAAATGTGTCTGTTTCTATGTCTCCTGGCTTTGTAAAAATTGAGAACGGACCTACAACTCTTACAATCATAGATAAATAAAGAAACAGATTCTGGTTTTGAGGAGAATAAAATTTATATGTGGTAGGTGAGTGTGATAAAGGGACACAAAATGATTAATTTTTATGTGAAGAAATAACAGAAATTAAATTTTCATAAGTTTGCAATAGAATCCAAATACCATAATACTTTTTTCTGATTTTTTTTCTGATTTTTCTGTATAGTCCTTGGGTTGCTCTTGATAGGGCATCTGTTATACAACATTTTCAATAGAGAGAATAGAAATATAATTCAGTAGTTTCCTGTAAAATTAAAATCTGGGGTTTGTTGGATTTTTTTCTCTCGTTTTTTTTTGTGAAAGGCAATGAGGAGGTGTTTTGTTTTTGTTTTCGTTTTTTAGCTTTTTTAAATTTTTTAAGTTTCTTATAACTTTATAACTTGATGGGTTTTTTCTGTTGTTGATGTTGCTTTTGTCATTTTGGGTCACACCTGGTGATGTTTAGGGGCTGCTCCTGGCTCTGGACTCAGGAATTACTCCTGTCATTGCTCGGGGAACCATATAGAATACTGAGGATCAAACACTGGTCAGCCTTGCAAGGCAAATGCCCCACCAGCTGTATATAATCCGCTCTGGCCCTATAACTTGATGTTTGGAACATCAAATAATTTCTTAGGATTGTGGTTGTACTTGGAAAACCCACTGTCATATATAAGCCAAAAGTTATCAAAGAACTTGCTCGGTGACTCGCTCTTAGCTCTTTGAATTGATATTCTTTCAACATTTAATTGTTAATGGTCTCACTGTGAACTGCATTTTAAAAATATTCTTCTATTAGTTTTTCTTACTAAATCAGTAGAAAATTTATATTCCTTTGTCACTTTGTTCACATTAAATCTTTCCATTTGATTAGTTTTTAATCCAGGTACAAACCTACTCATTGCTTCCATTCAAGCTTGTCTTTACCTCTTAATAGATTACTCTTTGGGATATGGTCTAATTATTGTCATTTTATTTTATTTTATTTTATTTATTTTTTGCTTTTTTGGGTCACACCTGGCGATGCACAGGTGTTACTCCTGGCTTTGCACTCAGGAGTTACTCCTGGCAGCGCTCAGGGGACCATATGGGATGCTGGGAATTGAACAGGGGTCAGCCACGTGCAAGGCAAAACACCCTACCCACTATGCTATCAAGATTTTTGTTATTTTTATTGTTGCCAATATTCTCTTCTCAACATCAAATTTATTAATGTGGATTTCACTATCCATTATTGTTTGCTTGGGGACCACAACCAATGGTGCCTCTGAGCTCAGGAGTCACTACTGGCAGGACACAGGAAATCATATGGAGAGCCAGTGTAAGACAAATACCCTCTCACTATGACTCGTCATCATCTATTTCTGTGTCTTCTTCTGTTTCACTCATTCATGTGGATTTGAAAACATTCTCTGTTCACTAGTAAGAACACTATATAATGGCAAACGGTAATATTCAGATATATCCACATCAAAAATTTATAATTTCTCACTTGATTTTAGATCAATATCCATAAAATACGTTAGAGGACTGAAGAGATATTACAGCAGGTAAGGAACTTGCATTGCAAAAGGCTGACCTGAGTTCAATCCCCAGCGTGACATTTGGTTCCCCCAGTTCTGCCAGAAATTATCTCTGAGCACAGAACCAGGAGTAAACTCAGAGCAGAGGTGCGTGTGACCACAAAACAAAAGCAAACACCATGAAATATATTAAAGAGAACAGAGGCAGAACTCTCTAGGATATTGAAAGAAATAAAATAAACAAATGGGACTATATCAAAGTAACTAAATTTGGGATAATAAAAGAAGCACTGTAGCACTATAGTTCTGTTATTCATTGATTTGCTGCAGCGGGCACCAGTAACGTCTCCATTGTGAGACTTGCGGTTACTGCTTTTGGCATATGGAATACGTCACGGTAGCTTGCCAGGCTTTGCCCTGTGGGCAAGATACTCTCGGTAGCTTGTTGGGCTCTCTGAGAGAGACGGAGGAATTGTACCCGGGTCAGCTCAGCTACCCACAAGGCAAAAACCCTACCCACTGTGCTATCACTATGCCCAATAAAAAAACAAAGGCTAAAATAAAAATGCACCCTGCTGTTGACAAAAAATGTTTACTCTCTCTCTCTCTCTCTCTCTCTTTCTCTCTCTCTCTCTCTCTCTCTCTCTTTCTCTCTCTGTCTCTCTCTCTCTCTCTCACACACACACACACACACGCACACACCATATATCTGATAAAGGGCTAATTTTAAGATGTACAAACACAAGCTCAATAACAACCAATAAAGCAACCCCATTAAAATGGGAGAGATGATGACATACTTCTTCAAAGATGACAAGAATATGGTCAATAGGCAAATTTTAAAAAAGTTTTTATAATCGCCTATTACAAACATAAATGTTCCACACCAGTGAGAATGACATTTCAAAATGATCAAAAGAAAACAGTTTTGGGTAATGTGATGAAATAGGAACCCCCATTCATGTGGGTATAGATGTCATTTGGTGTTTCTCTAAGGAAAATAGTCCAAGAATTCTTTTAAAAAATAAAAATAGTACTTCCTCTTGACCCAACAATTTCACACATTTTATCTATTTATCTACTATTTTATTTATTTATTTATTTATTTTCAAGAGCACAAAAATTATCAAAACACTTTGTATTTACCTAAATTTGTTACAATGCTGTTTATAATAGCTAAGATATGGAAACAAACCAAGAAACCAATGACAGATAATTGGAAAAAGACATAGTAATATATATACACAATGGAATACTATACTCTTACAAAAAACAATGAGATCTTGTCTTTTACTGCACTTATCTGCAGCTGAAGGAGATGACATTAATAAAAATAAGTCAAGTGAATAAGGACAAATACCATATGATATGGCTCATACGTGATAAGTAAAAGTGAGGGAATGGAAGATAAATGATTACAATAACCCCTATACTAAATACTGATCTGAGCTGAGAGTTGATGGGGCACAATGCAGATTAGAACTGAGACAAATGAGGACCTTGATCATTTGGTGGTGATGAGTAACTTTACATACACATAAGCACATTTTACCTCAACTACAATATTTTAAATGGAGAATATATAACTATAATTCATAGTGTTATTGCTCCAAACCCAAAATGCCCAAGGTCTACAGGAATATAGGAAAATGGACATAGTGAAAACTTAATCTTGATAGATTTCATTAAAATAACTTAGTTTTTGAAAATCACATGCAACTACATGATTATATGAAAATATTTACCCAGGTTTCTCTTGGACCTCAGAAGAGACTGCTGATGCTAGTTAGTCAAAGCTTAGGCCACTTGGTTTCACAATAATAAAGCCTGTCATTGGTTTTCAGTTGAATAGGAAATTCTAAAATATATATACATATATAAAATATAAAAATATGAAAAAGTGAACATTCGCTGACAAAAGAAGCTTGACTTTTTGTGCATGTGTGTGATTAGTTTATCACTCCAGCAACTCAGAAGCATCTTGTGAAAAATCAGTCTCCCTGCCTGTTTCAGAAATGATTCTTAATCTTGTTTTTCTCCTTTTTCAATTCTTAATAACTTCCCTCTCAAACTACAGCTCTATCTGCTAGAAATTAAACACAATGCAAACTTCTCTGCATATGTGAAGAAGCATGATATATTACAAAGGGTATGTGAAGTCACAACTGAATTTACAAAACAATTACCTAACTTAATGCAGGACTCTTCACCTACTAATTAAATGAGAAGCAATAGACTTCTGGTTATAATTAAAATTAAGGGTGATGGTGGAGCTTGCTAGTGGCTTACTCTTGGTTCTTGCTCAGCTGTCACTTCTTGCAGTACTCAGGGATGTGATGCTGGGGATCGAACCAAGTTATCTTCATGCAAGGCAAGTGCCTTAACTTCTGCAGTATTTTTTTGGAGTCTCTGAAATATTATTATTAAGAGTATTTTAGTGTTCTTGGGGGTGGGGGTGGTCACATCTGACTTGGGGCTTACTCCTGGATCTGTATTCAGGTACTCACCTCCGTGGTGCTGGCATGGGAAGAGAGGGGAGCACTATATGAGATGCTGAGGATTGAACCTGGGTTGGTTATGTACAAGATAAGCACCTTTCCCACTGTGGTACCTCTCCAGTCCTAAAGTATTCACTTTTTAAAATGTAATCTTAAAAATACACTTGTGATTTCCCTGTGCTTGAAAGTGCAATATTCTGTCCAACCACCAGGTAGCAGACAAATGCCTTGAAAGAAAGACTCTTCCATCACTTAGACAGGAAATGTCAAAAACCTGAAATGTGTTAATAAACAAAACAGTTCTTGGTAAAATAAAGGAGACCAGAGGTCTTACATTCAAAAAAAAAAGAATCTCAGGGATTTTTTCATCACAAAATATTTAAAGGTTTTATCAAGCTTTCATGGCTTTCTTGGTTTGGATTGAGGAAACAGGTATCTGCTATTTCTGAAGGTGATTACGTACTGATAAAGGAAAGATAGACATGCCAGAGAGGCAGGAGGAAGGGTGGGATGGTGGGGAGGATAGTGGGGACATTGGTGGTGGAAAATGTACACTGGTGGAGGGATGGGTGTTTGAGCATTATATGACAAAAACTCAAACATGAAAGCTTTTTAACTATCTCACGGTGATTCAATTAAAAAATAAAATAAATTTTTAAAAATTTTTAAAAAGAAAAGATATACTTATGCACTCTGCCAACATCCTGGGTTATTCTACTGTTTGGAATGACTATAGAAAGCAAACATTTTGAGACAACGTCATATTTAACCAGCAGACACAAGACACAAATTTCTTGATAGACATAAGCAGCAAAAAAAGCTGGGGCAACAAAAGGAGAGAGAGCACATGGGGGAAATTGTCTGCAATGGAGGGGGAGGGGGGTGGGAAAGGGGGGGTTATACTGGGGAGATTGGTGGTGGGAAATGTACACTGGTGGGGGGATGTGTGTTTAATCACTGTGTGACTGTAACTGAAACATGAAAGCTTGTAACTATATTGCACAGTGAATCAATAAAAAATAATCGGGGGAAAATATTCAATAACTTTTCAGATTAATTTGGTATATAAATGCAAAAAACAGAGCATACAGTTTAAGTCATTGAAACATATTAAATTAAACTCTTGTTCATCAGTTATAAAATTAATAAAATCATTGTATAAAATTGTGGGCAAATATAATCAAAATGCACATTTTATTATTAAATATACAAGATCAGCATGACATATAACTTTAAAATAATCATTTAAGATCAGAAGAACTTCCCTTGCATTTATTTAAAGAGTCTTCTCCAAAGGACTCTGGGAGTTCTAATTTTTGCCTTCCCTTCCTTAACACAACCATATTTCTTGAGTACCATAATGTATATGACTATTTCGACTTTAACACCTGTTCTTATGACCTCAAAGTCACACAATATACAGTGACAAGACTTGCCTGTAAAGCAAAGGCTGCATGTTTATAAGGCTTGAATACTTACCAGAAAGATGGGGCGTAGACCTTTGGACTCAGAAATCAGGATGTAGCTTTTAAACCCTGGCTTTGCCCTTCACTGAAAACGTGTTAAACTTCCTGTAATTTTCTTTCCTCTTCTGGAAAAGAAAGAAATAGTTACAGAATCAGCTTACGGAACCGCTGTATTAAGTAAAATCATAGGCAGTGTGTCTGCTCTGACACAAACTCTTAAAGAGTGTCAGTTTAAGGTCTCCATTCTGAGGGGTATTTTAGAAGCCCCTTCACAGGTGACTGAAGTTATTACCTACGGTGAGTTTTCCTTTAAGTAGGCCAGAAGATTCTGAGTGTGGTCAAGATTTAATGCCTTGAGAGCTGTGTAAAAGAGTAACTGTTTATGATAATAATTGTCAGGATATATTGCCCTGTATGCACCATCCGGTTCTTCTCACAAATAAGTACCTTAATTTGTAGAGATGGCACTAACTAGACAAGTATTGTACTAGAGAAATGAATGCAGAATTTACTCTGGTCTCAATGCTTATTCTCAGCTAAATATTATATCATAATCTTTAAAAATATCAAAAATACCAAGGTCAACATATCCAAAACTGTATATATGACCACACAATCTCCATATGCAGAACACACCACCAATTCAATCACAATATATTGTGGCTTCATTCTGGAGAATTTTGAGATACAGTCATTAAAATGAACAACAGCACTCCTATTTTTCTTGCCTACAGCGTCCAGTATTTTAGCATATTCTGTTGAACCACAATCAGACCTAATCAGAACATATTTAGCAGCTGAACACTTTTCATTTCATCCACCACTACAAACCCGATCTGCTGCATTTTTCACCTAAATTAACGCAATAACTTCCAAACTATTCTGTATGTACCAATCCCCCCTACGTAATCCAGTCTCAGCTCACGAACTGTAACTCTTCAAATACAAATTAGAGGGTTGGGATGTAGCTCAGCAGGAAAGCACTTGCCTTGCATTTGTGAGCTGCTTATTATTTCGATCATTCCCTCTATATACCTCCCACAACTGAACTGTTAATAAGTCAGACTGTGTCACGTCTTGGTTCAGAAACATTACATGATTTTTTTTCTTTTTAGGTCAAACCCAGCAATGGTTAGGGTTTCTCTGGTGGTGCTCCGGGGATCATATGGGATGCCAGAGATCAGTAGTACCCAGGTTGAACTCGTGGAAGACCCGTATTTTGTTTTGTTTTGTTTTCTAGAGTAAAACCCAAGGTTCTTACAATTACTCTGCAAGGAATTCTCCAATCCAGCACGCACATCCGAAGATCTTCCTTCGGGTCACTCCCTCTAATCTCATTGGTGTTTCGGTGCTGCTATATAAATCTGCTAGGTTTGTCTACCTTTAGGCCTTCCAGATAGTTCCTATCTACTTCCAAAGTGTTCTCCTTTAAAGAACAGCTTGAATAGTTCCTGATTTTAAAGCTATGTACTGGTTCAAGTTTTCAAGTTTTCAATATGACCTGCCCTAACCACAATAATACTCCAAGTGACCTAACCATACTCCTCACATTTCCAGTGTACACTATTTGGTTCAACTAATCTTGCACTTGTCACTTTCCATATACATGTATCTATCTCTTACCTGTCAATCATGCTTTTATGATGTGTATTTTACCTTGTCTATATTCCTTCTTAGGGAAATAAGTGCTATAATGGCAGAGATTTTGATTCTTTGATGTCATCCAACTACCAAAAACACTCAACAAACATTTTACTAATTACTACATTAGAGCAGGGAAAGAAAAGTTGTAGAGAAAAATTGAGGTAAACTTAAAGCTTTATTGATCATGGTTCTATGTACTGTCACATACACATTTACTTGTTTTCCCCTTTTACAGGATCTGAGGAAAATTCAAGACTATTAAAATAGACTTGTAGCATTATTCAGTGTCTGGAGTTACTTTTCAGATACCAGAAGTAGAGGCTGAAGCACAATAAACAACTACCACTTTGGATACATTTGGATCAGAAGTATTAGAATAAGAAAGGGAACAAACATCAGAAAGAAAAGGAAATTTGCAAATACTTTGAGTGGAGCTTCACAAGGTATAAAAATATAGCCCTTACATGCTTCAGAATCCAACAGTCAATTTCATAAATCATTTTCTTAGGAAAATTGGTTTGGCAACAGACTGTTGACAAAAATATCTCAGCAGAAGTTAAATTCAACAAGCGTATATTGAGTGATTATTATGTATTAAGCAATGTCTGAGCAGCAACTAGACACACAAAAAATGAGACTGCCTTTCCCAGTCAGAGGTTATAATTGCATGAGTCTTGTAACGTCAGTAATTACGGTTCACTGTTGAATGTGATAAATGCTATCATAAGGCAATGGAGTACAGTAAAAATATAGGAATAGGAATGATTAATTCTAATAGTAAGAGATATTCACTTTAATTTCATTTGAGTTTGTTCATGTGTTTATTTCTTGCAAGATGCTTCAACTATGCTGACCTCAGTCTCTGCAAATAATTACTTAGGGTTTATTTATGTTAACAGACTTTGTGATCATTATATGCCATTTTCTCAACTTATTTAAGTAATATTTTGCAAAGTATAAAGCCTTGACCTAAAGTTTTGAGCATTATTTTTAAGTTTACTTAATTTTAATTTATCTTTAACTTATTTATTTTATCTTCAAATAATAGCCTCCCATAATCTAAAGTGCAGTCTGGGCTTAATTTAATTCTGCAGGGTTTGAGCAATATGGCATCCCAGGCCCTTTACTGGATCCATTGGCCTATTTGGTCAAGAGACAGCATCATTTGGGAGAGGAAGAAAGAAAGGCAGAGAGAGAGAAAGAGAGGAAAGAATGGAAGGAAGGAAGGAAGGAAGGAAGGAAGGAAGGAAGGAAGGAAGGAAGGAAGGAAGGAAGGAAGGAAGGAAGGAAGGAAGGAAGGAAGGAAGGAAGGAAGGAAGGAAGGAAGGAAGGAAGGAAGGAAGGAAGGAAGGAAGAGGAAAAGAATGCTACAAGGCTTCCATAGGAACACTTCTATATATTGTCTGAGAGAGATTTTCAAAAGAAATACCTTTTACATTCTATGGAAATACATTTCAGGATAAAGGAATGATTAGAATTCTGATGAGTTGACAAAACTAAGAGAAGTTATACAAAAATACCCCTTATCTTAACCAACTCTCACTCTTTTGATTTTGTCAAGAACTGAGGGGACATATTCAAATGAGCAAAAAAACGAGTGAAGAAGAACCAATCACATCATTGCAATAGACCCAGTGATTGAGTCTCACTATCACAGCCATAGCCTTAGCCAACAGCCATGTCTATACTCTCATTTGCAGGTGTCTCTGTCACTGCAGGTGGAGGTGGGGAGTTGGGGATAAGGATGTGGAGAGAGAACTGAGGAACTACTCATGGCAGTCTGCAACCATCTTGGTGTTTTAATTTTTTTCCTTTTTTTTTTATTTTTTGGTGAAGGGTCTTGGGCCACGTCTGGTAGGGCTCAAAGTTTACTCAAAGCCATATGTTTATGGCTCACTAAACACAGGAGAATATTTGCAGTTCCATGGATTGAAGTCAGCTGGGTCATGTGCAAGGAAATTCCCTTACCTGCTTTACTATCTCTCCAGTCCCGTACTCTTGAAGCAACATCACTGTCCCTCCTAATCTGCCTCTTAATCTCCTAATCCAGTAAACCTGATGCTAACTGAGAGGACAGGGTGGGAGGAGAAGGTTCTTGGGCCTATGGAAATGACTCACATTCCATTTCTTTGCAGAAAAATCCGGTTTAATCTAATTGGTAAGGCCCAAAGTGCTGCATGTGTCACTGACAAGGTAATGTCTCTAAAAATTATATCATTGCTTATAAACATATTTCCGAATGTTCTTTACTTTTCAGAAAATGCTTAGACCTTGGAATATCTTTGAGTGAGGCACTTTATGCTTATCAAAAAATGGAATAAACATGTTTACAACTTCAACTACTAGTGAGAAACACAGTGACAAGCAACAAAACACTTTTGGTGGTAAATCTCACTCATCATCTTTAAGCATAGCAAAAGGAGTTGATTCATCCTTATTTAAATTCCAGATAAGGTATCCTTAACAAAATTTTATTTCCCATGTGGGGATAGGAAAATTTCTAATCCTGATAACTATTAGAGTTTACCAAGGGAGGAGGTTGAGGCAACATCGCTGGTTGTTTGGACAATGCTAGAGTGATAATAACCTTTGTTTGGTGGTAGGTATGTTGCAGTCAATGGTTTCCTTAAAATTATAGACACTAAATATATATATATAAATAGATATGCCTATGCATATGCCTATGTGTGTATATATATATTTGGTATAACAAAAATTCAGCTTGGGATTCTGGGGATGAAACTTTAAATTTGGTTCCTGGTATCACCCACCTTCACCAAGTGTGTTCATATAACTCTTTTTTTTTTCTTTTTTAACCCTTGATGTCAAGGGAGAGTGTGCAGCTTCTAGTGCATTGCCAGGTGCATACAGGCTCAAAACTAAAGATGTTAAGGCATCATAGTTTGTAGCACAGCCCCTGATCAGTACATGTGTGAGCACCCCAACATTCCTCAGCAAACACTACAGCTAGAATAAGCATGAGCACCCCAACTGACTGAGTGCAGCTTCTGAAGAATATATGTAAGCTCCCCATGTAAGCACAAGTGAAGTGTGCAACTCTTGGCAAGTGCTACGGTCAAATGTGCAAGCCCTAACCACAGGTACAAACTCTGATGTGTATTAGAAGAGAGTGAGTGGGTGAGTATTAGGTGTAGTGTATACACATGAACAAGTGTATATGATCCCTAATCATCTGAACAGCAAGCATAAATGGGTAGAGATAAGAGGAAAGCATTTTAGTCAGTAGTAACGTTATATAGAGGAGTTCAGCATGTGAAATGTTCATCTTAAATTTAACATGAAAGTAGATATTTTTGCCTTAGTTATGCAAAAGTTACAATAATCACTGCTATAATTCAAACTCACTGATGTCTTGTATTGCAAATGTGACATGTTGCATGTCTGAGAATCTAAAACATATTCATTTCTATTAGGAATAGCACATCTTATATAAAAATATAAGATCACAATATATACCAATAAACTTCCAGGTAAATTATCAGAGAATATAAATGTTGAGTTGATTTTTATTCATTAGGCATTCATAATTATTGTAATGAATTTTGGAATTTTGAAAGCACATAGCCACAATGCTTATGGGTATGAGTCATAAAAAGCATGAATTTAATATGCTCACATTCAAAGAGAGGATTTTGACAATTCTATTGCCACTTAGATGATTCTGCTGGTTATTTTTAAATTGTAATACATATTCAGGGTTGACTGGCTTCCAAATCCTGAACTATTAGTTAAATTGGCTTGCAGAGAATTTCAGGCTATCAATCATTTATTAGGCTACTTATTACATAATTGCTTGGAACTTTCAAAGTGAAGCAATTTCATCACATCATCTTTTATGTCTAAGAGAAAGCTCTTTTTTTTTTTTATCTCAGTGCCTATTGACTAACCAACCTCTATCATCATCCTTTTGTTTTTCATCCTAAATTCAAGGAAAACATGCCGCTTTCTTCATTACTTTCCTTCCAAGTTCTAGGTCATTTAGCTAGGGAGGCAAATGAATTCAAATCTCCTCAAAAGATTTGAAGCTTTATTTTAAGCTTAAGTAAATAGGAGAGAAAGGGTCATGTTAAATGTAGGATAAAAAGTAAGGAATAGGGAAGGAGCAGCAAGGACTAAGATGTTGGTCAAGGGGCCTCATTTGCCTTCCAGAAGACAGCTGTGATGCTCAGAGAAAGTAGGAAGCTTGAAAGCTTGAAAGAATCAGTTAACACCTTTTAAAAACTTGTGGTGGACCAGAGAAGTATTATAGAAAATAAGGCACTTGAATAGCAGACAGTTGTCCTGAGTTTTATCCCCCACATTATACCTGACTCCCAGCACTGCAAAGAGTGACCCCTGAGCACAAATTCAAGAGTAAGCCCTGACCATAACTGGGTGTGATAGCATCCCCTCACCACCAAAACAAACAAACAAAAAACCCAAAGTTTTTTAAAGTCTAAAATTATTAATTTAGACTCTGGGAAATTATTAATTTTGACTCTGTTAATTTACACTCATGCCTAAAATTATTAACTTAGACTTTTTCTTTATTGTACTTTTTAAAAATTTCATTATAATAGTTGCTACTCAATTAATGTTCCACTTAGGCATTTATTTGTTGTTTATAGTCAGTCTAGGGCTGGAGCGATAGCACAGCAGTAGGGCGTTGGCCTTGCACGAGGCTGACCCTGGTTCAATTCCTCTGCCCCTCTCGGAGAGCCTGGCAAGCTACTGAGAGTATCTTGCCCCGCACGGCAGAGCCTGGCAAGCTACCTGTGGTGTATTCTATATGCCCAAAACAGCAACAACAAGTCTCAAAGTGGAGACGTTACTGGTGCCCACTCGAGCAAATCGATGAGCAATGGGATAACGGTGACAGTGACAGTAATAGTTAGTCTAGTCTTAGCCTGTAGTTTCTGAGAACAGAGACTTCAGCAGTTTTGTTCTGAAAGTAGAATTCCTAGTACATAGAACACTTTATATCACTAAATAGATTCCCAGGTATATTTGCTAAGGGAACTAAAGACTTCTTCAGGTCAAAGAGATAGAACAGAAGCTATCACAATTGTTATGCATGCAACTGACCCAGATTTGATCCCCTACACCAAAGATGGACCCCCAAATACCACCTACAGTGATCCAGAGCATGAGTCAGGCATAAACCCCAAACAGTAAGATATGGTCCCCCAAAGAAGGACATAAACAATAACAAAGTGTTTTGCAAACATTAAACAATTATTTCTATCTTTTCTGTAAAGTCCTCTTTGATTTCCTGAATGAAAGTCCCTCTCATTATACTTTCCTCTGTAGTATACTTTGTCCATCCAAACATCTGTACATCTTATTTGCTTTTTCTTTAGTTCACTCATTTTTTGATGCAGCAAACATTGACTGTTCTCAGTAGAGTGACACTGAGGCCATGAGTGAGAAAAGCCTGACTTCTTTTACATACTAGAGGAATCTAGAAATCTAGGGCTTTGACAGAAATGTTTGCAAGCTTTTATAAAAGTGCTTAGGGAAAAGCTCCTAATTCAACCATGCAAGGGCAGAAACAGCTTCCTAGAGAAGAGTGACAAGTGGAGAATGATTAGAAAGAAATCCCATTTCCCGAGATGCGTGCTGAAAGTAGACTACAGACTGAACAGGATGACCACTCAATACCCCTATTTCAGGCCACAACACCCAAAAGGAAAGACAGATATCAAATTGGAATGCCTTGCCACAGAGGCTGGGTGGGGTGGGGGGATGGGACTGGGGGGTGGGAGGGATACTGGGTTCATTGGTGGTGGAGAATGGACACTGGTGGAGGGATGGGCTCTTAAACATTGCAAGAGGGAAAAACAAGAACAAATATGTGTGAATCTGTAACTGTACCCTCACTGTGACTCACTAATTAAAAAATAAATAAATTTTTAAAAAATCCCATGTCCCAAAAGAATAAATGGCTTTTGCAAGGTTGAGGCTCACATCGAGCTGGGCCTGTGATCAACTACATGGTTGATCAGACAGAGCCCAGCCATGAGATAATTCCCTGCCCAGTGCATGGTTCGAACGTTTTTATTCGACAGTTTTTCCACAAACACACAGTTGTTATAAAAGCTGTAAAATTAAGCAAAAGGAAGTACTCTGTGCTCTCCTTACCTCGATTTGGGAACAAGATAAGTTCTCCAGCTATCAAATGTAATGATGGAAATAGCACTTGTTCTTACATGTATTATATTTTAAGAACATTATAAAACAGAGTATCATCTCTGTACAATTATCACTGCACAATATTTCACATTTTTGGTGGGGCAACAGCTCAAACTGTGGCTAGTAGAAAACCATTATTCTCATTATTTCACACCCATTCTCTTACCGCTCTATGTCTGAGAGAAAAATCAACGCTGTGTTTAAACAAAGCAAGAAGGTACTTAAAATCTCTAAAAAAAAATCCTCTCTTAAAAGAAACCCACATGAACTCCATTATACTCTTAGTGTTCTGAACCTCCCAGAATATGCCATGCTAGTTAATATGAGATAATTTGGGGGGATTTCTTGGCAACTGTAATTCATGACTGGATTCTCTCTGTTCTTTATGATTTCTAGTCAACTCCCATCTGTTCTGTAGTTTCAGTACAAACTTGTCATAAAAGAGATTCACTGCCCACCAATGGTTCAAAGGAATAGTATAAATGCTGCAGAGATGTTTCATGTCTCATCCATCAGAAAATGAAAGGGGAAAAAAAAAGAAAATGCAAGTAATAGTACTCAGACTATTAGCCTTTTCGAGTTGAAAGATAGGCCAGTCATTAAAAACATATGAAATATGTGGGTCAATAATTACTACCACCTAATCATAAAACTAGAATAAAATGAATATGAAATGTAATAGGATTCTATACCAAAGCCAAGGTTCAAAATCAGCTGCAAATCTGCATGATGTATAATATAATACTTCAGTGGCTAGTTCAATGCCCAATTTTTTTAAAAAAATATTCATTACAGTTTAAGTAATATAGTTCTAATAGTGCTAATACTTGTGGTATTGATGTGCAAAGTATACTACATCTTACCACTACCAAGTGCCAGTGAGCCTCTCCCATGGTACTGAAGTCACCTCTGGGCCAGTTATCATTTTCTCTCACCTCTCCCCACTTTTACCACTGTTTGTTATTCAGTTTTGTAATTCAAGACTGGTAATTTAAAAAAGATAATAATTTAATTTAAAAATGTTGTACATGCATTGAATGAAAGCAATTATAGAAGAGAGAAGAGGAATAGAATAATAAGTTACAAGATCATGCAATTTTAAGAAAAGATGAAATCATGCAGGCCACTGCACCTTGGATACAACTGAAGTTTATTGTGTTCTTTATGATTTCTAGTCTACTCCCATCTGTTCTGTAGTCTGGTGGGGCTTGGGGGACTATATGGGATGCCAAACACTGAACCCCAGGTTGAACACATCCAAGACCAGCCTCCTACCTGCTGTATTATCACTCTGGACCTTCAAAATTACAATATTTAATAATACGTATTGCTAACTACTGGCTTCAAACAATTCAAACAATTCAGTAATTTGTTTGGAAGTTGGCCATCAATAATGGAGCTACTACTAATAAAGCACTCAACATTGGTAATTCACTTTGAATATAAAAATTTTAAAAGCAACTGCATAATTTTTCTTTATAATAGTCTTAAATTTTATTTAGTCATTGTGAAATTATAAAGTCATTCATAATTAGTTCTCAGGCATACACTGTTTCAACACCAATCCTTTCACCAGTGCCACCCACCAACACCCCCATTTGCTTCCCAGCCACCAGTCTGCCTGTAGGAAAGGCAATCTTTTAAAAATAAGTTTCTGCACTATGATTCACAGTACCATTACTGATAAGGTTTCATGCATGACAGTGTACCACCTTTCAGCACCACCTCCTCCTCCTGGTTTTAAATATTTTCCTCCGCCATAGTCATTGCCCCTCCTTGTCTAATCCTCGAGACTCCCCAAGTGAAAAATTAACTTATTTTTAAGATACCATATAAAATATGACCGTTTTATACTAAAGTTGAGATTCTAATTCAATTAGGGAGAAAGTATGTTTTCACTCATTCTTGATAACCAGCTGGTGCTGATGTTTTCTCTATTTGTCCCAGTCCTTACTATCCCCTTTTCTCAGACCAGCACTTATTCGTGTTTGCATTACCTATATAGCTTATACAGACATCTGCCTTTCTTTTCTCCAGTTTCTCTTCTAGAGTCCCTATCTCTTTCAGAGTGCCCCACTTAATATTTGTTTTTATAAATATATTTTATTCTTTTTGAATTTCACCTATTCACCATGGAGTAAAAGGTTGCTTGTGATCAGGTTTTGCTCGTACAATGCTACAACACCAGTTCCCTCATCAAAGTCCACTTCTCTCCACCTTTGCCCTCCCATCCACCAGCTGGATTCTATGACAGGCCCTTTTTTCTCTCTTTTTTAAAACTTTCGGCGCTGTGATTCCTGGTACTGTTACTGATAGAGTTTTATGCTTTACACTTGACCACCTTTCAGCACCTTCTCCTTGAACGCGAGCACTTCCCTCAACCATCGCTGTAGTATTCTCCTGCCTATCCTGCTCCACCCCACACCTCTCAGCTTCCTACTGTTCAATTCTCATGTTCTTTTTTTCTATTGCTTTTGGGCAATTGTTATCGCTCTGTTATGTTTCTTTATATCCTATTTGAGAGGTTCTATGTTGTTCTTTCTCCCTCTGACCAACTTCATGCTGGCTAACTCCAGATCCATTTATATAGCAGAAAATTGCATGATATAATCTTTCTTACAGTTCAGTAGTATTTCATTGTGTGTACGTACCATAGTTTCTTTATCCAGTCATCTATTCTCAGACTCTTGGATTGTTTCCAGATTTGGGCTATTATAGATAATGCTGCAATGAAGATATGGTGCAAATGTATTTTTCCATTGTGTTTAGGGGCCCTTGGGATATAGTCCAAGAGGTGGAATTGATGGTCAAATGGGGCTGAATTTCTAGCATTTAGAGCAATGTTCATATTGATTTCCAGGGAAGGCTGGACCAGAGGACGTTCCTACCAGCAGTGAGTAAGAGTCCCTTTGCCCCACATCCCTACCAACCCTGATTGTGCTTGTTCTTTTTTGATTTGTGCCGGTCTCTGTGGTATGAGGTGATATCTTGTTATTTTGATTTGCGTTCCTTATATAATTAATTAGTGAATCAGAGCACTTTCTTCCATAGCCAAAAGCCATCTGTATATCTTCTTTGAGGAAGTTTTAGTTCATCTCTTTACCCCCTCTCTTTTGGTGAAGCAAGGTAGTTCTTATTAAAACTTGTTGGAGAGATGAGAGGAGGAAAAGTGTGAGTTCAAGAGAGAGCACCGGCTTCTCTAGTGTGAAAATGTGCATGCAAATAAACAGAGACAAGCAAGTGAGATACACGTTCAAGGGAGAAAACAGGCTTACCCCCATTTTTGATGGAGTTTGATTTTTGTATAGTTCTATCATTGCTTTTTCTATCTTGGATATTAACTCTTTATCAGATAAGAGCTGGGCAAATATTTTCTCCCAATCTGTGGAGTATCATTATATTTTTATTACCAAGTCCTTTGAGATACAGAAGCTCCTCAGTTTTATGTAGTCCCATTTGTTTATCTTTGATTCTTTTTGCTTGGTCAATGGCATTGATTCCTTAAAGATGATTCCTTAACTTCACTGACTTGGAAAGTTCTGCCCATGTTTTCCTCATTGTAGGTTATGGATTCAGGCCAGATGTTGTGGTCTTTAATCCTTTATAGTTTGAACTTTGTGTTCACTGTTGAAAAGGGATCTGTATTCGTTTTTTTGTGGCCTATAATTTTACTCAACACTACTTGTTGAAGAGATTTTCCTTGCTCTGCTCTGCCTCATAGTTTTTGCTCCTTTATCAACGTTTATTTTTTCATGTCCCTGAAGATCTGTGTTTGGATTTTGAATTTTATCCCATTGTTCTAAGATTATGTCCTTGTTCCAATACCATGCTGTTTTAATTTCAAGAACTTTGTAGTACAGTTTGAAGTTGAGGAGAGCAATGTTTTTCATCTTTTTCCAATGGGTTGCATTGGCTGTTTGTGAGGAAGGGTAGTTATTCCCATCTTCTCCTTTTTATTTTTGTTTAGTGCCTACCTGGCAGTGATACCAGCTCCCAGTTCTATACCCAGGTGGTTCTCCAGAAGTTATACAATGTTGAAATCAAAACTGTGGCCCATGCATGTCAGGAATGCACTCCTTTGGGCTATCTTCCTGGCCCCTGTTCTTATAAATACCAATATGCAACTCTTCACACTTATTCAAATCTTAACTCTCTATGTCTTTTGGGGTTTCTAAAGAGCCAAAACCAAATATTTAACAAATATATAAATATTTAAAAACTGATTATGCAGTAGATGAAACAGTGTCATGAGTAGAGAAAGAATTAATATGGGACATCTGACTTTTCTATAACTGATTATATATAGAATTATAGACCTCCTCATCTGGGGGGAGGTGTTGATTTTTGTTTCTAAAAAGAGGGGAATTAGTTTGAACTATCATAACTTTCTTTACCCTCAAAAAAATTTTAATTCTAGGGCTGGAGCAATAGCACAGCGGGTAGGGCATTTGCCTTGCACGCGGCCGACCCGGTTCGAATCCCAGCATCCCATATGGTCCCCTGAGCACCGCCAGGAGTGACTCCTGAGTGCAAAGCCAGGAGGTAACCCCTGTGCATTGCCGGGTGTGACCCAAAAAGCAAAAAAAAAAAATTTAATTCTAGAGTTCTTTATACTGGACAGTCCCCAGTTTTTACAAATTTGCCAGCTGGGTCATGAAATCTTCACCCCTCCTCTTCATTGAATATGAGTAGGAAATTGTTCTAATTATAGTTTTACTAAAGGAGATGAGAAATTGTGTCAAAGAAAATAGTATTTGGCACACTGTGAATGAGATTTTAAGCCAAATATTTTTAGACTGCTTTTTTTTCTTTGATGTGCCCGTTGTCTGAATTCTCCTTGCAGAGTTCCCATTTCAGATGTGATTTAGAGTTAATAATATGTTAAGAGTCAAGCAACGCTGCCTCTCTCATTCTACAACACAAAAGGGAAGAACACAGATATCAGGGAACTGGTGATGAAGAATTTGCCGAGTCATATGTTCCTTTGTACTATACAGAGACTTCTATTGCCACTTACAAGATAAATAATAATAACTATAATAAGTCCTTCTCTATTACTAGCAGGACTGTCAGAATCTGAGCAGCATATTTTTGTTATGTTGGCAACCGTGGGATCCAAGCTCCCTGGTGTCTCTGAAAGGCTTGGAATCATGTCATAGAACATAGTCTGTCTTCTGACTTTGCCTCAGATTGAATGGCTCAATAAAAAAAGTTATTTCCTGCCCAACCGTCATCACTACAAAAAATTCTTTATTGATCAGTGGGGGAAAAATCTATAATTAGCATTTAAAATTTGAATAAAAATCAGCTAAAATGCCACTTATACACTGTTATCTAAACAATTTTCTACAGGCACACTCATACCAGATAGCAGACTGATGACCAGTCTGCTATCATCTTTTAAGAACCCTCTGCAATTCTAGGGAGCATCTTGACTATTTTCCTTGTGTATGAATTTTGCTGAGATTATGAATCTAGGTGCTATGGAGAAATGTTATTTCTCAGCTTTTATATTTCTCTGTAGAGCAGACTTTCCTGTTGCACCACTGCTATTATTTTGAATCTAGTAGACATTTGTGGTGGGAGCTGTCCCACGATTAAAGGATCTTTTCTAGCATGCCGGGCCTTTGTCCACTAGATGACAGTAACTCTCCTGAAATTTTGGCACCCTAAAGTTCTCCACACATGTCTCTGGTCAGGGAGAAGGGAGAGGTGTTTGAGGAGAGGCTGATTGACCCTAGTTAGTAGAATGAGACTGCCCTAGAATAAAAATACAACTCTAAGAATGAAAAGTAATTCAGCTATGGACTAGAGGAAAAAATTCGACATGTATAGGCTTACACTTCTACCTTCCTCTTGGAGTTCATTGACCTCCAGAGAACACAATATTTGACTGTTCTTAGGCTTCTGGTATTACATTAACATGAGCTTAGCATTTTGAAGGTGGCTTACTTAAACAAGTCTTCGTTTTATTGATTTCTTTTCTTTTTATTTTTGGAATTGGTTTGGGGGCTACCCCTGCAGTATTCTGTGGCTCCGAAATGGCTCTGTCATCTGGAGCTGGCTACTTGCAGTGCTCAGAAGAAGCCAGGAAGACAGGGGGTTGAACTTGGCTTCCTGTATGCAAAGCACTTGTTCAGCCCATTGTCCCTATCTGATCCATTTTATTTCTTTGATCAAAATTGTAGTTTGTAGCAAGCTTTTAAAATTGTGTGCTTGACTTTCATCTGGCATGATGTAGGTCAGTGGCGTTAGGATTTGGGATCTGGGGGGTGAAGAGCTCAAGAGTGGGGTGGAGGACACAATATCAGCAATTCTTGGTCAACTTGGGCCTAAGGATGCAAACAAAGATGCCAGGGCCCTGTGGTCTCAGGGACATGTAAATCACTTCAAAATAGTCAGATGGGCTCCTGTGTTATACCTTGTAGCACTCAGTGGCCTCCCAGGCTCATTAGCAATGCTCTGGGGACCATTAAGTAATGGGAATCAAACCTGGACACTATCTGCAAATCTCGTGCTATTTTTCTGGCCCTACATTTTTTTTTTCTGGGAGGGGGGTGGCGGTGGGTGGTGTTGACTTTTCAGTTTTGTTTGTGTTCTTAACCTCTGATAGACCTTACAGCTTATGGTGGTTTTATCCTTGGACAATTGAATGTATTTCCGCTAACAAAGGTGGATGTTGGCAGGTGCGGACTGACTGTGCTCTAGCATCCAAGCTCTGTAGCTTGACATTGAACGATACTCCAACTTGGCACTGTGAACGAATAGGAATATGCATTAGTTCTTTTTGAGCAGTAATAGGAGGGAAAGCATTTGCTGTTATGCTGCTTCTCAGCAAGGCATTTATATTTGAACTTTGAAGAACACAGGCGGTTGAGTGTGAAATGAACTCTGCTAGTGAATGTCAAGCTTTAAATTATTAGTACCAGAACTAAACAGACAGTGCTAGATCAGCTGCTTAAAATTCTATCCGTCTTAAATGCATTGTTTACAGAATAAGAGCTAACATTTTAGATTCGTGTTCCTTCTCCACAGGTTTGTCCATGTACACTGTCCAGTATCACATGGTCTCAAAATACTACACTTTGTTCATTACATAGTTTCTTTTTTCTCTTTTTTTAAAATTTATTTATTTTTTTAATTAGTGAGTGACCGTGAGGATACAATTAAAAATTTACCCATCTTCGTGCTTGTGTTTCCCTCATACAATATTTGAGAACCCATCCCTCCACCAGTGTCCATTCTCCACCACCAATGAACCCAGTTTCCCTCCCACCCTCCAACCTCATCACCCCCCCTCCCCACCTGTATGATAACATAGCCTCAGGTAGTTTAGGTTTATTGGGTTACTCCTGTTACAGTGCTCCCACTCCTCTGTGTTTATTTGTAACTTCTTTTTTAGTGTTCTGTTGACTTGCAAATACTGTTTTTCTCTTCTCCTTGAGTCCTAATTTATTCAGAGCAATGTCCTTTTTGTATGGACACAGGAAGACTTAGCAAATGCTATGCTTTTATAACCTGGGAGTCATTTGACTCTACATGATATTTTCCTCCTGAGCATCTGTTCTCTTGACCTAAGCCTCAGCTGCCCTTACGTCCTAGCACCCACAAAAGCGGGGTCCCGACGAGGGACAAGACAGACCCAGGGAAAGCAGTGAGTTGTGTGCTACCCTGGCATCGAGATGGGCCTGGCCAAAGTGCCTAATGCTTAACTACGAGTTAAGAGTTTGATCATGGACAAATGTTGTCATGATCCAAACAGTGGTAGATTTGGACCCTGCTAGGGTGAGGAATGATTAATCTGGCCTGAGCACTGTGGTGTGAGTCTGTGGCAAGATGTTGCCAGGAGAGCTGCCTTCAAGCCTCAATGTATCTCTTGTTATGTCCATACAAAAATAACTAATATTAAGATGTTAATGAGTGTTTGGACTAAGGAAAGGAAAAAAACCTTAAGAGTCAGGAAGGGCTTTGGAATGCCCTGCCCTCAGGAAGGGCTTTCTTATGTTGATTTTGCTACCTGGCTGGGGGTAGCCTAGAGGGAAGGTGGGAGAGACAAGTAGGAGGAGAGAGAGAGAAGCTAGAGATGCAACAGTTGATCCAGAGAGAGGCCAGAGCTGGGAGTGCGGGAGATGAGAAAGATGGAAGATTGAATAAATGGTAACTAATCAAAAACCAGCTTGGTCCTCGTTCTTCCTTCACCCATCCTTGGCCAATAGCCGTCCTGATCCAGCCCATACACAGCGGTTCCAGAGCACCTAACGCGGGTGCAGAGCCGCCAGGAGAGCCCGAGAGTGCACACGCCCCTCAGTGAGCTTTAGTTTTTTGCACCCACCCCACCTCTGTGGCAGGGTATTCCATTTTGTTCTCTCTCCCCGTTTGGGTGTTGTGGTTTGCAATAGGGGTATTGAGTGGCCACCGTGTTCAGTCTCTAGTCTACTTTCAGAACACATCTCCCTTCCCGAGCGGGATTTCCAACCACATTTTACTTGGTGTTCCCTTCTCTATCCGGGTGGCATTTCCCCCAGCATGTGAGGCCAGCTTCCAAGCCATGGAGCTAACCTCCTTGTATTATATACTAATATACTTGGTTGTTAGTCTCCTACTCTGTTATTTTATATTCCACAGATGAGTGCAATTTTTCTATGTCTGTCCCTCTCTTTCTGACTCATTTCACTTAGCATGATACTTTCCATGTTGATCCACTTATATGCAAAGTTCATGACTTCATCTTTTCTAACAGCTGCATAGTATTCCATTGTATAGATGTACCAACGTTTCTTTAACCAGTCATCTGTTCTCGGGCACTCGGGTTTTTTCCAGATTCTGGCTATTGTAACCAGTGTCGCGATGAACATATAAGTGCAGATGTCATTTTGACTGTACTTTTTGTTTCTTCGGGATATATTCTCAAAAGTGGTATCGCTGGATCAAATGGAAGCTCAATTTCTAATTTTTTGAGATGCGTCCTTATTGTTTTTTAAAAGGGCTGAACCAGTCGGCATTTCCACCAGCAGTGTAGAAGGGTCCCTTTCTCCCCACATCCTCTCCAACAGCGGTTACTTTTGTTCTTTTGGATGTATGCCTTTCTCTGTGGTGTGAGGTGGCATCTCATAGTTGTTTTGATCTGCATCTCCCTGATGATTAGTGATGCAGAGCATTTTTCATGTATTTTTTGGCCATTCATATCTCTTCCGTAGAAAAGTTTCTGTTCATTTCTTCACTCCATTTTCTGATGGGGTTGGATGTTTTCTTCTTGTAGAGTTCAACCAGTGTTTATATACACTTGATATCAACCCCTTATCAGATGAGTATTGGGTGAATATTCTTTCCCATTCTGTAGATTGTCTTTGTGTTTTGGTCACTGTATCTTTTGCGGTGCAGAAGCTTCTTAGTTTAATATAGCCCAATTTGTTTATCTCTGTTTCCACTTGGTTAGTCAGTTGCTTGTCATCTTTGAAGATAATTCTAGCTTCAATATCGTGGAGGGTTTTGCCGACCTTGTATTCCATGTACCTTATGGATTGTGGTCTGATGATGAGGTCTTTAATCCATTTTGATCTGACTTTTGTGCGTGGTGTCAGGTCGAGGTCTAAGCCCATTCTTTTGCATGCAGTTGTCCAGTTATGCCAGCACCATTTGGTAAAAAGGCTTTTTTTGTTTCACTTCACATTTCTTGCTCCCTTATCAAAGATTAGATGATCATACATTTGAGGTTTTGTGTAGGGATATTCCACCCTGTTCCACTGGTCTGCAGCTCTGCCTTTTTTCCAGTACCATGCTGTTTTAATTGTTACCGCTTTGTAGTAAAGTTTAAGGTTGGGGAGGGTGATGCCTCCCATCATCTTTTTCCCAAGAATTGTTTTAGATATCCGTGGGCGTTTGTTGTTCCATATGAATTTCAAGATTGCTTAATCCATTTCTTTGAAGAATTTCATGGGTATTTTTCTAGGGATCACATGAATCTGTATAATGCTTTGGGTAGTATTGCCATTTTGACAATGTTGATTCTCCCTATCCATGAGCAGGGAATATGTTTCCATTTCCTCATGTCCTCTTTTATTTCATGGAGTAGTGTTTTATAATTTTCCTTGTAGAGATCCTTTACTTCTTTAGTTAAGCTGATTCCAAGGTACTTGATTTTCTGGGGCACGATTGTGAATGGGATTGCTTTTTTCATGCCCCTTTCCTCTGTCTCATTGTTTGCAAATTGGAAAGCCATGAATTTTTGGGTGTTTATTTTATAGTCTTCGACTTTACTGTCTATTGTTTCTAAGAGTTTCTTAGTAGAGTTTTCGGCTTCTCTAGATATAGTATCATATCATCTGCGAATAGTGACAGTGTGATTTCTTCTTTTCCTATCCGGATGCCGTTAATATCTTTTTCTTGCCTAACAGCTATTGCAAGTACTTTCAGTACTATATTGAACAGCAGTCGTGAGAGTGGGCATCCTTGTCTTGTCCCTGATCTTAGAGAAAAGGCCCTTAGCTTTTCTCTATTGAGGATAGTACTTTCCATAGGTTTGTGGTAGATGGCTTTGACTATCTTGAGGAAAGTTCCTCCAAAACCCATTTGGTGAGAGTTTTCATCATGAACGGATGTTGGATCTTGTTAAATACTTTCTCTGCATCTATTGATATGATCATATGGTTTTTATCTTTACTTTTGTTGATATGATGGATTATATTGATTGATTTCCGAATGTTAAACCATCCTTGCATCCCCGGGATGAATCCCACTTGGTCATGGTGTATGATCTTTTTGATGAGTTGTTGGATTCTATTTGCTAGTATTTTGTTGAGGATCTTTGCATCTGTGTTCATCAAGTTATTGGTCTATAGTTTTCTTTGTTAGTGGTGTCTTTGTTTGCTTTTGGTATTAGGGAGATATGTGCCTCATAGAAACTGTTTGGGAGGTTTCCTGTTTATTCAATTTCCTGAAAAAGCTTGAGGAGACCTGGCAACCGGTCCTCTATAAATATTTAGAAGAATTCACCAGTGAATCCATCTGACCTGGGCTTTTGTTTCTGGGGAGACTTTTGATTACAGTTTCAATTTCCTTGATATTAATGGGTCTATTCAGGTATTCCAGGTCTTCTTGGTTCAGTCTTGGGAGATTGTAAGAATCAAGGAATTCATCCATTTCTTTTAGGTTCTCTTGTTTTGTGGCATACAGACTTTCAAAGTAGTCTCTGATGATCTTTTGAATCTCCTTGGTTTCTGTTGTGATGTCCCACTTTTCATTTCTGATTCAGTTTACTAGGGTTCTCTCTCTCTCTTTCTTTGTGAGTCTTGCTAGCAGTTTATCAATCTTGTTTATTTTCTCAAGGAACCAGCCTTGGTTTCATTGACCTTTCGGATGGTTTTCTGGGTTTCCATGTCGTTAATTTCTGCTCTAATTTTTATTATTTCTTTCCTTTGGTCAGGTTTGAGTTCCTTTTTCTGGTCCTTTTCTAAGATCTTGAGCTGTGAAGTCAAACTATCTATGTAGGCCCTTTCTTCCTTCCTAAGGAATGCTTGCAGAGCAATAAATTTTCCCCTTAACACAGCGTTAGCTGCATCCCATAGGTTTTGGTAGCTTGTGTCTTCATTCTCGTTTCTTTCGAGGTATCTCTTGATTTCTTCCTTGATTTCCTTTCTGAACCACTCATTCATTGTTCAACACCGAGCTGTTTAATTTCCAGGTGTTTGCTTTGGTTCTCCGTGTCTGTGTGTGATTAGCTTCTATCTTCAGTGCATCGTGGTCTGAAAAGATGGTTGATACAATTTCTATTTTTTCCGATTCTATTGAGGTATGTTTTGTGACCCAGTACATGGTCTATTTTGGAAAATGTTCTGTGTGCACTGGAAAAAGAATGTGTATTCTTTCTTTTGGGGGTGTAAAGTCCTGTATAGGTCTATTAGGCCTCTCTCTTCCATTTTTTCTTTCAGAGTCAGTATTTCCTTGCTGAGTTTTGTTCTTGTCGATCTATCCAGAGGTGATAAGGTGGTGGTGAAGTCTCCAACTATTATTCTGCTGCTCGCGATGTCTGTTATGAGTTGTTTTAAGTATTTAGCTGGTTGTTCATTAGGTGTGCATATGTTTAAGAGTGTGATTTCTTCCTGTTGTACATATCCCTTGATAAACAGAAAATGACCTTCACTGTCCCTTCGAATCTTTTTCAACCTGAAATCTATATTGTCAGATGCTAGTATGGCCACCCCAGCTTTTTTGAGGGAGTTGTTTGCCTGCAGGATTGTTATCCATCCTTTGATTTTGTGTTTTTCTGACTGTTCAGGTGTGTTTCTTGCAGGCAGCAGAATGTTGGGTTTAGTATCCAGATCTATTTTGCCACTCTGTGTCTCTTAATTGGTGCATTTAGGCCATTGACATTGAGAGAGATTATTGTTATGGGGTTTTGTGTCATCTTCCTTTGGGGTTTGTTGTTCTTGTGGAGTTCTTCCTTGTCTTACAATAGCCCCTTTAGTCCTTCTTTTAAGTTTGGTTTTGAGACTATGAAGTTCCTGAGCTGTTGTTTATCCGAGAAATAGTGTATGGTTCCTTCAATAAAGTATTCTTGGTGATGCATTCATTTCCTTGAGTTTTTTCACTATGTCCCACCATTGTCTTTGGGGCTTGGAGGGTTTCCTCTGATAAGTCTGCTGTAAATCTAAGGGGTGCTCCTTTGTATGTGATTTCCTTCTTTGACCTTGCTGCTTGCAGTATTGTGTCTCAATCCACAGCATCCATCATTCTGACTATGATGTGCCTTGGACTCTTTTTATTCGGTCACTTTTTTCTGGTACTCTTCAGGCTCCTTGGATCTGGATGCCTGCCTCCTCCAGCTCTGGGAATTTCTTAGCAGTGATGTCTTTCACTGTATTTTTTTTTCCATTGGGGTTACTTCCCTGTGCTTCTGTTACTACAATGATTCTTATGTTGTTCCTCTTGAGGTCCTCCCCTAGGACTCTGATTCGCTCTAGAGCCATTTTATGGTCTTTTGCCATTATTTATTGTTGTCTGTAAGCTTTGTGCAGCTCACCTTCAAGCTCACTGATTCAGTCTTCGGCTGTAGCCATTCTCTTGTTGAGGGCTCCTACTGAGATTTTTAATTCATCTACCGATTCCTTTATTTGTGTGACTTCCATTCGTAGCTTTGAAATTTCTCCTCTCATTTCTTCCTGCATTTTCTTGGTGAACTGATCCAATGTTTTATTTATATCCTTGTTCATTAGGTGTGTATATGTTTAAGAGTGTGATTTCTTCCTGTTGTACATACCCCTTGATAAATAGAAAATGACCTTCACTGTCCCTTTGAATCTTTTTCAACCTGAAATCTATGTTGTCAGATACTAGTATGGTCACCCCAGCTTTTCTGAGGGAGTTGTTTGCCTGCAGGATTGTTTTCCATCCTTTGGAAAACAAATTGGATTTAAAGCATTATATCCAATGCTTTAAATATATCCAATGCTATATTTATAAATATATATTAATTTATTGGATGTCTGTTCCATGGTTGCTTGGAGTACATCGGCTCTCCTCAAGATTTCCTCTCTGAATTTTTTTTCTGAAAAATTGTATATGTGGGTAGCCCCTGTTGAGGTTTCTGGAATCTTCATCCTCTCTTCATGGAGGGGACTTTCGCTGTTTCTTCATATTGGTATGGAAGTATAGAGTTGGAACATTCTAGTTGTCTATCCCTATTTCCTCTTGCTGCGGGAGTAGGGGATCTGTTTGCGCTAAATTGATAATGGTAGCCTTGTTCCTATTCTAGAATTCTTCCTTACTCTCAGGCATTCATCCTGATTTATGTGGGGCCTCTAGTGAAGGTTTAAGGCTATGCTCTCCTTGCAAAGTTTCTATTGTTCACAATAGTTTTTGTGAAGTTAGAATAAGCTAATAGACTATTAACATAGAGTGATTGAGATGGCCAAGGTATTTTTCAAAGAAACAGGTTATACAGGTTATGCTAAAAAAGTAATAATACTGCAGTGCTGCTTGGGCTGGAGGCCACGCCCCTTTTAAGACCACGCCCCCGAGACACAGGCCACGCCCCCAGTAACCACTTGGGACACTGGCAGTGCTCAGGGTGGGCTGATTACCTGCAGGACAGGGGTGGCGTGGTTGGGGAGTGAGCAGAGAGGCGTGGTGATAGGAGACAGGGTCTGGGGGATCGTGGGAGAGCCTCATTACATAATTTTTGACCATTGCTTTAAAGTTCAGAATCTCAGGCTATGATTCTATAAATTTTAGGATGGTGAGTTTTGATAATCATGATTTGAAAAAAATATTATGTAGCCCCATAGCATAAAGAGTATGTTATATGCTCTTGACTGGAGCTATAGAAATAACCCAATGAAACTTTTCAAAGCTGAAGAATATGCATCTTATTTAAGAGGTTTATACCTGTGATAGCATTCCTCTTGGAAATATAAGTGCCAAGTCATCACAGTATGGTTTATAAGGATTGATTTTTTGGCCATATATTCAGAAAGGGATCAAGAATAAAGACAATAAAGAAAAATATCCGAATTTGATAGAAATAATTCCTGAATGTTAATATTATAAAGGTAGTCTAGACAAATGTGAAGGGCAATGACATTAGACCTTCAAGGTCACAGCCCAGAGTTGCAAAAAGGAAAGTGCTTTTCAATATATTTTTAAAAATTATATGAAATAGAGGATTTATTTCAGTCATTCCAAAGGGGTAACGGGATTCAATAACCTTTACTGAGTGAATAGGACCAAGATCTTAAAGAACAGGTTACAATGACTTCAGGAAAATCAGAATTTGGGAAATGACTAACCTTCAACCATGCAACTAGTTCATATCAAGCTAAAGAATCTCCGGGAGGTATCTCAGGAATTCCTTGGGTAGGATTGCCATATGCAACAGGTTTCATGTAGTGAATTAAGATATGTTTAGAAAATTTAAAAAGGAAACAAAAAGCAATGTTGATATACAAACTGAAAAATTACTTACTGAACTTTCAAGATGACAGTATTGTCAACAGACTTGCATTGCCTATGCCCGAGATGAATACACTCCAGAAAGTTTTGACACTATAAATGCAAGAGAAGACACACATAGAATGAGACATTTAGGAAAAGCAGTTTCTAGCAATATTCTCAGAAAGATAAAAACACTCTGGGAAGAAAACAAGCTTTTGCAGAATGGCAAATAAAAAGCTATGTGTTGAGCTACAGAGAGCACAGGGTAAGGTGTTTGCCTTGCATCTGGCTAAACCTAATTTGACCTTCTACACTGCATATGGTCCTCTGAGCACTACCATGCCAGGAATAACCCCTGAGCACTGTCAGGAGGGGTACAACCTCTTCAGCCCTAAAGAATTGCAAAACTGTTTCAATTATTGTTGATTCCATATCAACATTCCAATATTCCATATTGTGTACCCAAATTTGGTCCCTTAAAATAAAAAAAAAATCTACTATTTTTCATGAGTCTTTATATTGGCTAGATGACTCTCCTGTTAGGCTAAATTAAGTTTTCTCATGCAGCCACACAATGTTTGGAGGTTGGTATCAACTGTGGCAGCAAGCAAGGGAGTTTTTTCTCTCTGCTGCTATTTTAGTCACACTCCCTCAAAAACGTGGGGAGGGGGCTTCAACTAGTTTCTTTTAGCTTTTATGATTTAAACTTTCAAGTTAGTTATGTTGACAGCAGCAAGATTTTCTGAATCCTAGGTTCTAGGACTTCTACTACATCGCTGACATCATAACTTTGTTCAACAAAGCTAGCCACAGGTCAGGTCATAATGAAAATATAGCAAAATAATGTGACCATAATTTTCTACAGCATCCAATTAGCTAATAGACCTTTGATACTTTGTGCTAAAATATTAGTTGACATGATCTCAAATATATGGATTTAAACCTACCTTGCAACCTATTATGTAATTCTCACTCCTAATTATTCCCAGGCTTAAGTCTCAGGGCTACATACAGACTAGCCATGTTGCATATGGATTGCACTCTTTTCTTCCTGCAGTGCTATTGGTTTTCTTTAAAATTGTTTTTGTGATGTTTTCTTATGTTTTTGTACACTTAAATAATCCATCCATTTTTCCCATGTTTTTTCTATATTTCTCTCTTTAAAAACAGACGGCATTCTTCAGTTTTCTTCCTGAATGTGTTTCTTAGGAAGAATTCAGTTTGCCCCATTCTGGTTGACCAGCTGAACAGATGTCATCTGAAACTTCTTTTAGCACAATTTTATCTGTGTGTGTGTGTTTTTGTGTGTGTGTTTTCTTGTTCTGTTGATCTTATGCTTAATTTGTTCTTTGAAAATTCCTCCAACTGATAAAAGATATTCTTCAGTAAATAACAATGAAAGGCTTCCTTCCTTTTTTCCTTCCTTCCTTCCTTCCTTCCTTCCTTCCTTCCTTCCTTCCTTCCTTCCTTCCTTCCTTCCTTCCTTCCTTCCTTCCTTCCTTCCTTCCTTCCTTCCTTCCTTCCTTCCTTCCTTCCTTCCCCATGCTCTCTTTCATTTTTCCTTTCTTCTTTAACTTTCTGGGCCACACCTGGCAGTGCTCAGGGTTTACCCTTAGTTCTGTGTTCAGGGATTAATTCTGGCCAAGCTCAGGTAACCATATAAGATATTGGGGTCACTTATGTCATCCATTTGCAAGGTAAATATCTCCCTGGCCCCAAGTAGGCAACATTTCTAAAACTATGTTTGTCTATTTATTTTTTTTTAATTTTTTCAAATCTTATTGAAAAAAATTGGGGAGTGGCTTGTTTTTTTTTACATAGTATTGTGAAGGGTTTGAGTTATTCTTACATCTTCCAATATGACTCAAGAGCTTTATTGCCTTTTATATGTCGATAAGAGTAAGATTTGTGTACTGTCCAGAAGATTTCAGAATCTTCTATTTGTGTACAACATTCTGCATATTGTTATTTATCAGTGTAGGTAAATATTCACCATTTATGCCAGGTTTTCAGCAGACGAGGTTCATGCAATCTGACGAACTGAATTCCCAGAGAAAGTGTCATGTCTTTCCACCATAGCACAGTGGATTCCCTTCCCACTTGATACCTGAGGGGGGAAAAAAAAAACACTTGTTTAGGAGTATTTTTGTTTGTTTGTCTGTGGACCCTGTCCAGTAGTATTTGGCAGTTATTCCTAGTTTTGTGTTCAGGGTCACTCCTGGCAGTGCTTTCTGGACTGTATTATGCCAGGGTTTCAACATGCAGGGTATATGCTCCAGCCATCTCACTAGCCCCATAAGGATTTTTGTTGTTGTTAAAAGCCCACATCGGTGGTGGTCAGGGTTTACTCCTAACTTTGTGCTCAGGAATTGTTCCTGGTAGACTTGGAAGACCATAGGGGATGTTGGGGATTGAATCCAGGAAGGCTGCATCAAGGCTCTACATGCTGTACTATCTCTCCAGCCCCACCCTAAGACATATTTTTGAATATTCTTTGAACACATTTCTTTGCTTTCTCTTTTTGTAAAAAAAAAATCTTACTATCAAAAATTAAAAATGTATTAAAGCATTTGGCCTGAGGGCTGGAACAACAATACAACAGGTAGGGCACTTGCCTTGCCCAAGCATGAAGCCTTAATTCAATCTCTAGCATCCAATATGGTCCTTCAAGCACCACCAGAATGATTTCTGACACGGAGACAGGAGTATCCACTGAGCATTACTGGGTGTACCCCAACAACAAAAAATAAAAAGCACTCAGCCCTGTCCAATAAAATATTTAACCATCACTCTGCTATTTGCTCTTATCTATTTTCTGCAAAATATCTTTAACTTTATTTTTAAAGCTTTATTTTTCCATTTTTATATGTGTAATAACAAGTTAATTTTGGTTTTTGTAGCTTTATAAAAGATTTTTATGAAATAGTAAATTCTAAACACCGTAAGGACTGAAATGTTAGTCTATGATACAAAGTACTAAATGCCTAGCATATGACTCATAATATGTCTTCAAATATCTGTTTAATAAATAGGATATTTATTTTTTATATTTTCTTATCTTTCATCTTTCATAATTTTGTTCTAGTTACTTAGTCTTTCATTGTGTGTCTTTTTGCTCATGTTTAAATGTTTGACACTAAAAAGCTATTCAGAAATTCTTTATACATGGGCAGGATTTGATGCAGTAGATGCCTCTTATAGAAGTAGTAAAATACATTATTTTCTTTTATTTTTGGTTCAGGAGAGCCTGGCAAGCTACCGAGATTATCCCGCTCACTTGGCAGAGCCTGGCAGGTTACCCGTGGCGTATTCAATATGCCTAAAAGAGTAACGATAGATCTCATTCCCCTGACCCTGAAAGAGCCTCCAATCGTTGGGAAAGAAGAGTAAGGAGAGGCTGCTAAAATCTCAGGGCTGAGTGTAATAGAGACATTACTGGTACCTGCTCGAGTAAATCAACAAACTATGGGATGACAGTGATACAGTGATACAGTGATTTTTGGTTCACCTTCAGCCATGCTCAGGGATAACTCCTGGGGGCTTAGGGGACCACTTATAATGTTAGGAATTGAACCCAAGTCAGCCTCATGCAAGGCAAGCACCCTCCCTGCTGAATTATTGCTCCAGAAAAATGTTAAACATTCATAGTTGTAAACTCACAATTATAACTTAAACTACCAACTTTTTTTTTTTGGCTTTTTGGGTCACACCCGGAGATGCTCAGGGGTTACTCTTGGCTCATGCACTCAGGAATTACTCCTGGCGGTGCTCGGGGGACCATATGGGATGCTGGGAATTGAACCCCGGTCAGCCGCGTGCAAGGCAAATGCCCTACCTGCTGTGCTATTGCTCCAGCCCCCTACCAACTATTTTAAATCATGTAGAATATATTTGAAATAGGATATATTTGAATGTCTAGTTTTCACATTTTTAAACTTTTCCTTCTTCCTGAATGTCTCCTAATCTTTTTTATTGTAACACGTGCAAAGTAGGTAGCACCAAATGTTTTATTTATTAATTCCACGTTCCAAATATATTGATATACACATTACAAGAATAGCTATGACAGTGTTGTTTTTAAACAACATATTTGATCCTCATGTTCAGCAACATGGGAATATAAAATAAAGGATGACTTGGTCACATAATGCAATGCTGTATTGATTTTTAAAAGCTCAAGGCAGACATAGATGTCACTAAATGGAAAATGTCTGAATTTTGTACTGAGCAAGGTACAAAACATGAAGAAAAATAGGTGGTGTTTCACTTACATAAAATATGAATAGGTACAGAGCCTGGAGAGACAGTACAGTGGATAAGACTTGATCCCCAGCATCTTATATTATCCCCTAAACACTGCCACGAGTAATTCCTAAGTGCAGAGCCAGAAGTAAGCCCTGACCACTGCCAGATGTAGTCCAAAACACAAAACAACAACAATAAAAATAGGATAGAAACAAAAATTAATATCCTTCTTCTATATAAAATGGAGGGGCTGTTTGGGGAGAGAAACAGCCATGCTTAAAGTCACTGCCCACAGGCTTAGAGGATTGTCACTCATGAGGGAACCTGCAAAAAATTCAGGCATGCAGGGCCCGTGACTGAAATCTCCAAGCTTGCCCAGATTGGGACTGTGCCTCCTCCCCCAGCTCCTCAATTTTCCAGTATCTTGGCAGTCACACCCACAAACTGCCCCCAGCATATAATCTCATCAAGAAATGAGTGTCATAGGCCATATCCTTTGGTTAATCTGCTCTATAATTATATTCTAAATTTCAGAATTCCTGGAGCACACAGCCACAAATGCTCATACTCTGGTCCACTGATATAGCAGAAGTAGCACACATTTGTTTGGCTTTAATGTACATCTTTGTAATCTCTTATACAAGGGCTGAATGGCTCCAGGATGAAATACAACAATCTTCACACACCCTCCTCTTATGGTGGTTGAAGGTGCATAGTGATGGGATTGGCGTTTAAATATTAAATATAATTAATTATGTGAACAACTTTATAAAAATGTAAAATATGAATAATAAAACTATTTAATAATATGTTACCAAATAATTATTAAAACATTTATCAAATAATTTTAAAATATATTCAACATTTATTCTCAAATAATTATTAAGTATATTTACTTAATAATATATTTAATAAATATATTTAACCTTCTTTAAATATATTTAAATATAGATATTTTAAGTGATATAATAAAATTAAATTAACTATGTGCTTTGAATTTTTTTTTCCATCCTAGCTAGAGATGGAGTCCTCTAGATGGCAGAATGATCCTAGCATGGAGCTACACTGGATTCAATAAATAACTTTGCAGCCATATTCTCCCTGCATTCAAGCCCTTTGAATTATGTCTTAGAATGCCTTCCAAAGGGTTGTAAAATACCGTTATTTGAATTATATTTGTGCATTGTTGTTTATATGCCAAAATTATTTTATTTCAATAACAATAAGGAACCTAGAATAATATATTCCTATAACTCTAGCAACATTTTTGGTTTCATAGTTTTGTTAAGATTATTTGATTGCAGGGAAGGTTTGTTGATTTATTTTTAAACTATTGTAACTCTTGGAAGTGGTGCTGTCCATGGCCTACTATACTTTATTCATAGTCCTTGTCTGTCTCTTGTGACAGTACTGTCTCTGAGAGAAAAATATGTTAAAAGAAATTTATTTACCAATGGGCTCTTGAAAAATGCATTTATTGCCACTTATTGATAGGGAAATGTTATTCAAAATGACAATAAGGTATCATCTCTCAGATCATCCTGTGAGAACTGCATATATCAAAAAGACCGAAAAGAGTGTTGGTAGGGATACAGTCAAATAGGAACCTTCATTCCCTGTTGGTGGGAATGTTGACTGGTTCAGCCTTGATGGAACATGGTATAGATATTTCCCAAAAATGTAATAATTGAATTCCCATATGCACCTATGCTCCGTGTTTGCTCCTCCTGGCATCTAACCCCAAAACTTAAAGACATTATTTTGGGAATATATATACTTATATATGTATATATGTATACCTTTGTCCATTGACATTCATAGCCAAGATATGGGAAAAATCAAAATATGCAGTGGAATCTGAAAGTATAAGTAAGAAGTTCTGGTATAGATATAGATACCTAATGTTGCAATAAAAGAGGAAACCGTGCTGTTTGGTGCAACTTGGATGGAAAATGAAGTTAGTTGAAGGGGTGGAGAGCAAATATTGGTGATCTCACTAATTCCGAGACCAGAAGGAAGTGTGATAAAGGAGTGGAATGCTTAGGATGATGACAAACACTTGGCCCCCAAACTAAAGAACTGGGAGTGTAAAGTGAGGAGGGAGGTAGACTATGGGACATAGAACGTTGAGGTGAACTAGAAATAACATAAAAGAAGCAATAGGGTGGAAACTTTGGGCACTTGGGTGAGGTGAGATACCTCTATATCTCACCTCTGTATCAAAACTATAAACACAATTGTAAACATGGTGCCCAAGTAACAACATTTGTTTTTAAGTTTATAAAGGAAGTCAGGGAAGGGGAGTAAAAGGGGCTTTGGTGGAAGGACACTAACACTGGTGGTTGGCATGGACTTGGGACATTATTAGTCTGAAACTAATAATGTTAACTCTTACTGTTAACAATACTGTACATCAAGGTACCTAAATAAAAAGTAAATTCAATTTTTTTAAATGACAGTTTGAGACCAGAAAGATAGAATAGGAGTTAAAGATGTATGTCCATTCAATCTATTGCACTCTTGTGTCCTTAAGCACTGAACTATCAATCCCGTGGCAAAAAATCACTGAGTGTCACTAGGATCCTCTAAGCACCATTTGGGAGCTCTCATAATCCCAGGAAAAAATACAGAAGATTGTTAACACTGTCACTGTCATTGTCAACCTGTTGTTCATCGATTTGCTCTAGCAGGCACCAGTAATGTCTCCATTGTGAGAGAGATCAATTTCTTTCTCCATTGTAAGACTTTTTGTTACTGTTTTTGGCATATCAAATGCACCATGGGTAGATTGCCAGGCTCTCCGAGAGGGGCAGATGAATCGAACCCAGATCAGCCGCGTGCAAGGCAAACGCCCTACCCACTGTGCTATCTATCTGGCCCATGGATGAAAGTAACAGGCATTTATCTACTTTTTGGCTTTTGGACCACACCTGACAGTGCCTAGGGGATGAACTAGGGACATCTTGTGCAAGGTAAGCATTTTAACCCCCATTCCAGCTTAGCAAGCCCCCAAAGGATATTTTAAATAGAAAATATTTGTAATGTATCATGGGGTCTGGTACACAGGCTGAAGTAAAGTATAAGGTCCTTAGGGTGCAAAGTGAAAGGAAGATGACATTATAATTTGATTCCTTTTTGGCCGCCCAAGTGAAAGCCTACTTCCAGTCTATTCCATCCCCCAGGACAGCAGGTCAGCGTGAGTGTCCCAGGCAGTGGCGCCTGGGGACCGTGCTCTCTTTCTTCTACATTCAGCAAGCTGGCATATAATTACTGAAAGCAAATTATGATGATTTCTACTTGTTATTGCAAGAGAATGTATCCCAAATACTACAAAGACGATAGAGAAATTTTCTCTCATTTTTTCCCTCTATTGTTCCACAATGTCTGTTCTCATTACCTTCCCCCAGTTTCTGTCTCTTCCTTCTCTTCCTTCCATCACTCTACCAAGGAAGGACCATGTGTGTGTCTCTGAGTCTATGAAGGCTAGTTACTCTCTGGAAGAAGATTACTTAGCTCATTCTGAATTCTTAGTTCTTTCATGACTTTAATTTGTTTAAGTGAGCCAGACTGTCTGGATTCAATCCCTGGCACCACAAAACAATAAAGCAAAGTACACACTAAGACCCTGCAGCCTCTGGTGATTAAAAAAAAAAAATCCCGATATAAAAAAAATAAGTCTTTTAAATGATAGATCAAGCAGACAACATAATAAATTACTATCATCATTTATCAATCCTTCTCCAGATTTTGGGTGCTTTGTTTCTTATATGACCTACTAGCTGCAGCGATAGCACAGCAGGTAGGGCGTTTGCCTTGCATGAAGCCAACCGGGGTTTGATTCCTTCATCCCTCTTGGAGAGCCCAGCAAGATACTGAGAGTATCGAACCTGCACAGCAGAGCCTGGCAAGCTACCTATGGCGTACTCTATATGCCCAAAACAGTAACAACAAGTCTCACAATGGAGACGTTATTGGTGCCCGCTCGAGCAAATCGATGAACAACAGGATGACGGTGCTATGGACAGTGCATGTTTCTTATACAAACTGCTGACCTGTGATCTAGTCACTTTGTCTGAAAGTTCACTGAAAAGATAGGTCCACAGGCTTTACCAGTAACAACATCCTTAGCTATAGATATTGAGTGCCTGGGCCATCAAATATGATTATCTCTTTGCCTCCAGGAATAGGGCCAACACTCCAGAGATTTGTGATGTTGTAGCTTTGTCTGGAATCACCTCCTTCTTCTCTTAGCATTTCCTGTTCTAATTCTCTCACTTTCTTACCAGATTTTCCTGGAAACATTTCTTTCAAAAAACTACTTTTACATGAATTCTTGGGATCTGTCTCTAGGAATACAAACTTACTAACCTAAACCATGAAAGGATAGATCGTCGTTAACTGTAGCGTGAGTTCCTCCAAACCCAGAACCCACCTATGAGCCCATACATTTATCCATTTATGTATGCTTTAGAAACATATATAACACTTACACTTACATAAATTTGTCTCATACTACTATGATACTTTTGTGTACTTGTCTATTTTCTTAGATTTATTTTCTAAATTTGAATTCTGACTGCACTATGTACAGATATTGTAACAAACTTGTTATATCAAATTATTATATGCATTAGCAATGTAATGACTCCTTGATGATGAAAAGCCTAGCTGATGAAAAGGTAGAATCAATTGAGATAGAACAGTTTCCAAATTAATGAAATACACCGTCACTGAATCCAAGAGCCATTTGCTCACCACTCAAAAGTCAATACTCCAATTGCTGGTGGGGATATGGGCCTCCTCCCCCCAGGTCCCCAGTTTTCCCAAAGCTTGGCAGTCACATCCACAAATTGCCCCGACACCATGTAATTCTCATCAATGGCCAAGACCCAGAGACTATAAACTAAAGCTCCTGAAAGAGAATGGCACAGAATTAGAATTTCCTGGACATTATATTCTATCCATAACAAGCAATACAAAACAAATTGTCCAGCATTGCCTTTTCGGCAGGTTTGAGTGGTGGTGAGACTGGTGTCAAAATATCGAATGTAACCAAAGTAGAGAGAGAGAGTATGAGGGAAATTGTCTGCCACATAAACAGGGAAAGGGTTGGAATGGGGTGGGGTGTGAAGAATACTGGGGATTTTGGTAGTGGAAAGTGTGCACTGGTGAAGGGATGGGTATTTGATGATTATATGACGGAAGCTCAAACATGAAAGCTTTGTAGCTGTATATACGGTGAATAAAAAAATGGTGGTGGGGGGAATAATAATAAAATCATAAAATTTAAAAAAGTTTATTTTATACAGGTACTAAACACCTGAGAATATGACAGAATCCCAAAACTATTTAATCCTCTGTCTAGAGTTTAAGGGTTATAAAAGGCTGATGGAGAAAGCAAGCAAAAACAGAATGGAATAGCAGACTGGTGAGGAAGAAAGAATCCAGCCATGCAGACACAGTATCCTGCTGACATCAGTGGTTTGATGAAGTCACTGAGGCCAAACTAATCTTCCTAGAGCTTAGAAACACCACTGAGCAATATTGGTACTCAGTGGTCTATGTGATGTCAGAACTGGTGCTCCTCCATCCTTGTAAACAGATCACTGTGGAGAAACTCTCTACAGCTCCACTGTTGTTTGTCAGTCAGTCTTTCTCCCAAACCTCCTACCCTAAGTGGTTCACACCACTCCCTTCACCTTATACACATGTTGAAAGCATGCTTATATCGTAATGTAAACTTCACTCAATTAAATGCTATTGGAATTTCATGCAATTAGCTTGAGTAATAATGGTAAATCTGTCCATGTAAGAATGGCTTCAGTACGCTTGAGATTAAACTTGATATTCCATTTGGTTACTATTCACAGTCTCCTCTCCACAGGCTCCTCAAAACTAAACTTGTAGATACCAATTCTTACCAAGAGTTTAGATATGATTCATTAATATGTATTTAAGATCTTAAAACAGTTACGGCTATATAAACATCCAAGTGCTTATACATTATAAGTACATTTGCCAAGCCAACATTTTTAACATTTTCCATTTCACCCAAACGTTCCAAATGATTCAACAGCAGAGATTCCCAAGAATTTAAACCGTCATGTTTTTCTGATTTTTCTCAAGTGCATTTTTTTCCCTAGAAAACACTGCAAAAATGTCTGATGATGGCTCCAAGTATGAAGTTGACTTCACTTGTCATTTGTTCTTTAATTAAACATGGTAGAATTATATGAGGACCCTACAAAACCAGGCTCCTTAAGGGCATTCCTATATTATTGGATTCTTGCTCTTTTTATCTAATCCCTAGTAAATCCTTTGTACACTGTGACTCAATAAAGAGATGACAACTGGTTTTATTTTTAGTTCATATATTCCAAGAAGAAGCATAGAAAGGATAAATTCTGTATCAACTCTGCATAGCCTTCCAAAGTGCAAACATTTGGAAAAGGTATTTGTTAAGAGGTCCTCATGTGTGCCTCATCCTCAAGGGGCAAAGGACAAACCTAAAGTCAGTTGCATATCAGAAATGGCATCCATTAATATCTTTGTCAGCAGCATAAAGCCTTTGAAAATAAGTTCCATTAAGAATAGGGTCATGGTTTAATATGATTGGTTTGGAGAACCTTGATTTGAAAAGCCAGCACCTGTAGCATACTGACAGCATTGCTATTTGGGGGGAACAGATTGGGTAATGATACTGATGACATTTATGGCCCAACATTTCAGGAATGAATTTACAATGGAAATGGTTCTCAGTGCAGTGAATATATCACTGCAGCAAAAAATTGACCCCTCATTTATCAGCTACAAACTATGCAGTCTAGCTTAAGTCCCTTAGAATACAATCTTTACAGACATTATTCACAGTTATGTATGGTTCAGAATTCAGTGGAAGTTGAGCCATGTCCAGTGGTGCACAGGGGATACTTCTTCTTCTGTGCTAAGGGGTCACTCCCAGCACTAAGGGGACAATGTGGTCCCTGGTATTGAACCTGGCCTCCTTCAAACAGATGGAAGACGTTTAGAAATATAAGTATATGCCACCATAGAATGATAAAGAGCAAAAAAAATTTTTTTTTTGTGAATTGGAGTAGAAAAAAATGGAGGGATATGTGTCATATGCCTCTGTAGATCTCTTTCTGCTCAGATTTTCTATAGAAGACATACTTTATTTTATTTTAATTTTTCTTTTAGTCACCAGGATTTATAGCACTGTAAATTATGAAATTCCATGTGCACAACATTCAAACACCACTCCCTTCACCATTGCCTCTTTCGACCCATTTTCCACCAGCACTCTGGCAAGCTCAGTTCTGCAGGTTATTTCTTAGATTCTTTGGCCGTTGGCCATGTGTTAATCCCTTCCTTCCTATACTTCTTTATATCCCACGTTCAAAAAATATTATTTTTCTGTCCCTTGTTAGAGGCTAACTTCACTCAGCATAATATACTCAAGTTGCATCATTTAGTGGTACACTATGTGATTTCATCTTACAAGCAAGTAGTGTTCAGTTGTGTCTATATACCACAGTTTCTTTCTCCAGTCATCGATTATTGGGTACTTGGCTTATTTCCAGATTTTGGCTATCTTTGAAAGTGTTGGACTGAACATAGGAGAACAAATGTTGTCTGAAGGAGTTTTTGAACCCTGGGAGAGATGCTCAGAAGTGGTATTGCTGGGTTTAGATAAAAGTTCAATTACTAGTTTTTTGAGAAATGTACTTATTGTTTTTCAAAACGGTTGAACCAATCAATATTCCCACCATCAGTGGATGAGAGTTCCTTTTTCCTCACACCCATCCAACACTGGTTGTTTTTGTTCTTTTTGATGTGTTTCAGCCTCATTGAAGTGAGAGGTGTGAGATGATACCTAATTGTTTTGACTTGCATTTCCCTTATGATAAGTGATGTAAAACGTATTTTCATATATCTATAAGCCATCTGTATATCTTTCTTTATGAAGTTTCTCTTCACCTCTTATCTCTATTTTTAATGGGATGGCTTATTTTCTTCTTATTAAGCTTTACGATTGCTTTATATTTTTTTATATTTGCCACTGAATATCTCTTCTTTCCTGCTTCAGAATATTTTCTTATTCAGATTCTAATAGTCAGTTCATTGTTTTCACTAGATAAATTTCAGTTAATATAGAAATCAACATGAAGTATTTACATCTTGTCATTTTATGGATTTTACTAACATTTCAACGTCCTTGTGTAAACTAAAGCATTATACTAAAACATGACTAATATTATGTAGAACTTAAGAATTCTTTAATCGGATCTAAATATGTTTGTCTGGGAGAAATGGCTCTCTGCTAAATAGGAATTTAAGAGATTCTGGGACTGGAGCTATGAGACATTGGATAGGGTACTTGCATTATACATGACTAGAGTTTGGTCCCTAGCACAGCATACAGGCCCTGTAAACTCCATCATGACTGATCTCTGAACACATATACAAGAGTAAGTCCTAACCACCACTGAATGCAACCCCCAAATCCAAATGATGATGATAATAGGAATTCACTGACAATAAAACCATACTTAAATGATGATTCAATTTTTGGATATAAGAGTGAGAACGGTCTGATTGCAAAACTGGTTACAAAAATTGCAATAAGTATTACCAAAATCTATTATCCTTCAATAAACTAAGAAATTTTATCATTGTATAAAATGATAGAAAAAAGGTATTGGTATGTACTAATATGGAGTTGTAATCATTACTACTTAATTATTATTATTATTATTATTGGATATGAATATGAGTAATACATGAGAATGAACAATTCTCTGGGCAGGGGTGGCATAAAGGATTACTAAATTGGTAGGGCATCAGTGATACACCCAAATTAGCTATCACAAAGTTATTGTGAGAGTCCTATCTTGTAATATTTGATAATTATGATAAATGTTCTATTGCTGTTCCTTTCTTTTTTTCTTTTTTAAAGCACACCCTGTGATGCTCAGGGGCTATTCCTGGCTCTGCACTCAGGAATTATTTCTGGCCATTCTCGGGGGACCACATGGGGTATTAGGGACCCAACCATGTTTGTCAGTGTACAAAACAAACACCTACCTGCTCCAGAGCCATACCCTTCTCTTTATTTTTTTTATTTTTTATTAGTGAATCACCGTGAGATAAAGTTACAGACTTACAAGTTTTCATGCTTTCAGTCATACATTGATCGAGTACCCATTCCTCCACGAGTGCTCATTTTCCACTACCAATGGCTCCAGCATCCCTCCCACCACCCCGACCCTGTCCCCTTCACCTCACCCTGCCTCTGTGGCAGGGCATTCCCTTTTGCTCACTCTCTCTTTTTGGGTGTTGTGGTTTGCTATAGAAGTATTCAGTAGACATCATGTTCAGTCTATAGTCTATTTTCAGCCCGTATCTCCCTGCCTAGCACCCTTTGCTAGGTGATCCCTTCTCTATAAGCTAGCTTCTTCACCTAGCATGTGAGGCCAGCTTCCAAGCTGTGGAGTAATCCTTCTGGGGCTTATCTCCACTATTTTTGTATACCCTTCTCTTTAATTCATCCTTCCCACCTCTGATCAGACCTAGTAGGAGTAGATGTATGAATTAACGCATATATAGAATATAAATTATTTAGATTACTTTCAAAAAGCAAATCTAAAAGAATCATGGATTGGATAATGTTGGTACGAAAAGAGTTGTTAGATAAGTTTCTGTGCAATGTTTTCTTTTCTAAAATATCCATTTGGAAAATATTACCTTAAAATGAACTTATATTTTTAAATTATGCACAAAAATGCCTCATCCAAATACACAGCCATTCTTTTCACATTAATAGCTAGGAATATCCACTAGAGTATTTCATGAAAGAATTTGTTTTCAGTATTTATATATCTTTATTATTTTTTACTGTACATAATATAAATATATAAAAAAAAACTGAAAAATAATACTACAGACACATAAAAATATTTTGTGTGTGTAACTTACAAAAAAAATGATACAGCTTGATAAATAAGGTTAGGATGAACATGCCAGAAATACTCAGTTCTTTGTCAAGGTTCCCAAGTGCCACAGTAAATATAACACATGAAACTCAATAGCCACAATTTAAGAATTAACCTCCGGATAGGATTAGAGTAACAATTTGGCTTTAGTTTTAGTTAACGCTTTAGTTTTGTGGAGCTAAAATCTTGACATTGTCTTTGATGCCCATTGACTTTTAAGAGGATGATTTTGCCTACCACACTCAACTAAGAACTAAAAATGATTTGCTATATCCTGCCATTGTCATTTAAACCTAGACAGACTGAAGAGTATTTGATTGAAATAAGATTTTAGGTCACTGTGCCAATCACTGATACAATTTTTTAAAATTACTAGGACTTTTTTCTCTAAGGAAAAAACTAAAACATAATGAGGTGTTATCATATATATTGATTAATATGTTATCATATATATTCACTAGTATGTGAAACTATTATTAAAATATATCTTCAGTTATTAAGTCGAAGTATAAAGACAAGCTTAAAACGGGATAGAGAGGTTATATGTTGAAATCAGTAACTTGAATAATACGAGCATTAACATCCGATCAAAAATTCTATTTTGTTACATTGAATTTCAAACAATTCATTTTATCTTAAATATTTTTGCTAAACACAAACAAAAGAGGAAGAAATTAGTATGGTCATACTTTACTTGAGTCCACCTAGTCCTAACTTAGGAATGAAAGTATTAATATATCATTATTTCTGAATGTCTTTTTAAGGCCTACTATATCTTCTTTGGATGACAACTTATCAGATCAGCTGCTTAGTAATAATTAACATATTCAGAAATATTTCTGAGAATCTCCTATTTAGTATTTTTTTATGAATTCTGTAGACCAAAACAGGTAAAAACTAATATGAATGGTATAATGTCTATGTATTATGGATTGATTTGAATGCTTGCTAATACACTATATCTAACTAATACTTAAGTTATGGAGTTAAATGGTAAGAACTTTATTTAAGGTTGGGGAAAGTAAATCTCAGAGTAGGAAATTAACTTGATAACTTACAATCTTTGGTAAGTTAGGGTCACTCTGTCTTACAGTTTATTCTCAAACTACAGTATACACTGTTTCCTACATTTTTCATATTGGACAAAAAATAAAATAAACACAAAAGCCACTGTGTGATCAAATAATTTTTGAACTGTCAAATCACATGTTGAATTAAGTGGCAAGGCACCAGTGTTGGCATGGATGTGGGGAAAAAGGGACTCTCCTTCACTGTTGGTGGGTCCAGAAGTGGTCCAGCCTTTCTGGAAAACAATATGGACAGTCCTTCAAAACCTAGAAATTGAGCTTCCATATGACCCCGCAATACCACTTCTGGGAATATATGCCGAGGATGCAAAAGAGCAAAGTAGAAATGACATCTGTACCTATATATTCATTGCAGCACTGTTCACAATAGCCAAAATCTGGAAACAACCCAAGTGCCCTAAAACAGATGACTGGTTAAAGAAACTTTGGTACATCTACATAATGGAATACTATGCAGCTGTTAGGAGAGATGAAGTCATGAAATTTGTTTCTAAATGGATAAATATGGAGAGTATCATGCTAAGTGAAATGAGTCAGAAAGAGAGGGATAGACATAGAGGGACTGCACTCATTTGTGGATTGTAGGGTATCATCACATGAGGCTAACACCCAAGGACCGTAGCTACAAGGGCCATGGGGACTGCCCCATAGCTGGAAGACTGTTTCATGAGTGGAGGGGAGAAGGCAGATGGAATAGAGAAGGGATAACTAAGAAAATGATGGCTGGAGGAATCAGTCGGGATGGGAGATGTGTGCCGAAAGTAGATAATGGACCAAACATGGTGACCTCTCAGTGTCTGTGTTTCAAGCCATAATGCCCAAAAGTAGAGAGTATGGGGAATATTGTCTGCCATGGAGGCAGGGGGAGGGTGGGAAAGGGGGGGTATACTGGGGGATATTGGTGGTGGGGAATGTGCACTGGTGGAGGGATGAGTATTTGATCTTTGTGTGATTGTAACCGAAACATGAAAGTTTGTAACTATCTCATGGTGATTCAATAAAATTTTAAAAAATAAAAAAAAAAGAATTAAGTGGCAAGGCTAATTTTACTTTCATCAAAGTAATATATTCACCACTGTATCTTATCTACTATATCTTGCATATAATATTCATAAATTTAAATGTTTTAGTTTATTGGAAGGGCTCCTAATGACTTTTACCAGAGCAGAATATTTAACCTTTCTGTCCTGGCAAGAAATTTAATTTGAACAATTTTACTTTGATGCTCTATTTTTGATGGTTTAAACTATTCATCCTGTTTGACATTGTTGTGTGGTGTTGCTATGCTTACTTTAGCCAGCTGTCACATTCCAACTCAGAGGTGGGTGAAATGATTCTTGTTTATGTGCAATTCTCAAAGGATTTTTAGAAGCTTGGAGTTGGCAATATGTCTATGTAAAAGATATTTATCTTTCAAGCATAGTAAGTCTGAAAGACTTTTAAATTTCTTAAGCAACTTTATAAAATCTTTCTTTCTGCTACTCAAATGTTGGCAGAATGTTTTATGCAATCATTACTTAGCCTATTATTAAGCCTGTGATTGTAAAGAAATGTCTTTGAGGCGGATACTCATTTCTTCATGTTGAATTGATTCTAAATTTGTATGGGCTATTCATATCATATATCCTGTCTTTCTGAAAGAGATTATAACATTTAAAACAGGATGGATGCTCTGATCTACAATTAGAGAAGTCTGAACTCCTGCAATAGAAGCATTGCACACCACTATTGCATACTTCTATAATGTATACTTTTGTGTACAAGTGGTATGGAAATTTAGAAACTTTTTCAATGATCATTTATTTTAAATGCTTTATCAGACTAAATTAAGAGTAAGAGCTAAGAATACAGAGAATAATTCTTCATTTGGGGACTCATAACCTACTGGAGGAAAAAACAACTTACATTTAATATTCTTTAGCTTCAAATTCATGTTCTTCTCAAAGTACATTAACAACTAAGTCTAGAGTTTTGGGTTTAGTTATTTGGTATATCATGCCAATTCTTCTTGTCACTTTCTTTTGTAGATAACTCTTTTTGCCTGTTATTTTTATCCTTATTCTGAAAAATATAAAATCAACTGAGTGATTTGAAGTGTAACTTTAAAAGTCAATCATTTCTTTAAGGAAAAAAAAAGGCAAACTCTAAACCTGCAGCCGGATTATGATCATGCAATATAAACACCCATTCAAAAAGTTGCATTAGTCAAACTCACTTCTTACTGAGTCAGGTTAGTTTCTGAATGTAGAATAGATTTGATTTAATAAACATAGTTTTTGATGATAACTTAATTCTATTTAAAGGTTGTGTTTCCTTTAGAGATAATTTTTAGAAAAAAGTTTGTTTACATTTCATCTATTGCTTATTTTTCATGATTTTATGAAAATTGTGATTATAAATATATATTATTTATTACATTTAGCTGCTTGGAAAGCTAAAATTTACTTTCAGTGAACTGAACATGGTATTACAGTGTTTCACTTTTATATCGAATTTTAACTGCCCAGAAGGAAGGTGTTAACTTTTAATTGTCTGTGAAACATTTTCAAGGAATTAGCTTTGATGTGAAAAAAATAATAGTTACTTAGAGAACTGTAATACTGTAAGCTTGAGACACCCAACCCAATGAAAATTCTTCTAATAAAGAGGAAAACTGTATTATTCATCTCTGACCATATGAAGTTTCCACTTTTTTCAGTTGGTATACTTCTCACATATCTATTTTCAACTGTTTCTCTATCACCATTCACATTCCAGTGATTCATCGGCATTGGTAACCCAATTACACACCCTCTCATTAAAAAGCAAGGAATAGCCTCTGGGTACATGCTCAAGCTGAGTTAACTCAACGCAAGTCATCTGGATGAAAAGTGCAAAAAAAAGACAATCAATGAACTTAAAGTTTTTAATGTTTAATGGTGACATATCATATAACCCTAACATCTGGATGACTGGCTTTTACTCATATCCAGATGTTCGGCATCATGCAGATATAGCCCCCGTGGTTCAATCAGTCAACAACTTGAATTGAGAACCACAGCTTAAGCCGGACAACTCAGGAGGAACTGGGGACAATGGCTACCTCATGACTGGACTATTACAAAATTCTCTAATTTGGTACTCCTAACAGTACTCTCTCCCTTTCCAAACTGTCAGAAATTAAGGCACGGTTTTCAAAATTTTAACCCTCTTGCCGCGACTCAGGTATGCACTGACCACCTAATACACTAAGCCAAGGCAGGAGAGTTTATAAGAACCCTACTTATAAAAGAGATCATGTTGCTTTCCTAAGCTTCTGTTTCTGAAAATATTTATCACCTAGTTGAGTTCTATATGCTGAACTTTGTGTTCTGAATATCAAACTCTGAAAACAGTTCCAGAAATGCAAGAATTTTGCCATTAGTTAAGGTAATTATTTTTTTCCATCACTCATGTAGAAACTTTATTTTTTATTTATTTTTAAATTTTTATTTTTAAATGAATCACCGTGACATACAGTAAAAGACGTACAAACTTTCATGCTTTCATTTCAGTCATACGATGATTGAGTACCCATCCCTCCACCAGTGCCTATTCTCTACCACCAATGATCCCAGTGTCCCTCCCATCACCCACACCCAATCTGCCCCACCCAACCCCACCTCTGTGGCAGGGCACTCCTTTATGCTCTCTTTCTTCTTTTGGGTGTTGTGGTTTGCAATATAGGTATTGAATTGCCATCATGTTCGGTCTATAGTCTACTTTCAGCTCGAATCTCCCATCCAGAGCGGGCTCTCCAAGCACCCTTTACTTGGTGGTCCCTTCTCTATCTGAGCTGCCTTTCCCCACAACATGTGAGCTGGCTTCCAAGCAGTGGAGCAATCCTCCTGGTACACATCTGCACTATTCTTGGGTGGAAGTCTCGAATTCTGTTACTTTATATTCCACAGATGAGTGCAATCTTTCTATATCTGTCCCTCTCTTTCTGACTCATTTCACTTAGCATGATACTCTCCATGTTGATCCACTTATATGCAATTTTCATAACTTCATCCTTTCTAACCGCTGCATAGTATTCCATCGTGTAGATGTAATAAAGTTTCTTTAACTAGTCATCTGTTCTTAGGCACTCTAGTCTTTTCCAGATTCTAGCTATTGTAAGCAGTGCTGCAATGAACACACAAGTGCAGATGTCATTTTTACTATTTTTTTTTACATCTCTGGAATATATTCCCAGAAGTGGTATTTCTGGGTCAAATGGGAGCTCAATTTCTAATTTTTTTGAAAAGCGTCCGTATGGTTTTCCAAAAGGGTTGGACCAGTTTGCATTCCTACCAGCAGTGAAGGAAGGTCCCTTTCTCTCCACGTCCTCGCCAACAGCAGTTGCTTTTGTTCTTTTGGATGTGGGGCAGTCTCTGTGGTGTGAGATGATATCTCACTGTTGATTTGATCTGCATCTCCCTGATGATTAATGATGAAGAGCATTTTTTCATGAGTCTTTTGGACATTTGGATTTCTTCTTTGAGAAAGTTTCTGTTCATTTCATTGCCCCATTTTCTGATGGGGTTGGATGTTTTCTTCTTCTAGAGTTCAACCAGTGCCTCATATATCCTTGATATCAGCCCCTTATCAGATGGGTATTGGGTGAATATCTTTTCCCATTCTGTATATGTTTGTATTCTAGTCACAGTATCTTTTGCGGTGCAGAAGCTTCTTAGTTTAAGATAGTCCTATTTGTTTATCTCTATCTCCACTTGGTTGGTCAGTGGTGTGTCATCTTTGAAGATACCTTTAGTTTCAATGTCATGAAGGGTTTTGCCGACCTTTCCTTTAATATACCTTATGGACTCTGTACTGATATTGAGGTCTTTAATCCATTTTGATTTGAATTTTGTGCCTGGTGTTAGGTAGAGATCTGAGTCCATTTTTTGCATGTAGCTGTCCAGTTTTGCCAGCACCATTTGTTAAAGAGGCTTTCCTTGCTCCACTTCACACTTCTTGCTCCCTTACCAAAGATTAGATGATCATATATTTGAGGGTGTGTGTAAGGATCTTCCACCCAGTTCCACTGGTCTGCGACTCTGCCTTTGTTCCAGTACTGTGCTGTTTTAATTATCATTGCTTTGTAGTAGAGTTTAAGGTTGGGGGAAGTGATGCCTCCCATCTTCTTTTCCCCAAGAATTGCTTTAGCTATTCGTGGAGATTTGTTGTTCTATATTAATTTCAGGAGTGTTTGATCCATGTCTTTGAAGAATGTCATGGGTATCCTTATAGGGATTGCATTGAATCTGTATAATGCTTTGGGGAGTATTGACATTTTGACAATGTTAATTCTCATAATCCATGAGCAGGGGATATGTTTCCATTTGCTCCTGTCCTCTTTTATTTCGTGATGTAGCATTTTGTAATTTTCTTTGTATAGGTCCTTTTCCTTCTTAGTTAAGCTGATTCAGAGTTACTTGATTTTCTGAGGCATGATTGTGAATTGGAGAGATTTTTTCATGTCACTTTTCTCTCTTTCATTATTTGCATATAGGAAAGCCATGGACTTTTGGGTATTGATTTTATAGCCTGAGACTTTACTATACAAATCTATAGTTTCTAGGAGTTTCTCAGCAGAGGCTTTAGGGTTCTCTAAATATAGTATCATGCCATCTGCAAATAATGAGAGCTTGATTTCTTCCTTTACTACCTGGATATTCTTAATAACTTTTTCATGCCTAACCATTATTGCAAGTAGTTCCAGTACTATATTCAACAGAAGTGGTAAGAGTAGGCATCCTTGTCTTGTCCCTGATATTAGAAGGAAGGCTCTTAGTTTTTTCCCATTGAGGAACATGCTTGCCATAGGCTTGTGGTAGATGGCTTTGACTATCTTGAGTAAAGTTCCTTCAAAATGCATTTTGGTGAGAGTTTTCAACATAAATGGATGCTGGATCTTGTCAAATGCTTTCTCTGCATCTATTGATATGATCATGGTTCTTATCTTTTCTTTTGTTGATATGATGGATTATTTTGATTGATTTTCCAGTGTTAATTCATCCTTGCATCCCCAGGATGAATTACACTTGGTCTTGGTGTATAATCTTTTTGATGAGTCGTTGGATTCTATTTGCTAATATTTGTTGAGGATCTTCTCATCAGTGTTCATCAGGGATATCAGCCTGTAGTTTTCTTTTATTTCATGGTGTCTTTGTTTGTTTTTGGTGTAAGGGAGGTATGTGCCTCATAGAAACTGTTTGGGAGAGTTTCTGTTTCTTCAATTTCCTGGAATAGCTTGAGAAGAACTGGCAATAGGTCCTCTTCAAATGTTTGGAAAATTCGCTTCTAGTGAATCCATCTGGAGCTGGGCTTTTGTTTTGGGGAAAACTTTTGATTACAGTTTTAAATTCCTTGATAGTGATAGGTCTATTTTGGTATTCCAAATCTTCTTGGTTCAGTCTTGGAAGAGTATAGGAACCCAGGAATTTATTCATTTGTTCTAGGTTCTCTTGTTTCGTGGCATACAGACTTTCAAAGTAGTTTCTGGAGATGTTTTATATTTCTTTGGTTTCTGTTGTAATGTCCCCTTTTTATTTCTGATTCGGTATATTAGGGTTCTCTTTGGGTTTCCATGTCTTTAATTTCTGCACTAGGTTTTGTTAATTCTTTCCTTGTAACTGGTTTGGGGTCCTTTTTTTGGTCCTTTCCTAAGATCTTAAGCTGTGAAGTCAAGTTATTTATGTGGGCCCTTTCTTCCTTCCTGAGAAACGCTTGCAGTGCTATAAATTTTCCCCTTAATATGGCTTTAGCTGCATCCCATAAGTTCTGGTAACTCGTGTCTTCATTCTCATTTGTTTTCAGGTATCTTTTGATTTCTTTCTTGATTTTATTCCTGACCCATTCGTTGTTCAACATTGAATTGTTTGATTTCCAGGTGTTTGATTTGGTTCTCCAAGTCTGTGTGTGATTAACTTCTATCTTCAGTGCCTTGTGGTCTGAAAAGATAGTTGATACAATTTCTATCTTCCTGATTCTATTGATGTATGTTTTGTGACCCAGAATGTGGTCTATTTTGGAGAATTTTTTTTCCATGTGCACTGAAAAAAAAGTGTATTCTTTCTTTTGGGGATGTAAAACCCTGTATAAATCTATTAGCCCTCTCTCTTCTATTTCTTCCTTCAAAGCCAGTGTTTCTTTGTTGAGTTTTAATCTTGTTGATCTATCTAGAAGCGATAAGGCAGTGTTGAAGTCTCCAACTACTATTGTGTTGCTAGAAATGTCTTTGTTAAAATCTGTTAGCAATTGTTTTAAGTATTTAATTGGTCTCTCATTAGGTGCATTTACGTTTAGGAGTGTGATTTCTTTCCACTGTACATATCACTGTCACTGTCATCTCGTTGCTCATTGTTTGTTCGAGTGGGCACCAGTAACATCTCTCTTTGTGAGACTTGCTGTTACTATTTTTGGCATATCGAATAGGACACGGGTAGCTTGCCAGGCTCTGCCAAGATACTCTCGGTAGTTTGCCGAGCTCTCCAAGAGGGGCGGAAGAATCAAACATGGTCGGCCACGTGAAATGCCCTACCGCTGTGCTATCGCTCCAGTCCATAAAAAATGGTCTTCAGTGACCTTTCTAATATTTTTCAACCTGAAATCTGTGGTCAGATACTAGTATGACCACCCTGGCTTTTTTAAGGGAGTTGTTTGCTTGTAGGATTGTTTTCCAACCTTTGACTTTGAGTCTGTGTTTGCTCTGACTGTTCAGATGTGTTTCTTGTAGGCAGCAAAATGTTAGGTTCAGTTTTTTACTCCATTATGCCACTCTGTGTCTCTTAATTGGTGCATTTAGACCATTGACATTGACAGAGATTATTATCATGGAGTTTTGTGCCATCTTTCTGTAGGGGTTTGTTGTGCTTGTAGGGGTTTTTCTTGTCTCACAGTAGCCCCTTTAGTCCTTCTTTTAAGTTTGGTTTTGAGTCTATGAAGTTCCTGAGCTGTTTTTTATCCATGAAATACTGTATTGTTCCTTCAAGTTTGAGTGAAAGTTTAGCCAGATAAAGAATTCTTGGTGAGGCATTCAGTTCCTTGAGTTTTTTCACTACATCCCACCATTGTCTTTGGGCTTGAAGGGTTTCCTCTGATAGGTCTGCTATAAATCTAAGGGGTGCTCCTTTGTATGTGACTTCCTTCTTTGACCTTGCTATTTGAAGAATTGTGTCTCTATTTGTGGCATCCATCATTCTGACTATAATATGTCTTCAAGACTTTTCATTAGGGTCTCTTTTAGCTGGCACCCTTCAGGTTCCTTGATCTGGATGCCTGCATTCTCCAGCTCTGAGAACTTCTCGGTGATGATACCTTTAACTGTGGCTTTTTCATTGGCCTTGTCTCCCTATCCTTCTGATACTCAATGATTCTTATGTTGTTCCTCTTGAGTTCATCCCCTAAAACACTGATTTGCCCTAAAGCTATTTTGAGGTCTTTTCCCATTGTTTGTTGCTGCCTGTAAGCTTTCTACAGCTCATCTTCAAGCTCACTGATTCTGTCTTCGTCTATAGTCATTTTACGGTTGAGGACACCCACTGAGTTTTTTATTTCATCTACCAACTCCTTTATTTGTGAGTTTTTTTATTTCTGCTCTCATTTCTTCCTGTATTTTCTCAGCTGTCCGTTCCACTCTTTCTTTCATGTCCTTCATTAATTTGCTGGATACATGATCCACCGTTTCTTTGAGTTCATTGATCATCTTCAACATTATATCTCTCAATTCTTTTTCAGAGAAATAGTATTTATGGATAACCCCTGTTAAGGCTTCTGTACTCTTTTCTTCATGCTGTCCTCATGGTGGGGATTTGCGCTGTTTCTTCATGTTGCTGTGGTGGTATGGAGGTGGGACCTTCCAGTTCATTATCAGTATTCCTCCTTGCTTCGAGAAAGTTATTCTGGAAGAGCTTGGTCAATGGTGGTGGCTTTTTCATATGATTGAACTAGGCTAGTGGTCTATGCTCTAATGTGTTCAGGATAGTCAGGATGTTCGCTTTAGAATTAGGTAATGGAGGTTGAGCTGTGAGTCCAATATGCTGGGAAAGGGGAAAATAACTATGACCTGCATGGACAGCCGTCCCCCTGGAGGCCATGTCAATGGGAGGGGCTGCTTATGTCCCTGCTGCTGCTGCTGTCTAGTTCCCTCTGCTGCCACCGTTCTCCTGAGGTTACAGGGATGTGGTGGTGGTGGGGGGGTGTCTTTTGGCACCGCTCCATGGACACCTCTCCTGAGCTGGGGTCTTGCAGGGTCCGGGGATCAGGGGGCTGGGCCGTCCTGATCACACTTTAACATGAGCTTTAAAGTTTACCCTTACCTATGCTAAGGGTAATTATTTTTAATCTGTGGGTGAGCAGCTTTAGTAACACATAACAAACCCATCATCTTGGACAAAAGATATTTTTCTTACTCTTTAGGGTCAATATTTTCTTGACTCTTTTGAGTGAAAATGGAATCTTATTCTATTAAATGTAGGTAAAGTTTATAAAATTAGATTGATTTAATAAGTCTGTGTGGAAGAAAAGCTCAATATTTTCCTGTGAGATTGGCATTGATGGGAAGAGCTCAGGTGGCCATTTGAAATATAATTGCCTGTTCTTACTCAACTTTTGGGTCGATACCCATCTATAGTAGTATGTGAAAATGAATCCATATTGCAGAAGTACATGAGAAATTCACTCTCATTTATCAGAACAATCTTTACCAAATTTGTTATAAACTCATAGAGGTGACAACTCATTGCTACTTTGATTTACACTTTCAAAACATTACATTTAGTGTTGATAAACAGTTTTTCATATGTTTACATATTTTTTGAGGAAGTACCTGTTCAGTTCCTCCCCAAATTTTTATAGGGTTGTTGTTTTTATTTTGTTGTTAAGGGTTTTTTTAGTTTTTAAATATATATCCTTGATTATTAATCTTTCATCAGTTAATGATATGCAACTATTCTTCTCATTCAGTTGGATATCTTAATTTTAATGATTGTTTCTTTAAGAGTGCAGACATGTTTTAGTTTGATATAGCTGGATGGTCTTTTAATGTGATTATTATATCTTATGATCCATTCAAGCTAAATTACATATGAGATTCATGAAAAACACTAAAGGAAATCACTTGGACCCTTAAAACTACAGCCAGACATGATCCCTATGTTTGTATTGTATAAGCCCTCATGTTAAGTAACATGATAGTATTTCAGTTTATTATAATTTTTGGCTATTTGGTATATATTAGGCGCCACGTAAAACGTTTTATTGTACAAATCCTCACAAGGTCTGTGGTTTTTATTCTATTTTTATCTGTTTTTATGAATAAGAAAATAGTTCTGGCCGGAGTGATAGTACAGTGGGTAGGGCTTTTGCCTTGCACACAGCCAACCTGAGTTCTATACCATATGGTCCCACAAGCACCGCTAGGAGTAAGTCCTGAGTGCAGAGCCAGGAGTAACCACTGAGCATCACTGGGTGTGACCCAAAAAGAAAAAAAATAGTTCTTTAGAATTTAATTTTACCAAAATTTCTCAGTTAATTACTGGTAATCACCTTGGCCTGCCTACTAGTGGCAATCATCTTGATCTTCCTTGACCAACTACAACTAGTGGGCATTTATCAAGTTCTATATGCTGTCTTAGCTCCTAACCAATTCTATTCTTCTCATGGACACTTTTGGTTCCTTGTGTTCTCTTCTGCATAATGTAGTCTGTGCATAGACTATCAAAGTATCCCCAGTCCAAGAAATATCACAATATTTCAACTTACTGTTAGAAAATGATAATATATTTCTGTATTCTTAGGTTTTTATTCCTGAAAAAAAGGAATCAGTTTATTTTAATGTACATATCAAAATCAGACTATCCATTTTATTATGTTTTCAGTCTAGTTTTGGTTGTCCTTGAGTTAGATGCCAATCTTTACGTTATTAAAGGTCACTGAAAAAAGCCAATAAGGTCAGTTACATATGATCATTTTCCTTACAAAAAAAATTGATGAAGCTGAAGCCAGAGCACAGTATGGCAAGTTAGGTGAGTGCTTGCACTTGGCCGATGAGGGTTGATCCCCAATAGACCATAGAGTCCTCTGAGCACTTTCAGGAATAATTCCAGAGTGCAGAGCCAGTAGTAACCCCTGAGCATCACTAGTGTTGCCTAAAAAACAAGCAAAAATTGATGAGACTATGGTAAAACTCTACCAACAAGATAGATGGGAGGTGAAGCTATGTGAGTGGAAAAGATCCACTCTACACCAAAAGGCAAAAAGGCCACAAAAGAGAGCACAAAGTAACAAATATGTAAAGATTGGTCTGACAAATTAAAGTTTATTTCTCATGTACTTCCTCAGTATCAGTTCATTTACACACACTACTCTGGATGGGTACCTACCCAAAGATACAAAGTTGAGCAAGCCCTATTTTTCATGGTGGTGAGAACAAATTAATGCTTAATTGCAATTATAAAACATGCTACAGAGAAGTAAATGTTAGAGCATAGACTAAGATCACATTGTTGAAGAGTTAAAGGAAAACTGACTGCAGAATTAGTAATTGAACTAAGATCTCAAAGAGTACAATTTGCCTAGACAAAGTGAAGAAAGAAAGAGCACTGTAGGTGGAGGTAATGTGTAGACTTCCTTTAACTAGAGAGAACATGCTCATTGGAAAAGATTCGTACTTGACTGTAGAATCCAGAATGATTATCTTGACCAGAGATGTTGTAATAGAAAGATAAATAGCATGCCAAAACTTTAAAGCTCGTGTTAAAGTGTGATCTCTCAATAGTCTACAGAGTTCCAAATGGAAATAAAGAAGTGCGTGACATATAAAATGATTACTAAGTTTATGCTGAAATGGCAATGACAGATAGCATTAATAGGTATAAAATTTCAAGAACGGTGTTATGAAAGATTCTACTTCAATGAACAAAGTTCCAACTCATACTTGCTTGAGAGAATAAGATCATTTGTTAGTTCCAAAGTTGTACAGCATGACCAAGAGTGGACAGTAAGGCATTTGGAGAACCAAATTCTTAGCATTATCAGAAGAGAATATGCTCATGGTAAGTATAAATGATTTTCTTGCTTCTAGAATCAAGTGGAACCATCAATTCCACTTGAACTATGTAGTTTGGAAAAAGGAAGGGAGACAATTCTCAAAGGAAAATTTGGTTACTAAATTTGATGTTCTCTTCAATAGTGAGAGATCTAGAGTAACTTTTAAGGAAAAAATGTTGAGAATTTAATGCTAGATATAAACATAGTTTTCCTTGAGCATATATATTTGAGAAATATAGAATAATCTCTTAAAATTTTATAATGAACCAGACAACAGGATAAGGCAGATTGTATTTCAGGAGAATATCTTAAGTTTTAAGCTTATATTAATAGATTAGTCATTCACTGAGTGTTTAACACTGAAAGGGAGCCAGGTTTAGTTGTAGGAAGACACAGAATCTCATGAGGTTAGTTTGCAACAATATTTATTTCATTATTTTTTCTCTTTATGTGTGTATGTGTATGTGTGTATTATGTAACTATTTTATTGTAGTTTTGTTTTTATTTCCCTAATTGCTAATAAATGTTCTTTTTTATTTAATAATCATGAGTTACAAAGTTGCCAATTTATTAATGATTGAATTTCAGACATATAGTGTTCCAACGAGGGCTGGAGTGATAGTACAGTGGGTAGGGCATTTGCCTTACACGTGGCTAACCCGGGTTTGCTTCCTCCACCCTTATTGAAGAGCCTGGCAAGCTACCTAGAGTATCTCGCCTGCACGGCAGAGACTGGCAAGCTACCTATGGTGTATTTGATATGCCAGAAACATATCAAATGGCGATGTTCCTGGTGCCTGCCCGAGAAAATCAATGAGCAATGGGATGACAGTGATGTGACAATGTTCCAACACCAGTTTCTTCACCAATTTCCACCTCCCTCCTCCAATGTCTCCAGTTATCCTCCCACCTTCCACTCTGCTTCTATGGTAGGCAATTTATACTTTCTTTTAGCACTTGTTCTCCAGGGTTCTCTGAGAACCAAGTCATATTGTACATTTCCTCAACTTTGAGCATGTGTTATTCCCTTCACATGTTTCTCTATATCCCACATATAAGAAAGCTCATTTTATGTCTTTCCCTCTCCCTCTGACTAGCTTCACTCAACATGATACTTTCCATTTTCATCCATGTAGCAGCAAATTGTATGGCTTCATCTTTTCTTACAGCTGATTTATATTCCATTGTATATATGTACCATAGTTTCTTTATCTAGTACCTGTCTTGGACACAAGTTGTTTCCTGGTCACCTGTCTTGGACACAAGTTGTTTCCTGATTTGGAAATCATGGGTAGTTTTGCAATAAACAGGAATGCAGCTGTCTTTTATGCATTGATTTGGGGCCCTTGGGTATATTCCAAGAAGTGGAATTGCTGAAACATACTTAATCAAAGGTACTGTTGGAACATCCCTGAACTGCTAAGAGAATATTGGATGTAAAAAATCTAAACATCAGGGATAATATTTGGGTTGAAAAATAAAAATTTACCCAATACTAGAACAATTCACTGATCTGAAAGTCTTTGTGATCATGGATAGTGATAAAAACAGTCAGATTACAAGATGAAAAGTAATTAAGGCAACTATGATTCCTGAGTACAAGACCAGGAGTGCCCTGAATACCATCAGGTATGGCCACAAAACAAAGCAAAACAATAAAAGAAAGCACCTTGGTTTACATAGCAATTTGCTTCCAAAGAATATTTTCCAGTTTCCATACCCTCACTTGACAGACTTTTCTCTGAACTCTTACTGTCATCAGTTTTGCAGAGAGAACATTTTCATAATGACTCCTAGTAATTTGTTGTTGGTTGAATTATTTCTATTTACTGAGATGTAATGGTCTGATATGAGTTTAGTGGTAATCCAGCTGTTCACACAAATCAATAAATGGTAAAATCCTGTCCTCCACTTGAATATGTTGCTGATCCCTCTTGTTTTATCCCTTACTCCTTCTGCTTTCTTGAAGAAGGGAAAACTTTCAAGGCATGGTCCACTAGAAATCCAATTCCTTGAGGATCCCATATATAAAATGTAAGTGGTGAAGTAAGAATGTTGAGTTGAGCTGTTTATAGAATAAACATCTAGCCTTCAGTGTTCATCCATCCATTGGCTGAGCATCAGTTGATACATTAATTGGGCTAATTAGATTAACTAAGTGATTGGTATAGAGAGTAATATCTTCAATTGATTATAGAATATGTTAAACACAGATGACTGGAAGAGTCTAAACAATTTGAGGAACTATAACTGACATAATATTTTGGGGAATTATAAACAATATAATATTAAACACATTGTAAAATTATAGAGGTGCCATTTTAATTTAAAAATAAATGTTTACTCACTAGATTTAAAATGACTTACAGTCACTATCTACTTGCATTAAATCAGGCAGAGTTTAATAGGGCTTCTGTTATTGTTGCTGTAGTTGTTTGTTTGTTTTTTGGTTTGTTAGATTGTTTTGGATTTTTTGTTTTGCCCAGACAGTATCTCATGAATACTCCTGGCTCTATGTTCCAGGGTTGTTACTGGCAGTGCTGAGAGATCATGATGGACCAGAGATCAAATTGATAGATTTAGTGGAGCATAGTTCTAAAGTCCTAATTTTCCAGCCTCCGATGAGAGCTATACAAGAGCTTGCATCATGCCAAGTGAATTCTTACACTGCTGCTATAAAATTACCAATTAAGAAAGCTATGGGCTAAAACTCACAATGCAGGGGCTAGAAAGATAGGATGGGGTAAGATGTTGGCATCATATATCCTCGGCACCACATAAAATCCCTTAATCTCAGAAACCAGGAGTAAGCCCTGAACATAGCCAGATGCCGCTTCCCATGCATAAAAGAAGAGAAAATCACATTCTATATGAGGGAAGATATAATGCGTGACTTAAGTTGCAATTTTTTTTTAACTGGACCATTCTTCTAGATTTTCATTTATGGAACAATTCCCATTCTGACCACAGGACAACACAATAAAGGCACTTCAAACAAAGTGGGATTCTTTCCGAACAGTCTAACTGCCAGGCTTCATGCCCCCTGAGTCTGTCTACTTCAAATGATGAACATATATAACTACAAACCCTTCCAATTTCAAAGTAATTCAAAGATGAGGAAATCAAATTATTATCTTTATTGCTCTCTGTGAACTCTTCCTTAGACAGTGCAAGGATATTTTCTTTTAATCCCACCCAATATTCATGTGATTATTTTGGCCCAATTTTCCACTTAAAATTATTATTGAATCTCAATTCTTTCTACATGAGAATTAAAGTAATGAACAATAAAAGTTGTATGTCAATCACACACACAATGTGATAATGAAGTAAAAATCTTAAAGATTGAAAAGGAAGAATTCAATTTTGGTTTATTTCACTTAAGAGTCATTTGCGTACTTGTTTTATTTTTAAAAGACACAGTATATATATATATATACATATATATATATGGGAGTATATACTTTTTCTTATGTACTTTTTCTTTAGCACTTTAATGGTGAAAAAAATAAGCCCAACACTTTTACATATTTTATTGACAATACTAATACATTAATGGTCCAGATATTTTTTGGCAAAACATATAATTAACTCAAAATTTTTAATGTGTCATTGAAATGTCGTATGTTGTAATTATTTTTACTACATTATTTTTTCTAGCTTTCCCCCATACAAATTCAATTTAATATTATATATCACCAAACTGAAGAAAAGGAAAACTTTAGCAGGCTCCCTTGAAATATGCTTCAAAAGGGAATCTGACCTTTTTTTCTAACATCAATGTAACCAAAACCGAGTTCATCAGGTGGCAAATACTCAGACTTTTTCAAAGTCAACTCTTCTTTTATATTTTCATCTTAATGATAGCATGTCAATGATTGCTAATTACATTAGTAATGTACTTTCATAAAAGCATTAGCCAAAATATTTTTCATTAAGCAATTTTATTTATGGTGGAACTTCCAAAATTCTTTATATCTTGAAAATATCCACAAAGTACTATTTGTGCTTACATTTAAAAGATACATTTCTTATCAAAAATACCAAAATATATACCATTAGGCAGTATTGTTACAGTTTTATTTAATAAAATATGACCAAAGGGTTAAGCAAAAAGCCGAAGTTAAATATATTTTTAAGTTCCCTGTTACTGAGTCCTATTTGTTCTAATATTTTAAGAGAAAAATAAAGATCTAAACGTCAGAGATAATATTTTGATAAGCAATATGAATAAAAATATAAGTTAAATATTGCAACCAACTACCTTCAATGAATTGCCCCTATCAGAAAATATTATTGGAACTACATATCTAAAATGAAAAAGGAGGAAGTAGAGAAGAGGAGGAAAGAAAAATATATAAAGTATTAATTGAGATAGTGACATTTTAGTTAAATACATTTTCTAATAAAGTGGCATGATAATATTTACAAACGTCCACTGAAAATTTTACATAAACAGTTTGTTTTGCCTTTGAACTTTTGAATTCCTCTTCCTCCTGTATAACAGACACTCCTGGCAGAATTGATCTATCGTAAACTTTTAAGTTTATAGCACATGATAGATGAGCCTGGAACTGGAGGTCCCTGGAGTTGCAGGCTGTGAATCAGTGCTGGCAATTGGGGAGAGAGAGGCTGGGTCCTGGGAAGGCAGTTCAGGCTGTTCTGAGGTGGTGATCCGATCCACTATGCTGGATAAGCAATCCAAGCTGGATAAGGAGCTTTTATCTGTAACATATACTAAGGATACAGGGGGTAGAGGGGGCGGGGGTGGGGGGAGATGTTAGAAAAATCCACAAATGGACTAACTTATATTACTCTTCCAAGTCAATTACTTTGATATCTGATAGATAGATTGTCACAGAAAGTCTGTTGTAAAAGTTTGCAACAAATACATTACAACTTGTGGGGATGATGCTCAAAACTGAAGAAGTCTTATGGTAACATTTCAAGCAAAAGTTCATATACATGCATGCAGTTGTATCTGCTATGGGATTATGAGTGGATGTAATTATATTTTGCTTTGCCCAAATAACCTCCCCATATAAATTCTGCCTTTCAAATACTGCCTAGAAGAACACTCTGCTAGCTTTAATTGTGAAGGTGAATAGTTTTTTTAGAAGGTCTCTAAAGTCATGGATTCTTACCATTTGGTAGATCAGAACAGTAGACGCTATCAAAACTGCTGCTCTTTCTGGACCACATGGGACTGTTACATTCAGGCTATAATACAAGACACAACAGACAAAACAGACATTTGTACTCAAGTTTTGGCAAAAGATGCTATGACAAAGGATAAGGCAGTGTCTGCTCACAGCTCCCTAGATTAATCACTCTCAATTGTCTTCACTGCCTTGAACTAGGATGGGCAGCTCTACTCTTGGTACTGAGCCTTGGTACTAAAACCAATCTTTGTTCTTGGTGAATAAGTGTGGCAGCAAAGGAAGAAGTGTGTGTGTATGTGTGTGTGTGTGTGTGTGTGTGTGCATATGTGGGTGTGTGAGGGGGGCCATGGAATTCAGCAGCAATGTGCATTGGTTTAACCATGCAAAATGGATTGAAGTAGAAGGAAGCCACACTAATTCTGGGAGAAAATAATTTCCCAGGGCAAACACACACACACACACACACACACACACGAATACACACACACAGAGGCATGCACCTGGCAGAGTTGGCCCAAAAGCCTTTCCAAAAGAATGCATCAACATCTCTTTCCAGTCAGACCTCAGCAGAGCAGGCGAGGCCACAAGAATACTTCTTCCCACTTCTTTATTGAGTTACAATCTATGGAGCAGTTGAAAACTTCACACCACTGCCTTTCGGTGTTATGAACGGCAGGGTGTACTGGAGCAGTGGGGTGGGGTGGAGGAAACTGTGACTGATTTATCACAATGGAGGAAATATGTGATTGATTTAGCACAACTACCTGTGTTCTATGACAGCCCTCTCCTACACCTAGAACTTGGTAAGTAAAACTAAAATCCTGTCCACCTTCCTAACTAGGACACCACTTTTTTTTTTTCTTATTGTGCCTGCCTCCCCAATTCCCAGTCCCTACTATCCATTAATATCCATGGAGTATTTGGTTGCCACCATCTGGCTTAAATTTATCTTTTTCTGGAAAAAAAAAATCGAAGAGGCCGAATAGGTAGCAGAGAGCCCTCTGAGCACTTACCATGCCGTCGGAGCAATTGGAGGTGGGGCTGGTGGGCTCCGAGCAGCTCTGGCCGGGCAGGCTGTAGAAGTTCTCCACCTGCTCCCTCAGCAGGTCTTGCAGGCTCTCGATGTAGCGGATGGCGTTCCTGAGGATCTCCACCTTGGGCAGCCGCTGGTTGGGATTGGTCGTGGTGCACCTCTTCAGCGTCTCGAAAGCCTGGTTGACCTTCTTCAGGCGTCTCCGCTCGCGCATGGTGGCTGCCTTTCGGCGATCCATGGTAGTGGACTTCCTCTTGCACGCTTTGCAGGCCCACATGAGGCAGTGGCCGGCCTGGTGGTGGCCCGTCGGCGCTCGCACGTGCTCATCTTCATCCGAGCCTTGCACAAGCTCAGCTTTATGCGCGCCGAAGGCGGCCACGGGGGGCTCAAACTCGTCCCCGAAGTCTCCTTCGGGGGACGGGATGCAGGAGCCTTCGTAGAAGTACTCGGAGGGGGAGAACTGGCAGCCATCCATCACGTCCATCCTCTGCGGAGAGTCAGGCCCTGCACCTACACAGCAGCAAGAGGGGCAGGTGGGGGCAGAAACCAGAGCCAGGCGCCTCTGCGGGCGGGCAGATCTGGGCTGAGCTCGCCCGACGGTGGCTGCAGCAATTAGCAAGGGCAGACGCCTTGGCCTGGGTCGCCAGCGCAGGGGCTGGGGCTCTTTATATATTCTTGGGGGAGGGAGGCCGGCCCCAGTGGCCCGGCACTATTAGCATATCCCACCGCAACCCCCGCCGAGGCTGTCTGGGCAAAGCTCTGCCTTTTCCTCCAGGGACGATTTGCTGTTTACTGCCCCTTTGGACTCTAATGGTCCTCCAGCTTTTTTCTGCTAGGGCGGGGTGGGGGGCGGGAGGGCTCGCCTCTACCTTATTCCTTGCACTCTCCAGGAGTTACCCAAACCCAGGGATCACGGAGCCCAGGCGTCTCCGACAAAGGAACCCAGGAAGTCTAATTTAGTAAGAGCCCCACACGTTTAAAGAGCCCCAGCGAACCAGTAGGACGTCCTACCTGCAGCCCACACCCAAAGCGACCAGGGCACGGGGGGGTCACCTTAATTTGGAGGTCCTCTCTCAGGAACTTGCAAGGTCTCGGGAGTTTTTCTGGTCGGTGGACTCAGTAGCGGTTGCTGAAACCTGGAAATGACCCTTGGGATCATAAAGTGTGTCTATTCTGTGCGGATCCGATCGTCATTTTTGTACGTAATTGGGGTTAGGTAGGGGAGGGTCTTTGCCCCCCAAAGAGGCGATTTGCTCTGAGTTTGCTTTGCTCACAGCTTAAAGGAGGAAGACTCAGGGGGGCCAGGTGATGGAGAACTGTTTCCCCGCCCCGCTTCCCGCTCCTGCGCTGGGCTTTCCGAGCGCCTCTTCCTTCCTGTCAGGCCTTTTGCGTGACCCTAGCGCAGCCAGAGATCCCAGACCAAGTGCGGCTCTTAACATTTGACTTTCAAGAAAAGGAGTTTCCGAGGACCCACTCCGTTTCAGAGGAGCTTCTCCTTTCTCTCTTTCTGTTCCGCCCAGGCATTTCAACAGACTAAACAGCCTAGCAGGGCTTTGGGGTCGCTAATTTTCTGCTTTCAGGCAAACTAACACCGTTACAGATGCGTCCCAGCTGCCGGCCCAGCAATCCTCCCTGACTCGTGTAAAGTTTCCAACTCCACCAACTCCAGAAACTTCACACAGTTCTGTGACAAAAGCCTTCCCCCAGAAAGCAATCACAACAGGATCTTGGTGACTTTAATGAGGAAAGTAAGGGAATGGTTGCTATTTAAAAGAAAATGAACTAATCAGTTTTTTAACCAATGCTTCCTACCCTTAATCCATTTCCACATCCCTAAGGTAGGGTAGGAGGTGGGTTTGTGAGGTGAAGGGGAGATGCTATTTCTACACAGAAGGCAATAAACAATTACAGACTGGATAAATATCTCTAAGTGGGCTGAGGTTTTGAATTGGTTTTGCAGCCCTGTTAGAGCAGAAGGGAGCATGCTCACCCAGCTGTTGCCATCCTATTGTTGACTGTTGGAAATATAAATTTTTGTGCGTGTAGAGTGGGGCAAATATTTCCTTTCTACTATCTTTTGATAAATTCTTTTCTTAAAGCAAAGATCTACAGGAGCCAGAGAAGAGCAAAATTTTCCCCCCAGGGGAGATCTGCTCTCCTCACAGGGAATATCAGAAATCCAGGTTAGGTGAATATCAGCCATGAAGGCAAGCTACAAGAAACTTTTTCTTTTTTTGTCTCTGAGACAGACAGATACGCAGACATGCACACACCCCCTGAACGCCAGACTTTCTCTCACACCAACAGGCCATCTTCTCTGGTGAAGGTGGTAAGATGGTAAGGCCATCTGTACCTTACACGCAACTATCAGCAGGTGGATGCCCTTGGCATGAATACTGAAATCCAGAGTTGCACCAGATTAGAGGCAAGTTTCTAAAGGAAGACCCTGTCCATGAAGATGGGTGCATTGTAATATTGTGCATTGCTACCCGGGAATTACAAGGGGGAAGATCTCACTTAGAAATTCTCAGCTACTTCCCATGGGCAGAGCAGTGCCCCTGAGTTCATTGGCTGTGGAGTTCAGGTGTCAGAGGACAGAAGGGCTGCAGCTCCAACAGAAGTGGTGTGTGTGTGTGTGTGTGTGTGTGTGTGTGTGTGTGTAGTTGTGTGTCTGTGCTTTGGACACACTTGCCCTTAAGATGTAAAGCATATACAATTGACCTGTTTGCCTTTCTGTGAATTTCCCCCACCACCACCATCACCAAACACCAATCAGCTCTGTACCCAGTTTTCTTATCCTGTGATATTTGTAGCCTATGAATTGGGTGTTCTATTTGCCAGGCACTACTCATTTTCCTTACCAGGTATTCTTTTAATACTTCTGACGACTTGGCGGAAACTATTATTAGATTCCATTTTAAAGGTCAGCGATGCTCACGGGGCAAGCACCTTGCCCCCGGGGTCTTAAAGGACTCGGCTGAAGGCTGGCCACCCCCCTCTCTAGAGCTTGCGCTCCTAGAGGTGAGTCTTGTTTGTATTCTTCAGTCAATTCGGGCTGGCGCGCTCCGAAGCGCTTAGACACTCAAAACAAAACAAGACCCCAGTCCCGGACCTCTTTGCTCCGTTCGCAGCCTGGAAGAGGCTGTCACTCGGGGGGGACTCTGTCAGTAACGGTAGTTCCCAGCGGTTAGGGCTGGCTTTGGTAAGGTGATCTCAAAACAAAGTTGCCCCAGCGCCGCGGCCGAGTGGAACTAAAGAAGCAGAGAAAACACAAGCGCCCGCGGCTTAATAGGACCTGCAGGAGGATGCCGGGGTTGAGGACTCTGGGGACTCAAGTGCTGAAAATTGGCTCTCACAGCCCCAAAGTGAAAACCAAGGAGGAAAAAAAAATGAGCTGCTGCTAGGGATGAGAGGAGAAAGCGATTCCCTCAAAATGAAAAGAGAAAAAGAAAGCCAGAGCGAACCCCGAAATGACTGGGGGGACGGTCCTACAATTCAGGAGAGGTTCTGATCCTTGGGGGTAGGTGTGGGAGCTAAGATCAGGTAGGAGAGTAGGGAAAGATGCAGAAATAGGTTTATTTTATTATTTATTTATGTATTTTTGGCGTGGGACGAGGAAGTGGTGATGTTGAATAGGGAAGCATGAAATAAAATATAAAAGTATCTTAAAATAGATTTGCTATTTTTTTCCTTATTGGAAAACAACAGCAACAACAACACGGGAGAATACAATGTCCCCCCTAAATTTCTCCAGAGAAAAGAACTTCGTGCTTGTTTCCCTAACTCATATTTAAAAAGAAAGCTATGCTCTTTGAAATGACATTTTGACATTCAGTTAGAACCACTCATTAGGCAGATGTGGATGGGAAATTTCCTCAGCCATGTCTTGTATTATAAACAAATGCCTACCAAGGTTCTAAGGAAGAAGATAGATAATGAAAATCTTTTTGTTATTTGCATTCTGAAAAATAAATAAATAAATAAATAAATAAACACATCTTACAAATTGGCTTACCAGCAGGTCTAAATTGCAAAGACTCTTAAATAATCAAGTGTTTGTTTTGTTTTCCAGAGAAACTATTTTAGTTTAAGCATTATGGCAACATTCTTAGTGCTAATGAACAAACCACATCAGCAAAATGATCATGTTTCTTTTTTTAGCAAAATTTGCCACCATAGGAATACTGTCATAGTAAGAATTCTCCATCCTTCAAATAGTAGATAAACCAAGTTTACACAGAAAGTCCATTTTTATTTTCTTCTGCCCCTACCTGAGACCTTTACTAGCTTCTGGATAAAGGGGGTTGTCCTAGAAATTTTTACTTATTATATATGACTTCACAATGTGCTAAACAATTTGAAATTGCTATTAGCTCTGGGAACCAGCACACCTAAGTAAACACATTAGTACCTGCCAAAGCTGCTGGAAGAATTTGTGGAGAAGACAGCTGAGGAAGACATTGGTCTCCGCTTGAATTCGAAGACTCCCAGGAGAGATCAAAGGCCTAAGTAAGGACTTTCAGCAGCATTGAGAGTGGAGAAAGTAGCCAGTTCTTGTAGTATTCATTATCTTTGGTTCAGCACATGGCATAGCCATTCCATTTCACAGTCTGACTCTGAACAGACTTGAGAAGCTTCCCCTGTCAGAATGAAACCAAGGGTAACCTTTTATAACATTCGGGGGTTTTAGGGGGGGTTGAGCTTAAGGTGTGACTAGAGGTCTGATGGCTAATATTTTTGAGGTAATAAGTCCTTGCTGTATGAATAATGCATTCAATTTTAAAAATTAGCCATTCGAGATTTAACTAAAATATTTTTGAGTACATGTTTTTTTTTCAAAATATAATGTTGTGGGAGGAGATATTTGAGATGGATAAAAATATTGCTAAGAATAACACAATAGGTAAATTCTATCTTTAAGTTTAAATGGCATAATAGGAATACAGGTCACTTTAGCAACCAAAACCTTCTTCACCAAATTTTGAAAACAACAAACAACAAGGGTAACTAGGCACTCTGAATTTCATTTAGCATAATGTTACCTCCCCCAAACATACAAAAAAGAAGTAGCTGTTGAGGTAAGGGGCTAATGACATAAGTAGATTACTACTACATTTAGGCTTGGGTTCAATGATGCCATTGTGATCACAAAAATTAGTCTGAAAAGCTCATATTTTATTTTCTGCAAGTTGTTTCTACAGTAATTTACAAAAGAAGATCATTTTATTTCTGATAACTTTATGTGTACCTCTGGGGAAAGGGTCAGTTAAATTTCCAAGGTGCTTATCTTTATGAAGTCATTATATCCTCATTGTCTGCTATTTATTTTGGCTTTGGAATTAGTAAAGATTATCATCATTAATATCAAATAAAACATTTTAATTGCAAACACACCATGGATTACATTTAATAGCCTCGCATGTCAACAGCTTCAGCAGTGGGGGTCACTTGAAGTCTTTGGGAAATATTTGCTCTATTTAAGGAAGAGATTTCTATAGGCAAACATAATTCCAAACAATTTCTCAAGTTACCCAACTAACAGAAAGGGAAAAGTTTTGATTTGCAAAGACTGAATAGAATCCATCAACAGTAAAATAAAATCCATCCATTGATAAAAGCATTCTACTGGTGAACAGTTTTTAATACAAAACGTATTATAAAAAGTGCATGTGATCTTATAGAAATGGACTCATCTGGCCAATCATAGTATTTGATTTTGGATGTACCATGAGTCCAATATCATTTTAGGATAAAGTTCTATCTCCAGGGGAAGAAAAATCATAGGTACTTAATAAGTATCATTAGTGGGTATATCCATAACCTAGACATAGTCACACATCTTAGTTCATTTGACATACTTCCCCAGTTGTGTTTTAATTAAATTATTGTTCTATTCTGGAATTCAATAGTTCATTATTCTTAAGAGGTTTGGCAAAATCATTTTCAAAGAGAACCAAATTATTTTAAAGACAATAAATGTTCCTTTTAAGTTCTTCATGACTTTTCTTTCAGGATGCCTGCTGGCTTAGAGAACAGGTTTGAATCCATCTACACAGTGTTTGTAGACCAGGCCTTCCACCAAGAGATGCAAATATCTCACTGTTCCAAAGGACCTTTCCTCTCCAAAGTAGAAAAATTAATAGTACCTCTCCTAGCCCTAAAATTTATTACAGGACAATGTGAAATAATATGTAAAATAAAAAGAATAGCTCATTCAAATTCCTCTGGTCTCTTTGTTATGAATACTTTCCCCAGCTACACAGAGTTGGCAAAGTCTGGATATAACTGGAGCTGAAGGAACTAAAATGGCTTTTGGTAGAAGAAAAAGACTTAAGAAGGTCAATTTAGATTTACTTATGAGGGGGGAAAAAAAAGAGTGAGAGTAGTGCTTATTTTGTGTGAGGTTTTGACTTAAGCACTCAGACACGTGTTATCTCAGCGAATCTCCACATCCCCAGGAGTTAAGCACTGTTATTGTTGTTCCCATTCTTTTAGAAATGAGGAGCCAGGATAGCTCAAGGCTAAGCAGTAACAGCCGGGATTCATCTAGCTAGTCTGAGCCCACCAGGACTCAGCTGTTTGCCTCCTCTAAAACTCCCTCTCTCGATTCTCTCAAACCTCTAAGATTGATTATGTGTCCATGCAGTTTCATTTGGTGGCATTTTTGCACTGGAAAAAAAAAGTATATTAGATAAATTAGAATTTTCCCTGTAGTCAGAAAACAGAATAACTACTATTCCCAGAAAGAGGCCTATTGAGATTAAACAAACAAACAAACAACAAACAAAAAAATAAAACAGGTTAAGATACTCAGATGCAGCTTAGTATTAGATACTTAGTTAAGATACGAAGATGTAGCAGGGCACTGTCCTTGGTATCAGGATGTTCTGGAGTGTCCTGACTCAAGTAATACAGAGAAATTGGGGGCTTGAACCTGTTGAATTCACTTTGATTTTCTCATCTGTGAATGGAGGACTAATCTTGATAGGAAAAAGGGAAGGAGGAAGCTAAGAGTGGGGGAGCTGGTGGAGGCAGGAGTGAAGAAGTAGCAGTTCCAAAGAAATGGCTGCTCCTCTCTCAGGCTTCACATCCCACTGTGTTTCTTGGTGGTCGTTCCTTCCTGAGGTTACAGGATAAACAAACCCGGCACACGTTGTAAAATCCTCATGGCAAGGCACTCCTGGGGTTTCAGGCCTCTCTAGGGCTTTGCTACTTGGTCCAGCTAAGAGGTATCATGTGTGTTGTTGTTGTCCTATCCTCTACCATTTAACCCTTTCCCTCTCTCAGAGCATTCCTTCAAAGAAGCCCACCTCCCCTCAAGAGACAGATTGTCCCCTTCTTCACTCTTTCTATTTGGAAAACAAACGCAAGCTATGCACGGCCTTGAGCATACGCCAGTCTCTGAGCCACCAGTCTAGTTCAAGAAAACTGGGCGGGCAGCACGCTCCTAGCTCCGAGGCCACGGCAGCCTCCAAATGAATGATTCCTCAGACCCCGCAGGTCCTGGAAAGTCAAAGAAGAAAAGGAATTTGGGCTAATTAGCTGAACATCTTTTAGGCCAAGAAGTAGAGTCTTGTGGGGCAATTCTTTACAACAGTGGGGGTTTCAGTGCATTGAAAACTTAATTTAAACTTGAGATCGGCTAAGACAATCTTTAGGAACAGGACAGTTAAAAGAGAAAGCAAGAGATGGAGAAGAGAGGGATTCCTTCAGGATAGTCTTCACTTCTACCCCAGAGTGTTAGGTAATACATGAGTTAAGAAAAACAAATGCTCTTCATCCCCGTACATAATTCTTTAGGAAAACACCCAAATAAATGGGCTTGTGTGGTGTCTGAGTTAGAACATGGCCCCTCTTTCTTCATGTTCACAGGTCCTTAAGCAGTTTTTCAGCTGAAGCAATTTACTCATATTGAAACTTGACTCATATAGAAACTTATCTTTTAATATTACAATGCCAGAACCCTTGCACACTTTACACATGTCATTCCACATTTAAAAGATATCTTTGGGGTACACAATTTTTTTTAAAAAAAAGTATTTACAAAAAAAATTACACTCAATCCTACTATCTTTTCAATGCAATGTTTCCACTTTGCTTGAGACAGGAATGAACTTCTTTGGAACATGGCACACACATCCCCCCTCAAGAAAAGATCACGGTCATAAAATGAAATATATTACAAAACCAATCAAACAGAAACAAAGGCAGGCTGCTAGCCCTAAGCCACTGGCTGTTCCACAAATCAAAGCCCCGAAGCCCAGGGCTTTCTCAAACGGAGCGTGCCCAACAGTTTCCGAGAAGTTCTTTTGTGCATTTGTCTCCTTCCCTTTACATAAGCTCCTGGGTCTAAATTCCTAAATATTCCTGTAATGGGACCTGAGCTAAAGGATTAGGCGAAGCGGGGGCGGGTGGGATCTTCCTGCAGCGTGGAGAATGTCCCGAGCGCCGGCCCCCCGTCACTTCTCCACCACCTCCTCGGCGCAGGCGAGCTTGCGTTCCTCCGAGGAGATGCTGTCCACGATGGAAGACAGGCACCGGAGGCTGCTCGAAGCCGAAGCATCGATGCTCGACCCTCCTGCAAGCAAAAACACACTCAGACACACATCGCCCTGGAGGGATGCTAGGTCCTCCTGCAAGCAGAAACACACACACACGCACGCGCGCGCGCGCACACACACACACATACACACACACACACAAACACCGCCCTGGGGGGAGGTGGAGGAGGAGGGACCCGGCAGCTCCCCGCCTGGTGCACGGGATGACCCAGACGGCCCGGCACCCCTAGGGAGACCCCTGGTCTGGGGTGGGGGGCGCGTCTCTTCTCTCGCACCAGCCCTTTCTGCTCACAGCGAGCACCCTAGCCCTGTCCCCCGAGATGAGATGCCCTCGAGCGCGGCCCACGGCCCTTTCTTTCCCGTTACCTTCTTTGGCACTTAGCACGAGCCCCCTGGAATGATCCGAAACACTTGGCCACTGGGAGCTGCAGGTGCTCAGGAAATCCGCACCCTCCAGCTGAAGGGAAACCAAGGCAAACAGATGATTAGGAAAGCAACATCGGTTACGGGGGGCGGGAGGGGGGAGTTTGAGCTTTGGAGGAGGGGGGTGTCGCCCCAGCTCCCCCAGGCACGGGACACGTTTCCTGCTTCATGCCGGCACCCCGTCTCCACGGGTCACAGGGGGTGCATTGGAGAGGGAGCGAGGGGGGAGGGTGAGGAAGGGGGCCCGGAAAGGAGGCCGAGCAGCTGGAGGTTAAGGCCCTCGGGAGAGCAGCTCAGCGGTCTTTGCAATCAGGCCCCTGCCCCGGCAGCAACCGGGCTTACATTTTCTTGCTTGGGTCTGTAGCTGAAGGGGTCCACCCCCAGCTCCTGCATTTTCTCCTGCTGATCCAGCCGCTGCAGCAGGTCCTGCAGCCGCTCGATGTAGCTGATGGCGCTCCGCAGAATCTCGACCTTCGGCAGCCTTTGGTTGGGGTTGGCCACAGTCCTACGCTTCAATGCCTCGAAGGCCTCGTTGATTTTCTTAAGCCGCCTCCTCTCGCGCAAAGTGGCCGCTTTGCGCCTATCCGTGGGGGCAGATTTTCTCTTGCAAGTCTTGCAAGCCCAGATCAGACATTGGCCAGGGCAGTGGGGAGGTTGCAGGCCCGGGGGCGCCAGGACGTGTTCCTCTCCGCTGCTGTCGCTCCCAGCTTCTGGGGGCATTTGGTCCTGGCAGGGGGAAAGGGTACCATCACTCCCTGGATACAAAGGAGAGCCTTCTGCCACTTCTAATGGCTGCAGGGTAACATTTTCACCGTCCAAGTAGAAGAAATAGGAGCCAGTTTCGAAAAGGTCCATCATCATGTTCTCCTCCTTGGCCTCTGACTCCGTCTGAACTGGGTGATGGTCTCAAAAAACCCAGAGGAACCACCCAGATGGCATTTAATTAGTGCGGTGACATAAGTCGCCCTGGCTTTATATATAGTAGCTCCTGAAACTCAATCCAACTTTTAGCTGTCATGGAGCATCAGTCTTCCAAAGTGATTACAGCCAGTGCTCTCTAGAACATCGACTTTGAAAGCAAACTGAGAGGTGTTGCCTCAGGATAATGGGACTATCTATATGCAGAACAGGTTAAAACAAAAACAGAGATCTGCATATTGTAAACAAAGCATTGAATGCAGCCATTCCTACAGTTTTGATGCAACTTCAAAACAACCGGGGATTAACACTACCCTATTCCCCTCCCCCAGGCGCATCGCATCTCAAGTCTAAGTATAGACCCATGATGAAAGATTTCAAAGGCAATCGCCATTGCTCCAAAATAGCCTGGTTAATATTTGCAGAGTGGTTCAGTTCTTTTTCTCTCTCCTGCCTGTCAAAAAGATGCTATCCCTTTGATTAAAACCATTACAGTCCTTCAAAGGTACACATGACTGTCAGGCTTCAGCCTCACTAGGAGCAGGTAAATCTTTCCTCTCTTTTACTAAGGTTGGTAGATTGGGAGCTGGAGGGGCGACTGAAGGGTTCTCATCTATCTTCCTTGACTATTTCTTAGCTAGCAGGGGAGGGTGGCGGCAATGAAGCTCTGAATTCTCTTGCCCTTCATGGTGAATCAGAAGCTCCTGTGACAGAAGGGGCAGGGCAGAGGATGACCCTATTGCTGTGTGATGTTTCAGGATTCAGAGGAGTCAAGGGTGCCTTTGTGGCAGGCACTGTTCTAGCACTGGGCTCACAGCATTGTCATTCAATTTCTAGCTCACTCACATTCTTTGTTTCAAAGGACTCAGGTGAAAAATGTAGCCACCAAGATACAAGCAAGGAGATAGACTTTGTAATTGCAGCTTCGCCCATGATCCACTCCACACTGGCATGGTTCTCCATACTAGCATGGTACTTGGGGAGCTTGTACAAGAATCAGGGTGAAATAGGAGCTCTAGATGGCCAAGAGTTCCTGTAAAGTCCAAACTAAGTTTATGTTTATTTTTGTGTGTATAAGTACTATGTTTTGATTTCTTCAAGATCGTAGTGGTTACTGTAAAGCATTTTGGCAAGGATTTGTTTTTTATTTTGTTTTGTTTTGTTATTTGGGCCAAAGCTGGCAGTGCTCAGGGCTTACTCCCAGCTCTGAACTCAAGAATCACTCCTGACAAGGCTTGGGGTATCATATGAGGGGTGCTGGGTCAGCTGCATGCAAGGCAAGTGACCTACTCACTGTTTTATTGCTCTGGAACCTCAGAGAGGATTTTGTTAGATAATTGTATGCATATGAAGCAAAATCTTCATTAGCTTGATGAATATTAGTAATAATTTAAAGTATAAGGCTATGTGAGGCCAAGACTCCGTGTGTAAGTGCATGTGTTTGTGTGTGTGTACATGTGTGTCTGTGTGTATGTGTGGTGTCGGGATAAAACCAGGGCCTCATACATGCAAGGCAAATGCTCTAGCACTGAGGTACAACCCTGGTTGGAGACCATTTTATTTAAAGGAAATAAATCCCAGCTTCACTGTTGAAGAGGCTTAGTTTTTTTTCTCATTTATTATTGTATTTCTCCCCATTCCCCTCATACCTCCACCTCTGTTTTTGCTGTTGTTGGTGGGACAATTGCAGGTCACACAGATACTTGGATAGGGTGCTCACATGCTTGGCTGTGGTGCTCACTGCGGTCATGCATCTTAGTTGGGGTTCTTGCTGGTGCTTACTCATTTGCTTGGGCACATCCTTATTGCAATGCGGACAGATGCCAAGGGCCCTGAGACATGCTTCTTCTTTTCTTTCTACTGCTTTCCTGGGCCGAACATTGGAGTCGCAGTGCTCACGCACACCTTGCTGAAGTGCCCCAGAGATTGTACAGTCTGTCACTGCACTGAGTACCCAAAGAGCAGGGTTGTCACTCAGTGCGGGAAGGTGGCACGGGGGGTGGAATCGCTCCTCATGTTCACAAGGCAATCATTCTTTGCCACTGCACTATCCCCTAGAACCTTGCCCTGTTCTCTCTCTTTTTTTCAATCATATTTCCCCCTCTTTTCCTTTCTTTCCTTCTTTTTGCAGCCTTTCATTTTCATCATAGATTTTAGGAGAGCACTATCCATCACTAAAGAGCCTTTAGGATTAACAGTCAAGTTTGGCTTGGACCTTTAGAATCTAAAAATTTAGTGTAGTCCCTATTTTTATTTTTTGAAAATATAAGGTCATTTTATTCTTCTTCAAGCTATAATAACTGTACGCTCATTAATACTCTAACAATGAGCGACAATGCAACAAGTCAATTGTCACATAACAGAATAATGACTGTAAGTTAGAGTCAAATCAAGTATTCTAAAAGATGATTTATCATGTTTCTTTTCTGGATTTTTGGTGGGCCACAACTTCCTGTGCTCAGGGCTTTCTCCTGGTTGTGTGGCTCAGGGATCAGTCTGGGCAGACTTGAAACACTGTGGAGTGTCTGGGATCGAATCAGGCGTGGCTGTGTGTAAGTCAGCGCCTAAGAAAACTAGTGTCCTTTCTCCAGCCCCACAGTCTCTTTCTGCTGGGCTACAGACCTGGGGTGTTACATTTTGACATTTGGTGACATTTATGTTTTATTATTGTACAGATGAGTAATTTTAATAATATTTGAGAATAATTTTTAGACTTTTGGGTCAGTAGAAAGCATAGAAAAGAGTAATCAGAAACCAATTCTCTTTCATATTTGATAGTATATACTGTGGAGTGATAGCTCCAACAGCCTAGGGTATAATTTAATATTTGTTGTGGAAAATTACCTTGTGTTCTTAATCATACTTTATGTCACATCTTGTAATGACAATTGAAATCTATTTTATAACCCAAACAATTATATATATTTGTAAATGTATGAAAATAATAATATTGTTCAAATATTCAACATCGATTTTTTTGCAACTCACTGAAGTGCCAGATAAGTATCTGTTTTGAGTGTGAGAAATAAGCCTGAAAACAGGATATGGATTACCTAGAATATAAGCTTTTGGGGATTATGAGAATTTAGCCAACTTAGATATCTCAAAGTTTATTTTTATTTTTATTTGCTACAAGGATAAAAGACATCTATAGTCTCAAGGTTGAATAACCACTGTGAAACTATAGCTAAAATACTGCATAAACAATATAAGTACTTTTCTTACTTGAAATAGGAATAAGGAGGAGGAGTTAGAAAGATGTTACTTCTAGGAAATCTTCTAGAATTGAATAATAGAAAAAAATCTTGAAGCAACTGACATTCTGAGATCACTAATTTTTCTAGGGTGTCAAGTAGACTCTAATCATGTGAACCTGCTAAATCTATAAAACATATTTATTAGTCATCTTTTTTTCTTTGTTTAATTTTCACTTTGGAGAAAAAGTGATCCCACTATGTAAACAACAGATTCTAGAAAAATATATATAAATTTTGTAGTGTGATCAAGAGCAACCACCATTTCAGTGGTGATTTTTCCCACTTTTTTTTTTTTTTTTGGTAAATCAAATGTTCCTTCTTAATTTCCAAAGCTCTTTTCTCAATACTCCCTAAAACCTAGGTGAAAACAGTGTTGTCATTCACCTTGGTTTAAGAAGACTTTTCCCGGGGGGAGGGAAAAAAAAAAAGAAAAAAAAAAAAGAAGACTTTTCCCTTTTTGTTTTTTTAAAGATTGGGATTGGGATAGGAGGAGAGATAGGAAATGCTAGCTTGGGAAATAACCATCCTTTATTAGATTAGGTAATGGGAAAATGCCCACTGATTCCAAACAACTAACTAATGAATTCATGGAACTCAATCTGTTTATAAAATGTGAGCTGCCTGTAATTGCAATTATATTATTTCTCCGTAGAATTTGTGGATACAGACTTTGACATGTGATCAAAACAGGTTTATGTAAACTGTAATTCTCTAAACCTTAGATAGTTTAAATGCATATTTTAAAGCAAATGATAAGAAAAGTATAATAATTTTTTTATTACTGAATGATTAAATAGTTGATTCATGAAAAATCTGAAATAGATACAATGGAATGCTTTCAAATGACTTATCACTCCATTATTTATTGTTCCTCCATTCTTAATTATGCATTTTGCTCCCATCATCTTAAAAAATTGAATATATTTATTTGTTCTCTATAGAAAGGAATTGGAGGAGAAGTATGATGGCAACTCTGTCAATAGGGGAACTTTAGCTGTAAGCCTTTAGAAAGGGAGGATATGTAATGGAAAAAGAACAGAACTTTGAAGAAAGGCAGAATTTAAGTTCAAGTCATTCTTAATGATATGTTACAAGACTTAATCTTATGAGGCATATAATGCACATATAATACATGCATCAGTCTTTATGTCATCATAAAATGACATATATTGAGTCTATGATCTAGAATTGCATCCCCTAAAAGTTAATTTCCCTTCTTTCCCAAAATTTATAAGCAAATAATTAGAAATCTAAAAATCTAGATTAATGAGAGAGATGACTAAGATAAATTTAGAGATTTACTTGAATTAATAGTACAATGGAAGTGAAAATATTGAAACTAATGACTAATAATAGTGTTCAGTGTATTTATTCCCTGGATGAATTTTCTAGTTTACAGACCTGCAAGTCACCATTTAAAAAAGACCGCACAAGTGAATAGCTAAAGTAGTAGATTTTAAAGAAAGGAATTTGATTGATTAGAGCATATAACCATGAAAAGTTGGTAATGAATGGGAAGTTTGATGAAGGATGATCTGGGAACAGAGGTTCATGAGATGTTGGATTTCTATTTCTAGGGATTAAAATTCAAACTTTTTAGCAAACATGTGGACTGGCATGATGATGACAAGGAAGAAACAGACACAGATGAATCTGTGTATATAAAGATGTTTTTATACCTAATACTTGAGTATATTATTGCAAAATTGGGTTCAAGAATCAGTTACAGCTCTAGCGGAGAATATAGAACCAAGTCTCAGTAAGTGTTTATGTTTTTTCCAATGCTGTAAAGCAGTAAAAGGGAGAAAAATGAGTAGAAAAAAAGAAAGGGCAAAAGGAAAGTAAGAAATATATTGAAACTTAATCCAACCTGCAGCAAAAGAAAGATCAATTAGCAAGACTAGTGAGTAGCCTAAAGAAAATAAGGTGTAGAAATGGCTAAATGAATGAAAGGAAAAATTCAGAAGAGGCAAATTAATACTTTAAACTTGTGGTTGCTAAATAAGTAAGACGAGCCAATGCACCTGTAATTTACCTAATCTGCAAACAGTTTGTGCCCAGAGATTCCCGAACACAGTGGTAAAAATAGTTTTGCACTTAGACTGACAAGAACATCAGAGTCACTCTGAGGATATGGAGGAGGGGCATGAACCAAGCAGAGGAAAGGGCAAGATTGTTTTTAAAATCCTCTGAAATCTTCAGCTGGCAACAGTGGAATAATAATACAGTAATGGAGAGGAGAGGATGGGAGGGGAGGGAAGGAATGGTGAGAGGGGAAGTCTGGAGGAGGGGCAAAGAAAGAAAAGAGGGAAGGAAGGAAGGAAGGAAGGAAGGAAGGAAGGAAGGAAGGAAGGAAGGAAGGAAGGAAGGAAGGAAGGAAGGAAGGAAGGAAGGAAGGAAGGAAGGAAGGAAGGAAGGAAGGAAGGGAAGGAGGGAGGGAGGGAGGGAGGGAAAGATGCATCCAAGACAACCAAAGGAGGAACCAGAAAAATCTCATCAAATCAAAAAATATTTTTTCACTCGTTGGTCTCATCCCAAATTCCTTCAATCTGGAAAGCTTCCATAGAAACTTATGTTCAGTCTTTTATTTCTTACCTTTTAGGCATAATTTCTGAGTAAAGAAACAACGAATGTTCTTCCTTGGAAAAACATAAAATCTTAGGTGTAGGAGATGGCATTTCAAGTAAGGAGCTTGCCTTGCATGTGGCTGACCTGAGTCCGATCTTTAGTACTGCATATGGTACTTCAAGCACCACCAGGAGTAATCCCTGAGCACAGATCTAGAAGTAAGCCCTGAGCATAGCTAGGTGTGGCCCTGACACTCCTCCTCCTCTTATTTATTAATAACAAATAAATCACTGTCACTGTCATCCCATTGCTCATCAATTTGCTCGAGCGGGCACCAGTAACGTCTCCATTGTGAGACTTCTTGTTACTGTTTTTGGCATATCGAATATGCGAGATACTCTCAGCAGCTTGCTGGGCTCTCCGAGAGGGGCTGAGGAATCGAACCAGGGTTGGCCGCGTGCAAGGCGAATGCCCTACCCTCTGCGCTAATAAGAAATAAATAAAATAAAAAATGAAGTCTTCTTTTATTTTATTTTTACCTTTTTCATTTAGGTTTAGGCATTTCTGAATGAAATCTGTGAACTCTTAGGTTATTTTTTTAAGTATTGCTCAAAAGTGCATGACACACTGGCGAAGGTTTGTTTATGACAGGAACTCATGAGACTTCACTTTCAGCCCCTAAACTGGAATGATCCTGGGCAAATCAGAATGAATTGGTTACACTACTTGTGAAAACAAAAGCATGTGTAGTTTCTTTTCTTTAAAAAAATTTTTTTCAGAGAAGAGATTTGATGACAGATCTAAGTACTAGTCCCTGCTCTACTACTCTCAATGCAAATTAGCAATATAATTTCTAAATTCTGGTTCATGAAGAAAACAATAATCCATCTACCACTACAATAAATTATTCCTTTTCCTGTGTGACCCAAAATTTGAGATGGTATAATATTACATAATGTACATTTTTCACGATCTGAAATTATATATAAAAATGATATTTATGCCTTTGTAGCACATGTTTTTTACTTAAGATATTACACAAACATTTTCCATGGTGCTGCATGTAATTTACAGAAAAATGACTGAGATATGTAATATTTTAGTGTTGTTTTCATCCTTTGAAAACTAAATGTGTTGTGGCATGAGCATAAACAGATGTATCAAGTAAAGAAAGGTTGGTCAAGTATTTTGTTACTACCTTCCAACTGACTAGTTATGACATATTGTCCAAAATAGTTGGTGTGTTAATGCCTATGTCAAAGCCCACTGTGACAAATAGTCACCACTGTACAAACACATTCATTCCATAATGTTTGTCTACCAGTTTGGGAAAAAAAGGCTGTTTAATCAGATGTACACACTTGTCTCACTTTTTTAAAAAGAAGTTCAGAAAATTTTGCATTCATATTAGATTTTAGGATAGTAAATATTGAAAAGATATCAAAATTTTTCATTTGTTAAAATTGTGTTAAATCTGGTTCAATATGACACTGGTCACATCAAAATTAATCATGTTAGACTGTATCTTTCTGATTTGATGATTTGTGAAAACATTTTTGATTGAAAAAGTTTTGCTATATAATTTCACAGTTTAAACTTTATTAAAATATTTAAATCGATATTTTATTTTCCTAAGTTAGGTATAAATTATGATATTTATGCTGTCTGACATTATAATAGTGTATTGGTAATTTTAGAAAGCAATCGAATTATACATAGAATAAAATTATATGTGCTATATAATGAAAATAATATGTAAATTATATATTGCATATATATATAGATTTATAAACGTATAAGCACTATTCAATGTTGAGAAAAATGTGGCAAGCCCTGATTTGAAGTGCTTAATGGTTTTTGTTTTATTATTATTTTTTTCAGTGTTGGGAATCAAACCAGAGCCTCAAACATTCAAAGCAAACATTTGCCTCAAACATTCAAGGCAAATGCTATAACATTAAGTGATATGATAACCATATCACTAAGTTATTTTCTTACATGCTTTAAGTGATTGATCTCATTACAACTTCACATTGTTTAACTCTGTATGTCATAAACAATTAACTCATCTTAGAGTGGGAGAAAACAAGAGGAAGAGAAGTTAATCTCCTTGCTTAAAGCCTTATGCTTATAATTACATCCTGGAGCACATGAGCAGTGATGTGTATAATAAAAAATAAGGTGTAATTTTAAGTTTCCTTATAGAGATCAATAGAAAAATACTTTTCTTTTCACAACATACGTCAGGACAAACAAATTTAGAACATGTTCTAGTCTTTATTTGGCATATTACAAGATGACATTCATTTCTCTAGCAAAGTGCCTAAAGTGTCAGAGTTTAGAGCTTATGATTGAAGTTTAGACTTGCAGTCTGTCTCACTGGGAAAAATAATGAAATATTGAATTTCTCCACATACACTATGGCATGGATTGCAGTGATTGCACAGCAGGTAGGGTGTTTGCCTTGCATGCAGCTGACCCGGGTTGGATTCCTCCGTCCCTCTGGGAGAGCTCAGCAAGCTACCAAGAGTATCTTGCCCGCCTGGCAGAGCCTGGCAAGCTACCTATGGCGTATTTAATATGCCAAAAATAGTAACAGCAAATCTCACAATGGAGACCATTACTGGTGCCCACTTGAGCAAATCTATGAGCAACGGGACAACAGTGACAATAACAGTGACACTATGGCATTGAACAGGAGGCTAGTCCTGGAGGTTACAAAAAATACAAAATGAAAATGTGCTCAAAATCCGTGATGTATTTTATTATTTAAAATATATACAAAATAACAAGCAAAGTAAAAGAAATAAAATCCTTTTAGACATGTAGCGAAGGATAAAAGTGGAATAAAGAGCTGCACAAAACAAGTTCCAAGTACATTGAATATATATAGCACTGTGGCACCAGTAATGTCTCCATTGTGAGACTTGTTCTTACTATTTTAGGCATATCGAATCACCATGGGTAGCTTACCAGGCTTTGCTGTGCAGACGGGATACTCTTGGTAGCTTGCCCAGCTCTCTGAGAGGAAGAGACAGAGGAATCGAACTCAGGTCGACCACATGCAAGGCAAATGCCCCACTCACTGTGCTATCACCCCAGCCCAATATATATGTATATGTGTGTATATATATGTATATATATATACATATATACACACACATAGAAACACATATATTATCTAATTTACATGAATTAGATAATTTACATAAATTAGATAATATATATGCATAACATTTCTATCTCCCTTTATATTCAGTCCTACCCCATATACATTAGTTCAGGAAGACATTTGAAATAAACAAAAAAATTCAGCAAATGAACAGTTCTGGAAACAATGCATAATAGATGCTCTGTACATTTGGTCAAAAATTACAGCTTGCATCAAATAAGTTGGGTAGCTGAGGACTTAATTTATGTGGACCAAAGTGAACTGCATCAATGAATTATAAGGTCCTCTGAATATAGATTGTTTGGGTTGTATTTTATTATTTTTAATTCCATTTATTTCCCTCTTTACTCCTATATTGACAAATATAGATTGTACTTATATCTGTAAAACATGTTTTTGAAGTCATTTTATTTTACATTCAGTTCCATGAATTTTTTTTTCTTCTTATGCCCTATGAGTAGAAATGAATACTCTTAAATAACATTAAATTATATTGTATCATTTGGAAATAATTCTTTATTTGATTTTAAATAAGAATTGCTATTAATTGATGCTTTTAGTATATTAATGTTTTAAATCTTTAACATAAGCTTTTTTTTTTCTAAAAATTTAATAGTTTCCACTAATTTCTATTTGCTGGTGTCTATCATTTGCTCTTCCAAAATTAGAACATTTTTATTTTATATATTAAAAATCCTTAAATCCGGGGCTGGAGAGATAGCACAGCGGGTAGGGCGTTTGCCTTGCACGCGGCCGGCCCGGGTTCAAATCCCAGCATCCCATATGGTCCCCTGAGCACGGCCAAGGATAATTCCTGAGTGCAGAGCCAGGAGTAACCCCTGTGCATCGCCAGGTGTGACCCAAAAAGCAAAAAAAAAAAAAAAAAAAATCCTTAAATCCAGATCTATATTACACAGACAGTATAACAATTTCTAATTGAAAGTGATTAGAAATTTTCAAACATATTGACTTCTAAAACCCTATTTGAAAAATTTTAGTGGTACATGGTAAAGTTCAGGAGTAGGCAAATCTTTTCCAAGTGATCCTCCTATATTTTGAAGGCACTATGTTCCTCTGAAACTATTGGAAGGTCTAAATACAAACATGATTAATGAGACTAAAGAGATAAAGTGCTGATCTTATCGATTTCTATAGAAGACCACATGGGAAAGGCATTTGGAATGAGCTTCTAAATCTTTTTAGTTTCTCCATAATTTCATATGTTGAACAAATCAAATTTTCAATATAAAAACTTTGCTCTAGTTGGCATATTAATATGAATTTCACTGAAGTATTACAAATTGTTTTAGGTATGTCATTCTTAAAGGAATCATTTCTTAAAATAGTCCTTAAAATATCTTTCTAAGGGTGAGAAGAAATTCACTTTGGAATTTCATTCAGGAATTTGCTTTTAGTCAGAATTTGATTGATTTGTTTGTTTTGGAGAGATCTGTGGAATTCTAGATCAGCTGGGTTGGTGAGGATCTGAAAATATGGTGCTCAGTGGGTCCTGTACTAACAGGCAATTCTGTGGGCCACCTTGTAGGGTCTAGGGAACCACTTAACGACAGGGATGAAACTAGGTTAAGCCCCGTGCAAGGCATGTATCTTACCTACCCATTGTTCTGGACTCTTAGATATTTAAGCAGGAGGAGGATATTTATTTGCTTTCATTACTATCAATTTTTTAGTTAAAATAATAAAAAAATAGTTCTCTTATTTTTAATTTTTATTAAATTTTAAGGCATCATTACATTACATATCATTACAAAGTTATTCATACTTGAGTTTCCGGCATACACTCTTCCATCTCCACTTTAACCACTCCTTTCACTTCCCTCCACCGATGTCTTCAGGATCCCTTCCACTCGGTACCCGGTACCCTCCTGTCTGCCACCTTTATGGGCACCTTTTCGAGTTCAATTGCTGTAACTTGGATTTAATGCTTATCGTATGTTGGTGCTGGAGTTTAGATAAATAGATATCTAAACCCATGTACCACCAATGCGCTTGAGGTTCCTGATACCTATCCTTGTTATCTCCTGTACATCTCATCTTACTCCACCTCTCCCTCTCAATTTAGTTTTCAGTATAAAAGGGTGCAGACTGAAAACATTTTAGTTCCACATACTTACTTATTTGAAGAGTCTTTTATTTTTTTTCATGAAAGGATAAATACACTTTGATCCATATGGGTTGAAGGTAGAATTCTGTTCTAAATTTGTTTCCCATAAAATAATCATAAGACTATAATACAGCATTTTCCTACTGCTAAACAGGATCTAATGTGGACTGTGACAAGCATGACCTTTATGATGGATATTTAGGAAAGCACGATATTTTTTCATACAAACAAGGCTTCTATTAACATGGATTTCTCAGCACCATTTCTCACTTCAAATCCTCTAGGAATTAACACCAACTGTCCGTTTTGACACATGTTCATTAATTTTCTATCCATAGAACTATTCTCTACTCTCAGCTGTTGTAGCAATTTAAGGTTCTACAAACTTTATACACAGCTCATTGTTGAACATTCTTTCTGTTCAGAAGACTGTATGTAAATCCAGAGTTCTAAAGTATGTCAGAGTCATTAGCACTGTTTTCCACTATTCCATTACCCTTTTTCAAAAAGGGAAACTTTAGTCTGACCCCATGAAAAAGAATGGAATCAATTAATACTCTCTACCTACGCTCAGGAATTGTGAAAGTAATAAACGCTTCTGTTTCTTTCCTAACCTGCATCCTACCACTCACCTGACCTCAGAGGTTGCTGGCTCTGTTTTAAACAGCTTTTCAAATATCTTTTCTTTCCCTGCTAGTGGGAAGTGTGTGTGTGTGTGTGTGTGCGTGTGTGTGTGTGTGTGTGTGTGTGTGTGTGTGCGCGCGCGCGCGCGCGCGCGAACATGCACGTGCAGTGTGAATGAGCTCATTTTTGAGCCATGGCTGGAAGAACTAACAGATCCCAGGAAACAGAAAATGATGTAACCCTTTGTGAAATATGATCAGATATGGTAATTCTCACTCACTTTTGGGAAACTGCAGAATTTTGAGGCTAGTCTGGAAAGGAATATAAAGAAAGACATCTACAATGTTAACTTTGCAATAAATGAAGTTAGATTGTGTATCACTGTATCACTGTGATTTTGCCATGACACAGCAAGCACTTTTCTAGTGTGTTTATTTTGGTTTTGGGTTAGTGATAAACATCACATCACATAGAAAGAATGCGAGAATCAAATCATGGTTACTTTGCACTTTCCCAATCTCTTGTGCTGTTCCTGGAAATGTTTGTATTCGAAGTTTGACATAAGGTAGCATTTTTTTTTGTGTGTGTGTGTGTTTCCTAATGCTTAAATGTAGTATGGGTGTAATACGCAATAGCAGATTGTTTTATTTTAATTAAATTTTATTAAATTAATTCATGTGGCTTAAGTTTTTTATTTTAGTTATGCTATGGGATACATTATAAAAATGATTTAAAGACATTAATTCTATATGTTCTATGCTTGATACTGAAATACTTAGATTTCTTTGTCTCCAACTTTATAATTTTCCCTCTTGAGGACTTGGTAGTGTATGTAGCTTTTTAAAATTCCAATAGTATTTTTTTCCTTTAATCTTATCCATTTCAGTTCACAAAAAACCTTATTTTTTCCCCCTGACTTTGAAGAAAATCCCGGTCTCTCTACGGAATAACTTGTCTTTTGAAGATTAGAGTGATGATTAAAATCAGCTTTTGGATATATGATAATGCTATAATACTATTTTTGGCAGCCTTGTGTTACTTAAGTGTTTTATAAATGCATTATCTTAGCAATAACCTCAGCCACAGGAAAAATTGAAGCATGATCTTATAAGATCTTATACGATTAGAGGGAGATTTCCTGAGGGTGCAGTAATTTAGCTCTACCTTCAGAAGTGGGCAGAAAGACTTTTCTGGAGGCTCTGGGGCTTTTAATAATCTATCTAGAGTAAAGACAGTGGGGAGAAAAAAAGGAAAAATTCAGGGAGGTAAAGGAGACAAGAGAGAGGAAGGGAAAGCTAGAATGGGAAATCGGAGTTATGAAATCATTTTCAGTTCAGAATTAACAACTAAACTATTAAATCCGACTATTTCAATACAACGATGCTAGGAAAATCAAAGCATAATTTGAATTTGAATTAGAATGATTAGATTCACTGGATTAACACAAATGAGTTAGGGGAAAGCACATATTTTATTATTTGTTTTTATTTTGGACATGGGGTTGATAGAAGGCTTGGGCCAAACTCAGTGGTGCTCTGGCTTACAGTGGATTCTGTGCTATGGAATCAATCCTAGTGGGGCTGCATAGACAATATGTGGTGTAGGGGGACGAAACCTGAGTCAGTTCATTGAAGCAAGCAGCTTACCTGCTGTACTATCTCTCTGGCTCAGCACATACTTGGTTTTGGTTTTGGTTCTGATTTTGGTGTTTGGACTGTACCCAGATGATCTCAAGGATTATTCTGGGCAGGGCTTGGGAACGATATGGGTTACTGTTTATCAAACCTAGGTCAGCTTTATGCAAGACTAATGCTTTTCATGCTCTCCTCTATTGCTCTACTTATTTGATGGCACACTTCCCTGGAAAAAAAAATCAGTGGATCACAGAAATCATAAAAATTGCTTGACATGTCCTACATGACTCTAATCAAAATTAATGACTACAAGGAAACAGTTATAAAATTTGCTGATTATCAAAATTAGAACTGTCTTTTAACTGAATTATTGACTAAAGTAACTGTTATGATTATTCAGAATGAGTACTTAATTACATTGCCCTATAATTATTTGAAAGTGCATATAAACAATATTTGAAGATTGGTGTGATAATTCAGTGGTTAAAGCACTTGCCTTTGTGCTCAACTGACCTGATTTGGTCCTTGAATTGCATATAGTTCCCAGAACCCTTCCAGAAGTGATGCCTGAGTACAGAATTAGGAAAAAGTTCTGAGAACTGCCAGGTGGTCCACCCCTCTCAAAAGTTTTTGAGAAACATCAAAGGGTTGACAGCATTTTTTGCATATGGAAGGCCTGGGTTCAATTTCCAGGACTACTTGATTCCCTGAGCACTGCCAGGAAAGACTCATGAGCACAGAGCTGGGAGTTTCCCCTGAGCACAGCTTGGTGTGGCCACCCAAACAAACTGGCATATTTGTGCATATCACTTACTCTACAGGGAAGGCACTATATACTATGTATTTTTGTGTGCTTAAAAGACTACAGGTAGAAAATAGGTACTATGTAACTCTTCTGAATCATTGTCAAAGTTCTCATTAGCCTTTGAGAAGAGAAGGCATTTTTTTTTGTTTAGATATTTATTTGTTTCGATTCTATTTGAAATAATTGAATTCAAAATATTCAATTTGGTGTTGTTTAAATTATTTCTGTTTCTGTTTGGCATTGTTTAAATTTTCTGTTACTTTCCCTAAATGATGCACACGTATATCAATGAATAACAGAATACTTATTTACTCTTTTTGAGAGTAATTCTCCAACTTTGGTTTTGTTAGAACATTCTAGAAACTTATGGGACCAGAGACTTTGTACAAAACAAACAAACAAACAAACAAACCTCTTAACATTTTATACCAAGAACTTTCTCTTGGTAGTTGAAATTGCTAGGCCTCCGATATAAAATCAACATAATAAACTGCTAAGTCTGATGACAATTATATTGGAGAAAAACCAGAAAAACTCATGCCATGTTTGTGAGAGAACAGATTTTTTGATGACTTGTTTTAAAAGTTTGAGTAAGTTACCTTTTTTGAGTTCCCCAGTTTCTGATATCTGTCTATCCTTTATGTCCCTGGTATCATTAAGAGTTACAAATTGGCTCAGCCGGCCCTGTCAAGTGAGAATGAGAACTTCACCTACTTCACGCTTCAGGACACTCTCTGGTCAGAAGCTGATCCATGTTCTTCATCTGAAGCCCACTAGGTCTGGATTTCCTGGATTTCTGATGGTAATCAGAATAGCACGTAACCATCATGGTGAACAGTAAACTTCAATTCCTCTCTGTGTCCTAAATCTTTTTACTGCATAAGGTCAGTTAGGGAAAAATGTCATATTTCCTGGGTATCATCACCCCATGGTGACCTGAAGATCCCCTTGGTGGGTTCGGGGATGATCATTGCCCCCTCTCCCAACCCACACCCTGGCGGGCCAACAGCAACAGACAAATGAAGGAATAGGGGCCATAGGCTGGTTGGTAATCAGTGGCCATTTATTCAATCTCACAACATTAGTTTTAGAGAAATCACGAAGAGTTTGGAGAGTAGCAATGACACATAGGCGTGAACATTATTATAAACAATGAAGAGATGTAAAGCCTTTCCTCCAGAGAATTTCTTCTAGGAGATTTACTCAAGGACAGAACCTCATCTACGCGCTCAGCATTCTAGATTTCTGCTAGGAAATCTGCCCAAGGGTGCAATTCCATCTAAGTGAGTATTGCTTTCCTTAGCCAGTAATCCATTTGAAAAGTCATCTTAAATTTACTTCTTAATAGTATTTCTAGTCATTTTTGTATGGACACATTAAGAGATATATTAAGTTTAAAAGGTGATGCTTGGGGCTGGAGCCATAGCACAGCGGGTAGGGTGTTTGCCTTGCATGTGGCCAATCTGGGTTCAATTCCCAGCATCCCATATGGTCCCCCAAGCACCACCAGAAGTACTTTCTGAGTGCATGAGTCAGGAGTATCCCCTGTGGATTGCTGGGTGCTACCCCAAAAGAAAAAAACAGTGTGCTTCTTCCTGGGGACACCTCTCTTATATATCCCAGACCACAGTCTTCAGGCCAGGTTAGTCTTTCCTAACTCCAGCATGGTCTTCATTTTGTCACTTCTTTTTGGCGTCATGTCAGTTTGTCCCCTGACCGTGCTCTTATGGTGCTTAGTCTTTCCCTTTTCGATGTGAGGGTAGATTTACAGCTTGTCCTGAGTCCATCCTGTCCCTTGCTGGGACCTCCCATACCACTATTTTGGATGTTAGGAACTAAGGACAATTAAGGAAGGCTTAAGTTGAGTAAATATGACAGATGCCTAGAAGTAAATATTATTGGGAGTCAATTAACTCCTGTTCTAAAAGTGTAGCATTAGCTGTCTTTTTGTGTCTGTACAAAAGGAACATTGCAAACTAAGCTATGCAGAGGACATAGGAAAGAGATTGGCAATATTTCACTTATATATGCAAAACCCAGAGCCCTCAGAAGAATTTGACTTTACAACTTGCAGGATGTGATTTGGGGATGTGTTAATCCCTTACAAGGGATTAACAGATAGGGGAAGGAGAGCACAAAGATGAGGTTAAAGATAAATACAGACGATTGAGAGTATGTGATGGAATTGGGTGTGTCTAAGGAGCACTGTGGTTAAAGTAACTCAATAAACCTAAGCTCCCTGCGGGGGAAGAAAGGACAAATCAATGTTGCTTCTTAAAATGGGTGGAACTATAATCCAACAGAAAAAATATACAGATATATTTTTATATACACATCTAGCAGTATGCAGTGCACAGGACTCAGGAATCGCTTCTTTTTAGGGTTTGGGGACCAATGATCCAGAATGGGGTGCTAGGGATTGAAGTTGTGTCTCTCCTGTGCGAGGTAAGTGCCCTACTGATGATCTGTTCCTTCAAAAATATTTTAATTGACCTTAAAATATATCAGTTTGATTTCTTAATCTGGTAAATTATTGCTTTTAAAAATAGTATATCTAAGTTTATATACTGGATAGCCAGTTTATGAGAAGTTTGAAATGAGCACAGTAGCTTTTTATAAGATGCTGTTGAAATAATCAGGCCTCAAGAAACATAGAAAAGAATTGTTCTGATAGAATGCTCAATTGAATGGATCTTTCCTCTCAACTAACTTGGTTTAGTGTATTTTAAGATAGATTACTTATGGGCTTGTTTGTTTTTTTTATAACATATATAAGCCCAAGTCTTAGAAATCAAAATTACCTAACAAAGTTCAGGGAAATGGGAAAGACACATGCAATTAACTAATATGCTAAGTATTATACTTCAGATTAATAGGATTCAAATTATTTTCTGTAATTAAGATATTTCATAATAATATTCTTTATCTGTATAATGAAATAATGGCAGAAATGCCATTTAAGAAAATAAAATAACGGCAGAACTAAAAGCACCAATAATAACTAGTTATTCCTGGTCAATAAGGAAATACCTTAGTTGGTAGTACCAAGTAAAAAGGCCTATTTAATATCTGCAGCAAAGTTTTCTGGATTCTTTCCATGAGTTGTGTTAATTTTCTCTGGTGATGAATAAAATTCTTTGCAAAAGCTGAGCTTTCTGCTTAAATTCAGTCACCTGTCATCCACATAAATGACTTTCTTCTCATTCACAAAAAAAATTATTTTTGGAGTCACTGGGCACTAGAAATTAAGTGACTGATAATTCTGAGAAGGTGAAATTTTTTTATAGTCCTTAAAGAGAATTAAGGTTGTAAAACATACTTAAACTTTTCCTAGTCAAAAACTCATACAGGTTTGTGATGAAGGCTAAATGGATTATGATTTGTGTTTTTTCCAGCAATCCAATTTTTCTGTAGCATATAATAATTAATAACTATTTTCTTAGCTGGTGGTTGATATTCTTTTATTTATTTATTTTTTGGTAAGGTGGGGGTATATACAGGAATACTCAGGGCTTACTCCTGGCTCTGTGCTTAGGGATCACTCCTGGTGGAGTTTGTTGTACTGCAGAGGGTGGCAGAAATTGAACCTGGCCCAAATGTAATCACCTGTTGTGCGGTAATTACTCTTATCCCTGGATGATATTTCCTTACATAAAAGAAAGAATTATAGCATCTTAAGTTTATAAAACATTACAGTGACTGTGTTAGAAAAACTTACCTTGTTCATTGAGTACGTCTCATATTAAGTATATATTTGAAATTAATTCCACACGTCATTTGAATATGAAAAAGGGAAGCTCTCTGCCCATTAGTCTTTGATACCAAAGGTTTTAGCTTGGTTATGTTATTCTTAAGTATAAGATTTTACAAATTTAAAATATTCAAATACTAAGAGGTTTGAGCAGGTAAAGTGCTTGCCATGCACGTGACCAACATGAGTATGATCCCAGGCATTTAATATGGTCCCCTGAGCACTGACAGGAGTAATTCCTGAGTGCAGTGACAGGAATAACCCCTGAGCTTCACCTGGTGTTGCGCCCAAACAAAACCCAACAAAAATATTTAAATATTTAAATACTAGTAACATTTTGAAATTGGCATATTAAATAATGAGGTAATTTGAGAACCAGGATTTTCTATAATATACTTCTACATTTATTTTGTTTTGGGACCATACCTGGTAGTGTTTGGGTCTTAATCCTGGCTGTGTTCTCAGGTATAACTCTTGGAAGGGCTAAGAGGATGATAGTGTGAGACAGGTATTGAATCCATGTGTAAGGCAAGAGTTTTACTTACTGCACAGTCTCTCCAGCCAATTTTTAATCATATTTTAGATTTTTATGTTTTATAGTTTCTTATAAAATTCTGTATGAGTTTAACCTCTTGGTGTTTTATAATATTTTGCACATTGTCAGTTGAATTACTTTTTTATTATGTCTCCTTATTTATGAATTGCTTGCTTATAACTTTGTGGCCACTTGCATTAGAGAAATTTTTGTTATTTATGATGCTTCCAATCTATTTATTTTTATCTTCTAGGTGTGCACTTTTTGATACCCAATTGTGTGTGGATTTTGACTTCCATTTATTTCACTTAGTTATTGTTTTGACTAGGTTAAGGGGAAAATATTTTTACAATATTTTTCTTATTTATTTGTTTATTTTGATTTTGGGCCACACATGATGACTCTCAGGGATTTCTCCTGTCTCTTCATTCAAGGATCAATCCCACTTGGCTCAGGGGACCAACATGGTGCCAGGGATCAAACTCAGTTCAGTCACATGGAAGGCAAGCTCCCTACCCTTTATACTCTCCCCCCAGTCCTAGTTTTGATCACTTTTTCCTTAGTATCAGAGTTATTTAAGCATTATTTTCCACATTCATTCAGTTACCATTTTTCTCTCTTCTATACCGTATAGAGTTATACAGTATAACACTATGGATATCTGGAGATATATTTGTTTATATAAGTATAACTCCTACTATCATCCCTCATTCGTCTACCCACTCATCCACCACCATATCTGTCTTTCTATATCAATCAATCTGTCTATCTACCTGTCTGTCTGTCTATCTATCTATCTATCTATCTCCAAGGAATGAAGGGTCATTATCCCTTCTCTGGGTCTTTCTACCTTGTCCCTGAGAGACTGAGCTGCTTTTGACTCTAGCTAGCAAGTAGGACCCAGTTTTTTGCTGACCCACTTCCCTGTACCTGGCTTTTCTTGGATCTATACAGTGTCAATTTACCTTTTGTTCTCTTTTTTCTTACTCCACATTTCTGTTATGCTGCATCTTCCTAGTTCCCCCTGGTGTGTCCTGCTGGTTGTGTGGTCTGCCACATGTTGTTCATTATTGTTTTCTCTGGACCTGTGTCTTCCCCCAAATATGTGCTCTGTGGCTGCTAATTTCAGACCTGCCTCTGCTTCTCCAACACCTTTTCATCCTGTGGACATCTTCAAAATTCCTCTGAAATCATCTCCCTTGCCTTTTTTTTGGGGGGGTTGTCACACCCGGCGATGCACAGGGGTTATTCCTGATTCTACACTCAGGAATTACTCTTGGCGGTGATCAGGGGACCATATGGGATGCTGGGATTAGAACCCGGGTCGGTCTCGTGCAAGGCAAATACCCTACCTGCTGTGCTATTGCTCCAGCCCCTCCCTTGCCTTTTATGTCTAACTAGTTTTGAAGAAGTATGTGCTAAACACATTTTAGTCCCCATAAGGAGTAATTATAATGTAATTTAAAAAGAAAAAAAAGTCTTGTTAGGGAGATCTTGGTTGTAATGTTCACATCTAGTCAGCATCCACTGAACCTTGTCTGATTTCAATAAACGATCCCGTCTTTATATTTTGAGGAGCTGTGTGCTTTTTAAAGTGTTGTGTGTGCACACAGGCTTGTACACACTGGCAGAATCTAAGACATTTATTTGTTATTTTCTCATTGCTGCAAATTGGGAAACCAAGATTGTCAAAGCGTTTATAGTACAAAAAGTGACTACTGAAAAATTTTATTTGCCCAATAGGATCCTTTTTTGTTAACTTTAATTTTTTAAAGAAATTCTGTTTTTTGGGTTTTTTTTTTGTGTGTGTGTATGTGTGTGTGTTGGTTGGTTTGTTTTTGCATAGAACTAAGATCATGATTTCATATTGAGTCATCTATAATTCCCCAAAAGTGATACATCCTGTTTTCCAATTTCCCCTCTTCTTCCTTCATTTTTTTGCTGGTCCAACATGGAACACTTGCTTCCTTTGCTGATTGAAGAGATTTCTTAACCGTTTGGAGTGGTAATAAAGCACATGTCACACAATTAGCATCAGTTTACCATGCGAAGGCAGATTTTCAATTTAATGCATTCATTTAAATACATCTTAGGTTTAATAATTTGTGCTAAGTTCTGTGTGGCTAAAACATGAGGAAAACATAGTTTGAGTTCAGGGTATCTATGCATGAGCTCAGTGGGGAATGCCAGTGGATGAAAATTATTAAAGAAAACATCGGAGCAGAAGCACAGCAATGGGAATAGCTGTGTCAGGTGTGTTTTGGGCAGGTGGCAAAGATTCTAATCTGGTTTAAATTATATGGGGTAAAAAAAAGCAATACTGTAGGAACATTTTTTTTTCATTAAATTTAATAGCAATGAAGGATTACTGAACAGTTGAAAACTGAAAGCTTGCGAAATAAATCTGGTCAAAGTAGCATAAAAATAGAAAAGCAAACAATACAATTTGGTTTGGACCAAATATATATCAGAGGAAGCAGCAAACAGAAGAATATTGAACTTGGTACCTGAATTCACTGACGAGCAACCATCATTGGCTGACACATGACATGGATAATTTGCATAAGTGGCTAATACCAGGTGCCATCAGGAAAATTTTATTCTTGAGAATGGAAATCATCAAAATTCATCTACATGTTCTCTGTCCAAGCAGGTAAAATCAAATATGTTTTATATGTCTAATAGACTCTAGGGACTATTAAACACAATGGTGTATAATGGTGTATACCGATAGTCTCTGAAATCAGATTAATTTTAAATGTAGACTCATTAACTCACTGTGTAACTCTAAGGAAGTCACTTTATTTTTATTTCTCATCATTTTCAAAAGTATATCTAACTCCTTACTTCTAAGAATCACCTGAAGATTAATATTTAAAAAGTTCTTAGGATATGCTTTTAATGGTAATATTATTTCTATTTTATCATTTAATAAAAAATAAGAGATGTTAATCATTTATGTGGATGAGAAATGATTCAATGTAAGCACAATCAAAAGTGTTAATCATTAAATGATTTCTTCTAAGTGATAACACACGGCAATAATTTAATAAAAGCTGTAATTATAGCAAACATGATTTTAAGTATATTTTATGCAAATTAGCCATATCACACTTTAAAATAAATTCGTCAAAGCATAAATGCACAACACTTCAGATGTGACAGTCCACAGGAGTGTTAATCCTGCTGGCATGCCTCTACCTTATGAATGTGATGCATTCAGACTGGAGAAACTCTATGTTCCAGAGTGGGAATTAGGAAAGCGAATCCATCATATCTTCCATGGTAATTCACCTGGCTATAAATACTATCTGAATAAGAAGCTACTGAATTCTGTGGATAGCAATTGAAAGAAGTCAAGTTTTATATTTAATGCTTAAAGCACTAGTTGTTAGTGCTTTTGGAATGGAGTAAGAAGAAACAATAGGAAGAAAATATCTCTTCCACAAATCACAATCATCCAAGGAGAGCAAAAGCCATTAAAAATAATTCTCTAAAATATTGTCATTTTCATAATTATAATTTATTCATGCCTTAAAAATGATAAAATATTTCAAACAAAGAAACTTAATGGGATGATATAATATTTATTATTTATTACTAAATTTTATTAAGTTAGTGTTGCTATAAATGCTTTAAATTTTAAAATAAAATTTAAAAATACATTTTAAAGTCTTTTGGTTCCCCTGATTTCATGCTAATTCATGTCCTTATGTACATTCCTCCATGTCAGACTAAACCAAAATTCTCATGTCTACATTTCCATTCATAATTCTGCATTAAACTATAATAAAAGAATCCATAAAAATATGAACCACCTGCTATATTTTTAAAGCATTATATGAAAGGCATCTTGGAACTGTTTTTTCAATATACTACTTTTAAAATAAATTTTGGATGATAAATTGATATAAAATGTATTCATTGTATTCATATAATTTTTATTATTTTTATATTTGCATATATATGTGTAAGTAACACTCTGCTTATGATATATAACACTTTCACCTTCCTCAAAAAAATTTTTTTTTGTACACTGGAGTGGATAACCCAGCGGGTAGGGCATTTGCCTTGCACAAAGCCGACCTGGGTTCAATTCCTTCGCCCCTCTTGGATAGCCCAGCAAGCTACCGAGACTATCTTGCCCGCATGGCAGAGTCTGGCAAGCTCCCCGTGGCGTATTCGATATGCCAAAAACAGTAGCAACAAGTCTCACAATGGAGATGTTACTGGAGCCTGCTCAAGCAAATCAATGAGCAAAGGGATGACAGTGACAGTGATACAGTGATACAGTGATACACTGGAGTCAATTCCCCACATGTTTCCTATCCTATGTAATCATTGATGAGATTACTATAGATTAGTTTAGAAAGTAGATTAGTTTAGTCTGTTCTAAAGCTTCAGACAAATGGAGTTTTGCTTTCTTAAGGCAAAAAAATTTTAATAACTGGATGAATAAATCAGAAATGTCCCAGAAAATTAGCCACCACACATTTATTTTCTATTAACATTTTTGATACATAAATGCTCTTATCCTCTAACCCCAAAACTCTATTAAGAAATGGCCAAAGGCCTGTCAGAAATACACAACAGATTTATATTAGTATATTATTTATTATAGTCGACATTTTAAATTTCTTTAAAATAAAATATCCAATGCTGTTATTTGTTAAATCGTAGCATGTACAAAACTTGAAACACTAAGTAGCTGTTAATGTTTAATTAATTTGTTAATTATTAATTAGCTATAGCATTCATAATTAATTAGCTTTATAGTGCTGGAAATCAAACCCAGGGCCTCCAATTCACTACCAATGAACAATAGTACAACATCTTAAGTTCAGCTATTAATATTTAATGCAATAATATTTAGTGACAAAGAAAATATTGATGGCACACTAATAAACCAGGAATATCTCACAAAACCGGTACGAGTTATTAAAAAATTGATGGGAGAGAAGGATCTAATGCCGTGTGTGGAATCTTCACTCCATAATGAAAGGGAATCTCCCCCCTGCACCTATCCTGAGACTGCAGTCTACGAGTTTTCTTTCTAAGAGTTGGGGCTCTGCGCTCAGGGCGGTTAGTCAGAAGCCTGCTGGCCTGACGGAAACATGGTACCGTTAGTTTTCATGCATCCAACCGGTGTCCATCCCCCAATGTCCCTTATGGTGCCTAGAGCCCCACCAGAAGTCTTTGCTGAAGACAGAGCCAGGAGTTAGCCCGGGTGTGTCCCAAACCCTCTTTCCAATCCACAACACAAGCTGTGACCTGTAGCAGGAAGCGAGTGAAGACTAGACCTAGAGACGCAATGATATTGCCTGTCTCATTCTGCCCCTCTGCTGGGTTCTGTTCTCTAGAATGCTAAAACGCTCTGGCATCTCTCTTTGTGTAATCTTTCTGAGTAATCTTTGGTCACTCCATAGCAAATTAGTTCTTACAGTAACCCTTTTTTTTCTGTTTTCGATCAATTAGCAAAATGTATAACTTTTTTGAATATTTTCCATGGTCCTGTTTATCTATTAACAGTTCATCTCTGTTTTAAGTACAAATTGTATTTTATTGACAAGTTATACCAAAACTTATTTTACTTGTTCCTGTTGATAGGTATTTAGCTCTTGTTAATATTTTTAATGTGTTCGATTCCTCTACCTCTCTCAGAGAGCCCGGCAAGCTACCAAGAGTATCATGCCCCCACAGCAGAGCCTGGCAAGCTCCCCGTGGCGTATTTGATATGCCAAAACCAGCAACAATAAGTCTCATAATGGAGATGTTACTGGTGCCCGCTTGAGCAAATCGATGAGCAACAGGATGACAGTGACAGTGACAGATGGATAAATAGAGAAAAAAATTTTTTTTCGTCTCTTGGGTCACACTGGCTATGCTTAGTGGTTACTCCAGGCTCTGCATTCAAGAATTGATCCTGGTTGTTTTCCAGAGCCATAGGGAATGCCAAGGACCTGCTGTATTATTGCTCTCGCCCCTGAGTAAAATTATTAATTCAACATTTTCTAGAAACATCTTAAATTTCTCTTGAATAAATGATTCATCAATACAATGTGTATAATTTTATAAGAAACTAAGAAACTGCTATGATGTTTCTCAAAGTGATGGTACGATATTCTTTTGGTTCCAACTGCTTCAAATCTTGGATAGATATGTCTTGGCCATATTTTCCTGCATTATTATGTAAATATACATGTATTCTGAATGCTAGACCAGATTACATGTATATTTGCTTGTAGCTGGGACTTTGGTGTTGTGGATACATAAAATGTACAGCCTAAAAATTTACTTGCATTTCTTTATTTCTGTTTATGTTTTGGGGTCAAACTTGGCTGTGCTTAGGGCTTATTCTGGACTCTGTTCAGGGATTCATCCTGGTGGATCTATATATTATCATAATAGTGTCTTTTGAAGATATTTTCTCAAACATACATCAGTCTGTAAAGAGATAATTTTATATTCAACAAATGCAATTTATATTTGAAATACTGTATTCACTGTCACTGTCATCCCATTGCTCATCGATTTGTTCGAGTGGGCACCAGTAACGTCTCTCATTGAGAGACTTATTGTTACTGTTTTTGGCACATCCAAAATGCACCGGTAGTTTCCCAGGCTCTGTGGCACGGGCTCGATACTCTCGGTAGCTTGTCGGGCTCTCCGAGAGGGGCGGAGGAACCAAACTCCGGTCGGCCTCGTGAAAGGCGAACGCCCAACCTCTGGGTGAATTTTTTTTCTGGAGGATGTCACACCCAGAAGCTCTCAGAGCTTACTCCTGCTTCTGCACTCAGGAATCATTTCCGGTGGGCTCTAGGGACCATATGGAATGCCGTTGATCTAACCTAGTTGGTTGCATGCAAGGCAAGTGCCCTATCTCCCAGCCCACAAATTCTTTTATGTTTCATTCTTTTTAATACACTGAAAGACATCTTTGCCCATCTCAAGGTCATATATATTTTATCTTAGTTCATACAAGTTTTAGAGTTTTACCTTTTATGTTTATTTAGATTTGTGTTCCTTTCTGGGTAATTTGGGTATGTATTATATAAAATAAAGAAGAGGTTGATTTTCCAAATGGTCATTCAGTTGTTCCACCATTATTTTTGTTTGTATTTTGTTTTGTTTTGGAGCCATACCCAACAGTGCTCAGGGCTTACTCCTGGCTCAGTGATCACTCCTCTCAGGGCCCAGGGTGTCATGGGGTGCTGGAGAGCCCTGGGTGGCTGCATGGAAGGCAAGTGCTCTGCTCACTGTGCTATCTTCTCCGCCCCTCCAACACTAGTGGAAAGACACTTGTCACTTTTCTCAAAAACCACTTGACTGACTATAAGTGGATTTCATATTTAAAATTTTCTATAGTTGAAAAAAATACTTATATAACCCCTTTAAAACTACTCATATGAGCAATTTTGGTGGGAAGATTTTTTAAAATTACTTTATATGTAATTATACCCTCTATATAGTCTTTGTCTTCCTTTAACTCTTATTTTTACTTTCCTTTTCCTGTTTTAGTGTAATCAAAGAACAATAATACATTGTTGAATAGACATTGAGTAAATGGGAATTTTTGACTTTTTTTCTCTGTTTCAGGGTTAAGACTTTTAATATTTAAACACAAGGTATAATATCAGATGTAGCTTTTTGTAGTTGATCTTGCACAGGTTTCAAAGATATTTTCCGAACATCTAATATGTCATTACAATATCCGCTGGCTGGCATTGATTTGGAACAGAAACCTTCATTAATACTTATCTTTGAAAGTCTCAATAGTTCTTTCTTTGTTGCCTTTAATTTTATTTTTAATTTCTGACTTTCAGTTACTGGGTTATGATATGCGATTTCTATTCTTACTATGACACAATGTCTTGAGTACAGCAATTAAACTTTATCTTTCTGCTACATTGGACTCTGCAGATGTTTAAGGATTTTATAAACACTAGTAGATAATAGATCTAGAAGTATTATAAAAGGTTTAAATTACTATAACCATTTCTGAATATAATAAAACAGAATAAAAATTAAAATAATTAAACTATAATTCTAAACATCTTACTAATAAGGGAGAAGAAAGCTTTTTTTATCTGCTATTAGTTATAGTTTTATTTTATAATGCCTATTTTGCAGATATTGATTTAGAATATTCAGTTGAAAAAAGTTTCTTGACTTGATTTTTTCAGTCAGGTTTGTTACTAATATATGAATATTCACACACTAATTTTAATACTCATTAGCATTCATGAAAAGAATCATGACCTTAGCAGACATCTGTATAAGTTCTGTAATTTTTCTTCATTCTTAGTGTGCAAATCATACACATTAATATTCTATTAATATTATAAAGAGCAATACAAACTTGAACTGGTAGACTTATCTTACTCTAATGCTTAGACCAATCTGAGTGAAAGATTACTTTAACTTTGTAGAGTTCATTGGACTATTATTTTCAATTTTGGGCCATACCCAGCAATGATCAGGGATTGCTCTTGGCTTTGTGTTCAGGAATCACTCCTTGTGGTGCTCAGGGGAACCACATGGAATGATGTGGATCAAGTATGGATTGGTTGTATTCAAAACAAGCACCCTACTTGCTGTACTATTGCTCTGGCTCCTCATTATACTCTTTTAAATGCTTTCTACAGAATAACATTAGAAGCAGCTACATGTGCCCACAGTTTGACTTCACTCTGTATATACATGAACTCTTTGCCATAAAAACATCACTTTTTCTATGATGGGAAGCTTTTTGTCTCAGGTATGCTTTATAAATGTTCATTTTCATTTAATATTATTCAGTGGAGAATTTCAGATCATTTATTTTATGTTGTAAGGTTTATTAAAATAATCACTGTAGCACTTTTAAAAGCTAGCTTATGAAAATAAACAATTCAAATGCTGTAGACTTGCAGAATACTTGCCAAACTTTAACTTTATTTTTAAAATGTAGTACTTGGTATCAGATGTAAAAAGTGAATCATCATCTCCTTTATGAAAGAAGTAAGGTTTAATTAGCTTTTTATTTTATTTTGCAAATGATGTATTATACATTTCATCCATAAATGCAAAGAAGAAGAAGATGATGCATTTTAAAGCAGGATGAAAGTCGAGGTGATACACACAGCTGCCCTTGGCTCTGGCAAAGCATTCTGAGAGGCTCCAGTTTCATTTGGTTCAGATGAAACACATGTTGCTCATTTATTGTACATGTGCTTCAATGTATTTTGACAAATCCGATCTAAAAATGTTACAGGTGTTCTTCATTATTTTAATTTGCACTTAGAAGCCACCTATTGAATGTAGTTAAAAATAGCCCTTTTACAATATAATTAAGAGAAAAGTTAACTATTTTTCATATGTATCTTTAATTCAATTTCTGTTTTAGGATATAGCAAGAGAGCTGATAATACACATTAAACAGGTGATATTATATATGTATATATGTTTGTATATGTATATAATAGAACAAGATAATTTAAATGAGTTTCAAATACTTTTAGGTATGCATGAATTTGTATCAATCCTAACTGGTCTTTCAGAGATTTGCTTTTCATTATAAGGTCTGAGATAAAAGAGCAATGTGAGTACTTGCTAGAACTGAAGCATATCACTCAGGCCCTACTATAGACTGGGATTTCTTAACTATTCCAGCTGGAACCGTTTTTTTTTGAGAGATGCAACATGGGTGAGCACTGTCAGAAAAACAACAGATGCATTGTTCAGTTGACTTTTTTTTTTGGAGGGGTTAGGATTTTCGGCCACACCCAACAAGTTGGCAGATACTCCTAGGTCTGTGCTCAGAGACCCACAGGCAACGCTGGGAATCAAACCAGTGTTGGTCACATGAAATGTAATCACCTAACCCCCTGTACTATCTTTCCAGCCCAACTTGATTGATTTGTAAATATTTTGTCATTGCATATTTAGGAAACTTCTACTGTTGTCAGTTTTTTTAATAACTTCCCACATATAGTTATGTGGCTACATGGTTGCAACACAGAGTTAAAAAAGACAGGTCCTAATATAAAAACAACCAAATATCTAACTATAGATGACTGGACCAAGAAAATGTGGTACATATACATAATAGAATATTATGCAGCTCTGAAAAGAATAAAGCCATGCAATTTGTAGCAACATGGCTGGTACTAGAGATTTCAAACCAAGTGAAGTGACTCAGGAAGAACGGATAGAAACATAATGATCTTTCCTATATATGGGACATAGAGATACATAGCACGTAGCAATAATGGGACAAATCAAGACAATGGGAGAACTAATTCACACAATTGAATTGGTGGAGTAGGGAGTTGAAAGGGAGGGGAGTTGTAATCCTTGTGGGAGGAAAATGGGGACACTGGAGATGGGTAAGGGTTGGAATAATGTAAATAGCAAACCATCATTAATAGAAAATCACAGAACTTTACTCATTTAAAAATAAGAGCTAAAATTTATAAATTCAAAGTCAGGACACCTAGACTAAGAGCAGAATGTAAATTTTAACACACTCTCTAGGTGATCTATCTATCTATCTATCTATCTATCTATCTATCTATCTATCTATCTATCTATCTATCTATAATCTAACTATCTATCTAATACAGTTTATTAAGTACCATTTTAGGGACCTTATATTAAAACTCTACTTTGTATAGATATATGCATACCCATATGGGCTAAAGCTCAAAATTTATGGTTATAGACATATCTATTTCTACATGGATATTATAGAAAATGAGCAGACCAAAAGATTGCAATTTTATCTCTTAATATAATAAAAATTTGCTTTACCAATGCCACCCACAAGCAGTTGTCTGAAGAGAGAAAGAAACAGTGAGAAAGAGAGAGAAAAAGGAAGGAAGTAAAGAAGAAAGGAAAGAGAGAGACAAAGAGAGAGAGGGCAAGAGAGAATCATTTAGATTTTGGCTGGCCACATGTTTTTAGTGATTAACATATTCAGTGAACGAAAACACTTCTAAATTCATTTTGAATCTTTTAGAATTTACATAATTTAAAAATAAATTTGTAACTTATAGCCTTAACTGGTTTGTTGGAGCAGAATGTATTTTATTTATTTATACTTTCTTGCCATGTAAAAAGTAACCAGGCTAATTTAACTCCTTGGATAATAAATTTAATTTTTAAATTCATTTTGTGGCTACTTTGAAAAATAAATTTGTCTTATTTATATTGTATTATATTTATATTAACACATATCATTATATTATATGAAGAAAATTCTTAACAATATTTTAAAATATGGCACAAAATCAAATTTATGATTTCTCAGATCATGCTGCGAAATAACTCAATTCCTTAGAACAATTTTATTGGTCTTCACATTTCTAGATATATTACAATAGAAATTAGCACAAAATAAAGCTGTTATTATGGAAGGAAGATGATAATAAGAACTATTTTATTGAGCGACACCTCATTATAATCTGTGGCAGCTCAGAAACAACCTTAGTATTCTGTCATGAAACAAAGTAAAGGAGGAAAGATTTTCTTTTTTAAGAATATTAAATCTCTATGACCTAACTAATTTCTTTGTTTTCTGTTTCAATAAATATTCAAGAGTCAACCTGGGGAAAATGAAATAAAGACCATTCTATGAAATCAATTCTGAAGTCTCCGTTGGCACCAAGGCAGAACGTTGTTGATTTACAAGCTTGCAACACACTAAACATTTTTTATTACTGTTTCTAGACATTTTTGTTGAAGAACGCTTCAAAACTGCTGATATTAGGTTGATAAGATACCTAATGGTCAAATTCTCTGACAGATTATATTAAATGTTATGAATTTAAATATACAATACAGTAGTAAGGCCTTGATTAAAAATATACAAATGTAGACATGCTAGCAAAGTACTTTATAACTCCCCATGAGCAATTGTACTGTTTAATTTTTCCTTTTGTTTTTTCAAAGCAAAGATCACAATACAAATTAAATAGCCGCAAGTGTCCCCGAAGAGCTACTGTGTATTGTATAAAGGCAAAGTAATCCCTGCAGTGTCAGGGGGTTACTGTTCAGCTGTTGCAGATCATGAGATGATATCTCAGCACTCATAAAATAGAGGATTCAAAACACAAGGGTGTACGGGGAAGTGCAGATCATTATGACAGTCCTGGAAGTTATCCACAAGTAACGTCAACACTCTGGAGGCCAAAATAACACCACTGAATAAACATTTACAACTTTTGTTCAAGATTAAATCCAAACAGAGGGAAAATTCACACTGAAACATGAATGCTAATATAACAACAATTTTATATTTGGCTCATTCCCCCAAAATGAAAGACTTCAAAAATCCCTGGGATGTTTTCTTCTTAGACATTTTAAATGCATAATAATTTATTCTGTACAAACAACTCTCCCGAGTTAACTAATTTCTAGAACAATTCATAAAATGAGCATCCGTTTAGTAAGGCACAGTAAGAGAAGCATAAAGATTTCTTTAAGGTTGCGTGTTTCAACTGAGAAGAAATAAGGGGGTGATTTTGGCCCCTGCGATTTGAAACTATCTTCCAGTTGTAATCTTTGGTCGGAATATTTACATGGTGGTTTCTTCCCATTCGAGCTCAACATCACCTAGAACACAAGAAAGAACTGAACTTAGCAGTTCCAAAGATTAGTTCCAAAGTCTAAAACATTTCATGGCCCAAAAAATAGTGCCAGTAGAAAGATTAGTACCTGAGTGTGGATCAGAGAGAAAAACAGGTGCACAATCCAAATTTCTAAAACATTTCTAACATATGGTTATTAATGGTTATTATTAAATTAGTGCTACTTCTAGGGTAGGCAAATTAATAAATTGAGTACACATTGCCTCTGTTTACCTTCCATGGCATCGAGAGAGTCCATCTTCTGAAGTGCTGAGTAGTTAACAAAGCAGATGGGCTGATGATTTCCTTTATTTGATAAGAGATCCAGAATGCACTGGTGTAAAAAGATATACTGTGCCTAGATACCAAAGAAAGAGTGGTTAAGTAAGTGAATGGGATAAAGCTAATTTTTCAAATGAAAGAGAATGTACTGTTACAGGAAAAAATATCACCGAACAGCAAATGTTAATTAGCCAAGTTAAAAGCACATAATTTACCATGCCTATAAGCTACTTTATATTGTTGTAAATATATGGTTTTTTAGAAGCTAAGGCTTCTGTGGCTTCATGTAGTAGCTTCAGGACTTCTTTTTAGTATCTGTCATTAAGTCCCAAGTGAAAATACGTTTCCTCTTGTTAGGATTATGAAAAACAGTGGCAAATTAAATTAGTTAAATTGTAAGTTTTCTTTTTTTCCTGTTAGGCCTAATTGAGTAATTTTTCATGTGTACCTATTTTTCTAGTTAGAATGGATACTGGAATATATACAACATTTACTGTTGAAATTATGGGTTATCATATCTATAAAACATTTAGCTAATTTAAAATATGCTTAACAATCCTGTTAAATAACTTAGCAGGCCTACTTAATTTCACATATCTAGTCTTTTTGTGAAAGTAAATATCTGACAATTGAAAAATGACACATCTCAGTGCTTGGAAAAGACTATTTCATTTTAAGTTGGGGGGAGGACGTTATTCCAAAGCATTATTCATGGATCCTGAGGGATGTACTATAAGATACTTGACCAGTGGGGCAAGTACCAGGACAGGCTGGGTGATAGGTGCTGCTCAGGCCAGCAATGCTGGTGGCAGGGGAGAGGGAGGTGGGTGCACCATGGCTACACTAGACAGTGCTGGTGGGGAGGTGGGTGCACTATGGCTACACTAGACAGTGCTGGTGGGGGAATACCATGTAATGTTAGTGACCGAATTTAGGTCTCTGCTCATCCAAGGATGCACCCTTGACTACCAAGCCATTTCCCCACTCTCTAAGACAAAGCTTCATTTCATCTGCATATATGAGATAAATTCAATGCCATCTAGGTTTTTAAAATTTATTCATTGCAGTTCAGTAGCTTGTTTGCATTTCTAAGTTTAGTCTTTCCTAAAGAAGTCACTGTTAGTCATAGAAAAATTACCTTCATTTGTACACAGGCAATATTTCTAACATAAAGACTGAAAGTTTAATATTATATGCTAATATTATATTAAAACTGAACAACTTGACAATTGATTCAAATAAAACACCTCAAAAATGACCACTTGGAGCCAGAGAGATAATACAGCAGGGAAGGCAGTTGCCTTGCATATGACTGATTTCACTTTGATTTCTGACATCACATGTCATCCTCTGAGCACTGTATGGAATAATAGCTGAGCACTATTGGGTGTATGGACAAAACTATATCCCTCTAAAGTGGCCATCTTAAGGTGTTATATTCATATCTATTGCTACTATATCTCAAAACCTTTTTGGGAATCCTCTATTGAAATTATCTTTAAGAATTGCTAGTGATTATTATGACTCTATTTGTAAATGACAAAATGTTTCCAAAAGCAGTTATCTCATCACTGCAAATACAGTTTTATGAGCGTAGAACTGGGTTTTATTTACTGCGACATCCCTATTGCCAGTATCAGTATCTGCATGCAGCAGTTGCGTAATATTTGTTGACTTAGTCTCCTTTACCTCCACTAGCCGATCTTTACCATTTAAGGGCAGATTTCCTCTGGAAAACATTCAGAAGTCAAAAGCGATCAAGTTTCCTAAGTGTGGCAAAAGATCAACTTACATACTCAATTTTGGTAAGAAATGAAATGCTACCACTTAATAATAAAAATTCCACCAAGAAGTACATTATATCCCAAGGTGATTCCAAGTGAATATTTTCATACACCAAAAAATGACTAACACTTTGGTATAAATATATGACATGACATAATTTCTTTGAAAACAAGTCATTTAAAAAGCATTGTGTGATTGTAACTCAAACATGAAAGCTTGTTAACTATCTCATGGTGATTCAATAAAATTTTAAAAAAGTATTATTCAGATGCCCTTCCTCCCTCCCTCCCTCCCTCCCTCCCTCCTTCCTTCCTTCCTTCCTTCCTTCCTTCCTTCCTTCCTTCCTTCCTTCCTTCCTTCCTTCCTTCCTTCCTTCCTTCCTTCCTTCCTTCCTTCCTTCCTTCCTTCTTCCCTTCCTCCCTCCCTTTCTCCCTCTTTCCCTCTCTCTCTCTCCTCTCTCTCTCTCTCTCTCTCTCTCTCTCTCTTTATTTTTTTTGTTTTTTTTCTTTAGGTCACACCCGGAGATGCACAGGCTTTCACTCCTGGCTAGGCACTCAGGAATTACTCCTGGTGGTGCTCAGGTGACCATATGGAATGCTGGGAATTGAACTCGGGTTGGCTGCATATAAGGCAAATAAATGCCCTACCCACTGTGCTATCACTCCAGCCCCTTTGCTTTTCTTCTTCTTTTTTATCTCTCTTTCTGTCTGTCTTTCATTCTTTCTTTCTTTCCAAATTCCCAAACACATTTGAAAACACAGTTGGTATGTGAAGCTTCTCACAGTCCTGATTTCCAGAAACAATGCTACAAATTCTCCAAAAACTCTCTGCCATGGTTTGTTATTACTGAAGAATTAAATACAATTTCAATACTAGTTAGGTTACTTTAAGAGGTAAACTCCTGGGGTGGGGGATACTGGGGACAAGGATGACGAAAAATGTGTTATGGGGGAGGGATGGGTGTTAAATCATTGTATGACTAAAACTCAAACATGAAATCTTTGTAACTGTGTCTCATGATGATTCAATAAAAATAAATGAATTAAACTTTTGTGATGTTCAATTTCCTCAAATTGGTGCTCAGAAAATCTATATGCATATGGATATCTAGAAAAAGAATTCAAAACAAATATCTAAAGTTCTTACACATAAAGTGCCTGCCAAAAAAAAGTCTCCAGAAACATTTTAATTTTCTTAACTTCTGCCATGCAAGTTCAATTCAGAAATTTTCTAGAGCAGGAACCAGAGCAGGAAAGAAAATCATTCAGATCACCCTCTTTTTAGGCACTAAATGATATTATCTTAGGATTACCTCATAGTTTTCAATCAAATAAGTTGTTTTGAATCCCTTAGGTTGCAATCAACTGTTGTTTGTTCATATACTTTTTTTTTTGGTAGACAAAGAAGAAAAGCAATATTCCCTCCTAGATCTGGGCCATATTTAGTGCTATTAGTGGTGAGACACTGCTGAAGTTTCCGTATCCTTTTCCCTCCCCATGCCTACTGTAGTATCAGCTGACACAAGATTTCTTCATGGAAATTGGAATCACTCCAAGTGCAACAGAAGCAAATATGCCACTCTTATGCAAGGCTGTGCTGGTGTGTGAGTACTGGAACCAAGCAACATGTAGTCCTTTTCTTTTCTTTTCTTTTCTTTTCTTTTCTTTTCTTTTCTTTTCTTTTCTTTTCTTTTCTTTTCTTTTCTTTTCTTTTCTTTTCTTTTCTTTTCTTTTCTTCTTCCAGGAAAAGGACCGTGAAAAACTCAGCCCAAGGGAGCGATGTTGGGTGAAAATCTGCAGACCCTTATTCTTGTTGAGCATTTAGTGCATTCTTAGTGCTGTCAATACTTTATTTTGTTTAATACTGGCAGCAAATGTGAAAGTGTAGCAGTATTTCACGAGGAGAAATAGTTCAGAAGGTTAATTAGACAAAGGGACTGAGTCAGCAATCAGTGAACTTGGATGATTCTGAGCTAATTTCTCTGACTCCAAAATTCATGTCTCTCCATTGCCTTAATCAACTGCAACATTTAAATTGGGCTAGACAAGCATAACATATGAAAATTATGACATTTATTAAGCACTAAATTTTGTGAAAGGGGCTGGAGTGATAGCACAGTGGGTAGGGCACTTGCCTTGCATGCGGCCGACCTGGGTTTGATTCCCAGCATCCCATATGGTCCCCTGAACACTGCCAGGAGTAATTTCTGAGTGCAGAGCCAGGAGTAAACCCAGGTCCCCGTGCATTGCTGGGTGGGACCCAAAAAGAAAAAAAAATTGTGAAAATATTTGTAGGCACTTTGTGTATTTGGGACACAGCAAGAGGTGTGCAGAGGCTACTTATAACAGTGCTGAGGCAACCAAGCCTTGAGCCCTGCACTATTGTTCTGGTCTTAATAAACATTCTTGACACAAAGTTCTACAGAGCTGTAGAGAATGAGCATGTATTTATTTTTCAAATTTTATTAACTAACAATTGAGTCTAGACCCCCAGTCAGCCTCACCCCCTCCTCTATTCTATCCAAGAGCACCAGCCATTCTCACCAAGGTCAAGAGTACAGATGATTTGTTGACACCTGGGGCCATAGAAAGACATATAATGATTTTTATTTAATTACCTAAAAGTAAGAAATAGTTGGATTGATGCTGGGGTTTTCCTATGACTCCTGGATAAGGAAAAGCTGCATTATTTGTCAGGGCTGATAAAAATAAATGCATTTCTATCTTTAAAAAACTATTAAAGATTTTCAAGACAATGGCAACAAAAACCGAACCAAGTGCACCGTCCTGAATACAAGTGCGGAGTCCTGTGAGACTGCAGAAGTGCCCACCCAGCAAATGAGCTGTGGTCCCAGTCACCCCACTGAGGAAGTTTCCTGAGGGAAAAGCGATGCTTTGCTCATCTGTTTCTCAGTGTATGAGATGATGCATACTGACCGCCTCCCTTAGTTTTACCAAGAGGGATGCAACCTAAAAATCATTGTATAAGGACAGTGCAGAAAGAAAATACTATTTTTTATAAAGAAATAATGAGGGTCAGAGAGATCGCTCGATAGGCTATGTACAGGCTCTGCAAACAGGAGGCCCTGGTCCGGTCCCGCATATTGCAGAATTCCCTGAGCTCTGTCATGGACAACCCTGAGCACAGAGCTAGGAGTAGACTCCAAAGCCAGGATAAGAAAATGACGATTATCTAATACCAAGAAAATAACAGAGCCAACATTTTTAATTATTAAAATAATCATCTTATAGCCATTTTGGAGGCAAAAATTACATAGGTAGATTTGACAGAAAGTTTGATCCGTTTTCTTTTCCTTTAAATTTTATTTATTTTAAAATGTATTGGATCACTGTGAGATACACAGTTACAAGCTTCATGATTGGGTTTCATTTATGTAATGTTCCAAAACCCATGCTTCATCAATGTCCCCAGTTTCCCTCCCAAACCCCATTTCCACCTGTCTGAGTGGCAGGCACTTTTCTTCGCTCTCTTTCTCTCTCTCTCTCTCCTCTCTCTCTTCCCCATCCCTCTCTCTTTCCTCTTGGGCATTGTAGTTTGCAATACTGATACTGAAAGATTATGATGTATATCCCTTTATCTACTCTCAACACTCAGTTCTGTTCAGAGTGATCATTTCTGACTATTGTTGTCATACTGATCTCTTCTCTATACTAACTGCCTTTTGCCCCACACACATTTGTGGCAACCTTCCAACCATTGAAGAGTTCTCCTGGACCCTGTTTTACTGGCCTTGGATTTTAGTTTCATACAATGTTTTTTAACGACCCACAAATGAGGTCAGTTATTCTCTATCTGTCCCTCTCTTTCTGCCTCATTTCACTCAGCATGATACTCTCCAAGTCCATCTATTTATAAGCAAATTTCTTGACTTCATTTTTCCTAGCAGCTGCATAGTATTCCATTGCGCAGATGTACCATTGTTTCTTTATCTAGTTATCTGGTTCTCGGGCACTGGGGTTCTTTCCAGATTCTTTCCAGATTCTGGCTATTATGAATAGTGCTACAATGAACATAAAATTGCATATGACGTTTATGCTGTGTGTTAGTTTGGCCACCAGGGTATATTCCCAGAAACGATATTTCTGGGTTAAATAAGAGCTCAATTTCTAGTTTTTTGAGTAATGTTCATACAGTTTTCCAAAAAGGCTGGTTCAGTCGACATTCCCACCAACAACGAGAGTCCCTTTTTCCCTAGCACTGGTTGCTCTTGTTCTTTTGAATGTGTGTCAGTCCCTGTGGTGTAAGATGATGTCTCATAGTTTTTATTTGAATCTCCCTGGTAAACATTAATGTAGAGCATTTTTTCATGTGCCTTTTGGCCATTCTAGTTTCTTCTTTGAGGAAGTTTCTATTCATTTATTCTCCCCATTTTTGGATGGGATTAGATGTTTCTTTCTTGTAAAGTTCTACCATTGTCTTATATATTTTTTATTAACCCCTTATCAGATAGATATGGAATAAATAATTTTTACCATCCCATAGGCTCTCTTTGTATCTTGGTCACTGTTTCTTTTGAGGTGCAGAAGCTTCTTAGTTTCATGTAGTCTCATTTGTTTATCTTTGTTTCCACTTGCTTGGTTAGTGGTATTTCATTTTTGAAGATATCTTTAGCTTCAAGAATTTTATCTACATTTTCCTCCATGTATTTAAGGATATAAGTCTGATGTTGAGATCTTTGATCCTTTTTGATATGATTTTTGTGCATGGTGTTAGATAGCAGTTTAAGGTTTTTTTTAATCTTTCTTTTATTTTTAATATAGCTGCCCAAGTTTCCTAGAACAACCTGTTGAAGATTTGCTTGCTCTACGTCTAACTCTTGCCCCTTTAAATAAGATTAAAGCAGGTAAAGTGTTTGCCTTGCACACGGCCATCCCAGGTTTGATTTTTCCGTCCTTCTCAGAGAGCCTGGCAAGCTACTGAGAGTATACCGCCCGCACAGCATAGCCTGACAAGCTACCTATGATGTATTCAATATGCCAAAAACAGTGACAAGTCTCACAATGGAGACGTTACTGGTGTCCACTAGAACAAATTGGTAAACAACAGGACGACAGTGCTACAGTGCTACAGATCATATATTTGAGGTTCATGTCAAGTTACTCAACTCTATTTCATTGATCTGCAGGTCTGTCTTTTTATTACTAGCACTTTCTAATACCTAATACTGTTCGAAGTTGGGGCAGGTGATGCCTCCCACCATTTTCCCAAGGAATTTCTTAGCTATTCGTGTGGGTTTATTGTTCCATATAGCTTTCAGGGTTGTTTGGCCTATTTCTTTCAAGAAATGTCATGGGTATCTTTTTAAGAACTGCATTGAATATATATAGTGCTTTGGGGAGTATTGACATTTTGACAATGTTAATTACCAATTCATAAGCAGGGGATGTGTCTCGATTTTCCCCACTCCTGAAAAACCAGTGAGTTAGAGAGGAAATCAAAGAGCAAATCAAAAGATTTTTGGTAACTAATGAAAGTGAGGACATGAGCTACCAGAAGTTTTGGGATTCAGCAAAAGCAGTATTAAGACAAAAGTTTATAGCCTTGCAAGCCTACATCAGGAAGAAAGAAAGGGCCCACATAACTAATTTTACTTCACAGCTTAGGAATTTAGAAAATGACTTTTGTGCAAAATGCTTCTCTGCATCTATTGATATGATCATGTGGTTGTTTTTATTTGTCTTATAGTGTTATGGTTTATTATGTTGATTGACTTGCGAATGTTGAACCATCCTTGCAAAGGAGTGGTGAGAGCGGACACTCTTGTCTGTCCCTGATCTTGGAGGAAGAGATTTTAATTTTTTTGCCCCATTGAGAATAATGCTTGCTCTGGGCTTATAGTAGATGGCTTTGGCTACATTAAGGACTATTCCATCAAATTCCACTTTGTTGAGAGTTTTAATTATAAATGGGAGCCCAACTCAGGCAGAAGGAAGAAAATAATAAAATTTAGAGAGAAATTTATTAGCTATAATCCAACAAAAACAATCCAAATGATCAATATAACCAAGATATGGTTCTTTGAAAAAATAAGTTAGATTCATAAACCTCTGAGAACACTCACAGAGAGAGAAAGAGATAGAGATAGAGAGAGTACCCTATTAAACCAAACCAGAAATGGAAAGGAGGACATCGCAACAGAAACCACAGAAATTTAAAAGATCATCAGAGATTACTTTATGTCACAAAACAAGAAAGCCTAGAATAAATAGATAAACTCCCGGATTCCTACAACTTTCCAAGGCTGAACCAAGAAGATTTCGAATGACTAAACAGTCAGTATTGAAGAATTTGAAATGGTAATCAACAGTTTCTCTGAGGCAAATATTACTCTGATACCCAAAGCATACAGAGATACCACAAAATAAGAGAATCAGAGACCGATATCCCTGATGAACACAGATGTAAAATCCTCAAAAAAAAAAACAAAACAAAAACAAACAAACAAAAAAAAACTAGCAAACAGAATCCAACAACTTATAAAAAAGATCATATAACATGATCAAGTAGGACTCATCCTGGGATTTCAAGGAAGGTTCAACTTTTACAAGTCAATCAACATAATAAACCATATCTTTAAAATAAAAAATAAAAACTACATGACCACATCAATAGATGCAGGTAAAACATTTAACATGATCTAGGACGCATTTATAATAAAAACTCTCAACAGAATGAGAGTTAAAGGAATTCTCCTCATTATAATCAAAGCCATCTACCCACAGCAATCCCTGTTCTCAAAGGGAAAAATCTAAAAGCCTTTTCTCTAAGATCAGGCACAATACGAGGGTTCCTTCCACTCTCACCACTCCTATTCAATATAGAGCTGGAAGTACTTGCCACAGCAGTCAGGCAAGAAAAAGATACTAATTGCATTCAGATAGGAAAGGAAAAATTCAAGTTTTTACTATTTGCAGATGATGAAACAAAGTATTTGTATAGTAAAGTGGCAGTTTACAAAAACAATACCCAAAAGTTCATGACTTTCCTATATGCAAATAATGAAAGAGAAGAAAGAGACATAAGAAAATAATCCCATTCACAATTGTGCTTCAGAGAATCAGATTAACTAAAGAGGTTGATTATTTTTTAAAATATGAGTACTTCAAAATTTGTATTAAAACTGTGATTGAAATATAACCATATCGTGCTAAGTATACAGTTATTTTTTAAAAGTGCATAATGGTAATATGAAACAATCACAATGAACAAAACTTTAAAACATGGCTTATTTTATCTTTATCTCATGTTTTTAAAACATCTGATTTTGTATATCTTATTTGCAGTTATGTAATGGCATGCTAATGCATTATACCATACTTTTAAAAAGTATATAAAATTATGGGATCAAGTAAGTTAAAGAACTTCATAATTCTTTAAATTTGGGAAATGTTGCCTGAAGGCTTTATTATTTATAATTATCAATGCACATTCCTATAGAGACTATAAAAACACAAGAAAATTAGTTTATCTTTATCCTCAAACTTACTTTTACAATGAATCCTTTTTCTCACATTTTTATCAACTATGAAACCATACATATTTTCTAGTATGCACCCTGGAAAATGTTGTTATAGGAGATTTATATGTATATTTAATTTTAGAAAAATATATTTATATAAAAAGCAGATACAAATCTAAAGATTCATATGGAAAATTGTCACTGTGACAAGCAGACATGCTAATATTTGAATTTTGACTCTTTCATGTATTAATAACTTAAACCCTAGAATATCATTAACTAGAAAAACCCATCTTTGTATTTATGAAGCAGAGCTAATAATGCCCAAATCTGTTGATTAATTTTGTTGGCCCCACTTTAAAAAGTAATGATTAAATAAGATAACATACATAAAGGCTCTAGAATATAACTTGATAGCCACTAGACACTTAAAAGAGTTTTCAGTCTCAATGTCATTAGACTATGATGTTTATGAAGAATATTTTTCTCCCTTCAATATTTTTCTCTCTAAAATACAACAACCAAAGTTCCCAGTTAGATAATAATATGTTTAAAATTCATTGCTAGTATAAACATGTATTGTGGGCTAGTATAATACACAGAGTTCTGTCACAGTAAATACTTTAATCTTTTTCTAATTACAGCTTCTAGCTAGTTCACAGGAGACATTGATTTGATTGATTTCTTAAGCTCCTCAAACCTGTTAAATACAAATCAAAGTTTGAACTGTACTCTGTGTTTCTATTAATATAAACAAGTTTGGATGAGTAGTCAGTAATGGCACTGGGAGATAATGATGCATACAGACTTTAGGTCTATTGTCTCCCTCAATAGCTATCTGCTACACAAATCCAAGAGGAAAAAAGTTTCTGCTATGCCAGTACAGGTACAAATTTACAACAAAACACATTACAACCAAAAACATCTTCCTACGTCGAAATCCTAGTGCTGACACTGCACAGTTTTAGGCACCTTACCAGGTTCTGTACCATGCACATTCTTTCGCTTCTCAGTTCAGCTACGAGTCCATATACATCCACAAAATCATGATCATTTATATGCTGTGTTAAGTGATCCAAAGCAATAAAAACTCCAGTTCTTCCAACTCCAGCACTGTGGGAGGAGTAAAATTACATGAAAAATAATCATAAAAGCTTGTTCTAGTTGTTGATGGTGATGAAGAAAATGAACTAGAAAAGTAGCATCTTATTTTGGAATGTAGATTTTCTTCAGGGTGCTTAAATAGTGAAGGGTATGAAACTAAAAGGAAAGAAATCAAGCTATCTGGTCTGATAAATATGTTTTGATTATTACGTAGTCTATTTTTTTTTCTCTTTTTGGTGTGGTAGGTAAGAAATAGTAAAATGTTGCTCATTTTCTTTGATTGGACTTAAGCATAAATCTGATTTCGGTCATTCAGACACACAGTTTTCAAAATATAGTACTCAATCATTATATACCATTTAATAAGAATGTCAAACCCTGTCCTACACATCTGGGGTAGGGCAGAGAACAACAACAACAACACCCCCCCCCCCATTAAGTGTGTTTGTAGTGGTATAATAAGCATGCATGCAGAGAACGCATCGATGGAAATAAAGATTTTGAAGAAAGACGAATCAGGCACAAGGGGTGGAGGGAGCAAGGGCAGAAGATAGTCATCAGAGCAGCCCTCAGCTAAAGCCATAATCAAAGAAGCTGAGCAACTTGGAAGTGCCCATGGGGGAATCTGGGAGCAGGAATGCCGCAAGAAAAAACACAAGGTTGACAGATCCGAAGTGGGAACATGTTCTGTGCTTGGGACAAGTGACAAGAGAGAAGGAGACAGGGTGAGTAAGAAAGCGGCTGAAAGGGAGAGCAGATTATTTGCCAGTGGGTTAGATGTGGAATGTGAGAGGGAAAGACGAGCCAAAAACAACCCATGATTTCTGGACTTGCTGTCTACCAAGGTGCATGAGGAGTAAGAATGAATGTGAAGACTGAATTGAGATTGGTCAGTTTAACTTTGAGCACATCAAATATTCAATATTGCATTGTCATTCAGGATGTCACGTTGAACTGGCATTAAATGTTAGTCTGAGAGATAGCACAAAAGAAGGAGGCGCCTGCCTTAACTGAGGCCGACAGTGGTTCAAGTCCCTCATACCACGTGTGGTCCTTCAAGCACCACCAAAGCTCATTCCTGAGCACAGAGCCGGGAATAATCCTTGAAAATCACTGGCTGTGACTCCCCAAACAAACGAATAAAAAGTTTAACAAATTCAGAAGTTGGGGTTAGAGATTAAAAAAAAATTAATAGAAGCCCAGGGGATTGCTCTGTGGCAAAGCCAATTGCCCTGCAAATATAAGGCTGTGAGTGTGATGCCCGACTCTGACCTCATGTGCAGAACAGAATTTGTGATCTCCAGAGTACTGCAGTCAGTTGTGTCGGATCACTGCTGCTAAAGATGTGCAAGCACCTTAGCCAGGAGTGTGGCCCCAGTAAGCACGTGCACCAGAGTCACCCTTAGCAAACAATACACCCAGAATGCGCATGCGTGCCTCAATGGCAAAGCAGGTGTGCGCCTGAGCAATAGAAGTTAATGTGAGCCCCAACAACCACGCCTATGTGTGACCCCAGCTCACTGCCACCACAACAGCAAAAGGAAGAGAAAGGGGAATCCCTCACTGCTTGAAAATGGTATTCAAAACTGATTATCCACATTGGCATGCTTATAAAAATCTTTTATCTATTTAAATCACAAAGAAGGAGATCCTATTAAGTTGCAAGAGAGATGTTGCTTTCTTTGTTCAATGGATTTTCTTGAAGGCGTAAACGCAAAATACCCCACAACTGAAGTCAGCTGCTACTTTTTTCAAAGATAATTTTCTTTCCTTAATTTTTTTCCACTCAAATCCAGAAACTTGGTTTTACAGAAGATGTTAAATTATGACAGCAAACTAATTGAAATAATTAGACACAGATATCTACTGACTAAATTTACTGATATTAACTGCCCTCAAACATAGATACCAATTATAGATACACATGTGTGTATATATATATATATATATATACATTCAGTTTAAAATATTTTGATGTCTGTGGGTGGCATCATACAGTCAATATTTTAGAACAATTACTAAACACAAACATTTATTCCCTTTCCTTTGAAACACATTCATTTCTTTCTTTCTGTCATATAATCTTTTTATTTTTATTTATTTTTATTTATTTTTCATTTTTTTGCTTTTTTGGGTCACACCTGGCAATGCACAGGGGTTACTCCTGGCTCTGCACTCAAGAATCACTTTTGGCGGTGCTCAGAGAACCATATGGGATGCTGGGAATCGAACCCGGGTTGGACGCATGCAAGGCAAACGCCCTACCTGCTGTGCTATCACTCCAGCCCTCATATAATCTTTTTAAAAAATTGTTTTAAGCTACAGATTGATTTGTTATAACCAGTAACTGGTAATAAATATATCAGAAAACTGCAGTGAATCTACACTACTCTGCCAGGAAATAATCAATGTACCATGTTAATAAAAAAATAATTAAAAAATTTTCTCTAATGCTTAGAATAGGTTCTAAAGGTGTTTCTTTCTTACCTGCAGTGCACGATCATAGGGGTGGTGTCATGTGCTCTGCTTGCTCGAACCAACTTCACAAAGTGGACTAATGGGGCACTGTTTCCTGGAACACCATGCTCAGGCCAGGCAGTAAAGTTGCACTGTCTAACAATCATGCAATCTCCGTGCTAGACAAAGTAACAGAGAAAAGCAGCACCGCATAATTACTTAAGTTTAATAGTGAAGGCTGAAGCCAGTTTATTCCAGTGTTTTAAAGCTGATGCCCGCTTTTTGGTGGGAGGCCACACCTTACAGTGCTCAGGGGTCACTTCTGAAAGTACTTTGGGGACAAAGTGGTGTTGTGGATCAAACCCAGGACACGAAAATGCATACTATGGGCTCAGACGTTAAATGATCTTTTAAAAAGCTTAAAGGTAATTTTCAAAAATATTAATTACTAATCATAAGAAAGTGGGTTTTCATTATTTCCTATGAAGCATAATTTATTATTGAAATAAGCAGACTTCAAAACAATTTTGACCCCAAACATAAAAACATTCACCAAGAATTCCAAACATAGACATTGAATGCCTGATCATAACAAAAAGCACAAAAGTACTTCAGTACATTGCTTTGTGTATTGACAGTCATTTATATAAAGTAACATAGAAGAACTTATGTTATCTCTTTTGTATTATTTTTGTTTAAAGAGAAAATTAAAATATTATAGTGTATATACAAGTCACCTGGGAAATTCCTGTTTTCACTCAGATCATTTATTTCTTCATAAAATAAAATGGAAAGAATTTATTAGTTATTTTCTCCTTTATGTCACATTGTCTACCCAAGAATTTGATATTAATTAGTATGAAGTTTAATAGAATGACTTAAACATAGTGATACATATATAGATAATGAATTAGAGACAAATTCAAAATTTTCTGTCTAAAAAAAATAAGAAAAAACTGCAGAATATATGGGTACTTCTATGAGAAAGTTCTAGAATTTACTTTATACAGAATGTTCACATTTTCTATTATATTTGCTCCCCCTTTTTTACCCTTTCAATTTTCAGATCCCTGATGGTCCAATCTATTTGAGCATCTTCCATTAGCTTTGTGATCACTATATCTCCAAAGAATGTCACTGGTTTGTTGTCCTCTGGCCAATACTGATGGCATCTGATCTGAAATGAGAGAATCATCATCATCATCATCATCATGTTGTTGATAGTCAATTTTCTCTAGTGGTCTCAATAATGTCTCCATTTGTGCTAGCCCTGACATTTTAGAAGCCTCTCTTTACTTGTCCTTCCCTATGGTGATGCGTTGGAGGCTCTTTCAGGGTCAGGGGAATGAGACCTATCATTGTTACTGGTTTTGGCATATGAATATGCCACAAAACTTGCCAGGCTCTCCCATGCAATGCAAGAATATCACCAGTTATCTGCCATAATGGATGAATATCATAGCTGTTATTATTGTATTATTAGGTTTGGGAGCCACACAAAGCAACACTTACGGGCTGCCTGGCTCTGTGCTCAAGAGTCATTCATGTTTGTGATCTAGGGACCATTTGTAGTGTGAGGGATTAAATTGGAGTCCAAGGTAGGCAAAGCAATTGTCTTATGCCCAGTAGGATCTCTCTGGCCCCTTTCAGTTATTGGTACTATATAAATACTCTTATAGATGTCCAAGTTATTGATAACTCATAGTTTTAGCTGAAATTGTCACATATATATCAATACAACTGTAAAATAACATTTCATGGAAGCATTTTCAAAAAACTTACCCGCCCTTTTTCAAAACACTGTGTAAGCATCACTAAGGTCTTTGCTCTTGTTTCCCACACCATTCTCCAAAAATCCCCAACTGTTCCTGGTAGTGGGCCTTGAGTAGCAATAAACTCATTTGGACATAAGTAGCCCTAGAAAATATAATCATGACATGTTTCAATTAATACATGTGTGGTGATTTTTAATTTGTGGTCACATGAAATATATACTAGTGGTAAATAGACTAATATTTTTAAATAATACATATCATAATATTAAATAACATTAAATATTTAAAATTTCCAACATGTAATTTTAACTTCACTATGTGATACCACACAACTAATTCTTAACAACACTTCCTCACTTTTCAATAAAACACTGAGAACAAAAAAAAATAGTAATACTGACTTCAATCAAATTCTCACTTTATGGGACCAAAAATATAATATTCCTTATTATTAATAACTGAAATTACACAAAATGATATAGAAGGAATATCAAAGTTTATTTAGCTAACAGGAATCCTGAGATTTGCTCAACTCTATTATGAGATTTTTTTTTTTTTTTTTTTACATTTCATCAAGTTGTTCTAAACCTTAGAACATTGGATAAGGATCTTGGATAAGGATCCTTTGGATAAGGATTTTGTCTTGCATGCTACTGCTCTGAGTTCAATCCCTAATACCACACATGGTCTCCTGATCCTCATCAGGACTGACACCTGAGCACAAAGTCTGGAGTCAATCCTGAACGAATGGGGCAAGTTTTTTGTTTGTGGCCCCCAAACAAACAAAATTCCTACCTTATGAAAGACAATATGTTCAGCATCTTATGCCCAGATGGGGTTGGAACACATCTGCTTGTATTCAGGGTTTGCTCCTGGCTCTGTGCTCAGATGTAACTTCTAGGGGGCTCAAAGACCAATCTGTGGTGCTGGGGATCAGACTGGCATAGTCTATGTGTGAGGCAAGAACCCGAATCCCTAATTAGCTCTCTGAGCCCCATAGTAATTCAATTAATTCATTTCTTTAAATATGTGGATTTTTGCTATCATCCCCTCCTTTTACAAATGTAAGCACTAAAACTTAAATATGTGAGGGAATTTGCTCAAGTTCTCAGTGGGTAAGACAATCTGAGTTTGGGGCTGGAGTGATTGTAGAGCAGCTAGGGTGTGTGCCTTGCACACGGCTGACCCGGGTTCGATTTCTAGCATCCCATATGGTCCCTTGAGCACCACTTCCAGGGATAATTTCTTTGTGCAGAGCCAGGAACAATCCCTGTGTATCACCAGGTGTGACCCAAAGGAAAAAAAAAAAAGACAGTCTGAGTTTCTTACCTCCTCCACTTGATAAGTGAATTATGCTGATTTTTTGCTTAATTATTCATCTACTTAAGCTGTGGTACTGGAATTTGTTCTCCATACCTCCTAACCATGCAATTACACAGAGAGATATGGAAGTAAAATCAAGGTTAATTTAGCTTACAGAAACCCTGAGATTTGCTCAACTCCATTATGAGAGATTTTTGGTTTTTTACATTTTATCAAGTTGTTCTGAATCTTAGTCTATTTGCATACACTGTAAGGACTCCACTTGTATATCTGTGGATTGAAATTTTCATTAACTCTTTTTTTACTTTGAATTTCAGCAATTTAAAAAAAATTTTATTGAATCACAGTGAGATAGTTACAAACTTTCATGTTTCGGTTACAATCACACAATGATCAAACACCCATCCCTCCACCAGTGCACATTCTCCACCACCAATATCCCCCGGTATACCCCTCCTTCTCACCCTCCCCCTGCCTCCATGGCAGACAATATTCCCCATACTCTCTCTTTGCTTTTGGGCATTATGGCTTGCAACACAGACACTGAGAGTCATCATGTTTGGTCCATTATCTACTTTTGGCACACATCTCCCATCCCGACTGATTCCTCCAGCCATCATTTTCTCTATTCCATCTGACTTCTCCCCTCCACTCATGAAGCAGGCTTCCAGCTATGGGGCAATCCTCCTGGCCCTTGTATCTACTGTCCTTGGGTGTCAGCCTCATGTGATGTTATTCTATACTCCACAAATGAGTGTAGTCCTTCTATGTCTGTCTCTCTCTTTCTGACTCATTTCACTTAGCATGATACTCTCCATGTCTATCCATTTATATGCAAATTTCATGACTTCATCTCTTCTAACAGCTGCAGAGTATTCCATTATGTAGATGTACCAATGTTTCTTTAACCAGTCATCTGTTTTAGGGCATTCAGGTTTTTTCCAGATTTTGGCTATTGTGAACAGTGCTGCAATGAATACATAGGTACAGATGTCATTTCTACTGTGCTTTTTTGCATCCCCAGGATTTATTTCAGAAGTAAGGATGAAACAGCACTGACCATGCAAGTGGAAGTAAACAGAAACAAATGGGACTGCATCAAACTAAGAAGCTTCTGCACTTCAAAAGAAACAATGAACAAAATACAGAAATGGCCCACAGAATGGGAAAGAATATTTACCCAATACCCATCTGATAAGGGATTAATATCCAGTATATATAAGTCACTAGTAGAATTGTATAAGAAACAAACCTCCAACCCCATCCAAAAATGGGGAGAAGAAATGAACAGAAGTTTCCTCAAAAAAAGAAATACAAGTGGCCAAAAGGCACATGACAAAATGCTCCACATCACTAGTCATCAGGGAGATGCAAATCCAAACAACAATGAGATATCATCTCACACCACAGAGACTGGCACACATTTAAAAGAACAAAAGCAATAAGTGCTAAAATGGATGTGGGGATAAAGGGACGCTCTTTCACTGTTGGTGGGAATTCCGACTGGTCCAGCCTTTCTGGAAAACAATATGGACAGTCCTTCAAAAACTAGAAATTAAGCTTCCATATGACCCCGCAATACCACTTCTGGGAATATATTCCACGGATGCAAAAAAGCACAGTAGAAATGACATCTGTACATATATATTCATTGCAGCACTTTTCACAATCTGTGGATTATTCTTAAAGAAAGATACTGCATAAATTAAAAGCTAATATGCAATTACATCTACTACAAACATTTAACACTTTAAAGAATGGGGAATACAAGATATAATTATTTTTAATTTAAATTATCTTAATAGACAAAAATAAAGAAACTTTAGTATTCTACAAGAATATCACTGTCACTGTGTTATCCCATTGCTCATCGATTTGCTCGAGCGGGCACCAGTAACGTCTCCATCGTGAGACTTCTTGTTACTATTTTTGGCGTATAGAATACGCCATGGGTAGCTTGCCAGGCTCTGCCATCCAGGCGGGATACTCTTGGTAGTTTGCCAGTCTCTCCGAGAAGGGCTGAGGGATTGAACTCGGGTCAGCTGCATGCAAGGCAAACGCCCTACCGCTATGCTATCACTCCAGCCCATAAGAATAATATTTGTTTTATCATTTTAAGCCATTATATAAAATAAAATAAAAGTTGACAACTTGTTTATATTTTAATGAAGCATTTTAGGTGGTCTTCCACTTCATGAAGCTATCCAATGACAACTTCTGGATAAAAGTTTGATGCTCTTAAATAAGTCCAATCCTAAAAAATATCAGTTTTCTGGTTTCAGTTGAACTACCCAAATATTCTGAGTAAGATTTGTAAAATTTTACTTTTAATCTCCCAAGTAGCACCCAGGAGGCCCATGGGCTATTTCTAATAACCCATCAAAACGCTTCAGAACGCAGTTCTGCTTGGGGTTCTGGGGTACTAGTGATTACCCACGGGTGTTTGGGTCCTCTGGGGCAGTACCCAGTTTGATTTTGTAGACCACCAAGTGTCAGTATCAAGCCAGGACCTATGCACACAAGTCAAAAACTGAAATCCCTATACTATCTTTGTGACTTGATTTTGTTTTGTTTTGGGGCCACATTTACATGGTTTCAAGGGATACTCCTGACTTATTGCTCAAGGGTAGCTTCTGGAAGTGTTCAGGGGTCCATATGCAGTCCTGGGGATAGAAGCTGAGCCTCCTGCCTGACAAACACGTGCTCCAGCCCATTGAGATTTCTCTCAAGCACACCAGCCTGATTTCTGAAATTTAAAGGAAGACATGTGCATGATAGTATGCTACAAAATTTCAACAAAATGTAACACTTGATGGAATCTACCTATAGTCTCATTATCCAGAATAAAGCTACATTAATATTGATTGATTGATTTATAGACTTCTAAACTATGCATATTCAAATACTACTAATCAATGACAGGCACTGTCCTAAGAGCTGGGAGTAGATAATTGACAAAACACAATAAAAATCCTTATCTTCCTTAACCTTACATCCATGCTAGAGAAAATATACACTTGATATATTAATAATTCTATTAAGAAACTTACTTTTATTAGAGTCAGAAAGTGTCATGAGAGTTTTCAGATAATAAAGTATTTAAAAGACTCGTTAGTAACATATGAAGGAAGAAATAAAGATGGATATATTAAGCCCTGAAAGTTTTGGAAAAATGTGGCCCCAGTGAAAATAAAATCAAATATAATAATATTGTCACTGTCACTGTCATCCCGTTGCTCATTGATTTGTTCGAGCGGGCACCAGTAATAATATGAAAGGAAAAAATGTGTCTGTAATGTCCTACAAACAGCAGTTATAGTGGAGTAATCAGTGGAGAGATAGTAAGAAGATGGTGACAAAACTAGGAAGTGAGAAAATTGAGGTGCAAGACATTTCTTTCTAAGGAGCAGGCTGCCTGAGTTAGAGAAAAAGTTAGTATAACTTTGTCTATTCCCTGTGTGCCTTTTATCCCAAGCAAAGACCATCCTGAAATGAACAGAAGTGGTGGTATCGAGGACAGGGCATTTGCCTTGCACACACCTTGACCAGGGTTTGATACACATGTGGTCTCCTGAGTGAGAGTGAGCCAGGAGTGATATTTGGGAGTAGAAGCAGGAGTAAGCCCTGACTGAGCACTACCAGGTGTGTCCCCCACCCCTGCCAGAAAGGACAATTCTGAGTGGTATGAGGGTAATATACTGCTCACTATTGGATTGAAGCCTGCTTATCTGCTAATATGTAAAGTACTTTACATCTGCATATGCTTACTATGCAGCTTATAAATGACTATGCATATCATTACCGATGGGTCATAGTGACCTCTAAGATTTATTATTTTGCATCATTATTTGATTACTGCAGAATATACATATTCAGACTTCTTAGTTAATTGCTCCTTTTGCATTACCATTATCTCATAGCTATTTTCTGAGAAACTATCATTTTTAGAGGGAACCTTGGAAGTTCATGAATATTCCTTTCCTTATATCAGTGATGTGGCTATGTTATACCTGCTAAAAATGTCTACTTCCTTTTTAGTCATATCTTATACTGTCACCCCGTATCTGGATGAACATTTGAAAATGTGAGCTATTAGTTTGCATCTGCTTACTGGTGACTAAAAATCAGTACAAGTCATTTTGTTACTAATCCAGTTAGTAGCTCTTGTCATGTAAGACATATGATCATTAAAATTTCAACATGCTATATAGAGTTTAGTAAAAAATTAAAATTAGCAAGCATGTAAGAGCTCACCAAAATATGTGGCAAGAATTACATTTCAAAGGGGATAAATAAAAAAGGAATAAATTATTTGATTAATTAAAATATTTCATCACAATAGTAAAATCATTTGGTTTTTAAATATAAAGTTCTAGAATAAAAATGGATGAAGTTGAAAAATGCCTTAGATTCCCCTGTACTTTCTTCATTTTCCCTGTTAATATATTTTATCCTCTCATTATTCACTTCTTTCAAACTAGACCCACAATATGATTGTGTCATTTGAGTAACTGTCAAATAATAAAGATCAAGAATGAACTATTATCCATTTAAAGAAGCTTGAGATGAATAGAACATAAGATATTTATGGTCTATGTTGGGGAGAGAATAAATCATGATACAGCTAGAATCTAATTAAGACCAAAGGGAAGGCAGGAACGGATGATAACTAAGAAGATAATAAAACAAAAAAGTATCCAGATTCTTGCTATTGTGAAGAGTGTGGCAATAAATATAGAAATAAAGATGGCATTTCTGCTGTGTGTTTTTGGGACCCCAAGGTATGGCTAAGAACAGACAACTGGTTAAATAAACTACAGTACACCTACACAATGGAATACTAAGCAGCAGTTAATAAAAATGAAGTCATGAAATTTGCTTATAAATAAATGGGCATGGAGAGTATCATTCTGAGTGAAATGAGTCAGAAGGAGACAGACATAGAATGAATGCACTCATTTGTGGGATGTAAATAAGTATAACATGAGACTAATACTGAGTAGAGTAGTAACAAAGGCCAGGAGGGTTGGTCCATGATTAGAAGCCTGCTTCTAGTTCTTGGAGAAAAGGCAGTTGATATAAAGAAAGGACCACCATGACAAAGATAGTTGGAAATGATCACTCTGGATAAGAAAAAAAAATGGTCTTCCAACTCCACACTTATCCTAAAAATTGTAAAATCTCTACAAAAATAAAACAAAAAAGTAAGATACCTATGGGAATACCAGCAGCAGAAGCAAACCCCAGATGTCTTAAGGGTCACCATGTCAAGGATGGTTAATCCTAAAATGTACTAGAATTGAATATGGTGCATGAAAATATAAAATTATGTGCCTTTTTTTAAAAAAAAAGCAACAGTTATATGTTAGAGGTTAGAGTCTTTTCAACAATCATTTATACAAGAAGAAAGTGGATAGTCAAATCAGTATCAAGAGAAGCTGACATCTAATTATCAGATAGTTTTTGGAAGTAATTTTGAGTTAAAAGACTGAATTGAATGCTCACTTAGGCAATTCCTATTCTGAGATGCTATGATTCTGTTAGAAGAAGAGTTACAGAGAAATAGAAGAAGGAGAGAATTATCCCACACACAATTTTGTTTTGTTGAACTTTGAATCCAATGCAGCAAACATTTATTATCTATGACATGCAAGATAGGAAATGAGGCATTTACAATTTTTGCTCATGTTGGTTCATTTATGTTGAGCTACAATGATGCACTCATTGTACAATTGCTGGGACTAGACAGAAGAAAGAATATGGTTTCATAATAGTCTTGAAGGATTGTAGATTAAGATGATTAAAAGAGCAAAATGTGCTATTGTACTATACAAACACAACTGTTCATTTGACTAATGTTTAACTGAAGGAGAGATTGGCAGGCCTCATTATGTACAAAACCTATATTTTAAAAAAATGCAAGAAATACAGCTGGAGTAATGGTACAGCAGTTTAGGTACTTCCTTGTACTCCATTTATTCAGATTGATTCCTGGCACCACATATGTTCATGTTACCACCGAGGTCCACCGGAAATGATCCAATACCTGAGCACTGCCAGATGCGGTCCTCAAGCCAAAAAAAAAAAAGAAACCAGAACAAGAAAAAACCCACGAAATACTGGATGGATCAGGAGATATTTAGTATGAAGAATTTGGACCTTCTGTTTCCCAGTTTACAAAATTGGAGCAAATAATGTTTCTGTAATGAAAGAACTGGTGCAACCTCCATGGAGGTTGCATTTTTTTACTATGGTAAGAGTAATTTGTTTTGATTTGGGGGCACACCTAGTGGTCCTCAGGGCTTACTCCTGGTTCTGTGCTCAAGGATCACATCTGGCAAGCTTAGGGGACCATATGGGATGCTGGGGATTGAACCCAGATCAGTCACATGCAAGGCAAAAGCCCTACCTGATGTACTATATCTCTGGCCCCAAATCATAATATGTTTTCAAAAATATACAATATATTAAAAATAGTAACTTACAGAAACATAGCTGGCATTAATATAATCAGATCCTGGAATACCAACATCAGCTACCAGCTTCACTCTGTTATTATTATCTGGAAGAAAACAATAGGAATCAAGACTAATTCACTATAAAATGTTTTCTACCTATTTTTACTATAAAAGTAAAACACATGAATTTATGATGTAACATCCAATATTGCAACTACATGTGAAAAATTAAGTTCTCTCTTTTTTAATGTTTTACTAGCCAGAGACAATGATTATTAATATGATCTTCTATATATTTGCAGAATTTTCTATATCTGTTAAAAAATTAACCAAAAGTAAAGTGGTACATATTTTATTCTGAAATTTCAGTTTTGTTGATATCTTTCAATATCAACATATATGAAAATATTTAAGTTCATGATTTTAAAAAGGCATAAAATATTTTACTATGATATTTTTATTTTAATATAAAATTTTTTACTTTAAAACAAGTTAAGATCATCTAATTTTATTACAGAATGATGAATAAAAAATTAAATTAAATGCAGTTAATGTGCATTTGTAGAATATGGTACCCACAAAAATACCAAATCATATTGCTCATTTCAAATTTTAAGACTGACACATTGTTCTTTAATTGTATCAGTTTATGTTATAAAAAATGTGTTTGAAAACAGTTTCTTCTGAATTTCACTATCCTTTACTAAACGTTTTAATTTATGATCTACAGCTTAAAAATTAATGTCTTTTTAAAATTAATTTATTCTTTTATTTAATCACCATGTGGAAAGTTACAAAGCTTTCAGGTTTAAGTCTCAGTTATACAATGCTCGAACACCCATCCCTTCACCAGTGCACATATTCCACCACCAAGAATCACAGTATACCTCCCACCTTCCCCCCACTTCCTCAGCCCCCCACCCTGCATGTGTAACTGGTAAATAAAAATTAATGTCTTATAGTGATTATTTTGATTTCTTTTAATGTGAGTGCAATTGAGCTATGCTAATCTTAGTCATAATAAGTTCCATTTTTATTAACTGCTTTTCCCTATTATTGCTTTACACTTTAAAATATTTATACTAAATGAGACCATATGTATAGGGGCTGGAGGAATAGCACAGCGGGTAGGGCGTTTGCTTTGCACGCGGCCGACCCGGGTTCGATTCCCAGCATCCCATATGGTCCCCTGAGCATCGCCAGGGGTGATTCCTGAGTGCAGAGCCAGGAGTAACCCCTGTGCATCGCCGGGTGTGACCCAAAAAGAAAAAAAAAAAGAGACCATATGTATAGCCTATTGTCCTGTGCATTGTACTTTGTTATTTTCATTTGACTTACTAATATAACTAGCAAGCTATTTTATCATAGCACTGTAACACTGTCGTCCCGTTGTTCATTGGTTTGCTGGAGCGGGCACCAGTAACGTCTTCATTGTGAGACTTGTTGTTACTGTTTTTGGCATATCAAATATGCCATGGGTAGCTTACCAGGCTCTGCCATGCGGGCAGGATACTCTCAGTAGCTTGCCAGGCTCTCTTAGAGGGTGGGAGGAATCGAACCCAGGTTGGCCAAGTGCAAGGCAAACGCTCTATCCACTGTGCTATCGCTGCAGTCATATTTTACCATATATAATTTATTTTTTGTGTCAAAATTTCCATTCTGTTTTGCACTGTTATCATTATGGTGTCTTACATCATTCATACAAATGTGCTATTTACATATATTCTTACTTTAACATATTTATTTTAAAATATCTGTTTGCTTATTTTCATTTGTAATAACGTTCCTAATTTTTAAACCTTCAATTTCTTTTCCCTACTCAAATCACTTTGGTAATATATTGCCCTGTGTACTTAGGTATATTTTAAAACTATTTATTCTATTTCAAGAACTTTACCTGCCTAGCCTTTTTAATGGCAACATTTTAATTGTTGTTTAGAATAAATTAAAATATGATTCTTGGTTGATCTCCCATTATTTTTATCCAAAACAAAGTGTCTAAAGATTTTTTTCCATGTGAATTTTTGCCAGTTTATATTATGATTTGATGTACAGGTAATGGATTGGAGCGATAGCACAGCGGCAGGGTGTTTGTCTTTCACGAGGCCGAACCGTGTTCGAATTATTCCGCCCCTCTCAGAGAGCCCGGCAAGCTACTGAGAGTATTGAGCCCACACGGCAGAGCTTGGCAAGCTACCCGTGGTGTATTGGATATGCCAAAAACAGTAACAATAAGTCTCACAATGAGAGACGTTACTGGTGCCCGCTTGAACAAATCGATGAGCAACGGGATGACAGTGACAGTGACAGTACATGTAATAAAGCATAAAGATGGTATAAAATACCTATTCTTATTTTTTTGTTGTTGTTTTTATTTTATTTTTTAAAATTTTTTATTAGTGAATCACTATGGGGGTACAGTTACAGATTTATACATTTTTGTGCTCATGTTTCCCCCATACAAAGTTCGAGAACCCCTCCCTTCACCAGTGCCCATTCTCCACCACCAGTAAACCCAGTATCCCTCCCACCCTCCCCCTATTCTTATTTTGAACATTAAAAATAGAACTCAATGGGGAGGCACTTAAAAGCAAAGGGGGAAAAATAACAAGTGAATGGAATTAGGTTTGAATTCTTCACGACCAATCTACCACATCTCTGGTTGTAGGTGAATTACTGAACTCCTCTATGCCTTCATAATCTCAGCTGTCATTGCAGTTAGATCATTTGTTTTGAAAGTTTTTCCTAAGAAAAACTTAAATTAAAACTTAAATTTGTATTAAATGTAAGATTAAACACATATTATGTGTTAAAGGACTTGGCAGTTTTGTGAAATTTATGATGACCTCCTTAAGGTCATTAAATGTTCTTAAGTTTGGAAGCGATTTATGTAAATGATTTGTCTCAAATATTTTGAATTTTAATGACACTGTGACTAGTCTTGTGTGTGCAGAAGAGAATAAAACTGGTCTTGAGGTTCTCTCAGAATATCTTCTTATAAGAATCAGTCCATGACAAGCAAGCTAAACTTTCTTGTTATGTTGGAATACTTCTGGAGGTCATGTCCTATCAAACAGATATTTAGAAATCTCTTCGGCAAGCATTTGCTGCTAATTCTAGTATCTTAAATCCCTGTAAGTTAATACCCTCTAAAATGTACCGTGATATTTGAAATCCTATTTCCTACGTTACTCAGGGGAAACAATGCAATTCACTTAGAAGGTTCAAGCTAAAATTCAGATTCTATTAAAATGAATTTGTTCTTTAAGAAAAAAATACATTATTTAGCTTGATGTTATTTCTGGAAACACAATATAAGAAATATGAGAATTTATTTAGTCTAACAACTCATTGTGTGTGACTGCGTGTAGAGAGAGAAAATGAGAGAGACAGAGACAGAGAGAAAGAGAGAAAGTGTGTGAGAGAAAGTGTGTGTGTGTGTGAGAGAGAGAGATAGATAGATAGAGAGAGAGAGAGAGAGAGAGAGAGAGAGAGAGAGATGTGCTTGTCTACTGAGATGGTTGGTGCTCCCTGATCTTTTAACCTAGGCTAGTGAAATAGACTTGTATTCTTCAGACTATCAAGATAATAGTATTTTAATTATTATTATCCATGCAGAAATAAATTATTATTATCCATACAAAAAGTAGCCATAAAAATAAGCAATCTTTTAATTAGTTAGTCATAAAACTAACATTATTACGCACTTTCCATATTCTGGTACTGGACAAAGTGATTTATATCAGTTCATCTAATTTTCACATTAAACTTTGAGGTAGAGAGCACCGAATAATTTATCCAACCACAAAGCAGCTAATGGACAAATTCAATTATATACTAGAAAATTTTGTTGTGATTTACTTGTTTTTTGCTCTTTTACTCTATAGCTTATGAAATGTATTAACTGCAACAACACGTTAGCCCAGTAACTTTCTTGGAAAATAAGAGATTCGACTTAACAAAATTCTCTCTTATCTGATCATCACTCTAAGAAGTAGCACTGTTTGTAGCACTGTCTTCCTGTTGTTCATTGATGTTCATTGATTTGCTAGAGTGTATACCAGTAACGTCTCCATTGTGAGACTTGTTACTGTTTTTTGGCATATCAAATGCACCATGGGTAGCTCGCCAGGCTCTTTTTTGTGGGTGGGATACTGTCTGTAGCTTGCCGAGCTCTCCGAGAGGGACCAAGGAATCAAACCTGGGTCAGCTTTGTGCAAGGCAAAGGCCCTACTCACTGTGCTATTGCTCCAGCACCTTTTATTTTTTGTTTGTTTGTTTGTTTGTTTTTGCTTTTTGGGTCACACCCAGGGATGCACAGGGATTGCTCCTGGCTCTGTGCTCAGGAATTACTCCTGGCGGTGCTCAGGGGACCATATGGGATGCTGGGAATCAAACCCGGTCGGCCTCGTGCAAGGCAAACACCCTACCCGCTGTGCTATCGCTCCAGCCCCTGCTCCAGTACCTCTAAGACAAAAAAAAAGCTTTTTGTCGATTAAAAGCTGTTGGATATAATACACTATTCTAAAGTTTATTTTATTTATTCATTCTATTTTTTATTCTTTTGCTTTTAAGATTGATCCAGTAGTGTTCAGGGATTACTCCTGACTCTTTGCTCAGGGAGTATCCTTGGGTGGGATCCCAAAAAAGCACATCAAAAAGTCCACTGAAATATCTGCTTAATATACCAAGTTTTTATATAACTTATGTAACAATTTGACCATACTTTATTCCTTGAACAATGTTAAACATATTTGATTTATTTTATATGTACAGATATATTTACTTGTAATTAATTATAATTCCTTAATTCATATATTCAAAATCTCATAGTAACTTTTCAACCAGGTTCTGGTAGTTATTTTCACAAAATATCACTGAATAAACATGAAGCATATAATCAAATAGTTTAGGTACATATAGAAATAAATACATGGTCAGTTTTGTATTTCTAACTTATGATGTACAATTAATATCTCTGAAAAGGCAAACAGAAGGATCCATTGAGAAAGTCACACCACAGACATTTAGAGTTGAAACACTAGCATTCTAATTTTCTATAACAATATCTCAGATTGCCAACTTGCTGTTAAAGTAAGTTCCTTATGATTTGTCTTATTCAAGATGATTGTATTAAAGTTATTTGTATTTTCATTCTATTCTAAGGAATTCATTGAGTCCACCAGATTACTGCCTTCTATAACAAGTTTCCTAAATTCATCTTCATGCCTTAGCTATCTTCTAGTTCTAAAGCACAAGATTTGTCTCTTTATGTAGGTTTCATAATTTTATAATTCCATAATTTTATATTCTTTGATTATATCTTATTCAAAACCAATGCCTTTATAGGCACTTTACTTTGTAAGTAAGTTAAAAAGGCATATGACAAAATTTATATATGGTAACTCTAAAGTTGGAAATATTTTTAAATATATTTTTTAACCAGTTACACTATTTTAGGTATCACAAATATTTTTTTCTTTTCCTTTTTGGATTTGGGGCCAAAGCCAGAAGTGTTCGGAACTAACTGCTTATTGTGCTGCTCTGAGACCACAGATCACTCCTGGCACTGCACAGGGGACCAAATGGGATAGAACCCTGCTTAGCCACGTGCAAAACAAGTGCCCTGTTTGTCATACTAACTCTCCAGCCCTTGATGCTAATGCTGAAAACAATAATATAGTTTCTTTTTATATTGATTAAGTGAAGTCATATTTATTGTGGGAAGGCAAACTGGGTCCTCCTTGCTAAAGAAGTCCTGGTAACTAAACATTTACTCTGATCACAAATGAATACTTTGCAGTGTATTTTTTATGTTCCATAAGAAAGCATTGACATGTTATGAAAAGAAACAAGAGCACAGTTACATGTGCATTTTTTTTTCATTTAAAAAATAGGTTGTAGAAAGATGTTGTAGTAGATAGTATTTTTTGCTTCCATTATGAGGCTAAGATTCAAAAATATCTACACATTTCTTGAACCTTCATAAGAGGACCATGTGTGAAGAAGTCCAAAAACAATGTCCTACAAAAACATTACAGTTTAACTAATATGTAAGAATATATAAGAAAAATTGCTGATTGATATTGTGGCTAATTTCAAAGACTTCATCGAATCAGTAACATTTCCCGTGTACTTACATGGTTTTATGTTTGGAAAACGATTTTTTGCTCTGTTCCATGGCAGATCAGCATCAGTTGAAGAAAGGTCCTGAAGAAATTTTGGTAGTTCCTATGATATGAAGTCACACAAAGTTTGCTTTATTTCAAAGGTCAAGGATACCATTTAGTAAACGACAATTAGTTATCCTAAATTCTTCTACTTTCCAACAGAACTCCATTGTAATTGAGGAAACAGGCCAAATAAACAGTAGTACATTTGTTAAGTTTTCACCATAAGTATCCTGAATTAAATTGTTCAGCTTAACTGTTTTCTCCAGGATACGTTTTTGTTTTCTTTTGCTCTAGGGAGTCTAAAAATGAAGATGCTTCAAAGCCTGCTAGTAACCCTTTCTCATCATTTACTAACAGTGTCATCAGGAATTAACAGAGCATTATTAATATGTTAATGTCTATTTAGTAGAGAAAGAGAGTATAATGATTTATTTTTTGTTTTTGCTTCTCAGGCAGTGTGATTTCATGCCTAGTAATTGGTACAACATTGGTCAGTTTGAGAAATGCCAAAGGTCAATTACTGTTCTCAGTAGGCATTATGAAATTGATAGTCAAATGCAAATGTGTGATTAAGAGTTATCAAATAAAGATCCGGAGTGATATATTATTAACTTTTTTGGTAAGAAGTTATAATACTATCCACCTGTCATTAAGACAGTTGGTGTAAGATTTTGTGTTCATTATTGTGTTGCATTGATAATTTACATTTATGGTTTTTTATTTTAGAAATGCTTGGGCTTGCCAAATTCTACATGAAATGCTAAAAGTGCATTTTACAACACCATCTAGTTTTTTAACTGAGTAATTCTTCAATTCCTCACAAAGAAAAATCTGAATTCTTTTGTGTTGTATAGCTATTTATTAAAGGAGAGGAGCAGTATAAACATTTTAATTTCACTACGCTGGCACTGAAGGATTAAAAAATATTCTTAGCCTGATTTTGAAAGATAACAAGGGTTAAGGTCTTGCATGCAGCCAATCTGAGTTCAATCTCCTGTACTGCCAAAGTGACCCTTGAGCACAGAACCAGGAGTAGCACCTGAGCATCACTGGGTGTGGTCCCAAAATTGTATGAAGTGTAGATTACCTTAGACAGAGCACATATACTTTATGATTACTTCACACAGACATCTCCATTTATAGATTCAAATGGCTCTAGCTTTGTTTATCAATACCCAACTGCCAGGTTGATTGTTTGGGTAGTAAAGTCATACTGGGTGGCCTTCCCTATAAAGCCTCACCATCCTTCTTCTCCTTAGCTCTTTGTCTTGTTTCACTTCTCAGTGGGGTCACAGATGAGTTAGGCTGGTTTGTAACAAAGCTATTGTATTCATTCTTTCTCTTTGGAGCGCCTTCATCTTTTTATCTACTTTTCAGACTTTTCCTTGTCCTAAAGGTCGTCACCAAGTTAACCTTTTTCAATGTCTTTTCACATTGCTGTCTAAACAGAATAGATTCTTACTACTTTATTGTGACAGAGTTTAAGTTCTTATGCATGTCTGAAGATCCTATAATATCAGCTTCTTTGTGGTAGAGCTTATCATCATAAACCAACACTGGACCAGGCACTAGTCTTAGTATTGCATATTTCCAGTAATTTTAGTATTTAGAATTCAGTGAATTAGTTACTATCATTTTCCAAATGAAGACATTATGCACAGAGAGTTTAAATAATTTGCCCAATTGGTAAATTGATGTATATATCTACGTGCTAAATACAATTCTATCTCATAAGAGAAAGAGCTTTTAAATATTTTTGGTGTAGGTGAATTAACAAATTATAAAGTTTATCAAATATATGCATCAAATAAACATTTGTTAAAATGCAGTAATTTTGCTTTAATAATTTAAGACATTAGAATAAAACTATTTAAAAATGACACTCCTCTTATATAGAGACAAAATTCCTTAAACTATTATTACCAAAAGAGACTAGAATTTTTTAAAATATGTAAAATTTTATTTCTACTAAAATTGTTGATTGAAAATTTCTATTGAAACAATACTTTTTACTTGTGAAAAACTAGAGTTCTTGATGTGTGAATTCTAAGAAAAATCTTATGGTGCAACTAGTCTTTTTAGACTCCAGACCAATATAACTTTAGAAGCATAACTAAAAACCTATAGGAAATACCATTAATCTTCTCATATTTAGCTATTATTTCCCTACAGATTAAAATATTATAATTGTGAATTATTTATGACAACTGTTTAAATCCTGGTTTCATAAACTAGGAACTTTATACAAAGAATATATATATATATATATATAAAGTTTTTGGTGATATTGAGAAATTTGTTTTGCATTTATAATATAAAATCACCTAAGTTAAAAAAGATACTAAAAAGTCTTAAATTAACTTGCAGATGTGCTATCTTTATATTATTTATAAATATATATAATATTTATATTATCTAAATTGTATATTATCTTAAAATAATATATAGTTTACAAATACACAAAATCTCAAAAGCAATGTAATTATACTTAATTTTTAAGAAGTGACAGCTCCACTTCAAAGTAACATTGCATAGTCTCCATAATATGATATAACTTATTCTACAGCATCTGAAAAATAAATCTTGCAAATATGGCCATCACTTATCTGTTTTTTTATAGAATAGCTGTATATCTGTAAATATTTTTTATTAGTTGAAATAACTATTTTAATCTAAAATTATATTTATTAACAGCCTAAGCCTAACCTTATTCACAAATAATGAATATGGCATTCTCGAGTCACATCTCTGTCCAGATGTGAACGCAGGGCAGAAACTCGGACAGACTGCGATTCTTGGCAAGCTCTGATGAAGAGCACCTTTTTCTAACGTACTGGGTGACTAACTCTGCAGGTTGTACCAGGGTAGCCCAGTGTAATGTTACTATCCAAACAATCAACTTGGTAATTGGGTATTGATTATCAAGGCCAGCGTCCTTCATGGCCTTGCTTGCTCAAAATGGACATGAAATGTGACACATGAAACGACTGGAGGTCTGGCAATGTTGTGACAACTGCTAGTAACATACCGAAAATTCTTCTTGAAACTTTAGGTTGTTGTTAGTGCAAAGCTCCTCAACGTGCTGCAGGAAGGACTTCTTACTAATCGGCCTCCAAGTAAAGAAAAAGGTACAAATTGGAGTCATGTGAGATTGAGTTTGTTCAACTTGGCATGGACAAGTACTGTAGGTTGTTTACCTGTTTAAGAACAATGGACACTGGAAAACCCACGAAGTCATGCATGCAGCTTTTAAAAGTGACTCTGTCAGAGTACAAGAGTAACCTTTTACATTTACTTTATCTGTATTCATAATACCAGGTTCCTTTCATTTTAAAGTGACTCTAAAGAAATGATTTCACTTTTAAGTGAACAAAGTTTTTCAAGTAAATTCACGGGCATAAAGTTATCATTGAGTTCCATAGCACATAATACCTCTTTGTCATACAGAAAACATTTTATACATTACAAGGTTTTAGAAGATATAAAATAGTACAGTGACCTCATTCTCATAATGACATGGTTTTTAAACCCCAAGGAGTTTAAATATCCCTGTATTACTTCCCAAGCTAAAATACAGACATGCATGCTTCACCCCAGAGAGAGAGAAAGCATTTCTCCAGTTACCATGCAATTAGTCATGCTTTTATGATTTATATCCAGCTTGGAGGTTTTTCTAACCAATATACAAAAAAGGAACCACACATTAAGATTCATTGAATCAGTGAGTCTAAAAGCTGATATTCAAAGAGAAAGAAAGATTTTTAATATACTTACTTGATGGATTTTCTATAACTAAGTAACCTGCAACAGAGATTGTGTTAAATGCATTGTGAGATGAGGGTACAGATATTTCTGAAAGAGATCTATATTGAATCCAAAAATATATGTCAATAACATATAGCTTGCAATGTCTTTAAGTGATATGTGATTTTGTTTTAAATTATATTGAATTTTAAAAATACTGTTATTTAGGCTAAACTATGGCCAAAAAGAATTTAGCTTCTCTCAAGGTAGGAATCTGATATTAGTATTGTTAAAACTTAGGGGCACTGAACTCAAAATCATTCACTTTTTAATATATTATATAATATTTAATAGTCTAGGGAATTGATATGGGATATTGCATTGAAAAATAATTCCATTTTGCATCATTTGGTACTTAATAGTCTGTGATAATTCATATGGATTTAAATATTTTTTGTACATACAAAGTACTGTACTTGGAAAAGGATCTACAAAAAAATTATGTGGCCTATCTGCTATTTCATGAGGTATGAAGAATGTATAACCATAGTAAAATTGCAATAATTTTAATTACTTTAGACATAACTTTGTACTATTTATCATGATATTAATACTCTGAAAAATTCCTCAAATAATGTTTAACAGCCAAGTATACTATGAAACACACACAATTAGATATGCACATAGTTAAGAACACCTTTATCATGCAAAACAAATTTGCACTGCAAAACCCACAAAACACAAAGTATAATAAAATAACATGAAAAGCATCTGCTCTTCAATTTCACAGTTTTAAATATTGCTGTATACACTCTGACTATGCTGCTCTGTGAATAAAATGTATTAGATGAAGTAATTTTGAGTAAAGAAATAATGAAAGAAAATGAGATAAATGTGTATGAGAGAGAGAGAGGAAGAAGGAAAGTATCTGCCGTAGAGCAGGCTTGGGGAGGGTGGCCTGAGGGAAACTGGGGACATTGGTGATCGGAAACTTACACTGGTGGAGGGATGGGTGTCGGAACACTGTATGACTGAAACCCATCAACAGCTTTGTAATTCTGTATCTCATAAGGATTCAATACAAAAATAAAGGTGACAAATAGGAAATAAGTTTGTTCAAGTGGAATAAATGGAAAGAAAGTATACTCCAATATTAGAACTGATGAAAAATATGGGTGTCTGAGTAAATATTATTACGAATGGTGACAGAATTTCTGGTTATTACATAGATGTCTCCAGGAAGTGTCTACCAGCTTCTCAGGGTATTTGACAGATCATTCTATAATCAAGCATTGCCTCATGGTGAGAGACTGCAATTTGTAAGCAGAAGTCTTTGTGTGTTTGGGGCTTCCAGAACGCTATAAAGGGTTCTAAGAAGGTGATAGACTCCTGAGTAACTAGATGGAGATGGCTGCATAGGCCTTTGAATCAGGATAATCCTTTAAATGAAGACAGAAGATAGTGTTTGAGTTGGAAGTACTTTTAACATTACAAGAGATATAGTAGTGATCAAGGCAACAAGAATCATTTCCTGCTGGAAACAACCACTCCTAAGCAAAAACCAAAAAGAAAAAAAGCTCAAACTACAAAGGAATAAGAAGCTGAATTAGCAAGACGAAGTTAGTTTCCAACTGCAGCACTGAATAGACAATTTAAAGTCACATGGGGAAGATATATGCTAACTGGAAACTTTCATTTTGTAAATGGTAAGATACGAGTATGCTATATCTAATTTAATGACAGGCTCATAATCTACTGATGAAAGATAGACTATCATCTTATAGTTTTCCTAGAGCATCATGGATTATTTAAAGCTGTATTATCAAATTTTTAATGGATTATATAGAATCTAAAATTAACTTAAGAAATAGACAGCTGTTAAAAAGTCATCTAAAGAATCAGGGTCATCTTATAAAACACCAAAGAAATATTAGGCATGAATAACATATTAAACTATAAATGATAAAGAAATAGTTAAAGTTCTATACTATAATTATCATTCTTACTTTGTTCCATAGCAACATCTAATTTAATTTAGAAATTGTGATCAAAATGTTATTAAGTAAACTTATTTTTAGTAATAAGCTCTATTGGTAATTGTTTTTATTTTATGACTGTTATTTTAATTGGCCTTAGAAATATCTTTTAAAATAAACTACACCAAGACCATAATTAAAAATATTTTAAATCATAACTGATAGCAATCTGACTTCAGTGCATATCTGAACTATCTTCCCTTATTATAAAATACCCATATTGGCTTGGAACACCTGCTCCTACAATTACCAGAAACATTTTCTTGAACAAGCTACTTAATCTTCCTGTGCTTCAGTTTTTTAATTTCATAAAAACAGCAAATATATGCAAATAAATTTCACGTACATAATTTGCCTGGAAAATACCCAGGTTTTGGAAGCAACATATAAATGCTAGTTATTGTCATTAGTACAATAATCACTATTTCTAATTTACTTTGTATAACTCAGAATTCTTCTACTTATGTTATTCTACAACTGATGATTGTTATGAAGTAGAAATAATTTTGGTTTGCAAAATAATATTCTGGTCTAATTGCATTTTAAACTGGATAATTTCACAGCAGGACGATTTCATGTTTTACTCTTCCTAATCAGGTGCTTGAATAAAAATGATCAGGGACACCTAGACTTTTATTTTTTTTCTTTTTGGGTAATACCCAGCGATGCTCAGGGATTACTCTTGGTTCTGCACTCAGAAATCACTCCTGGAGGGTGCTCCAGGGACCATATGGGATACTGGGAATCAAACCCAGGTCAGTTGAGTGCGAGGCAAATGCCCTTCCCATTGTGCTACCGCTCCAGTCCTCAGACACATAGACTTTTAATCCAACTCTTGATTTGCTAGTTCTTAGTTCAAGGTCTTTTTTATTTTTTTCTTTTTGGGTCACACCTGGCAATGCACAGGGTTTAATATACTCCTGGCTCTGCACTCAGGAGTTACTCCTGGCGGTGCTCAGAGGACCATATGAGATGCTGGGAATCAAAACTGAGTCCGCTGCATGCAAGGCAAACGCCCTAACCGCTGTGCTATCACTCCAGCCCCTAGTTCAAGGTCTTAAACAAGCTCTAAAACATTGATATAATAAGTTTTCATAATAACTATGTGGAATTATTATACAACCACATTTTAATCATTACTCCTTTCAACTTCTTCACATACTCTATAATCTAAATATTTTATTAATACTTTAATAGTTTTTGAAAAAGTTATCTCCTCAATGGAACTTAACCTATTTTATTGCAGAGAAAATGGATTTCTACCTTTTGTAAAAGCAAATTTTCTAAAAGTAATCCTCTTTCATCTTATAGCATAGCTACCCATGTAAATGCATGTATCATGGGTAAATAAACAGAAATCCATGTGCATGTCAAGGCAGAGCAGAATAAACTGCTTAGTATAACTCCCTCACATGAAAGACAATCAATAAATCATTGCTAAATATACTATTGTGGGTATATTTACATGAAGATACATGATAAGCTAAATAAGTGCTCTAATTACTATGAATCAATTTTATACTAGAGTTTTAAGCAATTAAGAATTGTCAGATTGTTTTAATCAAATCTTGATGTCCAGTATATGCATCAATAAATAGTATATGGATGTAAACAAGGTCATTAAAGATGATCTAACATTTGAAGAATATAGATGTTAGGGATTTCATTAGGAAATTAAATATACAATTGGAACTACTCTTACCTACCCAGTTTAGAAAACATATGTTAAAATAGAAAAGTAGGTTCTGTTAGACTTTTATTTTCATTTGTAGCACTCTTGTTGATCTAAACCAAATCACTGAAATTTTCTATTCTTCACACATATATCTACATAACTTCTAACAATTTAATTTTTACATAATTTCTAGCCTATGTTTATGTCAAATTATATATAAACTAAAGTGTTCATATAATTATATGGATAACATAAATATATTAAAAAATGGCATATGTATCTCAAGTAAAATTATTTTTACTTGGCTTACTTATTTAAAATAAAAGTAGCCCCCCCCTTAGTCTGTATACTATACTATTGCTTAGATTCTTGACCTCAGATTTTTCTACTTTTCCCTTGGAGTTGTCTAAATTATAATTTTTACATGGATGCTTTATTATTATTATTATCATTATTATTATTATACATCTAACTAATGGGGTAACATTGGTTTATAGAAATGTCAGTGATTTTACGTGTTAGGGGTAGAAAGATTTCATGCCACACCCACCGGAGTGCCACACTCTACCACAGTCCCCAGAATCCTTTACCTAAAATCTTAGTTCTTAGTGGATTTAATGTTTTATTTTAAAAAGTAAAGGGTATTTTAAGTTGAATAATTAATACATGAAAATAGAAAAGAAAGTGGCATATAGTATGAGGAAAATGAATTGATATCACTGATGAGGTCATTCAAAGGAAAAATTGCTTTGAAAATGATTTATAAAAATCTCTAGGAAATTAATGGCTATGTAGAGCATCAATATACTTTCAAGTGTGGAGGTTTCCAGAACAAGTGATCTGTGCAACAAAGAGACAAATAGAAAGTGTTTTATTGATATTCAAAAAATTTAAAATATATGAAATATTATTTTGAACTATTGTATTATTTTAATTAATTAACAACAAAGAAGGTGATTGTCAAATGATATTCAATTCATGAGTTTATAAATCAATTTGGGACTAGTCCAGATTTCATTAGGAAAACTGATCACTTTCTAATAGAAAAATGTAATGCTTTTCATTACTTGAATTTTAGCCTGTCTTAAATCCTTTTGTTGAAAAGGGTATTATTTCATGTCTGGACTCATTTTTAAAAAATCTATCAAAAACTTAAATTCCACTCAGATTACTCTTGATATAACCAGAGAGGATCCATTTATTTATGTTGGCAGTGGTGATTGAAGACCATATTGTCACAGAGACTCAGCTTTCCCTCAAGGTCAATTAGTTGAAATCAATAGGGAATTAAAATATAGTCTGAGCAAAGAGCCATAATGATAGCCAATAGAAGAGTGGCTTAAATCACCACTACCAGTGGCACAGTACAAAGTGAGAAACTTTACCTTTACGTTTGTTTTATATTCAAATAGTAAATTTGTGAAGAATCTCTCTAATAAAATAAATGAATTAATCATTCCAAGTTTTATAAAGTGCTATGTAAGCATTTGTTTTTATCAAGTCATTAATAACTCAATCTTTACTTCTATGATGATATTCTATTATTTATCCAAAGTCCTTATGTGATACTTATAAAGGCTTTCGAAAATATCTTAATTTTTGTTCTTGTTCCTAACTCTTATTTGTGTTACCTAAGATCATATCTTTTCAAGTCTTCATTCTTATTTATTTAAATAGGAAACAATTTATGAACTTCAATATATCAGAATGATTATCCCAACAAATGACTGGCAGCAATACAGATGAGTCTAATGCTTTACTTTATAAGAGGAACATATCATTAGAATCTGAGTATTAGCATTTTTCTTATGTAATCATAATAACATAAGTGAATGATATCTAACTATTAATAGGTTTAAAGTGGTATCTAAAAGAACAAAAAAACTTAAAAGGAACTTTGCTACTTGGAATAACAACTCTTTGGAGATCATGACCTTCCTTTACTTTACAATCTTATTAGTGGCTAGATAAAAACCTGCAAGTTGCTGTATTGGCAACTGGTACCTAGTTGATAATTCTCTGACTCAAATAAAGTGATAGGTACTTTTAGAAAGATATGGGGAAGCAACCTTCTTGCTCAAGTTAAAGAGCTGAATTATTTTCTGATGTGGCAGGGGTTGAAATTTTCGTTATCATAAGCCTTTCCACAGTAACACATCTGAAAACAAATTCTTGACAGATGTTTTATTTTGTCAACCATGCACTCCGAATTAAAACCTTGGTCATACGCTATCCCAGGGGCAATAGGGCAGAAGCAGTAGATAGTATGAGGAGACTGCTGACAGTTGTGTGAAGAGTTGGGCAAAGGTCCTCAGTGAAGATTTAATGAAGATGTGACAGGTGACATATAGCACCTAAAAAGAAGCCCTTAAAGCCCGAACTTTTAACTTTTAGTAAGGCAGGTAAGCACTGAAATTCCTCTCTCAAAGATAAAAAAAAAGTCAATCCTAAAAATCTAGCTTTGCAAAAAGGCATCATGAAATTTTTTATGTAATTTAGGTAGAGATAATGAAAAAAGGTTCTAGTTAACTCAAACTATTAAGTTGAGTTCTGTTGAAGTAAGAGCTTTGACTGAGCAGGGCACTATTCACTAGAGGAGAGACTCTAGTGACAAATGAGAGAGAGTGAAAGTTCTGTAAAAATGAAAGCATTTTTCTCGGTGGGACTAATGGCATAAAAAAAAAGAAAAGAAGTAAAATGATTCTAATGATGATGAAGAAAGACGTTCAGCAGAGTTTCACTACTAGACCATTTGTGAGCCTGGAGTGCTGAGAGGTCAGCTTTTGAGTGCTAGATGAAAATTGATATTTTATGTTTGATATAATCACTTAAATATTTAGCTCAATAGCTTCTTATTTCAACAAATGTTTGGATTTGATTGCTCTAGCTTATAAGAATAATGCATTTTCATAAAACTGTTTAATTCTGTTAACAAAGACATGGCAATTAGTTAGAATGAACTAAAATAAAATTACCTATTACTCCAAAATGCTAAATGTTGTCAGAATAAAAACAGACCCACCCATCTGTTTGATCACGCTGAATACTATTCACTGGGTCTTTAAGTTGAGGTTTATGGAGAATGATTCCTCAGTATTTTAACCCTTTGTCTGATTCCTATCTCTTACATGAAGAAAACAATGAACTCAGGGGCACTCAGTCAATTGCTGGTGTCCTTGCTAATGCTGTCATTTGCTATGCTAGGCTCAGAATATTTAAAGCAATTTTGTGTCTGTGTGTGGAAACAAAAGGCATTTCCAAGTATCATAAGAGTGCCTGAAAGCATACACAGTTGGCTATCCATTGGTCAGGGCAGGGGGTAAGGTTTCACAAATGCTCCAGAGTCAGAGAAGGGAAAAGGTTATCATCTTGGGCCAGGTACATTACTGAATGCAGCAGTTGACATGAGCTTGTCTGAAGTGTGAACTCAGCCTACACCTGTCAGATGAAGAATTCAGCTCTTGTATCATGGTGATAATAGGGCAAGAAGAATGTGAAGACATGTAGGCGAACACTATTTTACTATAAAAGCTAACACAACATGAGAACGCAGCAAATTCTCAGGACATGCACATTATAAGTCAATGTGCATCTGGTAAGATTAATTTACCATATCATTAGCATGCAGTATTAGCGAGGACACTGTAAGTCGAAGGCATAAGGGTTTGCTTTTTGTTTCTTTGCTTTCGAAAAACAGTACATTAAACAACAAAACTCTCAGAATCATAAATTTAAAAATATAAAACACACCACCTGACGAAATTAAAATAATCACAGCAGAATCTGCACCACCACAGTAACTTACTGGATGACAAAAATCTCCTTCCGTCTAAAGAAAAATGAAGAGTATCTGGAAGTAAAGATTCGTTATTTATTTAGTACACAAATATACCATGTCATTTTTGTTTGCTACTATAAGAAAATGAATATTAAATCTCTTGTGTCCTTCTTCTTCAGTGCATTTCTTGTCCTAAATTTTGCCACTGCTTCACAAAATAGCTAAAGACAAAAGTGAAAAAGAATTGAATCTGTCAAAGAATTGTTGAGACTAAAATACAAATGACTTTACACAGTTTAATATATAAACCAAATATTATAGACATCCTTACTGAACTTATAATAAGAATTCACTGCTAAAAATTTTCCAATTCCTACAAGCTTGAACCTACCCTAAAATATCACCACCCTTTGCCACACCTCTCTAGAAAATAAATAAATCAAAAGAAGCCCTTTTACCCTTGGAATTATTGTCTAGAAAAACTGCTTGATGTTAGATCACACAGATCATTGTGTATGTACGTGCACTTATACTGATTTTTGTATAGTAGTTTTCAGTGTTAAATATGTACATACATTCTTATATCTCTAAATTCATAGACATACAAATAAGTACATCTTTAGAATAAAATAATCTTGGGCTAGCAAAATGACTGTCTTATTTATTAGATTAACAATTTTAGAAAGCTAAATTTTCTAAGTATGCCTTTATTTTAATGTCTAAAATTAGGATAAGAGTTTAATCTTATATCCCAAATATTAAGGTTAAGATAAATCATTACAAACAGATTTTTAACACATAGTAACTATAGGGATTATTATGTTAGCAAATCTTGTAGGTAAAGTTTAAAAGTTTATAAACATCATCAATAACAATAATGTATCAAATGCTTTCTGATTTATAACTTATAGAGCAGTATTATATTATTCTTTTAAATGTAAAGCTTTCTGATGAAATAAATATGCAAAAAAGTACTGTTAAAATGGCAATTTTATTATTTACTTCATTTTATTGAGAATTTTAATTCTAGTCATAATTTCTGGATTGACTTCCCAAGTCTTTAAGTAATGCACCAACTAAATTATGCATTCTACTAAAATAGTGAGGATAATTACAGTGGAATGATACATAGATCTTTTAGAAAATAAGGCTTAGAAGAAAATAGCTATCAAGTAGGAATATTAGTAACATTAATTTATTAATTGATGTTATTCTATCCACCCCCCAATTTAGTTACCAAAAGATAAACATTTTTTGATTTTGAAGTTTTTAAGGGTTATAGTGAAAACCTTTTAAAAATAAACTAATAATGTCCTTCCACAAACCCTACTAGGTTATTTAATTTTGTGTTATATCTCTCTTGGGAAAAATGTCTGTGCTGAAATTAGTTAAAAATAGTTCACAGAGTCAGACTCATCCACCTTGAGACAGGTTCTTTGTTTCATTGGGTACACACAGATGCTGATCAACATTTTATCATCCTAGAAATCTTTCTCACTTCAATGGTCTCTGAGGCTGTTTTGAAGGACCACTCAAAATGCCATAAAAGGGCCATTTGCTAATCTGGTGAATAAGGAATAGATGAATACAACATAGTTAGTATTTTCCCAAAGCAGTATTTTTTGCATTGCCCAAATTTAAATCTAAAATGTACATAATGAAATGCTAGAGTTATTAATCAAAAAAATCTTTTGTTTGTTTTTGGGCCACACCTGGCATTGCTCTGGGAGCTATTTCTGGCCACTCCAGGCACACTTGTGGGCATATAAAGATATATAGCACTGAGGAAAATTGCAAGTCTGATGTAGCATGAAGAAAGTAGACAGTTTGAAAGAAAAAGAACATGCCTAAGCTTCAAGTAGAAAGAGCATATGTTAGCAAGGCAGATTTAAAGGAAATTATCAAAATTCTTTACTGCAAAAACAAAGACATATGGCATAAGTTACTCTACAATTTGGAAGCTAATTCAAACTCTTGATCCTTCATTCCCAAACACTACCATCCGTCTGTATGTCTCTACCCTCACCAGATCTGTACAGCCTTGAATAGATTAAGATCTTCCGAACCTAAAAACAGGTGAAGAGCTTTAGAGCTTCATTGAGGGAGAGCCCCATGTATCTGTACTCACGGATAATTTTAGACCCATCAGTTATTATTCTTCCTAGCCTAGCATAGTGTATTAGAGGCTTTATTAACACGTGAAACCTTAAGGAAATGGTAGTGAGGTCTCTGCAGTGAAATGAGTTAATACAGCATTTGAGAGCTTAATAAATTTCTGAGATTATGCTATATGCCAATGGGATTATAAGCAAGAATGTTTTACAGTTGCAAATACTGGAATCATAACAAATAAATGAGAGTGAAAAAGAATATGAAACAAATGTGTCACTTTTCACTTAAAAAGGGGAAATGGATACAAATTTTCAATGTGGGAAAAATGAAAATATACTTGAAAAATACTTCGCACTTCACATCCTTTTGCAAATAAAGTGATTTAAATAAATGTGGAAGTCTGAACGTAATGCATCTAATTTAAATATAGCAGATCTAGAGCCAAATTGTGAATAGAATAGTTTTTAAGGGATGTGATCTCACCACAGACTATATAGAACAAATGCTTCACTGATAAAGAATGTGTTCTAGTTATCGCCTAACATTGAAATTTTTTATTATTTTTTTAAGGATCTATTTATGAAAACTTCTGAAAGATTAAGAAATACTGATTTCCAAAAATGTTCTATAAGTATTTATAATTGTAAAGTTCACTTATTTTTTCTTTTTGGGTCACACCCGGTGATGTACAGGGGTTACTCCTGGCTCTGCACGCAGGAATTCCTCCTGGCGGTGCTCAGGGGACCATATGGGATGCTGGAATTCAAACCCGGGTCGGCAGCGTGCAAGGCAAATGCCCTACCCACTGTGCTATCGCTCCAGCCCCTAGAGTTCACATTTTAGTATGAGTAGATTTGATTCAATTGTTTAACACAATTAAAACTAATTAAGCTGAGATTTAAGTTTCATAGTTTATACACTTTCTGGTGTACAGGAGACACTGACTCCAGGCCTATAGAGGATCGTTGAGAAGGAACAGCAGACAGGAAGTGGGGAATTACTACTGAAATTTGGTGGAAGTTTGGTAGAAATTCTTTCACAGGAGAAAGAAGAGAACACTTCCTTCGGTCCATCTAGGACTGAGACAGAGCTTCATGGCAGCAATGCTTTCTTCTTTTTTATTTTTTTTTGGTTTTTGGGTCACACCCGGCAATGCACAGGGGTTACTCCTGGCTCTTCACTCAGGAATTACTCCTGGCGGTGCTCAGGGGACCATATGGGATGCTGGAAATTGAACCCTGGTCAGCCTCGTGCAAAGCAAATGCCCTACCCACTGTGCTATCGCTCCCGCCTGGCAGCAATCCTTTCTTATTCCTATAACACAGTTTCAGTTTGGCAAATTACTCTGGACATCAACTGACTGTTCTTTGGTACATAACATTCTTTTTTCTTTTTGCGCCACAACCAGCTGTATTCAGAGTTTACCCCTGCTCTGAGTTCAGGAATCACTCTTGGTGGGGCTTGGGGAAACTGTATGGGTCGGCTGTGTGCAAGGCAAGCCCCTGATCTGCTACACTATCTTTCTTGCACTAACATTTTTTTTTTAATTTTAGGCACTGTGGTTTAATATACAGTCAGTAGTAGGATTTTTTTTGCATTAATTTTCCCAGTACCACACCCTCCACTGAGCGTCTGCTTCCCTCCACCACTGATGCGGTATCCCCTGCAAATCTTGTTTCCCCTTTAATTCTCCCCTTGCAACTTAATTACTAAAGACAAGTTCTCAGCTTCTTTTGTCTTTCGGCATTTGTTGTTCCCCTACCATGTTTCTTCATATCCTGTATATGAGAAAGAGTATTCTGTGTCTGTCCCTCTCCTTCTGACTAACTTCACTCAGCATGATACTGTCCAAACATGTCTGATGTGGAAAGTTTATTTTGGTTAGTATATAACTATTATAGACATAACCCCTGGAACACTATGCATTTTGGATAGCAACTGAATGTACTAGAATCAAAACAAAACAAAATAAATGTACAGAAGTAAATTTTCAAACAAAACAAATTTTTCTTATAATTCATTATACCACCAAAAACCATTTTTTTTATTTTAGTACTTAGAGGGTCCTTATTCTAAGAAGATATTTTCCAATAGGACATATTAAATATTTTTAGACAAACTGCAAATATTCTTGAAAAGTAAAATTATCTACCAAGCAACAACTTTGGTAGGTGAAAACTATAAATTTAAAAAATATTTTGATATATGCTCAGAGTTAATTTTTAAAAGTTCAACAGAATTGTACAATTATTTCAAGACTGGTTTATGCTTATAAGCATCACAAAATATTGCAGCTTAGCCAAATTATTAAAAATAGTTAATTATCTTGAGACAAACATGTTCCAATGTGTTAACATTCTGAATATTTTGAAACTATTCAAAATTATTGTTTATAATATATACCAAGAATACATATTTGGTTAGGATATACTTTACTTTTTCTTTCAAAGATAATTTTACCTAATATTTATTTTTAAGTATAAAGCAATTTAAAAAATAAAGTGCCAACACATAATTTAGACTTTTAATGTAATTTTATACTAACATAGAAATGAGAAGAACTTTATAAAAATTATATAGACAACATCAAAGAGTTATAAATTTAAAATTGTGATTCAAAATGTGGACACATAGAAAATATGATGTAAAAACTCATCAAATCAATGATCAAACATAGTTTAAACACAGAATGTATAAAATCTTTGTATCAGGAAAAAAATTAGAAAGCTTGCTTGAGCATTATAGTCCGACGTTCATATTGAATTCCAAGTATAGGAAGATTAAGTGGTTCTCCGAACACCAGTGAGAAGTGTGTGGAAGATGGAGGTCACCCTTTGAAAGAAGATCTCTGTGACCTGTGTAAATAGGAGCCCCACAAACACTTCCAACAAGCATAGGTCAGAATAGGGTCATGGCTCCAGGCCCTCTGGACCACTGTTCACCCAGAGGAGTTTGCTCACCGCGTTAATCTCTCGTCCTTCAGTTCCAGATCTGCCACTGTGATGAGCTGATCCAGCTTGAATTTAGTGTCAATAATTTCTGCATCCCGAGGAGAGTATGTGCCACCTTCCTTTTGCTTCTGTCGAATTCTAAACGAAGTATGGTAAAGTTCAAGAGGGGAATATCAGAAGGAATATAAGAAATTAGGTTGAATTTTCATGTAAAGCATGAGTCCTAGAGTTACTTTGCTAAAATTTTCTGAACATACGGCAAATTTATCCCTAATAAATTTTTGGTCCTGTTGGAATCCCACAAAATGAATTCTACTATATTTCTTAATATATCACTTTGTTGAAGTTTGCAATTCTAATGAAAATCAACCGATCAAGGTCTGGGTCATGGACATATTGAAAATATGGGACAATCAAGACCGAGGATGTGGTGACTTCTATTTCTAGCTTTCTCATAGAGATAGCATAAAAAGTAAAGATGATAAAGTAGAAATAGCCCCCTGTAGTAAAATACAATGTTCCCTTATTTTTACACACATGAATCATTTTTACAAACATAAAAATGCTTCCAGTTGTTTTATCTACTTTAAAATGTGAGATATATACTCATTTTTATTTATTATCTATTTCAAAAGTATAAGGCCTGTATATCTGAGAAATAAATAATTCATTAAATTATAAATCCTTAACACATTTGATTTTCTAATTCATACTGTGCACATGTAAAGGTCTCTTGTGCATTTTTAAAATGTATGCAATTTATTGTGAGTTAAGAATTAGGATATTAGAAAATATAAAATGTCCTTATCTTAACTGGCATTACAGCTCAATTGGAAAGCAGGATTGAAATGTAGAATAGGTACAAGAAAAAAAATGATTAAAATGAAAACTCAGAAGACATCACGGATTAGTTATACATTCCTATATAAGTGCAGATAAGCATGCAGATCAGTGACAAAGCATACATTTCACTTGTGTGTGGCCCCGATTTTGATCCCCAGCAACATACATACAAAAATCTTATATTAAAAAATAAAATGAATAGTAGCCTTTAGAAGAAGCAAGCATGTAGGATTCAACTTTGTTTTCCAGAATAAGAAAGAAGCATGATTCTCAAGAATGTTGCACTGTCACTGTCACTGTCATCCCATTGCTCATCAATTTGCTCTAGCAGGCACCAGTAACATCTCCATTTTGAGACTTGTTGTTACTGTTTTTGGTATATCGAATATGCCACAGGTAGCTTGCCAGACTCTGCTGTGCGGGAGGGATACTCTTGGTAGCTTGCTGGGCTCTCTGAGAGGGGCAGAGGAATCGAACTTGGGTCGGCCTCATGCAAGGCAAATGCCCTACCATTGTGTTATTGCTCCAGCCCAAGAATGTTGCATACAAACCTAATAATATTTAGGTGTAAACAGACCCATTTGGCCAAAAAGAAGTAAGCTGGGGATATTGCTGAACTTGGGCAATGTGTAAATAAGGACTTTATTCTGTAAGGGCATGAGAACTCATAAATGATTTTTGAGGAGAAAAACAAGATATAACTAGTTCACCCTCCCTTAAGAACATAGACAATGTCTTACAAAATGTCCTTTAAAGATATCTAGAATTATGATTTTCTCTCATCATCTGAAACTGAAAATTGTTTATTGCACAATATACAAATTGTATATTAGAACCGTATTGTAAATTGTACACACTTTTTTTGTAAGGGGTGAACAACAATAATGTCTTACAAATATCTTTAAAGATATCTAGAAAATAGCTTTCATCAACTGAAACTGAAAATTGTGTACTTCATGATACACAAATTGTCATTTAAAGTTGTATATTGGACAAAATTTGGGGGGATTAAGGAGAGAGATGGTTGGGCTACATCCAGTACTGCTCAGGGTTTACTCCTGGCTCTGTTCTCAGAGATCACTCCTAGTGGTCTCAGGGGATCAAACCAGGGTCAGTCACATGCAAGACAAGTGTCTTAGTCTCGGTACTATCTCTCCAATCTTAAGAAAATATATTATTTCAAGGGAGTTAAATTTTTATTAAAATTATGCTTTATTTTCACTGGGGCCTCTTCATCAAGCACTGCTCAGGAGACTTGGGGTGGAGGGTGCCGGGCTCCAGATGATTCTTAGACAACTGGGCGGGTGGCTCAATGTGTGGGCCTATGAAAGCATCAGTTCTGTGGTCTTGGGGATTACTCTACCCATTCTGGCAGTTCTCAGTGGACTCCAATGCTCTACATAATTGCTGAACTGGGGACGAAACTGGGATGCACCTTAACCCAGTCCACCAAATCATCTTTCAGGAGATACAAGATGAGGTATATGATGCTGGAAGAGATACAGAAGAGCAGGAACCAATCTTTACAGATATAAAAATAGAGCTCACTGGGGTTGGGAGAGCATATAGCTTGCATTTAAGTGGCCGTGGATTTGATACCCAGGTGTCCAACACCAAAAAAATAAATAGGAAAAATGAGCTTGTTTGGGCCTGGGAGATAATTCAGAGGACTAGACCAGTTAACTGAGAGGGATCCGGGCCCTCATCCAGGTACTGTCTTAATGGCTTTCAGCACCACCACAGATAATTGGCATCGCCTCATCAAGCCATCAAATCTGACCAACCTCATCAAGCCATCAAATCTGACCAACCTGCAATGCAGGGAAGAGTATCCCCAGGATAGCTCACACTTGGAGCACTCTCCCTTCCTCCCACCCCAAGGAATGTCTCTTTTTACTAGGAAAAAAATGTCTCTTTTTACTAGGAAAAAGAGACATTCCTATCTACCATAGGAAACTAGATAGATCCCCAAAGTTCCACAAACAACAGGGCAATTAAGAGACTGACATTGAGGACTTGAGAGAAATGTAATAGAGATGCTGGTAAGGTAAATAGGAAAAAGTAGCTACCACATCAAGAAATTGGAACAATATAAAACGCTTTCCTTATTTTTTTTATTTTTTTTATTAGTTTATTTTTAATTAGAGAGTCATCGTGAGGGTACAGTTACAGATCCATACATCTTTGTGCTCATGTTTCCCCCATACAAAGTTCGATAACCCATCCCTTCACCAGTGCCCATTCTCCACCACCAGTAAACCCAACATCCCTCCCCCCCTCCCCAGTCCCGTCTCCCCCCACCCCACCCTGCCACTATGGCAGGGAATTCCCTTTTGCTCTCTCTCTCTGATTAGGTGTTGTGAAAACGCTTTTCTTATTAAAACTTCTCTTTCCAAGACACACTTGAAAACTGAAAACTGATTGAAATATTTTAATTAAATGTATCTGATTTGTAAATCATTAAAAAAAAAGGCAGAAAGTCTGCCATCTTCTGCTCCTTGTGTTATAGCTTTATTTCTAAGCTTCAAATCCTCGATTTTTTTGCCCTGCATTATTGGTGTTGTACTATAATCGTTTTCCTTTGTTAGCTGGCAGAATGTTAAGCTTCATCAATAGAAGGCACTAAAGTGACCTTGCCAGGGGCTGGGCAGGGGACACAGTTCCCCTGGATACACCAGTGCTACATTGTTATTAGTCCTTATAGAAGACAGGCACCTCTTAGTGCATCCTTGCAAATGATGAACTGTTCTAAGTAGTTTCAGCCCTTTCACATGATCCACCAAGAGTGGGTTGCTTCTACAAACTCCTGTATTTATGCAAAAAATGATTCACAGGTTCTACAGAACAGCCAGCCCTTTTCCTATGATATTTTTCTTTTCCCATAGAGAGATAATAGTCAATGTAATAGTCAATATATGCTGTGTTAGCTATTCTAGAGTGGCTTGGGAATTCTTACTTTTTAGGTCTTAATTCTTTTATCAGCTCTCCTGCAGGCTAAAGAGAACAGCTGCTTTGTTACACTTGCTACTTTGGATAATTTAGAGCTTTCTTTTATCATTTTAATATCTTACTAGTTCTGAGAGTTAACCATTTTTAAAAATAACTTACAGTTTTCTATTCAAATAACAGTGATAGCTTTTATCTCCTGAGTGGACCAATGAATAATGCCCATAAAGTATCATAAGAATGTGAATACAAATAAGACTTACCTTGCAAATGCAAAGATAGCTGTTCCAAGAAGAATAATTGAAAGGATACATAAAGTGACTGAAAGAATAATCTCTACAGTTCTTTCTGAAAGCCCTTCACCTGAAGTGGATGGAGAAACAAAATTATCATTAAATATTATTATATAATAAAATCTTGAATCTAAAAACACACAAAATTATTTTCATATATATTTCAAGATTTTCAATAAAATGTAAAAAGTTTTTTCGCTTTTAACTTTTGAGTTCGGTCTTTGATTGACATCTTTCTGCTATTTTCAATCACTACCTTGGTGGAATTATCCAGCCTATCTAGGTTTTAATTTTAGTTCGCATCACTCTTTCCTCAGAGGGGTGACACTGCCCCCAGGGGGCGCTGCAGTGATTCCTGGGCGCTGTGGAGTCTTTAGGCGAAGCGGGGAAGCGCTTTCTGTTTATTCTCTTACTGAAAGTAGATTTCCAGTGAGGGGTGCTGAGTAGTTTTTGGTTTTTTTTTTTTAAAATCTGAAAAGGGACTGGTAGACCAGAGAAGTTTGGGATACTCTGATAGTATCCTCTGATACTACGAGGATAACGAATTCTAGTATTGATTGTCCAATTGCCTGCTGTGTATTTAAGAGTAAAATTAAAATTTCCAAACTGATAGGCCACAATTGGCTGCCCAACTTCATCTTCCCATCTACTCTTCTTCCAACTTCATCTTTCTGCTTCTTAACTGATTGCAGTTTTGCTGTTCCAGTTGCTCAGGGCCAGAAACTTTAAAGTCATCCTTGACTATTTTGCTCATAAAACAAATCTAGAGATACTGAGAAAATTCTGTTGGCTCCATCTTCAAAGCATATAAACTCATCACTAAACTAAAAGGAACTAGGGAAACTTGGTGAGATGGTGTTTCCCAAGTGGGAGTAGAAAACAAAAGAATTAGAAACATCAAACGGACTAGGAAATCTAAGAAGTGCTCAAACTCGTTAGAAATTGATCATTATTTTTTTCCTCTGCATAGAGAGGAAAAAAAGATCATCTTGAAAAGGCTCCTTTTATTTGGTCAAAAATTTTTGCTTTAAACTTATGTTTTTATATTATACCTTATAATGATAATGAGTTTTATAGCAATTTATGCCTTATCATAAATTACCCTTTTAAAGTATACTTTATGTTTCATAATGAATGAAATTGATATTAAATACATTTGACATATGTAATGTAATTTAATAAAAGACAAATTTCAAAATAAAAATACTAATTTATAAACATGGTTACAGCTAAATCATTTATTTTCTTAATTAAATTATATTTATTTATTTAAATAAATATAAACATTTTCTTTAGCTTTTTAATATGAACTATACCAGAGATAAAACTCATTACCAGAGGAAAATCCTGCTTAATAAATATAGAAAATATAACAGAATTAAAAATTATGTGGCATTCCTAATAAAATAATTTAGGTTAGAGTAATTTATGAACCTTAAATGATTAAAAAATTTTAATGGGAAATTATATATTCAGAGAGTGCCAAAATATCACCCTACACATTATTTCTGGTTGCAACAACGTATTAAAAACTACTTGCCAGTAAAGAACCATGATTTCACTACCATTGAACTTACTCGTAACTTGACATAATTGAAAAGGTGACAACCAGATAGTTTATACCTTTTGATATAAGGTATTTTGATCTGAGCACCCATACCTAAAAAGCATTCTCACCAGAAAATATCAATTGCAAACACCGAAACTTTAGCATTTTATTTCAAATTTATAATAAGGGAAGAAGGAAAAATCACATGAAGAAATAATGATCAAATTTTTGATCAAAGAAATAATGATCAATTTCACAACATAGAATTTCCTACAGGACAATACATCTGTGGCATGAATGTGTCTATGACATAAGTGGGGGGGGTAAAGAAAAAGTCTTTCTAGGTTAAAAGAGATTAATAGACTTAAATAAAAGATAAGGTGTGGACTTATTTGGATTCTGGTTTAAACACTGTATAAAAAAAGATAAGTAGACATTTTAAAAATGTGTCAAACAAATATGTAGAACCAGTCACCAGGAGGGTTGAAATGGAGACTTTCTCCCGGTCTCTTCCAACAAGTATCAAATCAGTATGGGAAAAGACAGTGAATAGTCTCTGTGGGTCTTGCGATACATGTTTAGTTTACCTCAGTTAGGACTGCAGACTTATTTAGATTAAGAGCAGTAAGACCCTAGAAGTTGAGAAAAAACTCTTACCTCAACCCAGCCTTTAAGCCTTTTACTAATTGAAAAAGCAATGAGCGCCACCCCTATGACCTCGAAGAATGTAGCTTAGGGGGTATCATCCAATTGTAAGTTTATTACTGAACTTATCCTTTCTATCAGAGAAACTCATCATTCTACTCTCAGAGTAATAGAGAAATAATCCCTTTCCATCTTAAGTGGAACCCCCTCCCATCCTGAAGTCCAATGTATCTTAGGATAAATACCCCACATCTATCCTATTTCTTTTTCATTACCAAGTGAATTCTCCATAAGCATGCTATTAGGTCTACTTTTCCTCTGCTAGCCTGTTAGACCGTTGATGTTGTTGTGGAACCCAGAAGAGAGAAAATTTCCCCTGTATCCCAGCAGATGCATAACTGATTTTATTGTGATAATATAATAAAATGTACTTAGGCATACAAAAGTATTTCCTGGTGGAATAGCTATGATCTACTTTTAAATACTTGAGATATAAAGAAATAATGCATAAATAGGTATGACAAAATGTAAATAATTAAATTAGTGAGTATTTAGCGGTTCATTAAACTATTCAAAACTTTCATATATGGTTGATTGGCAAATACCTTGCGTGCCACCCTTCTGAGACAAACCACCATCCTGTTCGTGCTTGAATTATTCCATGGACACCAAACAAGTACTCCAGTGTCAAGGTATGCCCTCTTGCCTCCATGTGTATTCAGCATAGCACCAAAGGGAGTCCTCTTAAAACTAGATTCTCTTTAAAAGTTTTATTTCTCAGCAAGATAACCCAACTATGCTCCAGTGCCTCATTAATATTCTAGTTCTCTGTTACTTTTAAAACTTCCCCTCCAGTATCTCTCTCTCTTTTTTTTTTTTTTGCAGCTGGAAAAACTACTTTTTTGTTTGGTTTTTGGGCCATTCCCAGTGTTGCTCCTGGATCTGCTCTTAGGAATCACTCCTGACAGTATTTAGGGAACCACATGGGATGCCAGAGATGACACAGGTCTGCTGCATACAAGGAAAATGCCCTACCCACTGTACTTGGCCTTCTTAACTATGCAATATATTTTCCCGCTAACTCTTGACACCAGGTATTATGCATCAGTTTCATTAATTTTTAGAAAGATGTATATTTTTAGGTAGACAATATATTTGTTCAAAATCCGCCTTGTAATGACACCTATTCTGATCAGCCCTTTAAGGCCAGGGATGGCATATGCTCATTCCAGACTCATACATTGATGCCTCTGCCTCCAAATGCAGAGAAGTTGTATATAGAGAAGAAACTAATGCACATTGAATGCATTTATAATGGCTGGAGCCTCAGTTAGAAAATGTTCTAAGAATCAAGGTCTTTCTTAGAATTAATGCTTTTATCAGAAGGGACACCAGGAAAAAGCACTCTCCCTCCTTGAACATGAACTGAACTAAAACACTTGTGAGGACATGGTGAGAAGAAGGCCTCTGCCAGCCAGGAGGAGAGTTCTTACCAGATACCAAATTGACTGCAACCCTGTTAATGAACTTGACCATCCAGAAACCTGAGACCATATCTGTTTTGTAAGCTACCAGCCTAGTGTATTTTGCTATTAAAGTAAGACATTGCTTGAAATTCAAAGCTACAGGGGCTGTAAAGATAGCACAATGGGCAGGATGCTTGCCTTGCACGCATCTGACCTGGGTTCTATCCCTGGCTCTCCATGGTAGAACAAGGAGAAATAATCCCTTGTATCAACATTATCCTGAGCAAGGAAGGGTGTGGTTCAAAACATGTGCTCGCACACAAGAAATTGAAAGCTGCATTTCCCTTATTTCTTGCCCCCCTTCTACACCATCTGTACTCTGTTCTTCTTTTTCTTAGTCCAGATGATATCAATATATTTTGAAATTCATTAACTTGTTATTCTCATTGCTGTTATCTGTCCAGAGTGTGAACTTCCCAAGGTCAAGAGTCTTCGGATTTTTTTTTCTTTTTGGATCACACTCAGTGACGTGCAGGGGTCACTCTTGGCTCTGCACTCAGGAATTACCCCTGGCTGTGCTCAGGGGACCATATGGGATGCTGGGAATCGAACCCGGGTTGGCTGCATGCAAGGCAAACAACCTACCGGCTGTGCTATCTCTCCAGCCCTGGATTTTTTTGTTCAAAAATTTATTCCAAATTCTGAGAATAGCACTAGGTACCCACTAATGCTCTAAATATTTTCTGAATCTACTGATATATACAAATGCTGATTTTGAAATAAGTATTAAATTTTTTCACATTGTATAAAAAAGTATTAAATTTTTTCACATTGATCAAGGTATTAATTAACTCCGACTACTCAAATTATAAATAAAATTTTGGCATCATTTAATAAATATATAAAACCAATTTTAAGTAATATCATTTATAATTTAACTATAAATGGTAGTAATGACAGATGACAAAATGACAGAGATGAAGTATTTACAAATTTTCAGGTATTAATATTATTTTTTACCCTGAATCTCTGCTTATGAAATGATTACAATTTTGAAGAGTTCCTGAGGCTATTTTGTATGGTAGATTGAATGAATACCAATCTTACAGATTTTTCAAAGTTTCTCTAGCCTACCCAGCTACACTTAGAAGGTACTTAAGCAGCATGTAACTCATTAAATACCAATATTTTTATACATTAATATATAAAGATTTAGTTTGTGAAGTTTACTCTAATTGGAAGTACTTGGGAAAAGATACATGAAGATGAATAAAAAATTCATCATTATCAGGAAATATTGAATCACTAAACCTTAGAACTCAGTGTGGAAAAATGATTTCATAGACCACAAAAAAAATTTCAGATGGGATTACCATTTCAAAGCAAGAGCCAAGTGAAGTGAGGCAATGACATATACTGTATTAATAAACAATATGCAATCCTTTGGGTACATGTATTATAAAAGTACCACTGGGAAAGAACAAAATGTACCATGATTGTTGGGTACAAATTCTATTCTATGCTAATAATGTACCCACAGAAAATTACTAACACATAATGAAGTCACTTCTACCAGTCCCTTAATAGAAAATGGAATTCTTTCTCTTGGAAATGTAAATGACTCTTTATCAAATAAGTACAAATCATTTCCGAATAGACCTTAAATCCTTTGAAAGGTCAAACTAAATAGTTTTATTTGCATAATAAAATATGCTACTGCAATTAAGCAAATCATAATTGTGAATGAATAATTTTTCATAAGCATCATCTTTTGATTTAAAATACTATTTAAATTCAGCATATAAATCTGTTTTTAAAGGCCAGGTTTATAACTCTAAAAAGGAACTATAATTAAATGAGTAATAAAGCTAACAGGGCATTGTCTATCTTTTGAAAGATATTTGTTGACACCTTCTTAACATTGTTATAATTGCAAAAGAAAGCAATTTCTTATTACAGAACTTCAGTACAGCCATCCAAGATAAAAGGATTTGCTAAGAATATTTTGGTTTCATTATTCAAGAGATCAGTTTACAGATGATCCAGTGCAGGTCATCACTACCGCACTGGAGAGGTAGTGCAGCAGGTAGGGCGTTCGCCTTGCACGCGGCCAACTAGGGTTTGATTCCTCCACCCCTCTCGGAGAGCCCGGCAAGCTACCGAGAATATCTTGCCTTCACAGCAGAACCTGGCAAGCTACCTGTGGCATATTTGATTTGCCAAAAACAGTAACAACAAGCCTCACTATGGAGACATTACTGATGCCCGCTCGAGCAAATCGATGAGCAATAGGACGACAGTGACAGTGACAGTATTCAAGAGATATAAAATAAAATACACAAAATATGTCTTTTCAGCACGTCTGGCTAGCAAAATGCAGCAGCATCTAATAAATAAGTTTCTCGGTTGTAGGGGAAAGTCATACTTATTCATTATTCAAGAAAAGTGGGATTACTGTACAAATATATATATATTTTTAATTTTATTGAATCACCATGAGATAGTTGCAAGCTTTCATGTTTGGGTTACAATTACACAATGATCAAACACCCATCCCTCCACCAGTGCACATTCCCCACCACCAATATCCCCGGCATACCCCCCCCTTTCCCACTCTCCCCCTACCTTCATAGCAGACAATATTCCCCCATACTCTCTCTCTACTTTTGGGCAATATGGCTTGCAACACAGACACTGAGAAGTCATCATGTTTAATCCATTATCTACTTTTGGCACACATCTCCCATCCCGACTGATTCCTCCAGCTGTCTTTTACTTAGTGATCTTTTCTCTATTCCATCTGCCTTCTTCCCTCCACTCATGAAGCAGGCTTCCAGCTATGGGGCAATCCTCATGACCCTTGCATCTATGTACTGTCCTTGGGTGTCAGCCTCATGTGATGTTATTCTATACTCCACAAATGAGTGCCGTCCTTCTATGTCTGTCCCTCTCTTTCTGACTCATTTCACTTAGCATGATACTCTCCATGTCTATCAAAGAAATAGACAAAACACTCCTGAAATTCATATTGAAGAATAAACCCCCAGGAATAGCTAAAGCAATTGTTGGGAAAAAGAAGATGGGTGGCATCATCTTCCCCAACTTCAAACTCTACTGCAAAGCAGTAGTAATTAGAACAGCATGGTATTGGGCTAGAAACAGACCTGCAGACCAATGGAACAGAGTTGAATACCCTGTCACAGACCCCCAAATATATGGCCACTTAATCTTTGACAAAGGAGCAAGAAATGTGAAGTGGAACAAGGAAAGCATCTTCACCAAGAGGTGCTGGGAAAACTAGATAGCTATCTGAAAAAAAATGAACTCTGACCTCTGTCTAATGCCAGGCATAAAAGTCATATCAAAGTGGATTAAAGACCTCAATACCAGACATGAATCTATAAGGTACATAGAGGAAAATGTATGCAGAACTCTTCATGACATTGAAGTTAAAAGCATCTTTCAGGATGAAACAGCACTGACCATGCAAGTGGAAGCAAACAAACAAATGGGACTACATCAAACTAAGAAGCTTCTGTACTTCAAAAGAAACAGTGACCAAAATACCAAAAGAGCCCACAGAATGAGAAAGAATATTTACGCAATACTCATCTGATAAGGGATTAGTGTCCAGGATATACAAGTCACTAGTAGAATTTTATAAGAATAAAACCTCCAACCCCATCAAAAAGTGGGGAGAAGAAATGAACAGAAGTTTCCTCAAAAAACAAATACAAATGGCCAAAACGCACATGAAAAAATGCTCCACATCAGTAGTCATCAGGGTGATGCAAATTAAAACAACAATGAGATATCATCTCACACCACAGATACTGGCCCACATCCAAGAGAACAAAAGCCATCAGTGCTGGCATGGATGTGAGGGAAAAGGTATGCTCTTTCACTATTGGTGGGAATGCCGACTGGTCCAGCCTTTCTGGAAAACAATATGGATTACTATATTTTTATATATAATAATGGTGTGCACATGTATTAATCTCAAACTAAGATGAGAAAATGAAAAGCAAAGCAAGTAGAAATAGTTTTAACTGTTAAGAGATAAAGTACCAGAAGAATAGGAAATCTTTGTGAGAAAAGCATCATGAACAGTTATGAATGGAAAGTTACAAGGGTCTTAAGAATTTGCAAGCCATGTGCAACAAGGGGTTCCAAGCACAGCTTTATTGGGAGTCAGACTAAAAACTGAGTCTGAAAGCTGCTGCTGCCACCTTCAAGTTCTGTAACCTCAGGGAATCTGTTTGGAGAAATTCAGATTTCTTGCCAAAAATTTGGTATTATCCATAAATAGAGAATTGTGTTATAAGGTATTTTATTTAAAAGCACATGGAAATTTTATGAAAAAACACTCATAAAAGGGTTGGCATATTAGTAAATAATGTTTAGCATGAGTAATAACTTTTTCCTAACCATCTTTTCATTTATCTGATTCAGTCCTCCAGTTAACATCTGGAAATATTTACATATGGCTGGAGTGATAACAGCAGGTAGGGCATTTGCCTTGCACAAAGCCAACCCGGGTTTGATTCCTCCATCCCTCTCAGAGAGCCCAGCAAACTACAGAGAGTATCCCATCTGCACACAAAGCCTGGCAAGCTACCCATGGCATATCAGATATGCCAAAAACAATAACAACAAGCCTCAGAATGGAGATATTACTGGTGCCCCCTCGAGCAAATCGATGAACAACTGGACGACAGTGCTACAGTGCTATACACATTTTAGGAACATTTCAGAAGTAAATATGTTAAAGTAATACCCAAAGCCACTAAACTTAATATATGCCCCAAATTCCCAATATCTCCATCTGACTGCAAAGTCCAAAAAGTTCACTCTATTTTACCATTGCCTCATTAATATCATGAAACTTCCCCTGTTCCTCTGGTCCAGTGGGGCAAGTGAGTGAGTCTTTAACTTCGGAAATGACTAGAAGCCTCCTATTTCTAAGTGAGCATATTGGAACTGTTTTTTCAGTTTTAGTCCAGTAATTACATGAGAAGTGTTATGACAAAAGAAAACATTTAAGGTTTAGGGTTTCATTTTGTTCAGTTTTAATGAACCCTGTAAGGTGCAGAAAGGAGTGTCTGGTTTTCAAATCATGGGAGTCCTCAATAATTAAATTATGAATTAAACAAGCCTGCAAGCACTTTCAAAAAATGAATAGGCCTTAAGGTGGGGAGGGTGGTTAAGGAAAGTTTAAGGGCATTTTTATGAACTTGTTAATTAGCTTATTCTAATTAAAATGTTAATAAACATTCTGAGTAAAATAACAACAAAATAAATGAATTACTTAAGATCAAAATAATGGCACCTGCCACTTTTTTTCCACTTTTCAATGTTAATTCCCAAGGCATTAAAAATAAAGTTTAAACTCTTCCTCCACCAATTCAGCTCTATCTAGCAAAGACAGGCCTGTTTTCTAATCTTTTGTATTTCTATTAGTCTCTTTCTACTATTTTTTTGCAATTCTATTAAGTCCTTTAGTTTAACTCTCTATGCTTATTTCTTTCCTCGAATTTAACTTCTAAGCTATATTTCTGAGATGCACAGTACTATTAAAATGATCTATCTTAAAAGGATATACCCTGCAATATATAACTGAGAAACAAGTCTGGTAAAAATCTCTTAAATACTGAAGATTTTATTTGTAGATAATTCACCTTGGAGATCATTGCCTATGTTGGGCAAAATACTACAAAATACTGTTTATTCAATAGTAGGTTGATAACCTACATGGAACTGAGACTTTTTTCACTGGTCTAGAACCACCTAAGTCTTTTGCATACTTGGTAGGCATGTTGGGATAAAGTGCTATCATATAACCAAACCCACAACATCCTTGAAGAAAAAAGATCTTAATCATCCCATGTCATCTTATGATGACACCCAGGGTATTATGTCATTGTATTTTGTTCTGAGTTCCCTTCCATTCTCATAGCCACAAAACTGTTCTCACCATTGACTTGGAGAGTCCCTTTATTTCCTATTTGAGTCATTCTAGTATGTCTTCTTAGAATAAATACTTTATAAGTGTTTTTATTTTTCATGAACTAGGGACATTTTTAGAGGATGCTCTTTTCTGCTTGACTCATAAAGATGAATCTGATCTGCACAAAACTACAACATCCAATTATCAGGTTGAAAACAGATGTAAGTCAGATACAGATGCTATTAAATCTGTTATCCTGCAACACCACTGGACTGTTTTTCTGGTCACCAAGAAGTTCTGGTCCACCATACCAAACTAGACTCTCAACCAGAATACCTCATTTTATGACAACAGAGGGTGTCACTCCTAGCAATCTCCCAGCTCATTCTTATTGGAAAACAATGCATGGACTTTAAGAAATTTTATAACAGGCACTTAGAAACCTTCATTGTTAATTCTCTTTGCCATTCCAATGATTTTCTTTCTATGATATCCTATCTTTTCATCCATGCCTCCTTCTCTAACCTTAGTAGTACAATATTTTGAACGATGTTCCTCATAATATGTCTGTTCTAGAATCATGCTGCTATGAGAATTCACAAAAAATTAGTACCTGAATAATTGGGATGGAGATAGTAGTGATTTCAAAGAAAAGGATCCAGAGAACTGGCTATATTACAGATTCTTAGAGAAATAAATTATTAGAAGACCATAACTCAGGAGCACCAATCCCTGCCTTCAATCAACTTGCAATAATGTGACCAAACCATGGCCAGAACATACATAATGAAGATATTGTATAAAAAAATTCCTGATGCTGAACTAAATTTTATTTTTATTTTGAATTCTTGTGATCTTGGATGTGTCAGTGATACCTTCCAGACAACTGTTATTATTGCTATTATTTTGTTTATATCTTCTCTTCATTATCAGTAGGCTGCAAGGCACTAGGAGGCTATGAGAGATGAAGCACATGGTGATTCACATAAGAAAGCAATCCCTTTTCTACTCGGCATCCCCAGCGTATAATCTCTCCAACACTAAAAAATTATTGGCTTTTTTGGTATCTTGTGTCTTTTATAAACAGATACACCAAGATAACAACTTATCTACAGTGTGGTTTCTGAATACTGCAATCTGGAGCATATTTTTATGATGTTATTCAGAAACTTAATTTAATGCTGCAATATCAGGGTGTGATAAGCTTCATATATATATGAAATTGAGAAACATTAGACCAATATCAAACCACAAGCCACATAAGCCAGTACTCATGTTATTAAGTTATTAGATAGAATTAATAGAATATGTTTTTTTATAGAATTTAACAATCATCCTAAGAGATTTAAATGAATTCTTCTATATAAATTTCTATAGCAATCCACATGACCTGATTTTATTTCTTTAAGGTCCTGTGATAAACTGGGTTGACAGAACAGCAAGTAGGCTGCTTTGCTTTGCACTGATTCAGGTCTTATCAGTGGCTGATTCAGGTACTATTCCCAGAACCCAATATGGGTTCTGGGCACTGCCAGGAGCCAAGAGAGAATCTTGAATGCAGAGTTAGGAGTAAGCTCTAAGCACTGTCAGATATGGCCCCCAAACAAAACTAACAAACCCCCCAAATCCAACTTTTTAAAACTGAGAATAGTATTCAGAGAATGTTTTTTTCTATAACTAATTTTCCTAAGACCAAGCAGTATTTCTAATTTTAAATGGGCAGAACTGTCTTCTTCCACTCACAACTTACTGAATGTATGGCAGTTCATTATGTGCTTTGAATCTGAACAACACACAAAGTCCCACATTTTCAGAGAATGGCATAGATAAAAATATAAAGTCGATTCACTCACAAATTCTTGGAAAATTATTTCTCTTAATGAAGTATTTCTAAAATATTATTTAAAGGCATTAAAGTTTAATTACTATAAAATGTCAATATGTTGTTTCATTTTTTCAAGGTAAATACTATAATCATTATTTTTCAAGTGAGGAAACGGGAGAAAAAGTAAGAAAAAATTAGCAATTGAGTTATTTTCTCAAATGGCCAAGGGAAGATTTGAATCCGGGTCTAAACACAGCATTTAGTAACACAATGCTTAGAAAATCTTAGAAATTTCCAAAATTTGTTTTGGAATCATTGCCCAGCACATGATCTCTCTACCGGGTTTTGCTTTATCTGAAAATGAACTGATACTAGAATTCATATCAAATAACTAAGAAGTCTTCTCAGCTTCCACATGGCTGACATTCTCCACTAGGTCATTCTGTCTGTAAAGTGCTCCCCTGTGCCCTTTAGGTTATGCCGCAGCATCTCTGGGCTCCGTCCACTAGATGCCAGCAGCTCAGCCCCCACAGCTGTGACAATCAAAAATGGCTCCACAGAGTCCTAAAGTTTTCTGGAAAGCGAAATGACTTTGTTTGAGAACTATTCACCTGTATTGTGTGTGGTGAAAAATTCAGTTATTACTTGTAGAGATTGGAACACTGAATATTTAATGTTGGATAGAATGATTGCAAAGGAAAAAGGAAAAGAAATAATTTACTTGCCTCTAACTAAATTGTAATTATATATTATCCAAGTATTAATTGGGTAAATACATTGAAAGAAAATCATGAAAATACGATTTAGAAAGAAAATAGAATTTTAGAGGACTGGTAACCTTCCACTATGAGGATTATTTCAGAAAAACTTTCCATAACATCTTCCTTCATTAAGTAAAAATGTTTTACATATGAGATTGTATGTTAAGCAAACATTTTCTTAGTATAATACTAGTGAACATCAGCATAGAATGAATCTCCTAAAAATTATGTCCAGAATTAAATGAATTGCCTATTCAACTTTACAAATATTGTTTTTTCCTTAAAGAGACTAATCTTGGGGCTGGAGCAATAGCACAGCGGGTAGGGCGTTTGCCTTGCATTGCATGCGGCTGACTGGCCGACCCGGGTTTGATTTCCAGCATCCCATATGGTCCCCTGAGCACCGCCAGGAGTAATTCCTGAGTGCAGAGCCAGAAGTAACCCTTGTGCATTGCCAGGTGTGACCCAAAAAGAAAAAAAAAGAGAGAAACTAATCTTGAAACAAATTTATATTTGAAAACATTCAGTAATACATTCATACATTTACTAGTGATTCATACAACTTGTGATTACTTTGTTAATATGAGTTAAACTAAACTACAAAGTCTATCTTACCTAAAGTCTTAACAGGGTCAGAGTAATCAGAGTCAGTATATTGTCCCATGACGTTTGTGGCTCTAAATTTAAATCTAAGAAATAAAAAAGAAACAAATAATTTTATGCCATATTAATTTTGTATGGATAAATTTGCTAATAGACATAGAAATACACATTTTTATTGAAAGAAAAGAAATTAATTTATTACCAAAAAATACACATAGTCCTGACATAAGATGAATAATTATTCTGTACAAGAACCTCTTAAATTCTTGAATGACTAAAATTTTGACCACCTTCAGAAGCAATCAACTGGTGAGATTACGACCCTCACCAAAGTGTTTGGATGAAGTGGTTTAATGCCTATGGGAAGAATGTTGCCCATATATACTGTGTAAATAAAAAGCAGAATAGCAGCTATACCTCATAAACACTTGAAAACCCCAGCTAAATAGCTTTAGACTGGCCATATAAAACTTATGTTGCTCACATACGAACAAGTGAAGCCTGAGACTTGCCAAAGTTTTTAGTCAGAGCAGGGGCATGCTTGGCAGTGCGTTGTCTATAGAAATATCCGCAGCCATGCCAAGAGTGAATACAGGCTTAGTATATGGAGTGTGTTCTACAATTTGTGCCCGAGGTCCAACACAGTATTTCTTATATCTGTGTGTCACTGTCACTGTCATCCCATTGCTCATCGATTTGTTCGAGTGGGCACCAGTAACGTCTCTCATTGTGAGGTTTGTTGTTACTGTTTGTGGCATATCCAATACGCCACAGGTAGCTTGCCAGGCTCTGCCCTGTGGGCGAGATACTCTCTGTAGCTTGCCGGACTCTCCAAGAGGGGTGGAGGAATTGAACACGGGTCGGCTGCATGAAAGGTGAATTTTTATTTTTTATGTGTTTTGGGGGGCGGGGTACAAATTAAGTAGAGACAGTTGCAGAAAAGAACCATTTTTTTAAGTTACTGGATATTTCAACCAGAGACCATAATAATTTACTTATTTAAAAATTAAAAAAACTCTGGAATTGTAAATAGTGAACTAGCATAACAATAAATTGCAATGCATAATTTAATTCCTACTATTCAAAAATTCTTTTTGGGGGGTCACACTCAGCGACATTGAAGGTATCCACGTGGCATACTGTTTGGATGGGGGTATCTGCCAGTGAGACTCAAGAGACAATGAGGTGTCAGGGATTAAACCTAGGGTTCCTGCATGTAAAACATGCACTCCAGCCTTATAAGTAAAATCCTGGTCTATTCTCAAATCCTTATTTGTGAACTCAGTATATAATTATTTTATTTTGGAAAAAATGCAATATAAATTATATTACAATTATTAGAATTTGTGATATATAATTTTTACCTTTTGCATTTATGATGAACAAATTTCATATAATAGCTTAAAAACCAAAGTAATAAAATCAAAGAACAGCCTTAAAAGCCTCGAAATGATTAACGATGTTTTGGAACTCTTGGTGGCAAAAATGAGACTAGCTACATTAAAAAAATTATCAATAACATTTTTATTTTGAAATCAATAATTTTAAAATTAAAAAATGTCTTATGACTAAACAATATGCCTGTATAATAGGAGGGAAAGGATCGACTTAGCAAGTAGTAAAAGTATTTGTATTTACTTTTAATATTATATTTGACTACCGAAATATAGATTATAGACTTTAAAGTGTATTGCAAAGATTTCAATCCCTCATTTGTTTGATTGCATAAAAGGAAATTCTTACTATGACTGAGATAAATTAAAGCCATGTTAACTAAAATATCTGAATCACATTTCTAGAAACCTATACTTTTCTGCATGTAACAAAAATAGTAAGTGAAAAGTACAAAGCATTACACATTACTCACATTTTTCTAAAGAAAAAGATCAATTCCTTGTTCTCCCGTGGCAGAGCTTTCTTATGGTCCCTAGGTTATTGATATCAAACCACAATAACCCTTAGGCTTATTTGTTTCCCTACAAAACTGTTTTTTGAATGCAAAACAATACCTTCCTGATCCTTCTGTTTCAAGTCCCTGGAAGATTAGGCCAGGATACTTGTGAATACCTAGTGCTAATTGGGAAGGAGAGACATAAGGCATTGTCTACCTTGCTAGCATAAAGCATAATAAACATAAACCACACTTACAAGTATTGCTTTTTTGGTTTCAGGGGTCCATTGCAAAGTTTATTTTCGTTTCCTGGAATCATGCACGCATTGTCAGCACCTATGATGTAGATTTCTTCATTTCCGCTGAACTTAGTCTTTCCTTCTGTACATGGAGGGTTAGGGAAGCCTTCATTTGTAAAATATGGCCTTGGCTTATGAAAATAGGCATCATACCATTTTGTTATGTTTCCATCATGCTGAGCTATTTCCAGAGAAAAGTTTAATGAGTACAAGTGATAGATCAATGAATTTTTTCGTTAATAAAGAGTGTTTGTATATTGCATGAGTAGAATTTGAATGTCACTCTGTGAAACACCAGTGATGATTTAGCTGAACTCTCTGGATAAGCAGAGCATCCTACTTTTACCTGTCAGAACTCTAGGGTTGGGTTGAAGGACAACTAACTTCTCAACTTCTCTGGTAGGGAAAAGAACATTCATAGTCAAGAGTAACTGCCTTCTTCATACTTACAAAGATGCTCTCAACACCTTATCTTCACCTTACTTCCAGTGCCCCTGGACTTCCAGAGTCCCGACAGCTACATCCACATTTCATGACCAATACCATTTAAGATCACTGTCCAGGGGCCGGAGCGATAGCACAGCGGGTAGGGTGTTTGCCTTGCACGCGGCTAACCCGGGTTCGATCCCCGGCATCCCATATGGTCCCCCAACCACCGCCAGGAGTAATTCCTGAGTGCAAAGCCAGGAGTAACCCCTGAGCATCGCTGGGTATGACCCAAAAAGCAAAAAAAAAAAAAATCACTGTCCAGTTAAATATTCTGGATTTTCTGGGGCCCACGGCTACATTTGCAACCACACAATATCTCCAAACTCTACAATACTATCACCCCAATAGGAGCACACCGGACTGGATGAGAATGTAATGTAAAAGCCAACTAAGTTCAATTAAAGAAAACATTAACACAGAAGGTTCAAATAGCAACAACAGCTTAGAAAAATCTCAGACAAGTCCTTAATATTGCTACCATGAGATACCAAAATTTTCACAAACTTTTTTTCTGAAGATTTTTTTTGATAATTCCATTAGGCATTTTGTTGTAATAAGTGATATAAAATTATTTTGGGCCTCCTATGGGGTCAGGGTTGAGGGGTGGCTGGGAAAATGGAGACAACAGTGGAGGGAGTTGGTGGGATTGGAGTTGGAATATTGAATGTCTGTAATAAAGACATCATGAACATTTTAAACCACAATGTTTAAATAAAGTGGTGAAAAAAGGACCTTATCTTACAAAAAGTAAAACAATCCTAATAGCAAGAGGAGTAAATAAACCACTTGTTTAACTATGTCTTTTCTAAGTTTGGTAAAATAGTTTAGGCAAAAATAGTGATCCAAGTAAGTAATGATTATATATACAATCTATCAAGCTCAAGAATAATGTAATAATTGGGAGTGAACTTCAGATTACTGGTTGTGAACACTGACATTTGGCACTATTTAAACTCGGCAATTTTGCAAGGTAATTTGATATTTGATGATACCTCCTGCTTCTGCTACAAGTACTTGTACATTTCTAATAGGTCCATGATCATCACTGTAGTAGCATATTGGCATTCTGATTGTAATGGTTGTTGAAGTCACAAGAAGTTTTCCCGTTGCATCATAAATAGGGCTTGGTTTGGTTCTTGGTCTTGCTGGAGCTACAAAAAAAATCATTACAATTGATTTTTTTCTTTCTGAATCCAAGAGAAAGCATGTTAAATGATCCTTTCATGAAAGTAATTTACAGTTAATGATAAGCCTAAATAATGGAACAGTTTTACCTATAGAACAGGTACTTATAAATTATTATCTCCTCATAGTATAATTAGGTTTCAAGGCTTGCCTGTGATAATGAGACCTAGGTGTCATTTTCAGACATTAGACTTATCTTCACACATTACAAAAATTCATATTATATGCTCTCACTTGTATATAAGTTTTATAAATTCATTAACCCACACTAATATCTTAATTTTCCCCTTATTTAACTTCCTTTTGTCCAGTTCATCAGTCTCAAGTCATACCAGCAACCACAACCACCCCAATTTATTCATGTAAAACATTTGGATACTGTCCTCCAGTATTTTTCTCAAAGATCATAACCATAGAAAATTTATAAATGCATACATAATGGATTCATCTCACTGGTTTTTAATAGGGCCATATTTTGCATTGCAATTTCCCTACACAGCATTTTTCTCACTTAAATACAACTTGTTTACATCTTACCAAACCACAAAGATTCAGCCCAGTTGTATGGGCCTGACCAGCAATGTAGTGCTCCTCTGACCCAGCAGTTTTTTAATGTGTTTTTGTTTGTTTGTTTGTTTGTTTGTTTGTTTTATCATTTGTTTGTTTTTGGTGATGCTCTGGCCTTAGCCATGGCTTTGTACTCAAAGATCAATCCTGGTGGGCTGGGGGACCATCTAGGGTGCCTGAACCCCAGTTAGGCAAGGAAGGAAAACACCCAACTTGCTGTGCTATCACTCTGGCTATTACTGCAAAGAGGCAGCAGTTTTAAGAACCATGCTGCAATGCTTAAGGATAACTAGGGATATACCTAGTGATGCTTGTGGTTCATGAGGTGCTAAGGATCAATCTTGTCATCTCAAACATGCAAGACATGTGCTCCAGTCCTCTGATCTACCTCCTTGGGACTTGCCTTCTTACAACTATGTCAAAATAATAACATGACAGCAAAATATTCATTAATTTATTTAGTGGAGGGAACACTTTCTCTTCAGGCTTAGTACTCTTAATGTACTTTATAAATTTAACATCATTTACTAATTCTTTCATTTTAGTAGAATGTAGTTCCAAGAGCAGGCTTTCTGGAAAAAATATATGCCTTTCCCAACATTAATAGCTGTTACCAGAATAATATGTAAAAAATCTATAATATTTTACCACCAATGCATAAAAATATCTACAAAATTAATATCTGTAGAAGTTCTAATATCATTTTATTTAAAGGTTATATACTAGCTGTTAACCAACATTAAATTGCTTAATAAGACTTCCATATTTAATTTCTATATTAATTAATTTTTAAAAAAAAACTCTTAGTAATGATATAACTTTGACAATATCATTTCTATTTTATAGATGAGATGATGGCCTTATGTCAGATAGGTATGAGAGGAAAATACCAAGATTGAAAAACAAATCTATTTCAGTCAACCCTTCAGTTCAGATTACTCAGATATAGACCACTGTAGTACTGCTGTTGTCCCATTGTTCATTGATTTGCTTGAGCGGGCACCAGTAACATTTCCTTTGTGAGACTTGTTGTTACTGTTTTTGGCATATTAAATACGCCACATAAAATCACATGTGCATAAAGTTTATTGGTGGAAGGTATATGTAAAATAAAGGGTGAGCGGCAATGTTGGGCACGAGTCCTTAGAGCCTCATGCACAGGTCTGATCCTATGAAAGAGGGGACAGGAGAAAGAATTCAGTCTAAACATCCTCAGATTAAGTAGACAAAGGACCGAACATGATGGCCTCTCATTATCTGTATTGCAAACCATAATACCCAGAAGTAGAGAGCGAGTTGTCTGCCACAGAGGCAGGGGGAGGAATTGTCTGCCATAGAGGCAGGGGGAGGCATGAGGTAAGGTTGAGGGGAGGCATACTGGAAATATTGCTGGTAGAAAATATACACTGGTGGAGGGATGGGTGTTCGATCATTGTATGACTGAAACTCAAACATGAAAGTTGTGTAACTGTAGCTCACGGTTGATTCAATAAAAAAATAAGGATAAAGTAAATTAAAAAATAATTAAAAATGAAAAATCACAGATTGAGGAGTTCTGAAAAACTCCCAACTAGGTCACTGGGGAAGGCAACAAAGTTTTCCAGTGAGAAGAATTTGAAATTGGACATAGCTATCAAGCTTGACAGTATCTGTTAAATATAAATTTAATGAAACTATTTTTAATTCGATATTGTTCCATGCACAATATAATTATGCATATTTCTGGAGAAAAATGAATTTTTCTAGGACCCACCATTACTGCTACCAGTATTTAAATAGATTCTCAGTCTACCCATCCTTTTAAGGAGAGAACCACTGAAACTTATCAGTCATCTTACCTGGAAATGACAAAAGTATCTGAAATGGAAGTTTTATTAAAATATAAATGTATTATTACCTACACACCACCTATCTGTCATTAAACAACAACAAAAAATTAAGATGATATGACAAAGTTCTTCCTTTTAATCCATTTTGTAAAATCTGATGTTTTCAAAGAATAATGAATGGTACATTCCACAATATATTTCCTTGATTGATATAAAATAATTTATAATTAAAATGATCATAACAGGATCCAGAGCCGCAGCATGAGAAGCAGACCCTCCGCGCCTAAAGACTGTGATCCTGAGGTCTCCTAACCCGTTTTGGCACCAGAGCGGATTCTTGCAGCCATGCATTTTGACTGTGAACTGAGCTAAAATATTAGAAACCCAAAACCGTGCAGCCGCGATAGTGGCCGCGCAGACTCAGAGTCTTCACGCTCAGCAATGAAGGGAAATTATTAGATGATGCCTGTTCAGCAGGCCTGATTGTTGGGGAAAATTTCCAAACAATAATAGTGAGTTCTGTATGGAAATATGGAATGTACTCAAACTATATAGAGAATAAAGGGAATATCATTAGCTACTTAGGTGGGGGGTGGGGTGGGGGGGTGTATTGGGGTTCTTGGTGGTGGAACATGTGCACTGGCGAAGGGATGGGGGTTTAATCAATATTTGACTGTGACTTAAACCTGAAAGCTTTGTAATTTTTTAACTGTGATTCAATAAAATATTTCTTATAAAAAATTATCATAACAATTATGTATTGATAAAAAGATAAAATGAATCAACTTCATTTTATAAGCGTTTGGTATTTTTACTGGGACTCATTTCTTGGTACTGTCCTGAGTCTCCTAGAGAACCCTTTAATCTATACAAAAACCATGAGGTAGGAACTAATGTTATTTTCGCTGACAGGCTAATAGAGGTTAAGAAACATGTCCAGAGTCAAATAGATTTCAAGTGACCAATTCGGGATTAAATTTCAGCACTTTACCACTAGACTTAACATAGAGAAGGAACTTTTAATCTCTGTTCTCTGCCAAAGTTTCTTTTTCTCTTAAAGAGAGAAGCAAAATACTACTGAATGATAAACATTACAGCAAAAAAAAATTCTAAATATTAGTACAGATAGTCAGAGAGATAGCATAATTATTTGCATATTTCCAATATTGGAAAGAGAATGTACGCTTTGTATCTGAGTGGCCCTCAACTCCTCCTAATGTTTTTGGGGTTTTGTAAATTTTATCACGGGAAGAGGTGGAAGATGGAGAGTCTGGATTTTGATTATATTTTCTATGAACAATAATAGTCAAAATAATAAGTGGATATATCTTATTTACGATCAAAATCTTTAAGTTAAATATACAGCAGTTCAGAAACACTATTTGATGAACTGAAGAGAATTTGACTTGCAAGACAAATAAAAATAAAGATAAGTCAAGGAATTTAGTTAGATCAGGATAAGCCCTGGATAATTTGAACCATGAGTTTCCTTTTCAATACAATTAAATCTCATAACTAATAAATATAAAATTTCTTAGAAAAGTTTAAATTAAAGAAAAAGAAATATGAGATAACAGGTGGGTGTTTTATATTTAATTAGCAAGGTAATTTGTATCATTACTGAAAGATCCTAATTATATTTTAATAAGAACATACTCTAATAAGAAACTTTTCATATGTTTATGTATCATTTAAAAATTTACTTCATTCTTACTTCCAATACAGAATCCTAACTAAAATTAGTCAGATTGAAACCTCAGAATTTCAGGGGACAGAATCTCACACATGCACATACCTTTAATATCCATGGTTATTCGCATCTGAACTTTTGGCCCTGCACCAGCACCATTGATTGCATAAACCTAAAACAATGAAACACCGTGTTACTCTTTGCAAGTTATTGCTCACATGTATATATATATATATAATGATAGTGATTATGCACTGTTTAAAAATTGTTCAATTTTCAAAACAATTGCTTATAGTCTAATCTGTTATATTTGATTGCACGACTTTAATAATCAGCATATACGAAGGAAAAGCACTAAATAAAGCAGTTCTCAAAATTTACATATTATGATGCTGAGAAGAAATCAGAGTGACCTAAACAACCCCGTCACAGAGACCCAGAAAAAACTGTGGTTTCAGTTTGAACCCGTAGGAGGAATTGAGCAGAAAAATGACTATGTCTACAATTCTCTTTATCTACTCCAACATCTGTTCCTTCTCTCTGTAGCCAGGCAACACTGGCTTTCTTTTAAATCCATATTCAAGAGCCTCCTTTTTTTCCTTCTCTGAGATGAAATCCTATTCCTTCAGCCTCCCAGTTTTCCTGTATTAAATCATCCCTCTGAAAGTTGGCCTTTATGCCCTTCCTCACCCCTGCCCCAAAGTATCTGATGCTATAACCCACATAATGCAGCATATACACATAAAGCATTTCTGGTTTTATATACAGAGGGTGATTTACGCAAATGTGAATTCTTAATTAACTTTGCTCTTTGAAAGCTCTGAACACAAACCCTTTCTTATCGACATTATCTGTTTCTATGTGGATTCATTATACTTGATAAATAATTAAGACTATAATATGTCTATTGGAATAAATTTGTTTTGTACATTGATGAACAACCCTCCATTCTGTTGATACTCTGGAAATATTTTGACTGAGTTAAAGTAATAATACGACATATATGTGATGTGATAGGATTCACCCTATAAACCAAGTCCATAAAATGTGAATTAGTAGGGACTTTTATCAGAGTATGTAAATTTAAAAAGGAAATATTCAAATGAAAAATATGCTATAGCCTGCTTAATTATTTTTATTTCTTTATGTGACCAATATTTGTTGGACACTCCTTAAACCACAGCATGCAAATAAGTTACTTGTACATGCTGTTAAATGAAGATGTGCTCATTTTGAATAAGTAAGTCAGGACAACTTGCTAAAATGTTGTATTTCTAAAAAAACTCTGATGTTCAGGATGTTGCAAAGTGCATTTTGTGAAAAAAGTCTTTTTTTAATTATAAATGTTATACTTTATTTCTACATTATCATTTGTAAAAGCAATAATGGTGTGCACTCAGTACTTAGTTGGCTGTTAATATTTAGCTCTTACAAAAGTCCAGTGAAGTTACTATTCCTAATATTAATTTTAAGAGAAATAAATATTAAAATTATTTGTCTAAATATATGTAAATATATTAATATCTAAGGCACATATTTGAGGAAACTTGTCAGACAGAATATAACAAAGCTGGGTTTGTAGGATTGCTTGTTTTGGGGTTTCCCAGGAGTGGTCAGGAGGTCTGAGGGGCCCATCTGTGCCAACCTTTCCACAGATTCAGCAGAAAGGCCCAAGAACGCAATGTGGCTATGGCTTTGTTGGGGTTCCCCAGAGCCATCCAGGAGGTGCTAGAGACTTCCAGGACTGCACCTGGTGATATGGTGGAGATTTCAACTATTCTCATAATCTAGTCTTTCTTGATTATGGTGCACTTAGCTGAATAGGAAACAATGAATCTATAAGCAAGATTTGTGATAAAACATAATTTGAGTGGGAGGAATAAATATCTACATACATATGTCTTATCTATAATTTGATAGGAAGATTTTATATTAGGCACCTGAAAGGTTTTAACTTCTGCATTATTTAAAAGATTGTCTTCGAAACATCTATTAATTGAAAGTACCAGGCATAATATAAAAGTGGCCAAAGTACGAAAACATTCAGGTATGTGTTTATGTGTTAATAAGAAATCACACATTTATTATTTTCCAAAATTTATAATTTAGAATTGACAGATACAATTCTATAAGCTTTTAGCCATCATTATATAAATTGAACATAAATTACAATAAAATATATAGCTACTTTTACCCCTTGAAATGTGCTTTTCCATTTATTGTTACACATAGAATGTTTTCCATCATTTTACTTAATTCTTTGAGTTTTGAGGCCACACCTAGTGCTATTCAGGGCTCACCACTGGCTCTGCAGTCAGGAACCACTCCTGGGGGGCTTAGATATTCACATTGGGTGCCGGGAATTGAACACATGTCAGCCACATGCAAAGCTAATGCCCTACCCTCTTTACTGTCTCTCTGACCCCAGACATTTTTCCTGTATATAGAACTATCTTTTCATATGTCATTGCTCATGCATTTTCACCATTGTCTATTTCATTTCTATATTTTTACTATTATTGCACAAAAGACTTTGTTTTCTACCTACTTTAGTGACACTTGTTTTATAATAGGAAACAGAAAATGCTATTCCTTTAAATCTATCTTCTTTGATATTTGAAAAAAACAAAAATATATCAAGTGTATTATATATATGCACACATATAAAAACTACAGTTCTTAATGCTACTTGTAAATCAATATAGTAAGATAGGTGAATCAAGTCATGAATACTTACACTGATATTGTATGTGTGCCCACCTTTCAGCCCTTCTAACATTGCAATGACAGATGTGTCAGTTTTCTCAATAATACTGAGGTTATGAATTTGGACAGCCATAGGATCATCTTCACGGCAAACCAATGCTTGATAAACTTGGATATTTCCATTGGGTTGAGAAGGAGGAAGGAATGTTAACTGAAATTTTGTAACTTCATCTGGTATCTTCTGAAATGTCATGTTGTTAGGTGGATCCTTAGGGACTAAGACAAAATATTTAGATATTATTTTTTAAAAGTTGAGTACTTTTTGATATCTATTCAAATTGTTTTTGCTTTACATTATTTTGTATACAGAGTATTACATAGATTACTTAATCCAGATGATTTGTGGAAAGCAGCCAAAGGTTTGGTGCATTAGAAAATCACCAACTGTTCTGTGGCACCTGTGGGTCACAGAAACATTTAGGTGATCATTTGCTTATTTATTTAGTCTTTTACATCGAACGTACTTCTATGATCATTTAGAGCTTTTTAATAAAAATAATATACAGTCACAGAAAGTTGCAAAATCACACATGTTGTCCTCTATAACCTTCCTCTTACACTACAATGTTTTCTAGTAAAGAGCATAAAATCAAACTTGGAAAAATGGCCACAGTTAACCCTGTTAGTTAGATTTCAAACTTCGTTTAGATCCCATTATTTTTCTGCTCTCATGTATTTTTTGCAGTTCTAGACAATTTTATACTATGTAAAGATTTCTGCAATTACCACTAGAACCAAGGAACAAAACTACCCGGGGCCATAACAGACCAACTTCCTGCTCTCTCCTAGTTTTGCATTTCATCACCTCCCCAAAACAATGATCATTCTCTACCACCATAATTTTGACATTTTGAGACTGGAAACAGCATAATGCTCTGGAGGTTTATTTGGAGTGTTGAAAGTTATTAATAGTTTATTCTAGTTATATATTATTTTTATTAGTTTTGTTTTGGGGGTCACACCTGGTGGTGCTCAGGGCTGGCTCCTGGCTCTCAGCAGTGAGATACTGAGGTTATGAATTTGGACAGCTTTAGGATCATCTTCACGGCAAACCAATGCTTGATAAACTTGGATATTTCCATGAGGTTGAGAAGGAGAAAGGAATGTTAACTGAAATTTTGTAACTTCATCTGGTATCTTCTGAAATGCCATGTTGTTAGGTGGATGCTTAGGGATCCTAGTCTTAAGAGGAAGAATTCAGGATCGTATATGATGCTGGGGATTGACTTCACTCTGCCATGTGCAAGGCAAGTGCCCTACCAGCTGTTCGATGTCTCTGGCCCCAGTAGTTTATTCTTTTTTTTATTGCCTATAGGATTTCTTCTTGTTGATGTATTATAGTTCCCTTAATAAAAGAAAAATATTTAGGCTGTTTCTAGTTTCTCTTACTTTTCCTAATAAAATTGATAAGATTCATACAGATCTTGGGGCCGGAGCGATAGCACAGCGGGTAGGGCGTTTGCCTTGCATGCGGCCGACCCGGGTTCGATCCCCGGCATCCCATATGGTCCCCCAAGCACCACCAGGAGTAATTCCTGAGTGCAGAGCCAGGAGTAACCCCTGAGCATCGCTGGGTGTGACCCAAAAAAAAAGCAAAAAAAAAAAAAAGATTCATACAGATCTAGATAAAAATTTTCATTTCTTGTGATAAATACCTGAGTCTAACTGCTAGAATATGTGATAAGTTCATGTCTAATTTTATAAACATTTATCTTCTGGTATTGTTGTACCCTTTTACACTCCCATTAGCAATGTATGCGAGATCCATTCAGAGGAATTGCCAACGTTTGGTATTATCAGTATTTGCAAAAAATAAACATGTTGTTGTGTCACATGTATCATTTTAAGTAAAAGAAAACACACAAAACTAAAATAACAGTGAATGGTTAAATACAAATGTTTACAACATTTACAAGTATACTTTTATGGTAGGTTGAAATATATTTCTTTTTATAAGGATTTTTCTTAAAAGCTGGATAGGTGGATTACTCGAATGCTGGAAAAAAAATCAATCTTCCATATATCTTTGCCTTTACATCTATAATTTACTTGCAACTTAGTAAAAATTATTAAACCTACCATATCCTTGGAAGAGGTACCATATTAAGATTTTTAGTACATTAAGATTGGATAATTTGTATTATGTACATAAATAAATTCAGCACTATTCTCAGAAATAGGGAGGATGAGGGAAAAGTGCAAACAACATAAAAACGGAAACAAGTGGAATTTCAGATGCTGAGGATAATATACATGTATTTTCATTTGAAATCATAATTTATAAGCAAATGAATTAATAACATAATGAAAAGATCTAAAGAAACAGAATGGGAGATAACTCCCAAGTACAGTAGAGATAAGAACCAGGAGGTCTGCCCCACAGCTTGGAAACTGGCCTCACATGCTGGGGAAAAAGGCAGCTGAGATAGAGAAGGGAACACCAAGTAGAGGATGTTGGGAGGACCCATTCGGGTTGAAAGATGCTTGCCTCGGAAAGTAGACTATAGACTGAACATGATGGTCACTCAATACCTCTATTGCAAACTACAACACCCAGAAGGAGAGAGAACAAAAGAAAATGCCTGGCGGCAGAGGCAGGGTGGGGTGGTGGGGGATGGGGTGGGGGTGGTGGGAGGGAAACTGGGAACATTGGTGGAGGAGAATGGGCAGCGGTGGAGTGATGGGTAAACAATCACTGTATGAGTGAAATGCAAACATGAAAGTTCATAAGTTTGTTACTGTACCTCACAGTAATTCACTAATAAAAAACAGTTTGACCTCATATTTATCTTTCAGATAGCATCAAAAAACTATAGCAATATTTTCTTTCATGTGCTCTTTTCAAAGATTGACTGGTGGTAAACAATGTCAGGAGTTTGAGGAAGACTGGGTAAGCTAGTACTGACTGGGAAGTTGACTTTCCACATTTAATTCTTATTACATTCTGATTTTTCATTTAAACCTTGTTCACAGTAACTTGAGGAAATTTGTATAGATTCTGATATTTATCAAATAGATTATATAATAAAACATAACACTGAATTGAATGAGGAAAACTGATTTGGATTCTATCAGAAATCCAGTTTACTCAGTATGAGTATTATTATTCTAACGTGCATTTTCAATGATGACACCTCAATATTTAAAATGAAATCTAGGAGGTTGTTTTTAGTTATAGATAGGTTCGAAAATCATTTCTTTGCCAAAGTTACTATGTTTAAATAAGTGCAAAACAAAAGTACTGTTGGATACATTTTTATCAAAGAATGCATCTTTGAGTCTAGAAGAATTTATCATTCACATAATTCCACTTTGACAAAAAACATACACAGGAAAATCTCAAGCACCAGGAGTGACAGTTGAACACTGAACCGGAGTAACCTCCAATTACTCCTGGATTTGACCCCAAAACCCTCCCCCTGAAGAAGCACTTGTAACACTGCCATCTTGTCTGTTCATTGATTTGCTCGAGCAGGCACCAGTAACATCTCCATTGTGAAACTTGTTACTGTTTTTGTCATATTGAATATGCCACCGGGTCTGCCATGCAGGCAGAGCTGCTGAAGAAAGAGTTGGGAAATCTTCACCTTTTTTTTTGGTCTGGGTCACACCAGGCTATGCCTAGGGCGTGCTCTGGGATTGGGGGACAGTCTGGCATACCAAGGATCAAATCTCATCAAATGTATGCAAGGCAAGCGTCTGACCCACTGTACCGTCTCTGGCCCAAAGACTATACTTTTGTTGATAACAGGGAGACAACAAAGTTATATCTATGGATTGTTAAAAAAATGAAACTAATCTTTTTTTTAAGTATATTAGTTACTGTAAGAAAGAGACCTCTGCATTTTTAGCAATGATGAAAATCACACCTCACCTGATTCTAAAGTAGTAACAATCACTTCAGCACATGACTTTCCTTCTACATGGGCAGCACTAATGTTTCCAGTAAAGGCAGTGATTATCACGGAATATCTTGTAAATATTTTTAAATCTTTAATCTCTATGGTTTTATTTTCTTCATTGGATTTGATTAATGAAATATTAAATTCATCACTATCAACCTATAGGTAAAGAAAGGAAATAATGCAAGCATTTCAGACTCATATCACAAAAATTTAACAATAACAAAGCTACATGTAACATGTTTATTAAAACGGAATTTAAATAATTATTTTGAATTATATGAAGAGAGATAGTACAGTGTGCCAGACACTTGCCTTGCAAGCAGCTTATTGGCCCATAGTCAATACTTAGCACTGCATATGGCCCCCTACGCACAGACCTAGGTGTGACCCTTAAGCACAGAGCCAGGAGTAAGCCCTGAGCACAGCCGGTTGTGGCCTAAAAACAAAAAGTAAAATATTTTTTAGTCATGCTTTCATGAAAACTATAAAGAGGACCAATGGTGGATGAACAAAATTGGCCTTGAAAATAATAGAGATTCTTTAATTAAAAATTTTTCAACAACTGTAAGTAGACAATAAACCCAACTATGAGGATCAACACAAGTGGATTGCTGGCATGCTGGGGGTTATTAAGAAAGTATGTATTGAATAAAGTGTTGAAAGAAGAAACTAGATGACTGTTTAGCTCTAAGAAGCCAAGTTAAAGTATGAAGTCCTAAATTAAATTTAAAGTATTTTCTATTCTTGACCCAAATGAGCTTTAATGAGCAAATATTTATATTCAGAAAATTTCACGTGTTATTTTATAGCTTTCTTTCTCCTGTAAAACCCAAGCTTTCTGGGTTTATCTATATTTCTTTATCTAAGATAAACGTTATTTATATTTGATAACAAAATATAATATGTATATAAATGTTAGATAAGATAAACAGCGCAATTTGTCCAAAGAGGTAAAATGCAATATATAAAATAAACAATTACAGTGGCTGGATAGATAGTACAGTATGGAGGGCACTTACATTGCATGTGGCCAACTGGGGTTCAAAACCCAGTACCCCATCTAAGTCCTGCCCTGAGTGCTCTGAGTCCTGCCAGGAGTAATCCCTGAGGGCAGAACCAGGAGTAAGCCTGAGCATCACTGGGTATGGCCCCCCAAACAAACAAATAATAAACAATTACCACAGAGTTATCTTTTATCCTTGTGTACCATGTTCCTATCAAAAATTTCAATAAGAATGCTAAGACGAGCAGGGGAGAGAGTTAAGGGGTTGGAAAACATGGCCCCTGGTCATAGCTACGTGTGACCCCAGTGATCCCCAGGACTACGGGTGGAAGTGCCACTGCATTCTCAGGCACTACATTCAACTCAGTGGCCTGGTTTGCGAAGAATCACCAGGAGTGGCCCCCAGCCCACTGATCACTGCTTGGGTCTCCCCCGATAAAAGACTAGAAATGAGATTATAGTCACATACATTTTTCATTTTTTTAAGCACAAATTCCAAGAAAAATACTGTTTGCTATTAAATACCTTCATTTGATAAAACACAGGCATATCACTTTATAATTCAATTTTAAATGCTAATTTATAGAGTATATATTGGTCACATTGATTATTTTAGGTCAGGTATGAACTAGAAATCTTCACATATATGCTAAAAACATAACATAAAATAAGTCCAAGTGAAAGAACAAATATACTAGCACTATCTTAAATTTTCTCTTAATTATGACAGGGATTTTGAGCTAGAAATATCTCTAAGTAGAAAATAATATGAAAGCAAAAATCTCATGAAAGTTGAATAAAAGAATTTCTTGATATAATTTAATATGGGGCACCACTCAGTGGTGCTCAAGGCTTACTCCTAGCTCTGCATCAGAGTTCACTCCTGCTGATGCTCCAGGAACTTTGTCCTCCACATGCAAGGCAGTGTGTACTATCTGCTGTACTATCTTTAACAATTGTCATCTTTAATTTGTAATGAAGATAATAATTCACTGTAAGTCACTTAATTTAGTGCACTAAATGCATCAGAAATGTGTGTTCAGGAAGCATAGTAAAAACGAATCCTAGCATCGCATATGGTCCCCTGAGCACCGCCAGGAGTAAGTGAGTGTAGAACTCACTCACTCGCCTGAGTGTAGAACCAGGAGTAACACCTGTGCATCGCCGGGTGTGACCCAAAAAGCAAAAAAAAAAAAAAATGCTAGTGGGGGTGGCAGAGGATAGCACAGCAGTTAGGGCACATGACCCAGACTGATTCCTGGCTATCTGGCATCACATGGTTCCGTAGTACAAAATCACTGGGTGTGGCCCTAGAGACTAAGCAATGCTGATATAGCAATATAGTCTGGTAACCCTACAGCACCCCCCCACTGCCCCCTGTAACCCCCAACACACACATAAACACACACACACACATACACACACACACACACACACACACACACACACACACCCCAGCAGCCCAGAAACACAAATCCTCTAGTCCTTACACTGAACTGCAGTCTCAGTAGGCTAAGAATTGCTGCAGGGCTCCGGGATCTCCTAAACACTGCTTGGGAGACCCAACACAAACAAATAAAACCAAGCAGGTTGCCAAGTGAATAGTTCCATTTCAAGCCCTGGCTAACATCTGTGATTTTAGTTGCTGAGCACCCCTCCACACTTTATTTTTTTTTAAATTTTGGTGAAAGATATAACCCTTATGCTTAAGTTTCCTATGGTCCAGGTGACTACTTCAAGGTGATGTCTCCAGTGGCTTCACTGAAATGAATGCGTTTTCCAGGATAATATTATCAAATCCTTTCTTTTATGTTAAGTTCTTTTACGTGTTCCAAAGTGAGAACATAATCATTTCAACTATCATCTAAATACAAACATTCCCCACATTTGCAAAATCCCTTTTTCAGTGGGTTTCTATGTGTGTGTGTGTGTGTAGGCCACACAGATAGTACTCAGTGCTTACTCTTACTCCTGGCTCTGAGCTGGGAGATTACTCCTGGAGCATCTCATGGGACCATATGGGGTGCCCTTGATCTCAGGGATCAAGCCTAGACGGGCCACATGCAAGTCTTACCTGCTGTACTATCTCTCCAGCCCCTGTTACCCTCTCTTAAGCTCCTGCTCCATGCATAATATGGCAAATTGGGTCTCTTTGTCTTGAGATTTTTCTAGGTATCTCAAACTCTTTTATCTAATACCAAACTTATATTTTTCAACAAGTAAGTTTCTCCTTGTGTTTTCCAAGTAACATATCTCAATTGATTTTTCATTCTGTTCCCTAAATGCATGTGCTTTGTTCTATCTTTGCTTACTCTGCTTTCACTTATTTTTCGAATCTTTTTGCCAAATCCCTCACCTCCATGACACCCTCTCTACAATGCAACCATTCTAATGCCATAAAATACCAAGCTCTACCAACGTTACTATTCTGATCCTCCAACTGATACCCCACTGTCTTCATCAGAACCCAAACTTTTGAATTCAATCTCCTGATCTAGTTTAATCTCATACGCATCCCAATAGCTTTGAGCTGTTTCTGAACTCCTTGCTCCAATCAAGCTTAATCTTTCATGCCTATTAGCAATTTTTATGTTCTGCTAAAATTATTTTTCTAGAGTTTGTAACAGTATTATGTTATTTGTGAGATATTTCTTGTGAGACCTTTTTGATTTTTGATTATGAAATATTTTAAACCAAGTGCCACCAAATTCACCGTTGTTTATATATATACATATATATAACTGAATTTATATGTATGTTCAGTTATTCTTTAAAGATAAGTATAATAACCATTATGGTAACAATATTTTTATAATTACAATGCATTAGGCCTTCTTATTAGGCCTAAGTTCTTTATGCATTTTACCCTTGGTTTAGACACTGTTAGCACTGTTAGCATTATCGTCCCATTGTTCATCTATTTGCTCAAGCAGGCACCAGTAACATCTCCATTGTGAGACTTGTTGTTATTGATTTGGGCATATCAAATATGCCACGGGTAGCTTACCAGGCTCTGCCGTGTGGACGGGATACTCTCAGTAGCTTGCCGGGCTCTCCAAGAGGGACAGAGGAATCAAACTCGGGTTGGCTGCGTGTAAGGCCAACACCCTACCTGCTGTGCTACCACTCCAGTCAATACATTTTAAGAGATTTAGATCTCACAACATGTCTGTACACATGGCACTATGTATCTTTTTAAATTTTACAGACATGAGAACCAAAAAAAATCCAAAAAGCTGTTAAGTAAGCTTTCTAAGATCTAAGAGTTAGAATTATCATGAAAACATTCTGGTTTCAAAAGCAGTATTACTCAGAGGATCATTATAAGTGCCATTTTATTCAGTTGATTCTGATTTTAATTTTGTTTGTGGCACTATGATTGATAATATTGCTTTTTTTTTTTCAGAGCCACATTGGGTGGTGTTCAGGATTTACTCCTGGCTCTGTACTCAGGGATTACTACTGGTGGGCTCCGAGAACCATATGGCTGCCAGTTATTGAACCTGGATTGGTCATTTGCAAGGCCACAGTTCCAATCCCAATTTATAATATTGTTAATGATATATGGGCTGGAGCAATAGTACAGCAGTAGGGTGTTCACTCAGCCGACCCAAGTTTGATTCCTCCACCCCTCTCGGAGAGCCCGGCAAGCTACCAAGAGTATCGCACCCGCACAGCAGAGCCTGGCAAGCTACCCGTGCATATTGGATATGCCCAAAACAGTAAAAATGAGTCTCGTATTGAGAGACGTTACTGGTGCCCACTCGAACAAATCGATGAGCAATGGGATGACAGTGAAAGTGACAGTTAATGATACAGTTTCATACACACAACATTTAAACACCACACGCTGTACCAGGGCCTACTTCCCTCCACTACTGTCAGTGCTCCTCCGGTTCCCCAACTCCGCCCACCTCGATAAGCTCTGTTCTGCAGACTAGTTTTTATGACCAACTGCCTTTTTCTGTTTATTATTCCCTTACTTTGTCAGAAGGAGAAAGACTGATACAGAATTAAAATATCTCTTCTGCGGGGCATAAAGATACATAGTAAAGATACATAAAGAATGAAAAATCTGTATTTTGCTTGTTTTGGGGGGCCACACTCAGTGGTCCTCAGGGCTCACTCCCAGCAGGCTAAGGGGACTACCTGGGATGCTGGAGATCCCATCCAGGTGTGCTGTGTACAAGGTAAGCGCCCTTCCTAGCTGCTGCCCTAACCCCCAAATCTAAATCTTTAGCCATACACTTTCTATTGCCGTTTACAGAAGGAATCATATGCCATACCGATTTGATGTCTACCAGATAGAATGTTGGTCCAGTAATGACAGCGGGTTCACTCCAGCTGATGTTGATGCTAAAAGGTGAAGTTGCTACTACATAGACATTTTCAGGAGGACCATCTGGAGCTATAAAAAAAATGAAATATTCTTTGTAAAAGTCAAAGGCAGTATGGAGACTGAACTTGAGAATTTCCTCATTCGACAAAACCATTTAAACTAAACTGAACTAAACTCAGACAAAACCAAATACACTATTTCTTATAATCGCCCCTAGTACACATAAATGAAACTCAGTTATCATAATGTGATAATTACATAATCATTTTTTTAATTTCACTTATTAGTTTACTTTTGTCTTCCTCAGCAGTATGATGGTATCCAGGTCATTCCTTACTATGATTAGTCTGATAATACTAGACCAGATGATCAGGTACTGGGACTTGGTACTTTGAGGAACCACCATCATTTAATTTTGGAAACCCTCAATATAATAATTAATTATTATACATTTGAAGAGCTTCATCTTTGTCACTTTATAAACCATTCTGTAACTTCATGCCCTGTGTAGCTGCATACCTTTACTTGATCTAAAATTTCCCAGTTAGAGTACCATTCTTATAAGCACAAGAGACTCAATAAATGCAACTTATTTATTAACTTGATAGTTTTAATTGTGCTGTCTAGATTTTTGATGCATTAATTAATATTTGCCAAGACAGCAATATAAAAATGATGAAAAATTACATTAATAATTAGTTAATTATTAATTTGTAATTAATAGCATGCTTAAGTTACTGACAAATAAAAAACATAATTCCCTTCAAACATAATTGCTATACATTAAGAAACTTTAGATGACAAACTAATGATTGTAAATAAATATATTAATTTTAAACTCAAAGTATTTTGAAAAGAAAGCATTATTGTTACAAAAATAAAATTTTTAAGTACATAAATACTTTTATCTTAAAATAGCTTAACTTATGTTGCTTTAAGTAAACTTTCAGAAACATGTTTGAGTACAGTGGCATTATATTTAAGATAAATTGACTTGTAAACTTAAATAGACTGTTTTCATTGCTTTCACAATAAATAAGAGAGCCAAGAAAATAGGTTTTTACAACAGATCTCATTATTACAGATATAAACATTTCCTGAATTCGTTGTTTCCAAATAAATTAATTTATCATAATTTTATTATTGCCAATTTTTTTTAGCAAAATATGCTAAAGGAGACACACCTTAAGGAATTAACTGCTTGGAAACCTTGTGTACATTTTTAATTTAAGAAACTGCAGGAATTAGAGGAGTTTAAAGTAATTTGAAGATGATTTAGTCAGAGGTAATATGATACAGTCATTGACCTAGGAGCATTTTAGAAACATCTCTATATTCCTATGCATCTTGTCAAAGATAGGAATTTCAAATATTGGCAGATGGGCGTTTTTTTCCCCAGGTTTTCTTTTTCTTAAGCCTACATAAGCAAATGCTACTGAGAAAATACTACTCTATATATCCTAAGAAGGTAGGAGGAAGACTAACATTCCTTCTCTAAGTTACAAAAGCAAGTTCTGTGATCTTGTGACGTATCAGAGCATCTAAACCTTAGTTTTCCCTTATGTACATACTTCATAATCTTTTCAAAGAACCAGTAGGACAAAAATGAGTGAAAGTGACCAGCTTGGTATCTGGACCAAAATAAATATACTGAGTTTAATACAGGACAAAGCAAAGGTGATAATTTGAGTCATAAACAACCTATCGTAGAGGGCAAATTTGACATTGTAGAGTGGAAAGGAAGTGAAAGAAAGCTGAAAAATGCAGATGGAAATTAAATAAGATTTAAAATGAGAGAAGCATTGCAGTGATCAGAGTAGTTGATCTAGGGCCACTTTTATTAGAAGATCATAAGAAAAAACATTATTAGGGCCTATAGCAGAATTTACTTACAGTTAAGTTGTTTTCCGTTGATAGTCCTATAACCATTAGTTTTGACATTCAAGAATAATATCCTATGATGGGGTGCATCTGTAAATTTCTTGAGGTTACTAAAGAAGGCTATGGTACAAAAAAACCCCTCAGAAATCCTAAATTCAAAGAATGGAAATATCATAGAGATCATAGGGCACAGGAAGGACACAGTAAGAAACATATCACAAATAGTATTTGGAAAATATGTCAGGGAGCACTGAATTATTATATTTAATAATGTGAGTCATTTTAAAATTAGAAAGCTCTGGAAGCAATTTTCTAACAACTTTTCTAACAATAGTTGTTGCACATAGGAGATTAACATTAGGATCATTAGAAAATTTAATAAAGTCTTGGAGGCTAATTAGTTCAGGTAGAACCTGAGAGTAAATGTAGCAAAAGAAAGTATTCAGAGAATGCCTGTTGAAAACTCTACCAGCATTCCTACATGAACAGTAGCAGCACATTCAGGAGCAGATACTAGATTTGGCAAAGATAAGAATATGAAAATTTTTATTTGGATTTTACTTTGTATTTGAGAAGCCCATGAGGACGGAGCTGTCTAGCTGGCTATTAAAAAGATATAACAAGAACTAGAAAAATGGGACTAGGATACAAAATTACTTTATATTTTTTAGATAATTTTTTACCTCCAGGATCTTTAAATAAGGCAAGCTCATGTGTTTCAAATGAGCCACATTCTCTTGAGAGAGTCAAAGATTTATTTCAGGATAGATATTTAAGATAGGTATTTAAATACCAGATAGGTATTTAAGATATTAACTAGAAGTGAGATCTTTAGTCTTAATATTATTAGCTTTATGAGCTCAATTTGTTGTAGCATGTCGAAAGTTGTAACATGATGCATTTAGGTAATTACACATACATGAAAGCTCATAGCCATTTCCTGGAGCCAGCATAATTGTTTTGGATGCTCTCATAGAAAAATGCACTCCATTTTCAGGAGGAATGACCCCTTTTCCTTTCCAAATTAGATGCTCCTTATAAATGATATGATAAGCTTCTCCTCAACAAATAGCAACTGCAAATCTCTTTTCTTTTTTCACACTATAAATAACTGGATGCATTTCTGATCCAGGTTTATCACTACTGATCATTATTACATATTTTGCTTGTAAAGAAATATATATTTTGATGGTTTTATTGACCTATCTTCTGCCTTTGGATATGTGAAAGTGAATAAACTAGAAACAAAGTATACACTTCTCAAGGCTCATTAATTACTTATGTTATGTGAAATCTGCCTTCCAACTCTATAAGAACCTTATGGATACAAATAGTCTTCTGACAGGCAAAAAGTTTAAGTGTCATAAGACAAGAAAATACTTTGGCTCTCCTCTTCTTTATTTACAATCAATGTTCTGTTGGCCATTTCGATAAAATTTGCGCATGCATCTAACCAACAAATCCTTATTAAACACCTTATATGTGACAAGTTATAGAAATATACAGTCTAAAGAATTTATGAATGTAGATGTAAATTTATTCATTTAGAACTTCTGCATTTAACTTTCCTTCTTCAATCAATTATTTATTGAATTTCTACCATTGCTAAGCACTTTTTAGATGCTGAGGACAGATGGGAGAGAAACAAAGACAAAGTTCATGGAACATCTATTTTAACAGATATATAAGTATATTATAATATTTTATAGTTAAATAAAATATAAATTAATATATTATATATAAGGAAACTACCTACCATGTTTAGAAGTAATGTATGCCAAGGCAAACATGGAATAAGTTAATGGGAATGGAAATGTTAATGGCATACTATTTTAAATATGATTAGTATGCCCTCAGAGCAGATTACATTTAAACAAAGATTTGAAAGAAATAAGAGAGCATGGATGTGCCTGAAAGGAATCACAGGAAAGAGAATAAATAGCAAGTTCAAAGACCCAGAAGCAAGACTATGTGTGTTGTGCTTTAATGACTCCGGTGAGACTAGATGAAGTAACTGTGAATGAGAGAAAGTGGAGGGCCAGATGTATAAGGGCCCTGTGGCCACACTAAGGTTTTTGTAAAAAATATCATATATAAAAAAGACAAATTCCATAGCTTATTGTCTTACACTAGATAGTTCCTCTATAGATTGTGATGTACCAGAAAGACATGTCAAAGTTAGTTAGATTCAAGGAAGACAGATTTGCTTTAGAATCCATTTAATTTATGTATCTATATAAAGAATAGAAATGTATCAAATATAAAGACTATATTTTAGTCATTCTAGAAAAACAGTGAATTATTGTTTCTCAGACATCATGGACAGCTCACTGAGTTTTCTATGGCAAAGAAAGCTGATGAGAGTTTTCTGTGACTAAGCTAATGATAGCTGATGTTTGGAGACCCTTCTACGAAGTATGTCCATTTTTTCTCATCTCTGTAATCTGGATCTTTAGGCTCTTAACAGAAGACAGATCCATAACTATTTAACATGGGAAACCTTGACCAGTCTAGTAATTACATCTGTAGAAAGCAGTATAATGCTTTGCTTTTTATCTTGCGTAATATAATGTCAATACTGCAATCATTCCTTTAACACCAGCAACTGAAACCCTCATCAGAGAGTCTGCCACCCCATGCAGAGCTGAGAAAAAAGTGACATTGAAAGATCAATCATGGCACATACTATGCAATGGTACTACTGAATATTTTAAGCTCTATCTAACAATCAATCATTATAAAAAGGCAAGGCAGTTAGCCTCTTGCTGAGATGGGCTCAAATGCCATTTCTTGAACATTTTATATTTTTTTCTTTTTTATAAAAGTAATCACTCTAAACAACATTTGCATTTTTAGAAAACTTGATGAAATTTATTATTCAAGTGTACCTCTCTTAAAGCCATTGTGAAAATATTTTTCTTATAGGTATTATGTTAATTTAATTGTTAAAGAAGTAGAATATAATAAAATAAGAACTAAAACTTATCATACAAAAGTATGTCAATCTGTATTCTTGAAGGATTAAATTATAATGGAATAAAAATGTCTGAAACAATTAGAAATTAAAATTAAACATAAATAACTGAATTTATGTGTGAATATATTAAATATCGTACTCTATTGATGAATGTTTTTTTGTGTATATATATATAAAACAAAGAAAAATAGCCATTGGATTAATTCATTTATGGTCTGAGAAAATGCTCAGAATGCCAATATACTCAGGTCTATTATAAAACAATATCTAATTATTTTAGCATTATTTAAATATTATAGCACGTTAGCAAGCATGTAAAATTTTAAGTGTCTTTTAGATAAATTTGTTTTGTTTAGCAGATTTTCTTTAAAATTTATCAACGTTCAAAAATGCATGACAAAAATGTATAATATTGTTTGTATCTTATTTTCACTGCTAACTAGAAACTATTTATTAGAGTAACATAAGGGCAAATGCAAAATTATAATTAAAAATGCCAAAAACCAAAATAAAGTACATTGTTGGCAAAAAAGCTATGGGGAATTAAAACTATGCTAGTCTGAAAGCTTAGTAACTTACAAGTGTCTTTGCAAGACTTTGTTTGTCTCCTCATAAACTGTCACATTCTGATTTAGGATTGTTTGGAAATGAATCTAGTCAGTAATGGGCCACGATATCACTATACCCTTTCTCTTATAAATCACAGCAATTTACTCAGTAGGAATGATCTACCGTATTCTCTCATTCCCCATAATCCAATCACTTCCTCTCATAAGCACTTTCCCCCTGGTTTTCACAATAATGCATTTTCTGTAACTAACAACCATCGTTTCCTGATTATCATGCTTCTATCCTTGCACAGGAATGTGGGTCTTATGTGGGTCAGGGTCATCTTTCCCATCCATCTGTGTCCTATGCTAAGTTTGTTAGCTAAAAGGTGAGTCTGGATAGAACATCATTTTGCTTAGGTCATATAAAAGTTTGAATACTACCAGGATTAAAAATTTTCAAATTTTGGTCTGCCCAATACTACACTTTAAGAATGTTCATCTTGGAAAATTTATTTAGTAGCAGCATTGCCTTCTACTGACAACTACTAATCTAGTGGTGAAAAATACTCAAAAAATACTTTGTATTTTGTGTACCATGATGCAGTGATTTATCTGAAAGAATAAAAATAATAAAGTAATTTGACAGCATTTTATAGCATGGGAAATATTGATGTTTGTATACATGTGAATTGAATGGTACATCCATTTGAATTTGTGTCCTGGTAAAATCTACTTAATATGATAATCTTTCAATATATATTAGTTTCAATATTTGGTACATGAAATACCAGATTTTAAATTACTATCATCACTGAATGACTCATTTCTGCCTCTGCTTCATGCAGATTAATTGGCTTCTAGAAATGAGTTGGCTTTGATTCAGCACACCTGGAAGAATTAACATTTGCATTTAAGATATTTCTCAAGAGTATACAAAATCTAATTGGCTGGATAGTTTTGGGCATTCTTTGTGCTTTAAACAATTCAGAGCACTAAGGTTCCTTAAAGATGTTCAGGAATTAAGCTGACCATATTTCTGCAGGATTGGGACATTCCTGAGCACATTTCACCAGTCACAATATCATGCAAATTAGCAATACTTCTCATGCGTTGGATGTTTCACTAGAATATATTGATTTCAACCCTTACAATGGGATTTTTACTTGTGTGAGAAATTTCCTGCAATTTAGAATATTGTCACTTAGTTAGAGTTTTCAACATAAAGATGATATAACAAACAACAATACTAGAAAGCTAAAATTTTTTCTTCTTACTAAATGGATGAATCTAAGAATAATTCATGGATTCCAATAGCACTAGACATCATAGTTTGAGACTTAGTAGTCATTTTCTGACTCATAGCAGAATAACCGAAGTTAAAAAATATATAAAACATTCAAAAAGCGAATTTCCTATATAGTAATGTCAAGTAAGAATATAAATTTTATAACAACAGTACAAGTGATTTTAGGATCAAATGATACATCTTTGTCTAGAATAGTATCATTATTCTAATTTTCTACAACAGTGAAAATGTATCAAAATGTGTTTTCCAGATCAGAATCAATATTAACTAGAAAATTACTACAAAATCAAGTTCTGAAGTCCCAGCCCACACTTACTGATCTGAGGCACTGGGAGGACACACTACTCTAGCTTACTGAGCCCTCATGATATTCCTCTACTACCAGTTTAAGACTAAAGTTGTAACTCAGTGGTAGGACACTTGCCAGGCTCATGTGAGACTCTGGGTTCTATCCCTGGCTCTGTAAAAACAAAGCAAGACAAAAAATATTGCTTCACCACACTGACACACCACACTTTAGATTAAATAACCATTGATTACAAATCTTGGTGATAAGGCTAACAAGTGAAGTTAATTACTACTTCAGAGAAGCTTGGAAAGTAGTAATAGAGCACTAGAGAGATGATAATAAACATGAAAATACACACCTAATCAACAAATTACCAATTAGTCTTCTCCTCCCTTTATTTTAATTCTAGATAAACTACTAAGAGCTTGCTTCTTATCATCACTTCTCCCCATTCCCAAACTTTCAAGAGTGATAATAGGAAATCATGCTGCCTAAAATCAACAAGAAGAATCATTAGTTCTATGCTACTTCGAAGCTCTGAATAGGAACAACCAGGAAACATTCTATATGGTTATCACTATAAAAAATGTGAGAACTAGAACAAAGGTCAACACTTTGTACTCCTATTCATTGTATGCATAATCAAGGTAAAATAACTACTAAAGGTATCATTAAAAGAAAAAGAACCGAAGATATAGTTTGACATTTTTTCGTATTAGGGAAAGTTGCATTCAACATGTTAGGTAGAAAAGGTAGTTGGTATAATGCTTTCAGACATTTCTTTAAAAAAAATATTAAATCATCACGAGATCACCAGTTACAAAATTGACCATGATTGGGTTTCAGTCATGCCATGTTCCAACACCCATACCTTGAGAGTATGTTTCCCATCACCAAGGTCCCAAGTTTCTTTTCTTACACTACCCACACCCAGTCTACCTCTATGCTCTAGAGTAGACACTTCTTCCCCCCTTCTCTCTCTCTCTCTCTCTCATTCTTCTTGCTCATTATGGTCTTTAGTACAGGTATTTTCTTAATCATAGCTTTTAAAGCTACTATCACAAAGTCATAATCCTTAAAATTATCTTAAATAATTTAATTTTAGTGATTTTATTAAAATTGCATTACAATTATTTATGCAATGATATATAAAATGTAATACAAATTCTGGAAAACTTGCTTAATAACTTGGCAAGACTAATTTTTTTGATGTTAAGCATACATAACATCAAAATAATTTAATTATATATTCCCTTTGTGCTATTTTTGACTTGATTATTCTCTTTTTATAATCACAGTAAACATCTCCCCATTGGTATTTCCATCCCATTATTTAGACTTTGCTCGAGTCATAGTCAAAATCTAAGAAAATGGCTTTATTCCAGAAATTGAATGAGATGTATGAACAAATCATTTTGTTTAAGGAACTTGGTGTGGTATCAAACTTGACTAATATTATTCCTTTTTTTTTTTTTTTTTGCTTTCTGGGTCACACCCAGCAATGAACAGGTATTACTCTGGGCTCTGCACTCAGGAATTACTCCTGGCGGTGCTCAGGGGACCATATGGGATGCTGTGAATCGAACCCGGGTCGGCTGGGTGAAGGCAACGCCCTACTCAATGTGCTATCGCTCCAGCCTCTATTCTTAAAATCTCAATATAAGACCCTGAATTTTATTAGGCCCAGATGAAAAGTGTTCTACGTCATCAGTCATAGCAATAGCATGGTCTTTTTAAAACTGAGATATTTTCACAGTCACATCAGAATTCTACCTATTTTCTTGATAAATATGGAAGAAACGGTGTAGGATTTAATTGACCAAGACTCTAATACTGAAGCAGATATGAACTGGGGTTAATGACAAAAACCACAAATAATTACTTATTTTTCATATTTCGTTAAGAACCAGGTGTGGCGAGATCATCAGAAATCAAAATTAATTCAATATGAGCTCCGAAATGTGAGACAAAAAAATAAGATTATTCATTTGAATTTTACAAAGACAAAATGCAACTGAGTTATAATTATTGGAAAGTTTCTACATCATTTTTAGTGTGAAAGCCAGAATTTATCATTGGATATTTTAAATAACAGATTCATAATACATATATTTTTTTGCTTGATATTTTGATGAGAGTAATTTTGGGCCAACACTAAACAGTACTTAGGGTTTACTTCTGGCTCTGTTTACTCAAGGCTTATTTTAGATTCTGTGCTCAAGAGACCTTATCACATGCAAGAATTTGTACTTGTATCAGCTACATGTTGGGTAATTGCATAACCTTTGTACTATATGCCCAGTCCCTTCTTTGCTTGATTTTTAATAAGTGTGTTGTAGAACATTTCATATAAGTAATTGTTATAAAAATATTTTATATAAATTCTGAAGAAACTGATTTAATAACTTGGCAAAAGCTCTTTTGATGTTAAATATATAACTGAATGACTTCTTAAGCATTTACATGTATATATTTACTAGCATTTACTTTAAATTATGGTTTCAGTCAAAATCTTTTTTTTTTTGTAGTCATACTAGTACCCCAAAGTTAGATATTATTCTCTTTTGTTTTCTTTACGGATTGTCAACCTTTAATGTTTTAGTCATGGTATGAAAATTTATTAACAGTTTCTTTCTTCAGTTGACCATTAAGTTACTAATGTTTTACTCTGTACTGAAATAAGACACTTAAAATATTTTCCTGTGTTGTTTGTAATTCTCAGTTTATTATGCATATATTTCTCTCTTATATGCAGTAATTTATCTTTTTAATGTTTATTAACAAAATAATTAACACTATAAGAGAGACTGAGAGACAGGAGTAAGACCTTAGCACTGCAACGTGAGTCCACAAAAATATATAAATAAATTGTGAAATAAGCATATTTCACAATTTATTTATAATAAAACCAACCATAAGAATTCAGTTTAGCAACAACTATATAGGCTGTTGAAAGACAAATTATAGGGGAAAATTGACAAAAAATATTATGAACTAAGTAGTTTGTCCATTTGGAAAACTTTTACAATTACTTTTACACTGAATTTAAATGTTTTGTTGAACCCAGATAGCATATTCATTTATTCTTAAAGTCATAGAATATAAAAACACACGTAAGACATGATGAGCTGGTCATCTCTGGTGCTAAGGAACTCAGAATTCCACAAAGGAGAGAAATAACCAATTACGAGAGAAATATTTTCAGTACTCAGAACTATAGGAACAAGTTTTGGAGGTTGAAATGGAAAACAAGAATTTGTAGAAGACTTTGATTTATGTATTTGGTATAAAATACAAAGAAAGGCATCTGTTAAAATAAAATTACGCCCCCCCCAAAAAAAAAAGAAAAAAGAAAAGAAAGAACAATGAGGAAAAATGGCCTGGAGAAGAATAGATGCTCCCTATAAAAAGGAGAATCTATAGGAGAATCGAAAGGTCAAAGGTCACAATAAGAATATGAAAGAACCATAAAGAGTCCAAGACTTTCCCTGCAGCAGCATCCATTATGTATGCAGTGAACACCAAAGCACAATACTTTGAAGAAATTGTATATGACCTCCCAGAATATAGTCTGCTTTTTCCACTCTGGATTAGTCCATGTTTCTTCTTATACACATCTTTCTCTCCTCTAATATTCCCCTTTTAAATTTCTTTTAAAGAAAAAGAAAGAGGTGTGGGGAGTGGAGGGGAGGGGAGGGATTGGAGGGAAGCAGAGGGGTAGGAAAGAGAAGGAGAAGAAGGGAGGGAAAGAAAGAAGGAAAGGAAGAAGAAAAGAAAGAGAGAGAAAGAAAGAGAGAAAGAGAGACAGAAAGTAACAAAGAGAGAGAAAGACAGACAACATATCTGGAGCCATAAAGGAGAAAGAAAAATGTAATTAAAATCATAAATGACCTTGCAGAGTATGCTAAAAAAATGGCATTTACTCAGTAGGCAAAGAGAACATTATCAAATACTTTTAATTATAGGAATAATGTCACTACTAGATATTGTGTTTTCAAAATATCTAGGTTCATATAGAGGGTAGAAAATGAAAAAGAAACCCCTCCAAAGTATCTCTTTAGTAACTTAAAAAATAAAAAAAATGAAGTCTAATTTTAGAGGTCCTTCAATAGAAAAATAAACAAATTAATATTAAAACTTTGGCATTGAGATTCAGAACCGATTATAAAACAGATGGGGCAGACCCCGGATGAAAGAAAGCCGGACTAGAATAGGTGTAAAGATAGTGGTAGAGGGTCACGTGCACTTTAGTGAGGAATGTCTATCAATAGCATACATTTTTTAATGCTACTATTATTTCCTATATTACAATAAATAAATTTTTTAGAAAGAAAAAAATTTGGAAGATAAATTTAATGAGAGTCAACTATTAATTTAGGATGCAGAATGGTTAGAAAAAATGAGGAATGATTCCTAGGTTACTGTCTTGATCAATTGGATGAACAGACATGTAACACATGAAACATAAAGGGAGAAAAAGGTTTGCAGTGAGATAAGGGTGGTGGTAATATAAGATTTTAGATGTCTGTGGAAACCTAAGTGTTCATACAAGTAACTTCAACCTGCAGGTCTAGGACATAAGTATTGAATTATACATTTGGGAGACTTAGAGTGCTAATTTTGAAGAGTTTTAACAACATCCAACTAATCTTACACAAGTATAACTATGATGTTGAGAATAAATTATTGATTTCTTCTAGCAACTATAAGATACAGCCTATTTGAAAAATGTACTGCCACCAAATAAAAATTATTTTTATCTTTGATTATGTTTTCATATGTATTTATGATTAGCATCTCTTATATAACTATATGGAAATCATAATTTTTATTTCTATCTTTATAGCATTCGTCAACTATAAATGCATTGCATAGTTTAAAATAACCAGAAAAATAATTGGACATATAATAAGTTGTTAGCTTTTTCACAGTTTTTTTTTTAATGTTGCCCTTTATTTGGTTTTTTATTTTTTTAGATCATAAAGTTGCATTCCTTGAAAGCTTCTTTGATGAGGCATGTTTTGTTGAATTTTTTAACCTAACAGATGTTTGGGTAGTTAAAATTCCTCATGAGTATGGTATCCTGTGGTTTTCACAACCTAAGTGTTACCCCAGGAATTCTCCTTTCTTGCTGTCTTCCAGTCCTGGTGGTCTATAAGAGATGCACATCCCGAGAGTCTAGTGTCATTCCATATTAATTTAACACTCACACTTTTTTAAAGCTGTGTATCTCTTCTCTGTACAAAATCCTCTTTTACACCACAGAGATACTTAACAATTTTGTAATCCACATTTCTTTCCTACCCACAACCCAAATGTTTTTTTATACAAGAATAACCAGAAAATAAGTAGAAATAAAATAATATGCAAAACTTTAACATTTCAAATTAAATATTTCTCCCATTTGTACATTTTTTTGTGTTTATATTTGCATCAATACATGCTCATCAGAAAGTATGAAGCAGAGAGTTGCAATTTTAATAGATTGCTTGCTATTTGGTGCTAGGAGGGAGTGTGTACACCCACCTGTGCACGGGGCTTACTCCTACCTCTGTGCTCCGGAATAATTCCTGGACAAGCTTGGTGGCCCTTATGGGGTGCTGAGGGCTGAATTCAGGTTGGCCACATGCAATGCAAGTGCTCTACTTATTAGACTAAGAACATCAGTTTGACTTAAATTATCTAGATTAGAGTGCATGGCCTATGGAAATGTCAACCTGTGTTGGCCAAATACCATTCCCTTTACTCTCTGTTGTAGAGTGGTATTCAAAGAGTAATCCAATTTAACTCTCAGTATGCACTCTAACTGTTACTTAAATTTCCAAATTGTGATACTCTTCTCTATAAACTCAGAGATCTAATACAATATATTTTCTAAATCTGAAAACCATTAGAACATTTTATGTATTTATTATTCAAAGTGGGTGGATTTTAGTTGAATTATTCAAATCGTGAATAATTTGATTTCAAACTAGCCCACATCTGAAACTTCTCACGAAGGAGGTCCAGGTATTTGATCAAAAGTTCTATCAGGTAAGTAACTCATATTAGTTTAGGCACAATTTGATATGATTAGAACAAAATAAACATTTTTCTGAAGTTGTGATATAAGAGTATTTTATATTCTACTTTAGCCTTTTTTATAACGCAGAGCACTTTTCATTTCAACCACTTGATCTTATGTAATACTACAAGCACATTAATTTTTGGAATCAATGGCAGATAATAAAAGCATTTGTGTGTGTGTGTGTGTGATGCAAGCTATTGAATATAGGTCTTAAGGCATGCATTTTAACAATGAATCACACTCCAGCCCCAAATCATTAGTTTTATTCTTCAAGATTCTATTTTTATAATTGTTAAATGTTTATAATACCTTAAATATGCAAAATCAACAACTAAGCATTACTTTAAATATTAAATGTAATGATGTTGCTTTCACTGTTTTAACTTACTTAATTTTTTACCTAGCTAGTTCATACATATTTATATCACAATTGCAGATTATATTTCCTTGGATTAGCATAACTAATATGTTTTTACTGTATAATTAATAATTATACAAATTAAAGATATTTCTATTTATAAAATTCAAATATATTTATAATGAGAAAGTGACCTCCCCATTACTAAGACCAAGTAATCAATTATTCTCACAACTTCCACATTTAATTTATTAACCCCACCCTCATATGCATATTAAACAAAAAAGTAAGTTTTAAAATGCCAAGAAAATTGTTATAAAATTAGAAATACATTATATTTGCTTCTCGTTTAATAACACTGTTAAAAAAAATATAACTTTGCAAGCATCCCCTGGAAATAGTGTAGGAAAATCTTTCTACTATATTGACAGCAAAAATAAACTCTCAAGGTTTAGACAAATAGAAAAAGAAATAAATGAGTATAATAAGCACTTAATTATCAATACATTTCTTAGTAATTGAATATTTTCTGATGGTAAGTTCAAATTGTGGTTATAAGATATTCTGGTTTCGAAAGATAAGTTCAGCAACTCCAGAGGTCAGTCAATGGTAGCCGTAAAGAGAAGTTGAGACAAATACAATAGCAATATAGTTAAATGTAAGACTTTATATTGCATGATAGACATGAATAATTGTTAGAATCTAAGCGTACATTTTTAATTTCTGATTTACATGAGTAGTGTTGCTCCCTACCACATAAGAAAGATTCGAGGAAATGAAGGTTTGGTGCTCAGACCATGTTAATTTCAAGAGCTATAAACAATAAACATTTCATTGAAGTCAGTTGATTAGGTGAATATATTGTTTGGGGTCTAAGGACCAATCAAAGACAGAAGCAGTGATTTGAAAATTATCATTTTATAAATAGACCTTAAGGCCATCAGACTGGCAGATCCTGGCAAGCTCCCCATGGTGTATTCGGTATGCCAAAAACAGTAACAAACAAGTCTCACAATGGAGACGTTATTGGTGCCTGCTCAAGCAAATAGATAAGAAATGGGATGATAGTGATGACAGTGATGAAGGCCATCAAACAGGAGACATTCACTTAACGTGAGGATTCATACGGGTTGGATATTGATAATGATTGGGTAGCAGTGTAACAATGTCATCCCACTGTTCATTGATTGGCTCGAGAGGGCACCAGTAACATCTCCATTGTGAGACTTGTTTGTTACTGTTTTTGGCATATAGAATATGCCACGGGTAGCTTGCCAGGCTCTGCCATGCGGGTGGGATACTCTCCGTACCTTGCTGGGCTCTCAGAGAGGGACAGAGGAATCCAAGTCAGGTTGGCCGCGTGCAAGGCAAATGCCCTACCCACTGTGGTAGCGCTACAGCCCATAATGATGGGGGAAAAGGGTAAATGTCTATGAGCACTACACACTTCCAAGGATTTTGTTTGTTGTGTAACATTTGTCTGTTTGTGTAAGAAAATGAAGAATCCAAGAAAGGAGTCTGAGAAAGAAGGAGACAGGAGAAAACCGTAAGACAGATCACATTTCTAGAAATCAAGAGCAAAGTGTTAAAAAGTAAGGCTAAGAACTATGTTGAAGGCTAAATATGTGGACCCTATTTCAAATGTGGAATTACATTGATAATCCTTTATGGGGCATTTTATACAAGTATTATGCCAGATACACTGGGGTATAGGAACAATACATATTCACTGGCTGAGAAAAGATAGCCTCTAAATCAAAGTAGGTTTTTGCCCCCAAAATCCATGAAGCCTTCAATACCAATCAGCCTTTACTGTACAGTGTGTGGAAATTCTCTACTAAGAAGCATCACACTATTTTTAAAAATTGTGATTTGGATTTGAAAGCCATCAACTTATCTTGGGTTTGAAAGCCATCAACTAGTGAAGACACTAGAACGGGAAAGCAAGCAAGCTCATATGGTTTAAGTGGGATGGTGTTGGGACCAGTTACCTGAGTGATCTGACCTTTATCCTGAAGAATTCAGGGCACAGAAACTATATTTCAGGGAGAATTCAGAATGATATATTATATACACTTTGAAGAATAAAAAGAAAGATAGAATGATATACACTTTTGGGATTTTTTTTTTTTTTGCTTTGCATCTCAGCCATTGCAGTGCTATGTTTGAAAAAAAAATTAGATTATTTTATTGGTCCTTTCTCTGTCCTAACTGCCAATGATATTTGGAAATTATCACTCTGGACAAGAGCTGATTGCTGAAAGTAGGTAAAAGAAGATTCACTATTAACCTCTCAGTACCTACATTGCAAATTGCAAACCATGATGCCTAGAAGGAAAGGGAGAGAGAGAGAGAGAGAAAAAGAGAGACAGAGACAGAGAGACAGAGACAGAGAGACAGAGGAGACACAGAGACAGACAGAGACAGAGACAGAGAGAGAAAGAGAGGGAGAGAGAGAGAGAGAGAGAGAGAGAGAGAGAGAGAGAGAGAGGAAAAGTACCTGCCACAAGGAAAGATAGTGAAAGGTGAAGATGGTGGGAGGGGAAAAAAAACCTGGGGCCATTGGTGATGGGAAATGTACATTGCCAAAGAGAAGGCTATTGGAACATTGTATGACTGAAATTCAATCATGATCAACCATATAACTGTAAAAATAAAATAATTTTTTTAAAAAAGAAAAAAGTATAGGAAAAATAATGCTAAATAAATAAATAAAAGGCAGTTACCTTAAAATGGTTAGATTAAGTAATAAATTTATTTACTTGATTGTGTTTAAAGATGCTGCCTAATCAAATAGGGTAGTCAATTATTTATAAAGTATATAACTATTTGCAAGAAAATATTTTACTTATAAGAGCACTACAATTAAAAGCATTTTACTTGATGGCAAAAGTCCTGAAAAGATAACAGTATAGTTTCCGGTGATTATTTTTGGTACCTTCTCTGTATATTTTCTTTCTCCTCATTTCAAATTGGTGATCAGGGACTGGAGAAATAGTTCAACTGGTAAGGTGCTTGCTTGGCACACACCCTACCTATGTGTGGTCCCCTGCACCACATATGGTCCCCCAAGCCCAGCCAAAAGTGGAACACAGAGACAAGAGTAAGCCCTGAACACTGCAAGGTATAATCTAAAAAAACAAACGAAAATCAAAACAAGAAAATCTAGCTGGAGTTCAGACGCATATATGTATGTCTGTGCATCTTTGTAACCCTAAAATCACTAAAAAGTTTGTGACTGGACCAGAGAGATAGTACAGTGGAGAGGGTGCTTGCTTTATCTGCAGCCAACCTGACTTGGATCCCCACCACTACATATGACCCACCCCTACCAAACTACCAGGAGTGATCCCTGAGCACAGAACCAGAAGTGGACTCTGAGCAACACTGTTGTGGCCCCTCCCCAAAATAATTTAAAATAAATTTAAAAGTTTGACTTTTAAAAGCAACAGAATTCTGGTGGCTGGAGAGAGAGAGTACAGTGGGTAGGTCACTTATCTTGCATGTGGTTGGCCTGAGTTCAATCCCTGGCACCCCATATTGTCCCATGAACACTACCAGGAATGATGCCCAGCACATAGCAGGTATAAGTATGGAACATCACTGGGTGTAGCCCCCAAACCAAAAACACTATAAAAGCAACAGAATCTCCAGATACTAAGGAAAAATACAGGCACTGCAGAGGTCACTCAACAAGAGTTGATGTGGATGACTGAATGATGGACCATAAGTAAGGTCCATGATGCTCTGAGACAATATAAGACTATGACTTTTGGCATAACTAGGAGTTTGAGAGAAGTTCAAATAATAACCAAGTTGAGTTTTCCAATGTATTTATTTCCAATGGAAATTAATATGCTCTTGTACACTAAAAACATCTTATTTTTTATAATTTCATGTTCTATGATATACAATAGTGTTAATGGTAGGGTTTCACACACAGAAAGTTCCAGCATGACACGTGCCACCACTTTCCTCCATCACCACTCCATCATCACTTCCCTCCGTCACCACTTCCTAGTGCCCCTAGAGTCCTCCTTATCCCTCTTCCATGGTAACTTTCCCACTAAAGACCACTTAACAGTTATTTTATTTTATTGGTTTGAGGGCCATACCCAGCAAAGCTCAGGGATTTCACCTGGTTCTGCACTCAGGGATCAGTCCTGGTAGTATATGGGGTATCTATGAGTTACCAGGAATCAAATCTTGGTTGGCCACATGCAAAGTAAGCACCTTACCCACTATACTATCTTTCTGGCTCCCACCTCACTTTTTTTTTCTTTTTTTTTTATATTTTTTAATCTTTCTCTTCCTTTCTTTTCTTTTTACTTTTCTCTTTTTTCTCTTTCTTTTTGCTCTCTCTCCCCTTTATTCTCTTTCTTTCTCTTCCTTCCTTCCTTCCTTCCTTCCTTCCTTCCTTCCTTCCTTCCTTCCTTCCTTCCTTCCTTCCTTCCTTCCTTCCTTCCTTCCTTCCTTCCTTCTTCCCTCCCTCCCTCCCTCTCTCTCTCTCTCTCTCTCTTTCTTTCTTTCTTTCTTTCTTTCTTTCTTTCTTTCTTTCTTTCTTTCTTTCTTTCTTTCTTTCTTTCTTTCTTTCTTTCTTTCTTTCTTTCTTTCTTTCTTTCTTTCTTATGCTCAGGGGTTACTTTTGGCTCTGAACACAGGGTTCACTCCTGGAAGTGCTCTAGGAACAACATGTTATGCTGGAGATCAAACCCAGGTCAGCAGCATTCAAGAAAAGAGCCTTACCCACTATTCTATCACTCTAGGCCCTCTGATAGTAATTTTTAATATACACAATCATACTGAGTTAATATCATTCATTGAAATGGAATGCAAAACATCGGTCTCATTAATATAAAGATTAGGTATGTAGTACTTACGACCAGGTAGGGTTTGTGTAGAGATCCAATTTGAAGCATTTCCATAACCAGCATTAGTGCTGGCAGCCACCTGGAATCTATACCATCTAAATTTCTTTAATCCATATACTGTCTCTTCTGTTAGATCAACTTCATAGAGGTACTGGACTTTTTGATTTTCAACACATTCTTCAGGTTCCCACTCTGTGCACTTTTGAGCCCGAAGTTGAGTGGTGATCTTATAATTTTGGAAGTAACCATGAATTGTTTCAGGTCTCATCCATGTCAGTGTTGCACTAGTTGACTGAACATGAGAAAAAGCAATCTTTCCGGGAACACTGGGTACTAAAAATGAAAGAAAATGAGATCAGTTAGAATTATCATACATTATGTGGACAGAAGAAGTAAATGAGGTTTTAAAATATTCTTTTATTTTGTACCTAAGTGGTGAGATCTGTAATAATAATCGCCCTACAGAAAATATCCTGACACTTAATTAGTGGTCTTAAGGTGATAATCCTCAAGGGATAACCCATTCAAAAGGGTGGCAGACAGAACTATTGTGATCTTTATATTCCTAAGTTTGATTCCAAATCCAATCTAAGTGACTTATATAAATTTAATTTGGCTTCTTATTTAAGAACTGGTACAAAACTAAAGTGCATGTTCACATAACCTTAACTACTTTACTAGGTATAGCTGATAGTTTTCGGTCTTTCATTGTGAATAAATATCATCTCATGTTTAATTGCCTAGATAGATGAGTTCACATTTTATATATAGTAATTATTGATTATAAAGAAAATTCAGCATGTTTCATAAAAGATTGGTATGCAAATATATATATATATATATATACATAAATATCTCAAAAAACTCAACAAAAAAGAAAAAAAATCTAGTTTTGGTTATTTTGGACAACACCTAGTTGTGTTCAGGGTTTACTCCTGGACCCATGTTTTAGGATCATTCCTGGTGGTGCTCTATGGACATATGGGGTGCCAGGAATTGAACCTGGATTGTCTGCATGCAAAGCCTGTGTCTTACCAGTTGTACTATCTCTCCAAACCTTCCAATTGTTTCTTTAATGGCAAAAAATCCAAATAGTCACTCCTCCAAATATCTACAAACATATGGTGTTAGTATTAATTACTGGTTCGCAAACATCTATCACATTTGCAAAACACCTAGATTCTGAGCCTCAAGTCAGATATTTAAGAAATAAAAAATTTATGCCTATTTGCAAGAGACAGCCATTTAGTGAATAAATAATTAAAACATTGTTAGAAATGTGGACATGCAATGAACAAGTTAGTACAGGTTATCTTTAACCACATTTCCCCCATGTATATGCATGAAAACTGAGCTAGAAATAATGGCCTGTATAAAAATTACATACATCATGAAAACTTCATACTATATTAACAAGATAATACATATATAGAAATCTATTTAATTCTTATTATATAACATGTAAAGTTAAAAATAGAAAAGAACCTTTGACATATAAATTTATATTTTGCAGTATTATACTAAGGAATAAATATGCATTTATTTTGTTTTGGCTGATGATTATAGTATAGAGGAAAAAAAGAAGGGAGAGAATTTGCAAAATACTAAGATTTTAAATTAGGCAGTCAGAGAAAACTTCACTGATAGAAGATATAAAGTTGCTAAAAGGGTAGGAAAGCTGCTATGAAAATATGTGAAGCCTTTTCCCTGCAAAAGATACTGCATTGCCCTAAACTGGAAGCATGTCTAGAATATTTGAGCATATCTGATAAAGCAGAGAGATCCTTATGGCTAGTTGAAATATAGTCTCAAAATGAAAGGCTGAAGGCTATATTATATCCATCATTGGATGACGTTTTAATGACTTATTTAGCAGGGGAGTGACAAACTCTAAAATCAGATAGTAACAAACCAAGCTACTGGGTAGGGAATATACTGGAGTGGAGTCAGAAATAAAACAGCTAGTACAGTGCCAACACAGGAGATCAACACAGTCTGTACCAGGGTTACAGTAGAATAAAGGAACAAAATCACTTAGATCTGCAATGTAATCTGAAGGCAAACATATTTAATTTGCCACCAAATCACATAGAGGGAGAAAAGAAAGAAGGAAAATTTCTTATAGTTTTGGATTGAACAAACAGAAAGATAATTCATTATTAACCTAGAAGGGGACAATTGTAGAAAGAGAACTTTTGAATGAAAGACTAAGCAATTCTCCATGACGTGATAACTTCAAAATTCATATCAAAAACACTGTCATCCCATTGCTCATCGATTTGCTCGAATGGGTACCAGGAACATCTCCATTGTGAGACTTGTTACTGATTTGGGCATATCAAATACTCCATGGGGAGCTTGCCAGGCTCTGCCATGCAGGCGAGGTACTCTCGGTAGCTTGCTGTGCCCTCTGAGAGGGGCAGGGAAATCGAACTCGGGTCGGCTGCGTGCAAGGCAAACGCCCTACCCGCTGTGATGTCATTCCAGCCTTCAAAAAACACAGAAGGAGATATTAGAAAGTGAAAAAAGAGTCTAGAGTCTTCAAGAGAAATTTAGATTTCAGGTGAAAATTTGGACTTCTGATGAATTTTACTGAGTGATCTACAAGCCATTTGTTTTCACATTTTTTCATTAACAGAAGAGGATAAAACATCTAAAGCCATGGAAAATAGTACTTTACTTTAAATAATCAGGTTCAATTATTGTTCTGTTTTCACATCCTAATATTTATCATTATATAATAGTGATCACACGATCATGAAATCCCATTAATCATCGATTTCTCGAGCGGGCTCAGCAACCTCTCCATTTGTCCTTTCCCTGAGATCTTATAAATCTCTCTTGACTCGGCCCTCCACTGGAGGCTCTTTCAGGGGCAAGGGAATAAGATCCAGCTTGTTACTGGCTTTAGCATATGGATACACCATGGAAAGCTTGCAAGGCTGTCCCATGTGGGCAGGAAACTCTCAGAAACTTGCCAGTTTCTCCCAGAGGGAGAAGTAGGCTACAAGATATCTATTCTGGGAGCTGGCTTTTAAGTCTCTGGATGTTGGCCGTTGATGGGATTACACACACCTGGGTTCCTCTGCTGGTACCTTCATGCATAAGGCCTGTCCAAACATGTGGAGAGGGCCCTCGAGCATGGCTGTGCCTAGGTTCCAGTGGTCTTAGGCCGCAAGGAGCTCTGCTTGGGGTGGGAAGCTGGAGCCCATCCCTTCAGAGGGGCCCCAGGGAAGACAGCAAGGCGTGCAGGCAAGAGACTCTCTGCCCACACTATCACATAATAGTGATAGTACATAATATACTTAACTAGAAAATTTCTAAAAATGCTAATCTGTAACAAGTGATTGGATAAAGAGTTGGGGTTTTGTTGCCTTGGGTTTTGTTGAGGCTGGGGCCAGATGTGGTGGGTGCTCCTAACAGTGCTCAGGGAGCCATACAGAGTGCCACGGACCAAGGGAAGGGTCAGCCACTTACAAGACAAATGTCTTCAACCCTGTGCTATATCTCTAGTCTCTGAGAAAGTCATTTTTTTAAAAAAATTGCCTGTATATTGGATGAAGTCTTAGGAATGGTTGAGTAAATAGGAAATCTAGAAATTATCTTGGTGACCCTGTCTTTTTATATCTGACCTTCATTTAAATCCTAAGATTCCTGGTTCCTAGAATATAAAACTACCTCTTTTATTTTTTTCATCCGGACACTGGTTTAGGTACTGAAGTAGAAGAATTTTGCAGTTGTAGTTTAGAATTCAAATCAGTTTAATTAAAATAAGGGAGTTTATCAGTATGTTTGATTTAAGATTTCTTTAAAAACAGAGGTTAAAATGACTAGTAAATGAGGTAGCTAGATATTTAAAGCAAGAGATAAGTCCAGTGTACAAAAATATTCCTATTGCTATTTTTTTTTTATTTTACTGAATCACCATGAGATAGTTACAAGCTTTCATGTTTGGGTTACAATCTCACAATGATCAAATACCCGTCCCTCCATCAGTACACATTCCCCACCAACAATATCCCGGGAATACCCCCTCTTTCCCACCCTCCCCCTGCCTCCATGGCAGACAATATTCCCCATACTCTCTCTCAACACTGGGGCATTATGGCTTGCAACACAGACACTGAGAGGTTATTATGTTTGTTTCATTATCTACTTTCGGCATGCATCTCCCATCCCAACTGATTCCTCCAGCCATCATTTTCTTAGTGATCCCTTCTCTACTCCATCCAGGTACCAGCCCGGGTCAAGGCTCCTTCCCAGAGCTGCGTTTTTAACCAATCCCCAGGAAATCCGGTTTCCAGGCTTGGTCTGTGGGGGACAGGAATCAAGGTACACAGCGCAGACACCCCAAGCTGAAACGTTCTGCGCATCCACTGCCATCCTGTCCAGGTACCTATTACTATTTCTGAAGGCAGTAGTCAAATGAAAAAAAATTTAGGATATCACCAAAGTTGAGAGTAGATCTCAGCAAAGAGTGATGCAGGAAATACAGATAGATCTTAGTTCTACACAGCTGTAAGAAATGGAATTCTACAATAACTAAATGAATTTGAATAATGGACACAAGTTTCATATGAAAAGAATCAGATCGATACCTTGATTTTAGATTTAAAAATTTGGATAGAAAGTCTGAAGAGATATTACAGAGGTTAAGGCATACACTTTCCTTGCATCATCTCAAACCTGGTTAGAATTTCCAGCACCACAAATGGTCTCTCAAGCATCACTAGGGGGGCATGCCTGAGTAGCCCCTGAACACCATGCAAGGTGGGGGTGGGGAAAACTTCAGAGAACCCAGGCCTACATGCCCAACTTTGACTATAATAATGTGAGCCAATGTATATTGCTTTAAGTCACTGAATCTGTGATAATGGTGTTATACTAAAATAGAAAATTGAGGGAGCTGGAGAAATAGTACAGCAAGTCCAGAGTACTTGCCTTGTGTATGGCTAACTTCCCACGTACTCCATAAGGTCCCCCTGAACCGGCTAGGAGTGATTTTCAAGCAGAGCCAAGAATAAGTCCTGAGTATAGCCTGCTATTATCCTAAAACAAAACAAAACAAACAATCCCCCACTACAAAGTGAGATATGCCATATTAAAAGACAACAACACCAACAACACCCAAGAGTAGTAGAGATAAGGACCAGAAGATCTGCCCCACAACTTGGAAACTGGCCTCACATGCTGGGGGAAAAGGCAGCTGAGATAGAGAAGGGAACACCAGATAGAGAATGTTGGAAGGACCCATTCGGGTTGAAAGATGAGTGCCGAAATTAGACTATAGACCGAACATGATGGCCACTCAATGCCTCTATTGCAAACTACAACATCCAAAAGGAGAGAGAACAAAAAGGAATGCCCTGTTGCAGAGGCAGGGTGGGGTGGTGGAGGATGGGGTGGGGGTGGTGGGAGGGATACTGGGAACATTGGTAGAGGAGAATGGGCACTGGTGGAGGGATGGGTAAACAATTACTGTATAACTGAAATGCAAACACGAAAGTTCATAAGTTTGTAACTGTACCTCACGGTGATTCACTAATAAAAAATTTTTTTAAAAACCTAAGTTTTCTCTCAACTTCATTTCAACATTTATACCAAGATCAGAGGGGTTTATTACACATTTACCTCAAGAAAAAAATCTGAGCAATTACTTCAAAGTACTTATGCTTACTTATGACTTATATACAAATGACAATATGCATACTAGATTGCATCTCTGTAGGTCTCCATTAATTTTTGCAACAAAATAGGCATACAACAAATACTTTGTTAATATATGAACAAGCATATAAGAAGACATAATAGAAAATTTCACTTAGATGCTCAGGAAAGACTTTACTAGCAAAATGTAATTTAGTCAAAGATAGATAAGCATATTGCCAGAGGAAAATCATAGAAGTATCTTCAGATTCTAAGAGAAGAGAGCATGACATTGGAACAACTTAAAGAAGACCATCGGGTCTATAGAAAGAAGGGTCTGGAGATTAAGTCAGAATCAAAAAAAGTTAGCTAGCGTATTCAAGAATAGATTCATATTTGCATTTTTATCCCAGATGCAGAGAGGATACTTGAGAATTTAAATGGACTTTTCATTTGCTTTAAAATTATAGTCTTTCTCAAGAGAGCTAAGAAGCTTAGTATTGACGTTTCTCTTGTTTGGCGAGTCCACCATACACCATCCATTCTATGATTCAATTTTCAGGTTCCTAGGATTTACCAAATAACTGAAGGCAAAGGGAAACATTATCTATACAATCCTTGAGAGACAGCTGCCTGTTCCCAGACAAATAAGAGGGCTGACTGGGTGATACAAACACTATAACCAACATTGCTCTTCCACTGAAGTCTGAATTTTAGAAAAGGAGACTTGAGTGGAAAACTTTGTTTCTCAGACAATACTTTTAACAATAAACATTGGTCTCCAGACTCTGCTGTTTCCAAATCAGTGTTTCATAGGCAAGATTCTTCACACCAAAGAAAAGGTTAGTATAATGTTTTAACTTGACAAAGAAACAGACAAGAATAATTTTTACTCAGCTAAATTAGATTTGCATAATAGTGATGCTTTCAGCAATAATATAAGTGATGGGAGTGGCACAATGCCCAGCGTCCAGCACAGATGGGCACTGAATGAGTGCAAAATCTATGAAAAACTACAGTTCCTTGAGACTGTCCTTTGGTTTTTGTGGGGTACAAAATATTGTCCACATTCTCAATTTATTTAGGAATATGAGCATGCATAGAATAAAAGACAATATTCATAATTTAGCATATGATATTTTAAACAAGGCTACCTCAGAAGCACTTATAAGTGACCAGCAATAACCCTCATTTATATCCAATATCTTTGCTTTTGATGAACTGTGTGTTGAACTAGACTATTTCAAGGCAACTGCACTATTGAATTACAGATACAAAAAGGATTACACTCATTTTAGCATGGAGAATCGGATTTCCATTCTTTAAGAATGACTAAAAACCTCAAACTTTTTCTATCCACAGATGGTACTAATTTGAACACATCATTCCATGCTTCCTGGAGTAATCATGCAGCTTGCTTAGATTTTCTAAACATGACTGAGCTGTGATGAAGCGATCAACATTCACTGCCAAGGTATTCTGTAAATTACATTTTTATTCATAAATTACTATTATTGGTGAAATACTTTCATCATAGTCAAAATTAAAATATATAAACCTATGTAGGCAAACTGTGTCACAGGTTTAAATGCATGCCTGGTTTTTGAGACTGGTATTTTCACTTAGAAGGTGAAAATATATGTCAAAATGCAGTTGCTCTCTAAACTACAGAATATCAATTATTAGAAATTACCAGTCTCTCATTATAGGAACTTGTGGTAATTTGTGCTAATAAAATGCACTACTATGAGAGGTCTAGTTTCCTTGGTTTCTCACAAAATGTTTTTATCTTCCAACAAGTGTATATTTTTTATATTTATAATTTTTACTTATAAAATTTATGAAAGTATTGCCATAATTTTCTAGTTTACTAAGATATTTTTGTTTATATCATTTTGAATAATCTACAATATTTTTGGAAATAAAGTATTTTTATACATGACCTGAATATAAAGAAAGATAGAGTTTAACATTCAGAGTTATATAGAGCAATACAAAAATAGACACTTTTGCAAAGTTGAGTGTAAAGCAAATTTAAGAGTATCAGATAAAAAAAATTTTCACAAACTTGAATTTTACCAATATAAATTCAATTGATGAAAGTCACATTCATTTTGAGAGGTGTGGACAAATTTAATACTCCTAATGATATAAAAGTAAAAGTTAATTTAACTAATACAAACTACCCCAAATAAATGATGGCAAAAGGAAAGGCTCAAAAGGAATGACAAGACATATGAGAAGATACATGAAAAAAAATTGTTCAAACGAATTTAGTATTGGAAAAGATGTATAATTTCAACAAAATGCCTGTTAAGGGCTGGAAATATTACTCAGGAAGTAATATGAGAAAAACAGGGACCATCAAGTGTGATGCTATAAAAATGGAAAAATTTGAAGAGGAGTTTTGATGATTATTGCAGGCAATAAGAAACAATTAATGGAGATTAATTGAAAATGTATAACACTGGACAAAATTCTGAGACTTTATTTACAAGTTATAAGAAAAAATAAATTTGTGAAAAACTCGTATTGAATAGATGCAGTACAATTTAAGGTAAAATGATAAAGAATATTTAGGGACTGTGCAAAATGAAAAGCCAAATGAATACTGGCAGAAACAGTACAATTAATCCAGTGAATAAAAATTATATTTAATAAACAAAACATTTCATCCCTGTAGTCTAGGATTTGATCCTAAATGTAACAGAAAATAATACAAAAGAAACAATTATTAGTGACAAGAAAAAAATTCATAAGAATGCAATAATTTCTATTACTGAGATGAGACCAAGGTTATAGTTCTAACCAAATAAAAATGAAATCAAAGTGGTACTATATAATTTAATGAATAATCTCCCAACAATATCCTTGTATAGGGAAGTACTGTTTTCTTAATTTGACTCAGTTAAAATGTCCTTCAGTACGACTAGAATATTTATTAATAGTTTCACACAACTATTTATTCAGAATTCTAATTATGCAGTTTATGACACTTCTCCCTGAAATTCTAGCTTAAAACAGAGATAGATATTCAACTAAAGGGAACAAATTATCATAATATGTTATACAAATGTAATTTTCAGTTGTGCTGCTTTTAAGTGTCAAATTAAATCATCTCAAATACTTGCTTTCAAAACAGAGAATGAGTAAAGTACTATAAGCAAGATTTATAATTCCTCAAATTTGTTTTTGTTTATGTCCCAATGCATATATGGATAAAAATGGGGATTCCATAGTTATTAATATTAATTAAAAACTCTTAATGGATACATATTTACATAAATAATCAGCAAACTTTTTGGGAAAAAATATTTTTGGAAAACACTACAAAGAAAACAGGTTTTACAAGTTCTATTTGTAGGCAAAATGAGTTGATTTGTTTTATAGAGTCATTAATTTGACAGTTTTATATAACAAGTCATCTCATGAGAATATTTATAAAAAGTGACAACTTTGATTTGAAATAATTTCATTGAAGCAGTTCTTAGGGGAGTAATTACATTTCTGAGTTAATTGTCTATTAAGACCACTCCTACAACACCTGGAGACAAACTTCAAACATTGACATTGATGAACAAATTGGAAAGGCATACTGGATTCTAGAGATTCACTAGAAGTACCCATGAGCAAATAAAATGCCATTTTTATTGTTAGGAAGGAAAACAATGAGGCATGCATGAGTAAATAACATGCTATTTTTGTTGTGAGCTTTGAGAGACATGGTTGAAGTTAGCTTACAAGGGAAGAAAAATAATTTGGAACATATATACATATATATGTATATATATACATATATATACTTAGAACTTATGAGAACAAGTGATCCTCTAAGCTGTCAGAATCAAATATAATGAATAAGTCTGTTCTTGGTTAAGTCAATAGTTAATGCACAATGAATAACTAATGCATAATGGAATAGTGAAAAACATCATAATATAAACTAAGGTAAGTGGATATCATTTCTGGCCACAGTTTAAATATTTGTTTAAAGACCAGATGATCTTACTCACATGTGGCATACAAAGAAATCAAACAAGGGAAGAGACAGCATTTAGTGAGAATCAGAATCACCCCTTTGATTCTGACTACTGATCAAGTCGGATGGGGAGAGTAAATTGGGTCTGGTGGACTGTGGCAGAGAGGTACAGGATTTTGTTTGGGGTAAGATGTGGTTAACACTCTACCCCTAAAATTTATAAACATCTACACCCTTGTAAACCAGTGTTACTTTAGAAAACAATTTTTAAATTCTTAAAAATTAAAATGACTATCACTTTATCGAGGAAAACAAAGAACTTTACCAAATAAAAATATTTCAGCAACCCCATGTTTAATGCTGCCTTTATTTAAAGTAGCCAGAACATGGCACAAACTGAGAGCTTATCAGTGGAAAAATAGATTTAAAAAATGTTGCATATATATGTATATATATATGATCACACATAATGAGATAAAAACAAACATCCACACATAAAAACACAGCAGAAATCCTGCCGTTTCAATTGATAAGGATGTATTTTAGGGTGTTAAGTAAGGTAAACAGGGAAAGATAAATATTTGTGATCTCACTTATATGTGGAAACTAGAAAAACTAAATAGTATAGTTTGGAGTCATGAGAAGCGGAAAGAGGAGAGGGTTACAAAAATATGAAGGTGTACAACAAGTAGTTTCAGCTATGATGAGTTCTAGATATGTAATGCACAGCATTTTGACTGGAGTAAGTAATATTACCTAGTTAGTTATTTGATTGAGGCAAAGAAAGTTAGCATCCATAGCATGCTAGCATTTCAAGAGAATACTGCATGAGAAAATTGGTAAGTCTGCAAGTTGATAGATATTAATTTAAATTATTCTGATTGGGGCCTAAGAGCTAGCAAAAAGTTTTAAGGTATTTGCATTGCCATGCAACTGACTATAGTTTAATTCCCTGGAACTGGATCTCATCTCCAGAAGCATGGTCACAAGTGACCCTATGAACAAAATGCCAGGAGAAAATCCTGAACATCACCAAATGCAGCTCCAAAAGAAGAAAGAAGAAAGAGAAGGGCTGGGAAGAAGGAAGGAAGGAAGGAAGGAAGGAAGGAAGGAAGGAAGGAAGGAAGGAAGGAAGGAAGGAAGGAAGGAAGGAAGGAAGGAAGGAAGGAAGGAAGGAAGGAAGGAAGGTAGGTAGGAAGGAAAGAAGGGGGAAGGAAGGAAGGAAGGAAGGAAGGAGGGAAGGAAGGAAGGAAGGGAGGGAGGGAGGAAGGAAGGGAGGAAGGAAAGGAGGGAGTAAGGAAGGGAGGAAAGAAAGGAAGGAGGGAGGAAAGGAGGGAGGGAGGGAGGGAGAGAGGAAGGAAGGAATAAAGGGAGGGAGGGAGGAAGGAAGGGAGGGAGGGAGGGAGGGAGGAAGGAAGGAAGGAGGGAAGGAAGGAAGGAAGGAAGGAAGGAAGGAAGGAAGGAAGGAAGGAAGGAAGGAAGGGAGGGAGGGAGGGAGGGAGGAAGGAAGGGAGGAAGGAAAAGAGGGAGTAAAAAAGGGAGGAAAGAAAGGAAGGAGGGAGGAAAGGAGGGAGGGAGGGAGGGAGGGAGGAAGGAAGGAAGGAATGAAGGGAGGGAGGGAGGGAAGAAGGAAGGGAGGAAGGAGGGAGGAAGGAAGGAAAAAAGGAAGGAAGGGAGGGAGGGAGGAAGGAAGGAAGGAAGGGAGGGAGGGAGGGAGGGAGGGAGGGAGAGAGGGAGGAAGGAACGAAGGGAGGGAGGGAGGGAGGGAGGAAGGAAGGAAGGAAGGAAGGAAGGAAGGAAGGGAGGGAGGGAGGGAGGGAGAGGCTTATTCTGTTTATATTTTCACAATAATACATACATCATATTAGCAAGCTAAAAGTAATACACGGTATTATATCAACTATGTCTCTATGAAAAGTAATTAATCAATGGAATATTGAATAAATAGAAATGTATTAAAGTTAATAAAAAGAAATACTTGCTTATAATTAACAGATATGTAAGTAAAGAAATGGACAGATGCTTGGGTGAAATAGACATATTTCTAGGCCTTCATCAATGCCACCTGCAAACAAATACCAATATATTTCTCCTTTCTATGGACTGTAGTTTCACAGAAAACTCTGCCAGGTTAAATATATTAATGTAATCTTAGCTTTAAATTTTGCGATCACTTGAGAATAGAGAGATTAATTTGATTTTTTTCAGGAATGCCAAAGCAAATGAAATGGAATTAAATAGATACAGAATAATCTTCCTCCTATATAGGTTATAAAGAAAAATAGGAAACAAAAGATACCCAAAGCCTGCAAGGCTGGAGGGTTGTTCTACAGAACTAAGCTTGCCTGGGGAGGAGAGGAGCAGAGGGGCTTGGGGGGCATCAGTGGAGAGAAGCAGACAGTCTGGTGGTGGACGTGGTGTTGGAATGCTCTGTGCATCAAATCCTATCATTCACAGTATTGCAAACCATGGTGCTTCAAAAAGAAAATACATGGAAGAAGAACAAAGAAGAAAGGATCAAAACATGGAGTGATAAGACAGAGCAATGAGGGGCTGGAGAGATAGGACAGCGGGTAGGGTGCTTGTCTTGCACACAATCAACCCAGCCCCAATGCCCAGTACCTTATATAGACTCTGTAGCCCTCCAGGAGTGATCACTGAGCCAGGAGTAAGCCCTGAGCACATGTGGTTTCCCCCAAAAACCATTAAAAAATAAAAAAACTGAGGACTATGAAGTTGCACAGTTGATAAGTTCCTTATTATCACTTTATCGTAAAAACAAAAATATCTACATTTTAACTTAGTCATTCATATATTTTATTATAATAAAAATTCCTTTCCTGGGTCTCTGTCACTGTCACTGTCATCCCATTGCTCATTGATTTGCTCGAGCTTCCCACAAAATGTTCAGCTAAGCAATTGTGCATAAATGCATTCAGTGTATTTGTCAAATGTATATAAATATTTTATAGACGCATCCAACAATTATACAAAAATGGCACATATGCAAGCGTGATAAATGTGGTGTACCTGTCCTCATGATACAGAGTAGTTTGTATCAGAAAAATACTTTTATTGATAACGGAAATAAACTTTTTTGTCGGGGGAAAAGTATTGGTTTGAGGTGTGAAAGAATGGCATTTGGAGCTGCCAGAGCAAAGGCTGTAGTCACATAGGAATTAGATCCAAATTTGGGGTCTAAACTCCCCTGACATTCTTGGTCAGTTGCTGAACTGTACATAGATGACAGGTATTCTAAGGAACATATGAAAAGCAACAAATAAAAAATGGAGTTTTTAGAAAATGTAGCTGATTTCAATTGCGGAGGAAGTAAAATTTGAAGTTTGAATCTATTTAAGGCATTTACCAATGTCAGAGCATCTTAGTACCAAAAGTTATGCATTTATTTTGTACCTTATCCAAAATAAAGGAACTCTTTTTGTAGAATAAGTTGAAGACAGAAAAAAAAGCAGTGAGTATTTTATCTATAAAATTCTGAATTTGCAATGTAATGGTCTGTCAAAATATAGCACAACATTCTTCAGAAGAAGATGGCCATTTTCTGCCAACACACTTTATTTTGCAATCTCTTTATATTTGAACAAAAACATATTCTCTTGATTATAAGTCACATTTTTCAGTGATGTTTACTATTTAAAAATAATTTTAAAACTTATATTGAAATCAGACTAGAGCGATAACACAGCATTAGGGCATTTGCCTTGCACGCAGCCGATCCAGGTTCGATTCCCGTCCCTCTCGGAGAGCCCAGCAAGCTACCTGTAGCTTATTTGATATGCCAAAAACAATAACAAGTCTCACAATGGAGATGTTACTGGTGCCCGCTCGAGAAAATTGATTAACAATGGGATGACAATGCAATATTGTAATCACTGGATTTTGTTGTTTTAGTCCTTTTTTAAAAAAATTTTTAAATTTTATTGACTCACCATGAGATAGTTACAAGCTTACATGTTTGGGTTACAATCTCACAATGATAAAACACCCATCCCTCCACCAGTGCACATTCCCCACCACCAATATCCCGGGTGTACCGTCCCTTTCCCACTCTCCCCCTGCTTCTATGGCAGACAATATTCCCCATGCTCTCTCTCTACTTTTGGGCTTTATAGCTTGCAACACAGACACTGAGAGGTCATCATGTTTGGTCCATTATCTACTTATGTTTCTTTTTTTTTTTTTTTTGCTTTTTGGGTCATACCTGGCGATGCACAGGTGTTACTCCTGGCTCTGTACTCAGGAATTACTCCTGGCGATGCTCAGGGGACCATATGGGATGCTGGGAATCGAACCCGGGTCGGCCGCGTGCAAGGCAAACGCCCTACCCACTGTGCTATCTCTCCAGCCCCGCATTATCTACTTTTGGCATGCATCTCCCATCCCAACTGGTTCCTCAAGCCATGTTGTTTTAGTCTTAATAATAAAAAGACAAGTGACTATGGGTCTTTTTGTAGAAAAAAACTATAGTAAACATACAAGATAGTGAAGAAGTGATAATTCCTCCCCAATATCTGCCCCAATAAAAGGATGTCTGCTTTCACTACTTCTATTCAGTATAGTACCATAGAGTTTATACAGCACAATAAATAAGAAAGAGATCCTAACAAAAATTGTGCAATACTTTTCATTGAATTTATAAGATGATTTTATAACATTTGTGTAGAAAATCAAAGAACCAAAAACGTCCAAGCTATATTGAAAATAATTTTTTGTAATACCTATAAACTGGACACCAAGATTATCTATAGGAGCCAGAAAGCCAAGTAGAAGTTAGGCCACATGCCTTGTCCAGGCCAATATCTGTCACTACATGGTCCCTGAATATTGCAGGACTGGTACAACACACCCACAATTTCAATGGGGAGGTTCAGGTCATCTCTGGCAGTGCAGGGCCTAAGTAGCACCTCACTCTTAGGTGCTAGCACTGAAACACAGAGTGGACAGAATCACAGATAGCCCCTTCAGGTCTCCTGATCACCTCTTGGGAAGCCGAAAGAAAATATAGTTTATAATGTCCACAGCTAAAACTGTAGTCATTAACATAGTTGATGATATCATAAAGGTAGACATTTTAGTCAGTGAAATAGTAAATTGCAAAACAAATTCAAGCGTACTGAATTAACTGCATGTTTAAAAAACTTCCAAGGCAGCCAACTAGTGTAAAGGGAAGTCTTTCAACAAATAATTATAAAAAAATCAGATTACTTTAAAAAACTTTGAATCATACCTCATACTACACACACACACACACACACACACACACACACACACACACACACACAGATGAAACGTGGACATAATAGAAAACTGGAACTGCGAATTCTAGAATAAACCAGGACAATCTCTTCTTGACTGTGAAATAGACTCTCAAAAAACAAAATCTACTAGCATGAAATTAAAAATCACTAGTTTGTCTATTTGCAAATTTAAAAAATATATGTATATATATATTTTTTCATTCAAAGTTTCCATTAAGGAAGTGAAAAAGTTAAGCCCCCTTGGAGATAGTTTCTACAGAAACAAATCAAGTGAAGATACATTTTATATTGCTCATTCCAATATGCTTGAATTTCTGTCTTTATGATTTAATCTCCCCACCCCACAGATCAATGGGCCAGGAGATAGTACAATGAGTAACAGACCTGGAGACCTGCAGACACTTGAAACCATCAGGACCTTCTGGTTTCACTGCAGCACCAGAGCAGCAGAGCTTCCTCAGGTCCTTGTACTGAACCAGGAGAATCTTTGAGCCAGCCTCCCCCAAACAGTGCTAAAGAGGGGCCCTGGGACCTCTGCGCACTGCTTTGGAGGCCCCCAAAGCAATTAGTTACTTTTAAAAAGACCAAATCTGTCACAATTGTATATTAACTAAGGAATTTGCATAAAGTAAATAATTGGCTGTTAGTTCTTTCATCCACAAAATTGCTGTGTAGAGAGCCTATGCTCCTCTTAATTAGTGACAAATCATGTCACATCATTCAAAGCTCGCCATTAATTGGTCACAAAGTGTGTTATTTAGTTCATGCCCTAGCAACAAAGTTTATGGATGCTGTTGCTCTTTTTCCCCAAGAAATGAACATAGGTGACACATTGGCCAACAAAAATTTCAGTGAGACAGCAAATTGATAATGCAGAAAAGTAATTTGAATTTTAAAAGGGTGATAGAATTGCTGACCGTGGGAATGCTGGCACTGCTGCTATTTTAGTAGCTTTAAGTCAACAGAGAAAATTAGTGAGGATAAACTTATGGACAATAAGGGAAAAGATGGTTGTGATGAAAAAAATAAAGCACGATCTTCCAGAAGAGTTAAGGCCAACAGGAAAACGTGATAAGTTAAGGAAATTTATCGAGATGTAATATTGCATTGAAAGCACACACACAAAAATGGGGGCAGGAATGATAATATAGAGACTGGGCATGGGCCCTGTACATGGCTAAGTTTGATCGTTGTATCCTTGGTCTCCCAAGTGCACTGCACACAACTCTGAGTGCAAAGTCAGGAGTACCTCTGAGCATCACTGGATGAGAAAATGTTAGAAACTGAACCCAACTTTGAAATAAATATAGTAATCTTCCCAGGCATGAAATGTGGCCTCAAAACAAATAAGCCAAAGAAAACAATTACTCTGTAAGTTTGAGACTGAACATGTTAATTCTTATAATTTCTGATATCCTAAACTACAATGTATTAAATAGCAGTCTTTCGCTGTTTTACTATACATTTTGTAACTGGCAGAGCTTTGATGTGCTTATTTTTTAATTTCGGAGCCACATGGTCGGGTCTCCCAGGCTGCCCCTGGCCCTCCACTCAGAGGTGGCTTTCAGCAATATTCTGGAGACCAGGTTGTGCCAGAGATAAAACCATAGCCCACCAAACACAGTGAATGCACGATAGCCCTCTGGCCCACTGAGAGCTTCTATTTTGAAAATACATTTTAATATGATGGAGAAATCATCATGTAAGACTTCATTCTACAAACTCAGATTGCTTGGTAATTATTGCAGTTCTATGCTATTGTGTAACACAAGTGTCCATATAATCAAATTAATTCTATTAAAATTAGTATATTCAATCATTGGAATCAAAATTCAATTCACAGTAAAATGGGAATTCATTTATACCAGTAGGATGCATGAAATTTTAGTTATTCATGAAAATTCTGCTGGTACTGAGAAGCTAATTAAAATCATCTGTATGTTTTTAAAGTAGCACAACCACTTTAGGAAACTTAATTTCTTGAATGGTGAAGTGTGCATCTAGACAACAGTTTAACAGTTCTACTAAAAAATTATTATATAAAGGTATCTAAGCCAGTTTACTCATAAATCAGTTTGGAACAATTCTAATATCCATCATAGGAAAACAGACATGAATAATAAATGTTAATAGATAGAAAATGACAATAAGAAATCATTACCAAAATGTCACTAATGCAAACTGATAATGAAGCTGTATGAAATAGATCAAGCATAAAAGATTACACACCTCTTAAGAGTAACTAAATTTATATGGACTAAAATCAGGACAGGGTTGCCCTGTGGGGGTAAGTGTACAAGGAACTTTCTGTCAAAGATAAAACTATTATATGTGCTGTTAAATGTGCCTTATGTGGGTGTTTTTATGAAAACTTATTGATTACTTAAGTTTCTACATTTTACTATATAAAAAAATTCACTCTAAGTAAGAAAACATGAAAAAGGAAACATTTTTTTCATAAAAAATATTTCACCACAAATGCAGAATAACACTATTAAAAATAACATACCACAAACACCATATAAACTACAAATTCTAGGTATTAATATTTCTGCCTGGATCTAAAGTCTATATGTAAACTTAGACTGATACAAAATAATCTTTGAGACTGGGAGGGTACCTGCTGGGGGCTGGGGGCCACTGGTGGTAGAGCTGATGTTGGAACATTGTAGACCGAAAAAAACTATTATGAACAACTTTGTGAATAATTTAATCTTAACAAATATAAAAATAAAAAATATATTCTTTACTATTTCTATAAAATAGAAACTATAAAACCAATACTATAAAACCAAGCTCCCGGAAGCACGCAACGCAGTCTCTTGCCCCTGCGCCTGACTCTCTTCACCAGGGCCCTTGCGGGGGATGGGTTGAGTTTCCCTCCCTGCCCAGATCAGAGCCCTGGCAGTTGAAGACCTCCGGAAACCAGCCACAGCCATGCTCAAGGTCATTCTCCACATGTTCGGATCAGCCTCACGCATGAAGGAACTGTCAGAGGAACCCAGGTGTGTGGGACCCAGGCCGAAAGCTTCAAGTCTGCTTGGATCGGGACTGGGCCTCTTCCACCCAGATCTCCCATTTTCTAGTAGGTAGGTGGTCACACCCAGAAACTGCCCCTGGCTTCATGTAATCCCATCAATGGCCAACATCCAGAGACTATAAAACCAAGCTCCCGGACATCTGATAGCCTAGTTGGAGAACTAGGAGAACTTGGCAAGCTACCGAAAGTTTACTGCCCTCACAGGAGAGCATGGCAAGCTCCCATTGGCATATTCATGTGCCAAATATAGTAACAGTGATGGGTCTCATTCCCCTGACCCTAAAGAGCGTCTAATGTGGCACTGTTAGGAAGGAGAAGTAAAAAGAGGCTTCTAAAATCTCAGGGCTAGGATGAACGGAGACGTTACTGGGCCCCCATGAGCAAATCATTGATGAACAGGGTAACAGTGACTATTTCTAATGGACTGGAGCGATAGCACAGGAGTAGGGAGTTTGCCTTGCACATGGCTGACCCCGGTTCAATTCCTCCATCCCTCTTAGAGAGCTGACAAGCTACTGAGAGTATGCAACCCCCAAGGTAAAGCCTGGAAAGCTACCTGTGGCCTATTAGATATGTCAAAAACAGTAACAAGTCTCACAATGGAGATGTTACTGGTGCCTGCTTGAGCAAGTCCATGAACAACAGGACAACAGTGCTACAGTGTTATAGTGCTACTATTTCTAATATGTATATATGTTAAAAAAGACATACATTAGTTTAGTTTTGTCACCAGTTACTTTTCACTATCTTTAGGTAACTGCTTTCAAAAGTTTTTAATAGTACTTCTGAGAAGGCATTTTAGTTTTACAGAACACATCCTATACTTCTAAATCTTCTAAATTTCTAAATCTTCTAAATTTTGTATGCTCAACAAAAAATTTCACACTTCAATTCTAAACTGAAAATATTTGGACAATCCTATGTAATAAAATTTTGTTATACTTAAAAAATTACACATTGGGTCAAGGGAGATGGATAAAGAGGTAAGAACTCATGAATTGCATGTGAGAGAACCTGGATTTAATATTCTACACAACCTAGTCATTAGATCTCCACTGAGACTGACTCCTATAATTAAGAAAGGTTATGCAATGGAATCTTATTTTTTAAAAAATTCCTGTCTAAAGAAGGTGAATTCAAATAATAACAAACATTAGATAATCGAGTTACTTTTTTTTTTTTTTTTTTTTGCTTTTTGGGTCACACCTGGCGATGCACAGGGGTTACTCCTGGCTTTGTACTCAGGAATTACCCCTGGCTGTGCTCAGGGGACCATATGGGATGCTGGGATTTGAACCCGGGTCGGCCGCGTGCAAGGCAAACGCCCTACCCGCTATGCTATCTCTCCAGCCCCAAGTTACTTATTTTTAATATGTTCTTATCTTAATAAGCATATATTTTATGATTGCAATCCATATGGAATAGTAACACTTTTCATAATAAGGCATACACACAAAACTTGGTGACTTAATCAAGGTTGTAGTGACTAGGTGGTGAAAATCAAATTATAATAATATCAATATTCTAGGAAATGGAAGTTCTTTTCATTCTAATTTTATTTAAGTAACATTGCTTCATACTACACGAGTTTTACTGTGCATCTCTCATGAATCAACATCTGTATACATTACAATAAATTCAATGCTAAAATCTTTCTTCAATCCTTTACCATAAATTTAACTCTCGTTTACTTGGCTGACCCACTCTTTTTCTCTATCATTTATTTGATCTTCAAGCCTAAAATTTTATCTTTGTATTATTTAGTTCATTCATTTTATTTCTCTAGATACCACAGAAATGGTAGCCGTTAATTTTTAATTTGACAGCATTTTGCCTTATAATTATAGACTCTTATTTCATCTTTTATAATTATAATATTGCTTCTCCCATAAAAAGCACTTTATGATACCCCATGGAACTTAAAATATTTGAAATTCATAATGGTGAACTTAACAAATGATACAAATTTCTATTGGTCTTTCATAGCTTTTTCTTTATAGTCACGGAGCATTGAATTTTTTAATTGATCCTAAGTTACTGTATTAATGTTTGAAATGTTGCTATTATTAAAAGCCATTTATTCCACATTTCAGGTTTTCCACCATTAGTTAATGTTTTTTCTAGTAAGTATATAATCTTATACAGACAAATGGCTTATCTCTGAATCTTTAATCCTTTATGGTTACCACAAGAAAGGAGAGGGATTTTACATACACACACATAGTTAATTTTCTTAAAAGAGGAAAGTAAAAGAGAACAAGAGAAAAAATGGGGTGAAGTGGGGAAAGAGGTTGATATGTGAAGGCTGTTCTGAAAAGTATCAACTACAGCTGCATAAGATAGGAATGGAAAATAGGGTAATAAGATATGCCCCAGTTTCTAAATAAATTAATAAAAATGCTGCTTGAAGAACAGCTGGCTTTAGCTGGAGCTTGAATAAAGAGTGGCTGCTCAGAGTTCTTTTACTGAAAGGTAGAGTATCAATGGGGTGAAGTAGAATTATGGAGAGTAACCAAGATTCCTTTTTTACAAAAAGAGTTGAGTTTAAAAGCACTTTAAAATTTATAATTTGATACCTTAGACTACTTCATAATAGCAAGCATTATACTTTTGGAGTTGATCCAGGATGAAAAAATGTGATCAAGTGTATGAGAACTTAAAATATTTCCCAGAATGCCTTCAGTATTTTATATATTTTCATTATATTCACTCAGACTTTTAGCTTTACAGTTAAATACATATGATTGTATAAATTCAGTATTCCTGAATTTTAAATGCATCTTAGGACAAGATTATGGAAGTTGTCAATTCATAAATATATCAGCATATCTGTATTTTTGCTTTTTGGGTCACATCCAGCGATGCTCAGGAATTACTCCTGGTGGTGCTTGGGGGACCATAGGGGAATCGAACTCGGGTTGGTCGCGTGTAAGGCAAACGCCCTACCCACTGTGCTATTGCTCCAGCCCATCAGCATATCATAATGAGGAAACTTATATAAATATTTCCTCAGCAAACAATGAGTATTTAAATATTATGAAGTAATGGAAGAAAACTATTTTAATGACAATTAACACAATTTATTTTTTGAATTTCCAGGGAAAGGAGGCATAGTAAAATAGTGAAAAAATTTCAAATTAGGAGTTGCAGAAAATTTACTAGATAATTAATCTCCATGTTTCATTTTCCATTCCTGAAAAGCTAAATGACTGAATGAGATTAACTTCTTGATTCAGTGAAAGTCTTGCTATGTCATCTTAGAGTTTAAAAGCACAAGAAATAAATGTGTTCATCATAGTCTTCCCAATAGTCACTAGCACAATGTTTCATATGGATTAAGTAACTCACCTTAAATGAACAGATTAAAAAAATGGTATCATTCATGATGTTAAAAAATATGTCCTTAGTAAACTTTTGCTTTGAGAAAGACAGAGTTGCATTGTCTCACTAAGGACAGGTAAAACTATGGGCATTAACTATAAAACAAACATGAGGACTTAAAATACTGGAGAACAACCAAAGGACTCCAGATCTAAGAAACGACACAGTGGTGAAATTCCTGGGTTTGCTTTTTGCCTCAGGTATCCCAGAAGCAATCCGGAAATGACAACTTATGAAACAAATAAACATGTGCTCTCTTTTTTTTTTTCTTTTGGGTCACACTTGGCGATGCACAGGGGTTACTCCTGGCTCTGCACTCAGGAATTACTCCTGGTGGTGCTCAGGGGACCATATGGCATGCTGGGAATTGAACCCAGGTTGGCGGTCTGCAAGGAAAATGCACTTCCTTCTGTCCTATCACTCCAGCCCCAAAATGTGCTCTCTTTAACTTAAAAATGAAATAGTGTAACCTACAAGAGAAAAGTTTTTGATTACTCTTGGTTTGTTATACATAGAATCCATAGGGAAAAACTCCTGTGGTTTCATTGTCTTTAATGATAACAATGACCAGCTAGTCTCTCCTGTCCTCATCAGAGAAATTGAGTGACCCCAAAATCCTTGAAATGTGTGTTCAGAGAAGCCAGGATTTTCACCCTTTCAGTGATAGCATGACTGCATTAGGGAGAAAAGGTGAGAAGTCCTAAAGAAACACCACTACCAATGAACATACAAGTGCAGATGTCAATAGCCAGAATCTGATAAAAACCCGAGTGCCTGAGAACAGATGACTGGTTAAAGAAACTTTGGTACACCTACACAGTGGAGTACTATGCAGCAGTGAGAAAGGATGAAGTCATGAACTTTGCATATAAGTGGATCAACATGGAGAGTATCATGTTAAGTAAAATGAGTCAGAAAGAGAGAGACAGACATAGAGATTGCACTCATTTGTAGAATATAAAGTAACATAATGGGAGACTTACACCAAAGAATAGTAGAGGTGAATACCAGGAAGATTGCTCCATGGCTTAGAAGCTGGCCTCAGATGCTGGAGGGAAAGGCAGCTCCGATAGAGAAGGAAACACCAAGCATGGGGTGCCTGGAGGACCTGCTCAGGATGGGAGATGCATGCTGAAAGTAGACTATAGACCGAATGTTGGCCACTCAATACCTCTATTGCAAACCAAAACACCCATAAGGAGAGAGAGTTCAAAAGGGAATGCCCTGCCACAGAGGCGAGGTGTGGTGGGGAGGGGGGCGGGGATTTGGGTGAGGGTGGTGGGAGGGACACTGGGATCATTAGTGGTGGAGAATGGGCACTGGGGAAGGGATGGGTACTTGATCATTGTATGACTAAAAGTAAGCACAAAAATTTGTAAGTCTGTAACTGTACCTCATGGTGATTCACTAAAAATAAATAAATAAATAAACAAGAAACACCATTATCCATCATAGTCAGAGATGAGAGTCCTTCTTAGCGAAACCTAGTACACCAGTTCTCTTTCCTATGTCCACCCAATATTACCCTCTCTGTGGAAACAGGGGCTGAGGGGAGGAACAGGATTACAACCTTATATCAGAGTAAAGAGGGGCAACATCCTCTTCAGCGAACAGCACAAAATAAAACATTGCAAACATAGCATACTTAATAGTTACAACCTATCCAAATTATCAAATTTATATCAAACAAGTGGTAGAAGGTGAAACTTAAATCTCAACTCAATTCCACCTACAGATATAAAATATTTGTGTATAGAGCTTTGTAGATTATTCTCTTCTTATTTTCTAATGCCAGCAGTGTCTGATATAGTTTCATTTCTAAACATTAGGACTTTCTGTCATCTTACCCTTTTCCCCCTTCATTGGGTTTTTAGATTCATAAGCTTTATCTCTTACAAAAACTTCCTCTTTTTTTTTAACCTGGCTGTTTTATTCTTCAATGATTTCTAATCTTTAGTATTTTCTATTTTCTATATAATTTAAAATTGTCTTCCTTTCACCCCCCTACACTTTACCCGGGCAGGTTGAGAAGAAAGTCAAGATTATTGAGCTATTTCCTTAGATCCAATGTATCTAGTTTGGATTATAATTTCCACTGCTTCTATTGTGTTCCACAATTTTTGGTATGTTGTATTTTCATTTCAAAGAAATTAAACATATTTCAATTCACCGGATATATTTAATCTCATTATGTTCCTTCTTCTTCTCTTCTTTCCTTTTTTCTGGAGATTTAGGCAATACCCATAGCTGCATAGAGACTACTCCAGACACAGTGCTCATGAGTGACTCTTGTAAGTGTCTAGGGAATCAGGTGGTATTGGGGATCAAATTCAGAACTCCTTCATGAAAAGCATACACTATAGCTTTCTGAGCCCTCATTCTCGCCTTCAGTGCATTTATTTCTTTGAAACTTTCTGTCTCATGGATTATGTAGAAGCACCAGTTCAAATGATTTGATATTGCATTTCAGTTTTAAATTTATAATTTAAAAAGCACCTAAACATAAAACTTTACAAAGAGAAGTCTCTTGCCTCTTAAAATAAGCATCAACACAAATCATGAAAATTTTACAGGAATGAGAATAGAATTCATACTATGAAGCTAGTAATATCCTAAAATCAAATGCAGACAATGTTTGCTCCAACAATTCCCACAAATCTATAGAATAATTTGTCTTCCAGTTTTGCAGAAGCAAAACCCTTCATCAAATATTAGAAAACAGAAATTAGTAACATATACAAAGAAGCATCTTCATGACCAAAAAGTTTGATTGTAGAAACCATATATGAGTCAGTACCAGAAAATTAATTGATAATGTATGTCAGATTAAAGCTAAAGGGAAAATATAACATGGAGATATTAACAAATGCAAAAAAGCATTTGACAAATTTTATAATCATTTATGAAAAATTTTCTAAAAATTAAATATCGAGGGGAATTCATGCAACTTGATAAAATTAATAAAAATCCTACAACCACCCTTATATTTAATGATGAGAGAATTTGGTGCTTTCTCCCTAAGAAGAGAAATGTCAGAGGGATATATCTCTTTGCACTGCTCATTTTCAAATTAGCACTTAAATTTTTGCTTATGTGATGATAGGCAAAAACAGCAAAATAAAGACATAGAGAGCAAAAATTTAGAAACAAACTATCCTTGTTTATTGAGGAAATACTTCAATATGTAGAATCCCCGGGATGATACAATTTTTATTTTCTAATACTCATTTTGTTGCTGGTCATTACGGATTACGAAGCCTCCAGCACCGCTTTGGGATGAGAAACTGTTACCTAGAACTCCTGCCTACTCCCTGCCCTTCAGCATCATGTTAGGGCTAGGAGCAACGGTGACTTGGTACTCAGTCATGAAGCACCAGCACTCTGCTGTGTCTTCCTAGCACTGCTCCTGGCAACACTTCCTGCTCATAACAGATCATAGCTCCTCTGCTGCAGCCGTTACACCTGCAGGGAAGCTCACAGTGCATTGTGAAAGAACTTTCAGAACATAAAATAAGAAAATTGCTCTCAAGAAACAGCTGTAAGTTGTTCGGAAAGTAAAGCTTGTATTTTTTAAAAGATCAGCCTTGTCTATAGAAATTGTACCACCTTACTTTCCTGCATATTTTCTTAGATTAAAAAAAGACCACTTCATCTTTCTTCTTTGTTATAGCTGAATATCAGTGAGCCCGCAAACTCACTTGTCGAAATCCTAATCACCAGCATTTGTGTTAGGAGGAAGGTCTTAGTAGATGATTAGGTCATGAGGCCAGAGTCCTCATAATTGCGATCTGAATGCTTGTGAAAGAGATCCCCAGAGAGCACAAAGTCTCTTCTGTCTATAAGCTAGGAAGTGTGTCCTCACCAGACACAGAATTTTCTATCACTCTGATTTAGTGTGTCCTAGCCTCCAAACTTGTAAGAAATAAATTTATATTATTTATAACCTGTGTGGTCCATGTTGTAGCAGCCCAGATGAACAAGGAAACCTCTGACAAAAAGAACTTAGCAAATCCTCAATAACAAATTAGTATATGAGGCAGCCATGTGGGGCTAAGCCAACCAACCAAGTAACAAAACACGTTAGTGTTGATCTAAGCAGCACTGAACTCAAAAGATGGCTGCACAACACTCTTGGGGGAGTCTCCCAACAGTGCTAAGGAATGCCAGGGAGCACTTCTAGCAACCGATGGTTAGGTGGTAAGGCCAGCAATTCAGAACCTCTCTGCCTGACGGTCCTGAAGGCCACAAGAGGTGCTTAGATAGGCACGCTCAAGCCTTTGAACTCTCTACCCAGCCTTGCTGTACACATTGCACTGTTTTAAGTATCCTGTTTCAACTCCAATTCTGTATTTGAGAACACTTAACCATTTCAGTTGTTCAGTTTTCATACAATTTGAAAAACTTCAAAACGTTCTGGTTTGAGGAAGACTAATTTTCTTACTTGTTCTTATTTTTTCTTATTTTTCTCTTTGATTTTGGAGCCACACCTGGTGGCTTGTCAGGGCTTGTTTCTGCTCTCAGGGATCACCCCTGGTGGGCTCAGGGGACAATATGGGGTTCTTCTGTTCTCCATAATCTTCAGATTTCTCGAACTCACACAGCCAAGGTAACAGAAATAAAAAATTCTTTGGTATGTACAACTGACATTTTCTTGTCTTAATACAAATATTTTTTAAATGTGGATATTTTATTGACATGTCAGACCATCTAAATAAACATAAGTATACCTATCATGCACAGGGGTTACTCTGGTAATTCCTGGCTCATGCACTCAGGAATTACTCCTGGCGGTGCTCAGGGGACCATATGGGATGCTGGGAATTGAACCCGGATCAGAGGCATGCAAGGCAAACGTCCTACCTGCTGTGCTATTGCTCCAGCCCCCGAAAATAAAGATACTCTTAATTGGCCTAATATTCACTTTTAAGAAAAGCTTTATTTATTTAATATGCAAATATGTATAAAATATATTTTATGGAATGTTCAAAATTTAATTAGAGTAGCAATTATAATAGCTCCTTCTCTCTGATCTCCAACTGGCAACTATAATAACTTTGTGCTTTTAGCAATTTTGACAGGAAAGTATGATGTGTCGTCTCACTTGCTGAAGAACAAACAAGATCATGTGACTTTCCTGCATGTTTGACTTCTCATCTAAAATGTGAAGATAGCTGAGGAGAGCAATGTAAGTGTGGTGCAGACAAAGAAAACTGTTGACTTTTGAATTGATGAATCTGAGCTTTGAGAAAAGCGTTTACCACCCACACTCAACCTATTCAATGGCACACAAGAATAAAATGAATTCTTGGCGCTGGAGCAATAGTACAGAAGATAGGATACTTGCCTTGTACATGGCAACCCGGATTCAATACCCAGCAGCCCATAATACTCCCCTAAGAGGCCAAGAATGACCCTTGAAGTGCAGAGGCAGGAGGAAGCTCTAAGTGTAACTGAGTGTGCCCCGCAAACAAACAAAAATGAATGATATGAATTTTTATTAAACAAATGATTTATTTAGAAATTAAGCTACTAAGAGAAATTTGATTTAGTCATAATCAGAGTTTATGCAGTCATCTATGCACCAGTTGAAGAAATACCAAAATAGAGCTCTGAGTAAGGTACATATCAGCTACATTCCTTAAATAGTGCTTAGGGAATAGTGCTCAAAGCTTTCTGGAAAAGCATTAAAATATACAATAAAAAGAATTCAATAGTATAGGAATATCTAGAAGTACCAAAAGTAGAACAAAAGAGTATTAGCTTTATATAATCATACCTTTAAATTATCAAATCATAACTTTACATTAATAGAGATAAATTCTGGACATCTATATGGCTCCTACATGTAACTGATAACTACTATGACAGAAATGGCTAATAAAGGAATAAGTGCTTAAAAAGAATGCTCCTAAAAACCACAAATATTTTCTCTTATGTAATAAAAGCATCCTAGGGATATATTTTATTTTTTCTTTTAAGTTTTTTTTAAATTCTAACTTACTAACCTTGGAAAAACTTAAATAAATTCAAACTGTAAAACTATCCTCCAAAAACAAGAGCAAGTTTTTATAATACAATATAAAACTGCCGAATGTAGTAAAATTAGAAAATAATGTGATTAGCACACATATTGTTTACTTAAATTTCTAGGTATTAAAAGTTAAGTCTTGCATGCACAGGAACTTTGTTACATTTTATTTGCACATATTTTTTATTCTGACAAAAAATGCTGTAAAAAGTAGCAAGCATGGTGGTCTTCATATCTTTTTCGATATATTTTCTTAAATATTGGGCTGTGACAATAGAACAGCTTAAACAGCAAACACTAACATTAAATTAGTCATGCATTTAATCATTGCACTATAAGTTCAGTAGTGCCCAAACATTATCATGTTTACACTGAAAAAGAAAAAAAAAAAGGTCCCTAGAAGCAATGCTAAGGTTAGTTTGAGAGTTAGTCAATCTTAGCTTTACTTTATATCAAGAGTAAATACAGAGTAACAGGGGAAGATCTGACTATAAATAAACTGGGGCAAGCCTTAGACAACAATAAATTAGAAGTTTGAAACAGCCATTAAACTGTTTCTATTTGGTGGTCTGGAGAGATAGCACAGCAAGTAGGGTGGTTTGCCTTGCACAAAGCCAATCGGGGTTCAATTCCCAGCATCCCATATGGTACTCTGAGCACCATCAGGAGTAATTCCTGAGTACAGAGCCAGGAGTAACCCCTGTGCATCGCCAGGTGTGACCCAAAAAGAAAATAAAAACTATTTCTATTTTGAAAAATAATTATCTGGTTCTTATTAACTTCTCATCAACTAATGATCCATGTAAATTCAGACAAAGCTAAATTTTTATCTAATAAGTGTTTTGATCATAATTATAATTACATGCCAGACTCAGAACTAAATTTGTAACAAAGAATAATCTTAGTAGTCTTTGGAAGCAGTACTACTTATGTTTCATATAAATGACCTTTTATAATTAAAACAATATTTTATACTTTCCTGGGAAAAATATCTATAATTTTGCTGGATAAGAGTATGTAAATAATGTATTTCACTAGGGTAAAAACTCTTATGAAGTTTTGTAAATTTCATAAGAAAATAATTACTTCTTTCCTCTGCAAATATCTGAGTGATTATAATGCCCAAGGTTCTTTACTATTAACTGTTCATAAAACAAAGACTAATGAGAGATAATCCCCACAAGCAAAGAGTTTATGGTAAAATAAAGTGGTTCAAATTTAACATGGTCTAACTCATGTAGCATTGTAGCACTGTCATCCTGTTGTTCATCGATTTGCTCAAGCGGGCACCAGTAACGTCTCCATTGTGAGACTTGTTACTGTTTTTGGCATATTGAACACACCACGGGTAACTTGCCAGGCTCTGCTGTGTGGACGGGATACTCTGGGTAGTTTGCCAGGCTCTCGGAGAGGGACTGAGGAATCGAACCCGGGTTGGCAGCCAGCAAGGCAAATTACCTACCAGTTGTGCTATCGATCCAATCCCTAACCCATGTATCTTATATAAATGAAGACTCTCTAAACTCTGTCTCCTAAACACCAGTCTCATGGATCTTGGAACAGTCCCTCAGGAATGTATCCTGTTTTGTTTTCTTCTGATTTTAGGTCACATCTAGAGGGCTTCAGGGGTCATGCCTGACTCTGTGCCCAGGTGTGGTGCCAGGCAGGGATTCAGATTGGGATGTGCAAGCACTTTACCTCCTTCACTATCTCTCCCCATCTGGCAGGTACATTCTGATTCTATGTATTACAAGCCCAAATTTTATAAACATGAGTCTTTAGTAGTTAATACCTAAAGCATAATATACTATGTCCCATAACTGATTAATCTGTTGATTTAAAACTCCTTTGCCCTCCACTGATGCAGCTTTTTATTTGTTTGTTTTTGTTTGGGGACCATACCCAGAATACTGTGGGTTATTCCTGGATCGACAATCAGAGATGACTCCTGGAGGTGCTCAGAGGACCATATGGGGATGCTGGGGACTGAATCCAGGTAAGCCACGTGCAGGCAAAGGCTCTTTCCACTGTACTATTGCTCCAGCTCTTCATGTAGCTTTTAAGTCTCAAACTGAACTCAAATCCTCAGATTCTTTAAAAATATCTGTACTTTAGAGATGAGGTTAAGGAATAATAAAGTCAAATATCCGAGTCACAGAGTCAAACACTCAAAAATTAGGAAATCCGCACTTTAACAACTGAGTTTAGAAAGGGGCCTGTCAAGAGTCCCTGCCGGCTGGGAGGTGTGGGATATTGGAGGAAAGCTAGGGATATTGGTGGAGAGAAGTTGACACTAGGGGCTGGAGTGATAGCACAGCGGGTAGGGTGTTTCCCTTGCACGAGGCCGACCCGGGTTTGAATCCCAGCATCCTATATGGTCTCCGAGCACCGCCAGGGGTAATTCCTGAGTGCAGAGCCAGGAGTAACCCCTGTGCATTGCGAGTGTGACCCAAAAAGAAAAAAAAAAGAAGTTGACACTAGTGATGGGATCGGTGCTGCAATATTGTATGTCTAAAACTCAACTATGAATAACTTGGTAAATTACCGTGCTTTAATAAAATTTACACCAAATGCAAATTGCTCTTGGAGAGTTTCTTTTAGTAAGTAAACTTATGCTTGGTTCCTGTGTAGGCACTAATGTCTGTCATTTTGTTTTCAATGTCCTCAACCTCCCATTCATGTCAAAATTATTATCATCTTTTTACTCCTCTCCCCACACCCTTCAGATTCTGACTTAGCTTTCATTTAATGATGAGGGCAGTTTTACCTGATGCTAGACCACCCTGACGCAGACCACCTGGACTCAACTGTATTTCCTTCTTTTAGACTCTGCAGAGGAATGACCTGCTGCCCACCCACTGGGGAAGCACCTGTCAGCCCTCACTGGCCCTTTCTGACATTTTTTTCTGTCCTCACTGTTGCACATCACCTGCTACCCAGTGTAATCTACTCCAGTACTTTTCAAATTTACAGAGCATAAAAATCACCCAGAGACATGCATAAAGACACACTCTAGAGTTTTATCTCCTGAAACTACAATCCAATAAAACTGAAGTCAAGTTTAAGAATACAGCATTTTAAATATTTTCATGTAACCAAAGACATTGTAAAGGCTTATTTTTAGCTAGACTTTTAAGGATAAATAAAAGCTTGACCTATAGATATAGATATATATTAACCACAGACACAACAGAACGGAAAATATGAGATCAAAACTACAACAACCAAACTTAAATGTGCCTACCACAGTGGCAGACTGGGGGTGATGGGAGGGAAACTGGGAGCAGTAGTAGAGGGAATTTAACACTGCACTTGGGATTATTATTGAAATAGTATATTTTTAAAACTCAAATACTGATAAATTTGTAAATCATAGAATGTCTAAAAATTTTTCTGAGATAAATTGGGCTGAAGTGATAGTACAGCAGGTAGGGCACTTGCCTTGCAAGGGGCTAACCTAGGTTCCATCCTCAGCACCACATATGTTATCCCGAACCCTGACAGAAGACAGCCCTGAATGTAGAGGAAGCCTTAAGGGCCTCCCCAAATTAATATGTTAAAGTTGCATTATATGAGAAAGAATAATTTAAGTAAAGAGAGCAAAAAATCTGCTGGGTGAAAAGGTCTTGAGTATCTTTAAAGAGAATGTAATCAATTATTAACCCAGAGCAGACTCTTAGTAAATGTTATTCTAAGTTAAAGAATTGAGATTGTTTCACTGTATAAATGAAGTATTTTAGATGCAATCATTATGTGAAGAAATGTAGTGGAGGGACATCAGAATGAATAGAATACACCCAGATCATAACTGGTGATGGGGTATACTTTACAAACAATAAAAATTAAGCATATGGAGAATTCTGGGGCATCTTATCACTTCTCTGCTTCAAGTACATATATATGTATAGTGTTATATATATATTCAAAGTGAATAGGTAGAAAGATAAACTAGATCAATGTGGGCAATAATGTAGCTTCGAATATTATTGCAGGGGTTGTCAGGTTGTAGAGTAAGGGAAAAATTCCAGTCATTATAGCTGTTGATAAGATTTGATTATATATAGAAGAAATGAGAGGGTCAATGAAAACAATAAAATTTGGTGTTTTTAATTGATCATCAAGAATAGTCTTAAAAAGGGGAGAAAAAGAAAGAGAATACAGACAACAAGAATTCTAGCTGAATATTTCTGAGGTTTATAAAGAACCAGGTTCTCAGTTGAAAATTTCTAAATGTGTAGGTGTGCATATTTAAATGCATGTGCAAAAGAGAAAGGATAAAATGAGTGAGAGCAGACTGGAATCAAATGAGCAGTTAGGTCTCTAAAAAGAGGAAGGTGATAGTATCTGTTAAAGGGGAACTAAAGAGCATAAATAAACATAAATTTTAATGTGAAAGAAGAAACACCAATAGCCTATGCTATTAGTAAGATTAGAAATATAAAATATAGATTATAAAGTTACACTAGTTTCAGTAACAGAATAGATTTCATATGAACTAATAGGGTAAAAACTAGGAATGCATAGAAGGTTGTGAAGCAGTAGGATAGCTATAGAAAGCAAGTTTAGAGTTAGATAGAATCATCAGGGGCTGGAAATCTCATATACTCCAGCATACAGGCCACTTTCCTTGCACATGGCCAACCCGGGTTCAATCCCTGGCATCCCATGTGGACCCAAGCCAATCCGGAATGATCATTGAATGTAGAGCCAGGAGTAAGCCCAGAGCATCACCAGGTGTGGCCCCAAAACCAAAAAAAATCTTTTTAAATATTAGAAAAATAATTGTAATGAGGTAGAGCTATTTGAGTTTTTTCCCCTCTCGGAGAGCCTGGCAAGCTACCGAGAGTATCTCACCCGCACAGCAGAGCCTGGCAAGCTGCCCGTGGCATATTTGATATGCCAAAAACAGTAACAACAAGTCTCACAATGGAGATGTTACAGGTGCCTGCTCAAAAAAATCGATGAACAACAGGATGACAGTGATACAGTGAATAATCATTACCCAGCACCTGTGGAGTAACCAAAATCTCAGAACTGAGAATCTTCTAGAATAATGACTTTCAACCCTTTTATATCTGAGGACCAGTGAAAATAAGGAAAAGATTTTGTAGACAACCAAGGCAGAAATAAAAATAATTACTTAGAGGGGCTGGAGCGACATCACAGCGGGAAGAGTGTTTGCCTTGCAAGCAGTCAACCGGAGTTTGATTCCCAGCATCCCATATGGTCCCCCGAGCACCGCCAGGAGTAATTGCTGAGTTCATGAGCCAGGAGTAACCCCTGTGCATCGACGGGTATGACCCCCCCCCCCAAATACTTAGAGTAATACTTTATGTATTGACTTTAAAGTTTAATATGATAAAATAAAATTTTTGTCAAGAGTACCAAGTGTAATGGAAAGTAACTTATTGTGTCCTCTGCTGCGTCCCCACAAACACCCACCTCTACTCCCACCTCCCAAAGCAGGAAATTTCTGCTGACAATTAAAAACATGAGTGACAACAACTGAAAGCATGAGTGACTCACAACTCTATAACATGAGTGACAACTCAATAACAGGATTTGAATTGTAAGAGATAAGGGTTATTGAAATGCATACACTCCTACTAGGATAACATTGAAGAAGAAAGAACAATAAGGATTATGATTGTGTCAGGTAGCACAAGTGCTTTCCTCTTTGAGTCCTAGAATTTAGTACCTTGAATATTCAAACAATATAAATGACAAATGTTCTAGGTATATAGGTAAGGAAATAGATGAAGTGAGTCTGACTCTTCAGGTATATTTAGAATCCAATAAAAGAATTGTGAAACTTATAAATATAAAATGTTTGCATGTTGCGATAAAACAATTCAGATAGTCCTCAACTCATATGAACGATAGATACTTAAAGGAATAAAATTAAGCCAATCTGTCCACCCTCATTTTCCTTTCTCAGGTTCACAGTTTTGCAGAGAATGACAATGTGGATTATAGCAGCTCTTCCGGTAACACATGTGATTAAAAAGTGTGTTTTATTCTTTAGAATATTTAGATAAAATTTCTATAGATACATACATTTTCTGTGAAGATTTTAAATGTTATTTTAAATACATGATCACTGTATCACTGTCATCACTGTCATCCCGTTTCTCATCAATTTGCTCGAGCGGGCACCAGTAACGTCTCCATTGTGAGACTAGTTGTTACTGTTTTTGACATATCGAATACGCCATGGGTAGCTTGCCAGACTCTGCCATGCAGGTGAGATACTCTCCATAGCTTGCGGGCTCTCCGAGAGGGGCAGAGGAATCAAACCTGGGTCGGCTTCGTGCAAGGCCAAAGCCCTACCCGCTGTGCTATTGCTCCAGCCCATATTTACTTACCTAAAGACATGATACAGACCATATACATTTACCTGTTTCAGGGAAGTTAACTGTGATTATTTACCTGTTTCCGGTAGCGTGCTGATGTTACATGTACTTTCATCACCTTCACCAGCTGAGGTTGAGGCTTTTACCTTTAAGACATATGAGGTGTTGGCAAGAAGTTTCATAAATGTATACGTGTGATCTTCAGGCAAGACTTTGGTAGAATTTCTTCCTACTGTTATCATATAATATGTAATTATTCCATTTGTTCTTTTGGGTGGATCCCAGGTCACCAACGCTGACTGCCAGCTAGTTGCAACACACTGTATATTCTGTACAATATCTGGAACTTGGATAAGTAAAATCCTAAAGTTAAAATTTATTTACATGGGTCAGAAACATTACTGAATTATTGCTAACTGCTAAGTGAAATTGTTTGTGAGTAAAGACAATAAACATTTACTATATCAGCCTTTACATGTGTAGTCAATAAGTACCTCACAGGCTGAAATAGTAGACTTTTTCAAAATTATCTTGTTAATCCTTATAATGTTAAATGATATAAAATATTGATATACACATATTTAATTAATATTAATGAACACTATTATTCATTTAATAAATACATAAGTATTAAAATAATATAAGTTATGCATTTACTGTGTATTTTTTAGGCATCAATAAAAACTAAATTCTCCATTTTTTAAGGTCTGGACTGCTGGTAGAGTGCACAGGGTACTCGCTTGCATGCAGACCACCTGGGTTCAACCTCCAGCACCCAATGTAGTGTCCCAAGATGAGCAGGAGTGACCCCTAAGTGCAGGGCCAGCAATAAGCTCTTAACTATACCAAGGGTGCCCCCTCTAAAACAATAAATAACTAAATCTTCACATTCTAAGAGGTAGTGATTGATGGCTACCCTGTTCATATCTTAACAGAGAGTACCTGTCTCAGTGATACTTTATTACAAGGTTTTTATGCAGGGGCCTCTCCCACGTGGCATATCATTTACTGCCAATAGAAAACTTGCAAATAATCTGCTTTTATAGTTTGATAAAATTCCTTATAAGAATGGTAAAAAAGTCATTCCTCAGTACTTCTTTGAAAATTTATGGGAAGGAAATTTTATCAGTCCCTGATTTTAATTAATTGATTTTTTTTCTAGAAATTATCTAAACTTAATTCTAAGCAATCTGGTATCTCAAAGCTCTCTTAGTAATGCCACAACTGATTAGAGTGACTGCAGATTGGAGAGGGTAGTTATGTCCCATGGAAATGCTCATTATCCAGTGTTGCCTAATGTTAACATAGACTTTATTGTTACATAAAAAAGAGGATGGCTGAGGGCCAGAGAGATAGTACGCTGGGTAGGACTCATGCTTTGCAGGCATCAGATTGGGATTCAATCTTCAGAATCCCATGTGATTCTCCAAGTCCTGCAAGTAGTGATCTCTGAACAAAGAAGTAGAAGTAAGCCCTGAACACAGCTGGGTTTTCAGCGAAAACAAAAATCAATAACAAAAAAAGGACAGATTCCAATATGTTTCTTAGTAAGTATTTCTTATTATGTGTTTTTAAATAACTATTTCTTACTGCATTTTGAATATTCATAAATAATTACAGAAATGTTTCATCAAGTCAATGGTATGTAATTTCAATTTAGATACTGAAAAATATGAGACGTGCCCATATGTAATGAATGTCTAGACAAGAACTTATGCTCATTCAATAATTCCTGAATGAAGAAGTAAGGAAGGTTTTCTTTCAATATAAATAACTATAATTGATTAAATAGCAAATAAAACATTTTAGGTCCCCCCCACACTGTGTCTACCTGATTCTTGGGTTGTAAATTTTACTACATTACTAAACTGATTGCCATTTCCAACTTTGGTAAAGGCAGATATGCTGATAGAATAAGTGCTCACTGGCTCCAGTCCAACAAGTTTGGCTTCAGTCTGAGAGCCTGAAATATTCTGAAATGCAGGAAGAAAAAAGTGTAGTCATTATGCTGAATCATAAAAAACACATTTTTAAGTGGAAAGCAATTTTACTGTTCAAAGTTATCCTCCTATATGTAATCTATGATTTATTATGCATGGTACTTTTAATTGAAATAACAAATATGCAACCTTTTTATATCACATGAGTAGATTTATCTGATAATACAATACAATATTAAAGGTTTCTAAGCTAAAGATCATTGTTCCCAGGGCAGATTGCATGTGTGTGTACACACACACACACACGTGCACAAACACAAAACATAAATACACTCATTTTAATATAAACATAATGTAAGGAATCTATTTGATTACATTTTTTAAATTCTTGATTTTTCCATCTGAATTCTTTTTCCCAAAGAGACATACATAGCAAATTTAAAAAATTTAGAAAATAATAAGATCAGAACAGGAGCAAAAGCAGATATTAGCAGACTAAGACCAAAGTGTTATTTATAAAATTTTATATTTCTGGAAAACAGCCTGCATTTACTGAGTAATAAAAGGCAAATTTTATTCAATCAAAGTTTAAAATAATGGATTAAATATACACAATGAAATACTATGCAGCTCTAAAAAATGAAGAAACCATCAATTCACTGCAAGATGGCTGGAACTATAAGATATGGTAAATATAATAAGCCAGAAGAATAAGGGCAAATACAGATTATCTCACTTGTATGTGGTATAGGTATAGAGAATAACTGGACAATTGCAATATTTGAAAGGGGAGATGGCTACATCATCCTTAGTCCCAGTGTAAGGGAAGAAGGACAGAGAAGGAAAGAAATTGAGGGAGAAAAAGAGATATACAGGTAGCAATGAGGAGCTGAATAATGGAGCCATAGTACAGCAGGTAGGGTGTTTGCCTTGCACGTGGCCGACCTGGGTTTGATTCCTCTGTCCCTCCTCTCAGAAAGCCCGGCAAGCTACCGAGAGTATCCTGCCTGCATGGCAGAGCCTGGCAAGCTACCCGTCGCATATTTGAAATGCCAAAAAAAGTAACCACAACTCTCACAATGGAGACATTACTGGTGCCCGCTAGAAAAAATTGAGAAGCAATGGTATGACAGTGATAGTGACAGTGACAATGAGGAGCAGGGATTGACGGGATATGAGTCCATCCATGGTATAAAGGAGTGGTATAGCTAAATATTCAAAACAACAATATTGAAAACAAGAGATTTTATCTTTACCAACCAAACATAAAAATGTGCCTGACAAGGCAGCAGACTAAGGGTGGGGGAGAAAGAAGAAAAGGGAGTGGCAAGGAACCTGGGAATTCTGCTAGAGGGAAGAAGACACTGGTGGTGCGATTGCCGCTGGAACATAGTGTGTCTAAAACCCAAGTATGAATGACTTTGACAGTCATGGTGTTTTAGTAAGAGAATACAAGAAAATTAATACCATGGTTTTGAGAAAGTTACCACCCCTGATTAATGCAACCTTAATCATTGCCTTTGATAATTATTATTCACTTTGTAAGCTAACCATGCTATAAAAATAATTTACCATTAGAAATAAATTTTAATGGAATAGTGAAGACTATGTTTTCTGGAGACTATCAATATTCCTCTTGCTATAACTAAATAATAAGACCCAATGATTCATTTCCCTTTGGGAAAAAAATAACAATAGCTTAGATAAACATCTGTCAATTATACTAATTTGGCAATAAAATGGTAAGTATATTTGAGGCCTTTTATATTAGTTCTTTGACATTTTTCATTTATTCTGAAACCTAAAAACGGAGGAGGAAAAGGTGTTTAGTTATCAATCTAAGTAACATTGAAATTTAAAGATGATGAATCCAAAAGACCAATTACCAAGGTATTATATGATATAAAGAAAGGTTAACAGGTGTATTTTTGAAAAGGTTAAAAAATTATTGGGTAGATTTTTCAACAACAAGCAAAAATGTGTTATACTTGAGATGATAACAAGTCTTCAGTAGTCTGAAAAAATTCTATTATATACTTTCCACATCAACAGAATGGTGTAATTATTTCTTCATTTGCAAATATCTAGATGTTACAAAGAAAATAATTCTATGATGTAGTGAGCTTCAATATGAGTCAAATGATTTCTGTGTTTTCCAGAACACCTTTAAATTGTAGGAAACAACGAAAACTTTTTAAAAGAAGGTCTTTGTTTAAAGTACTTCATCTTTCCCCTGCATGTAGAACGATTTTCATTGAATTTCTGAAATTTTGAAATACATATGCATTGTAATACTCAACCTACCTTATAAAAAACAGTATCATTTTCATGTTCATGAATTTTAAAACTGTATGTTTGAATAATACCGCCTGGAACAGGACTTGGGCTCCATTTCAGCCATACAAAGTCTGAAGTGTAGTTGATTAAAGTCAAATTTTGAGGAGGTGCTAAAGGCACTGTAGAAAAACACATTATAAAACTTATATTCATATAAATTATTGTAGAAAGATTGTTATTAGCTCGAAGACACTAGCTAAGATTTATAAAATGATTATTTTAATTTCAGAAATAAGTGTCATAAAAATGTTGTTTCATGAACTTGTAGCTCAGTAGTTCCAATGAAGTCTTAGGAGAATATTTTGTTCTGAAACTCCAATTTAAAAAAAAAATCTGCAAGGATTAAACAGTTGTAAGTCTGTTACAAATAGAGGGATAATATCCTTTTATTTTCCATGCTGATTCTTAAAAAGAGAAATCAAAGTCTGCAACAGAGAAATTGTTTCAAGAAATGTGAATTCTGACTTACCTGACACATCTGTGTAAAAGAAAAGAATACTGGAAGGACCGAGGCCTTTTATAGTTCTTGCAGCAGCAAAAAATCTATATAATGTAAATGGTGAAAGATCTTCCAATATTACATAGTTATCAGAAGTAATTAAAGAAGAATTCTCAGTTGGTCCTTGCAAAGTTAAATCATAATTTATTATTGCACCATTTGGTTTTACTGGGGGATCCCAGGATAAGAGAACTGAGGTAGAGGAAAGGTTTTTAAAAGTGTTGATTATTGGTGAAGTTTCTGGGACTATAAAAGAAAAAAATGATATTAAATGAAGCAAAAGTGAATTAGCATTTAAAAGAAAAAACTTTAATAATAATGACATTTTATTATTGTTACTAGGTAATTATTTTAAGAAAGTTGGAGATTTCTAGCTACTGAAAATGTAATTATTTGAGAACAGACAATTTATATAACTTGAAGAAAAATGTGTCCTCTTAGAAAGCAATAAAAGTTAGGAAATACCAACTATTGGCTTCATATGTAGTAGAAGGATCCAGCCTACCATCTTCCTCGGTTCTGATGTGTAGCTGGGCAGTATACACGTCAGAGAAGCCTTTTTCTGTTGATGGAGTGATTTGTAATATATAGTCAGTATATTTTTCCAGATTGTCAAAATACATGCTTCTTCCATATGTAATCTGAGGTGGTCTAATTTGTCCAGAAGTTTGCTGTAAGCTCAGAGAAACATAGTAGAAAACTAGACCATTCGGCTGAGACGGTGGGCACCAGCTCACATTTACTGCAGTCGATGAAATGGACTCATAAGTCAGGTTTCCAACAGGCCCTTCAGGGACTATGACAGGCAATGTGTAAAATATAAACATTATCAGGCACCACCCTAAAACACTTCAAATGAATTCACATACTGAGGATAATTGTTGAAATTACCTTTATGACATTATCAAGTTCTGGCATTATTTAAATGCATATGTACTAAGTATTGCGTATTACAAAATATCTTCTAAATAACACAATTTAAAACCATCTAAAATAGCCCCTTTCATCTTTGATGTGTGTGAGAATGGTTTATATATCAAATTCTTCTGGCTTTTCTTTTCCAAATCATGGATATTATTGGGTATATTTTTGTCCCTGATACAGAGTACAGATTCCAGCACCAACCCCACTCTACCCAGATTTATGCATATTTATGTACTTCCTGTATAATGATTAAATGTTTGCATACAATCTAGGTACTTCTTCCCATATATTTTAAATACTCTAGAGATTACTAACCAACCTAATATAACGCCTTGCACCTGGGTTCGATTCCCAGCATCCCATAAGGTCCCCTGAGCACCACCAGGAGTAAGTCCTGAGTGCATGAAACAGGAGTAACCCCTGTACATCATCAGGTATGACTCAAAAATCCCCCCCAATTTTTTTTTGCTTTATTGCATAACTTAGGGAATGATGACAAGAAGTAAACATCGGTATGTTTACCACAGATGAAACCCGTAGGGTTCAACACATAGAATATACTTTTGGTCTATATTTGCTTTACACATTAGATGTACTAACCACAAATAGAACCAACTAGCTTATTACTCAATATTTAAATATTTTATCTATATTAAAATAAATAATACTTTTAGTTTCACTCTCCTAAAGATTATTCATATCATACAAACAGGGATATATGAGTTTTCAACTAAAACAGTACACATTGTTTATTATTTTAACTGAAAAAAATTATACATTGGTAAAAATCTTGGGAGAGACCTGCATTCAAATTATACTGAAATGACAATGACATATATTGCACTAAGACACTCTTGGTAAATATTTTCAAAATGTCTATTTCCATATACCTTGCATATCTTGTGTTGAAACAATAAAAGCGGTCATTATTTATATTTATAGTCTGTCAATTTGTAATGTTCAGATAACAGACATGGAGTTTTACTGTCAGCAAAAAGTTTTGGTCAGTGTTATTTCTACATAAGCGACTAATCTTTAACAAATAAGTAAACAACAGGAACATCCACAAGAAGAAACAGGCATTGAATGTACTGCAGTCGTATTAAACCTAAAATAAAAAGAAATCAGCTAATTTAATCATTATAGATTTTTGAATATTTAGATTAAGCAGGGATCTGTTGAAGCAGCATATAAGTAAGTAAGGTCTGGGGTTTACAAAAGACGTTTTGGGCATATTAGTCACAACCAACAATAAGGGGAAAAAAGATGCTGTCTAGAGTCCTGTGTGAGTGCAAAGGCTGAAAAAGAAACAAATTGCTAGTGAAAGGAAAATGCAGTTCCTAAAGCAAATAAAAGTTAGTATATTAACGATTGAAAAATTTCATCAATTATACATCAGTATTCTCTATGCCCATAGTGGAGGTGGCTATATGTTTCAAAGTAATGAAAGTGATAATTTTCATAATAGATAATGGCAATTTTCAAAAACATAAAAAGGTTTTATTATAATAAGTTTATAGCTATTTTAAAGCATTGTCAAACTTCTATAATGATTATGTAAATGTGCTTAAAAAATCAATTTTCCCACTAAAGTAAATAACAAAGTTACTCGAAATTAAAGTTTTAAATTAATCCCATGAAAAGTAATGGATGCTTTTTGGTTACATACTGTCTTGATCTGTATATACTTGAACTATATCACTGCTTTTATTCCCATTTCCAACTGAAGTACTTGCTGTTACCCAAAGTGTATAGTAGCTGTATACTGCCAGTTTATCTATTATTGCAGAAACGGTCATATTGTCAAAGTCATTGGATACTTCATGGAGTGAAAAATTCTGCAAAATAAACATATCATTTTAATTGCTCAGAACATATTCTAAATACACTAAACATTTCAAAAGAATTATCACCCATGAATTTTTAGTCTTTCATTTAATGCTAATTTTTTAGAAAAAAACACAGTAGGCATTCTTATTGTGGTCATTAAAATAGGAATATATTTATACTAAAAACAAAGCAATTACAAAGTCAACTTAGAGAGTGACAAAATAAAATGAAAAACTACAAGCTTGGTAACTGAGAAGCTTCAATGACCAATTAAAATTGCTACAGCTATGGTGCTGAGGGTCAGTGAAACATTTGAGCACTTTTCAAAACAATGACTTGTTTAGCAATTTTTGAGTATTATAATATCAATTATTTTCTATGAATGATAAATTATTAAGCTGTTCACCTTTCACTATGGTCTCAACTAGACAACTTCATCTTTATATTATCTTGAGAAAAAAATTAAAGAAAGTCACATGAACTCATATCTGCAGAGTAAGAATAATTTTTTTGTTTATTTGGGGGGCCTCACTTGGCAACTCAGGGATCATTCCTGGCTCTTCAGGGTTCAGGAGACCCTGTGGTGTGACAGCAATTGAACCCAGATGCACTGAGTACAAGGCAAGTGCCCTAACAATTGTATAGTTTTTTTGTTTGTTTGTTTGTTTTTTTTGCTTTTCGGGTCATACCCGGCAATGCACAGGGGTTACTCCTGACTTTACACTCAGGAATTACTCCTGGCAGTGCTCAGGGGACCATATGGGATGCTGGAAATCGAACCCGGGTCGGCTGCATGCAAGGCAAATGCCCTACCCGCTGTACTATCGCTCCAGCTCCTGTATAGTCAGTCATTCTTGCACAGACTAAGAATAATTTAAAAATCATGTTCCCTGACTTCTAGCTATTTTTTCTCCTAAGGCATTCTTTGAATTCCTAGCAATTTATAAAATCATTCTCTTTCTATCCAAATTTTAAAAACAAAATACAATAAAAGTTCAGTGCTCAGGAAAGGAAAATAGACTTAAAATCATTTAAGCAATGAACATAAATCAAATGAACATAAATCAATGTTTATCAACATTGAAAAATCTTTATCATTCTAATTCGCACAAAGCCGATAATACAAAAGACCTACATTCAATTCTGACAGGGTATCCCTGGGCAAGTATCTGGTGTCAAACATCTTCCCTAGGTCTAAAATAAGAATAACCATTTTCATTTCCTAGAACTTTTAAGGATCAGATGATATAAAGTATGTAACAATAAATAACAATTCTGACACACCACCATAAAGCAATCATAACAATTAGTTCATCCAAACGAACAGCAAGATAATCAAGTTGACTAAAATCTATAGTTAGACAAACCCTGCAATATATCAACAAATTAAATTCAGGGCCTGAAGCTATAGTATGCAGACAGGGTCCTGCATATGAACAACCAAGTTTGAACCCTAGTACTTCTTCTGTTCACCTGAGCCTCACCAGGAGTGATACTTGAGCACAGAGCCAGGAGTAAATCCTGAGCACTACCAAGTGAGACCCCCAAAACAAAACAAAACAAATTACTGTACCCTGAGTATGGCTGGGTGTGGCCTCCAAACCGAAAGAAAAAAAACTATTAAATTCTGCAATTTTTCTTGTTTTGGGGGCAATATTTTGTAAATAAAAAGCATATAGCAATCTTGCACAAAATTATGATGAGTGAATTTTAATATTTTCCAATACATCTGCTTTACACATAGAGTAACTGGGTTACGTTAAGTATCTAAGAATCTCTTTAAAATATTAATTAGTGCACTTGGCTTGGACGAGGCAGATCTGTGTTCAAGCCCTGGCACCCCACATGGCCCCCAAATCCACCAGGAGAGATTTCTGAGTGCAGATTGAGGAGTGATACTTGAGCACTGCCAGGTGTCCAGGTGTGGTCCCCCCAAATGAAACAAACAAAAAATAATGTAGTTTTTTGGTGTAAGTTTTAATTAAATGGGTACATTTAATATGTGCAGTGTAGAGGCGATCAGGGTTGCAGCTTTAATTTTTTTTGGTTACAGATTATTTTATACTACTATTTTTTGTCACAGATTATTTTAAACTACCGATGACCTTGACTACTATTAAGTAACAAAGTATAACTAATAACTGATTTCTGTTGATGATGTCTTACCATATACAACATGTAGCAAACTTGGAATTATCTCAATGATTCATATGATTATTTTACCCATTCTTTGTTTTTTAAAAAAAAATGAATCCCTTCACGCAAGTTATTTAGTTAAGACCTATTCTTTTGCTTATGTAAATATAGTCAGATAATATTTAGTAAAAGCTTTCAAATCTGATTACTCAACCAGCATTTATTCAGTGCCTTTTTTAACATAAGATAACGATGCTACATCAGGCACACTAAGAAGACATGATATCATAAGTGAGTAAAAATTAAAGTGTAGGAATTATCCATTATCAAAACAGTGTGTAGCAGCTAAGAGAAGAGCATAATGAATTGCCAATAAGTGAAAGAGATAAAATTTCACCAAAGTAAAAGGAAACGTCATTTTACTGTAAACTCAAACTGGTCAGTCATTGTACTAATATATTTATGCAATTAAAGATTTATTACTGAGCCAGAGTTATAGTTCAGCAGGTAGAGTGTTTGCCTTGGACATGGCCAACCTGGGTTCAATCCCTCCCATCCCATATGGTTTGCCAAGCACCAGCAGCAGTAATTCCTGAGTGTAGAGCCAAGAGTAATGCCTGAGCATCACCAGGCGCAGCCCCCAAATTACTGAGTTGCTCTGCAGGCCTAGGTTCTCTCGTAACAAGTATCTCATTTGCTTTTCTCTATCTCTCCATCCTTTTCCACTCTAGGGAAGCCTATTCTCTCTCAAACACTTACTTCCTTTTTTTCTTTCACTTCAAATATTTCTAAGCTTCAGTAAAAGCTACCTTGCTTCACTAAAATAAATGAACATTTTTAAAAATAAATAAGTACAATATTTATTACCAAACCCATGAAGCACTAGAGTGTAACAGAGGGTCTCAGAGGACGGGATCTCTCAGAGGATGGAGATCTTACTATGACATAAGGAAGTTAATATGTAGGAGATGCCTGAAATTAGATAAGGAGGTAACAGGACGTCTACAAATATCTGAGGAAAGGACAAAGAACAAGAAGATCAGTTTTTCACTAAATAATGTTCACTTTGATAATTTCTTCTATTCTCCATATCCAAGAGAGAAAATTTGTTAGTGACTATCTTGACACTAATTTTAAAACAAACTCAAATAACAAAACATGGATGAATTTCCAAGCAATATGAGATTGTTTCTGAAATGTTTTAACACCAGTAGCCTATGCCCTCTTGCAGCTGTCATGCTTAAAAGCATTCTTAAAATTACTTAACAAAAGATTCTAGTTTTTTCTAAAATAGAAGAGATGCAAACGAGATCCCATTATACATCTAGATTTGAAGAAGTAAATCATACTGAAAAAATAAGATCATGTTAAAAATGTAGTTTGATGCTTATTCTCAATTATTTATCTGTGAACAAAGATAAGCACAGAAAAATCATGGATAAGTCATTAATTAAAGTTTGTAGAGGCAAACAATAGCTAAGATGTAGAGATACAGTGATGAAACTTTGGTAAGTGTTTTGCTAACTCCATAAAATATTTGAAATTCTTATCTTTTGCTATAACAGGGATGAACCAGGGGTGAAGAGTAGCTATACCATATAGCAACAAGTCAGAAGGATGATCTCAGATAGTAGAAAAGAAACAAAGCAAAGAGAGAAAAAACACCGGGTGAAAACAAACCCTTAAACTGAGGCTATCAAAAATGGAAAATGTCAACAGATTGTGACTGAAGAATATTGGCACTTTGGTGGTAGGTGTGTTATAACACTGTGCCCCTAAAATATAAACATTTATACTCTTGTAAACCAGTATTACATTAATAAAAATAAGTTCAAAAAGACTCAAAAATATAAACCTATTCTAAATAAAGATCTATTTATGGTAAATAGATATAAAATATAAATCTATTCTAAATAAAGGGCTGACAGTGGAGCTTGGATGTAGAACATGTACCTTGCAGATTTAAGGTCTTGGATTTGATCCCTGGCACTGGAAATAAAATATATATGAGCTGAAAGAAAAAATATGTATTTGAGAAAGATTTAAATGTATTTGACATTTTCCCACTTCATTTCTCCACATTCAGAGAATTTTATAAACTGTAAATACATAATTATTACTGTAAGATAATTTCTTCCATTGAGCCACATCTGTATCATCATCTGAAAAACTGAAGGTTGTAAATAAATGAGAAAAGATTTAGGCCTTACCTTTATAAAAATACCTGAATTATTTCTATAATAAATAGAAAAATATTGTATAATTCCATTAGGTTTTGAAGGAGGTCTCCAGAAGAGAAGTATTGATGAAGAGCTGATGTTAACATAATGAACATCTTTGGGAGGATCACTTGGTGCTATAAAGAAACAATTAAACAATAGATGGTGCTGTGGTTCCAAATCATGTTTATAATTTTCTGAATAACACCTACCTTTGAAAAGTACTTTTTAAAAATTAGGAAAAAATACCACTTACAAATAAGAAATAAAATTCATAAGATAAAAACCTCTCTAGCACTTGACCATAGAAATATAGAAGCATAGGATGGATGAGTAGATTCATTTCTTCCAGAACAAACTTATTCTCCTCTACTTGAAGACACTATAATTTTTTTTCAAAATAGGTCATGTAACATTAAATGCTAATTTAATCCAGAATTTTGAAATTAATTAATAAAAATCAAAAGCATAGAGCTTATTTGTTGCATATTTTAAAATTAACAAACATTAATTTCTTGTGCCAAATTCTGTGCTAAATGCATTTATAGATATATACTCAATCATCATAAGCTCCACATAAAATAGATACCATATTGTTTTCAGGATACAGGTGGTGAATTGGGTCACAGACTTTTTCACAACACAACAAAAAATGTTGTTTTCCATAACACAACAAAAAAATGATCAAAAAATAAATTTATATTTGCAAATAATATATTAGGCTTAACAATACATTTTTATATTTGAGACTGACACCTTTTTTCATGAATGGAATATTTCTTTATTTCTTTATTCCTATATTCCTTTATTCATCCATATATACTTACCTCCCTCTGGTGTTTGAAAGTTAATGATATTGCTTCTTACTTTCCCATCACCAAATCTGGTGCTAGCTGTTACATAAGCACTATATTCAACGTTATAATCTAAATCTGAAAACTCCAGTGATGTTTCCGTTACATTTATAGATTTTGATAATGAGCTATCCCTAAGTGGAAAAAATAGAGATCGCCAATATTACTGATTTTTAGATTAAGCATTACTAATTCAATTTTAAAATACATTAAAAAACTATAATTCATTGAAATACATTAACCTTGATTAATAGAATACAGGCACCACTTATTCTTTCTTTAAAATTTATTTAATTTTTAATTAGTGAATCACCGTGAGGGTACAGTTACAGATTTACACATTTTTGTGCTCGTGTTTCCCTCATACAATGTTCGAGAACCCATCTCTTCACCAGTGCCATTTTCTACCAACAATAAACCCAGTATCCCTCACACCCCCCAATCCCATCTCCCCCCACCCTACCCTGCTTCTGTGGCAGCATATTCCCTTTTGTTCTCTCTCTCAAATTGGGTGTTAAGGTTTGCAATAGGGGTGTTGAGTGGTCATTGTGTTTAGTCTCTAGTCTACTTTCAGCACACATCACCCTTCCCGTGCATGGTCTCCAACCACATTTTACTTGGTGTTCCCTGTCTCTATCTGAGCTGCCTCTTCCCCAGAATGTGAGGCCAACTTCCAAGCCATGGAGCCAATCTCCTGGTACTTATTTCTACTATTCTTGGGTGCTAGTCTCCTACTCTGTTATTTTATATTCCACAGATGAGTGCAATCTTTCTATGTCTGTCTCTCTCTTTCTGACTCATTTCACTTAGCATGATATTTTCCATGTTGAACCACTTACATGCAAAGTTCATGACTTCATTTTATCTAACAGCTGCATAGTATTCCATTGTATAGATGTACCAAAGTTTCTTTAACCAGTCGTCTGTTCTAGGGCACTCGAGTGTTTTCCAGATTCTGGCTATTGTAAACAGTGCTGCGGTGAACATATAAGTGCAGATGTCATTTCGACTATACTTTTTTCCTTCTCCGGGATATATTCCCAGCAGTGGTATTGCTGGGTCAAATGGGAGCTCAACCTCTAGTTTTTTGAGAATCGTCCATATTGTTTTCCAAAAGTGCTGAACTAGTCGGCATTCCCACCAGCAGTGTAGAAGGGTCCCTTTCTCCCCACATCCTCTCCAACAGCGGTTGCTTTTGTTCTTTTGGATGTGTGCTAGTCTCTGTGGTGTGAGGTGGTATCTCATGGTTGTTTTGATCTGCATCTCCCTGATGATTAGTGATGTAGAGCACTTTCTCATGTGCCTTTTGGCCATTCGTATCTCTTCCTTGGGAAAGTTTCTGTTCATTTCTTCGCCCCATTTTCTTATGGGGTTGGATATTTTCTTCTTGTAAAGTTCAACCAGTGTCTTATATACCCTTCATATCAACCCCTTATCTGATGGGCATTGGGTGAATATCCTTTCCCACTCTGTAGATTGTCTTTGTATTCTGGTCACTGTATCTTTTGCGGTGCAGAAGCTTTTCAGTTTAATGTAGTCCCATTTGTTTATCTCTGTTTCTATTTGGTTGGTCAGTTGCATGACATCTTTGAAGATACCTTTAGTTTCAATATTGTGAAGGGTTTTGCCGACCTTGTCTTCAATGTACCTTATGGTTTGTGGTCTGATGTTGAGAGCTTTAATCCATTTTGATCTGACTTTTGTGCATGGTGTCAGGTCAAGGTCTAAGCCCATTATTTTGCATGTGGTTGTCCAGTTGAGGCACCACTTATTCTTAAGCACTTTAAAAAAAGTTAACAGTATTATACTTCAATAAATAAACTTCTTTTGCTGTCAAATTATATTTAATAATTTGGTCTGGTGTTAATATGTCATTCCTATTTTCCTAGGCTGATTTTAGTGAATTTCTAGTAATACAGTTTACTCATAGTGACACTTACTTTGGAGCAATTTAAATAAATAAATATATGAATAGTAGTATCTACTATAGAAATTCTGTGGATTTTCTCATATTTAATAAGAAAGAAAACTAAAAATAATAGATTTTTTTTTTGCTTTTTTGGGTCACACCCAGCAATGCTCAGGGGTTACTCCTGGCTTTTCACTCAGGAATCAGTCCTGGCAGTGCTCAGGGGACCATGTGGGATGCTGGGAATCGAACCCGGGTTGGCAGCTTGCAAGATAAAGGCCCTACCCACTGTGCTATTGCTCCAGCCCCCTAAAAATAATAGATTTATAAACACACAAAAGAAAACAGGTAGAGTTCACGTCTCATTACAATGACAATTTTGAAGTGTTTATGGGGCTGGAGAGTTAGTATAGCAGGTAAGGTGCTCACCTTGCACATAGCTTACTGGGTTCTAAATCCCATCACCACATATGGCTCCCCCACCCCCACCAAGAGTGATCCTTAAGTGCAGAGCCAGGAATAAGTCCTGAGCACTAACCAGGTGTGGCCTCAAAACAAACAGAACAAAACACAAAGCTTGAAGTATTTATTTATTTATTTTGCTTTTTGGGTGACACCTAGTGATGCACAGGGGTTACTGCTGGCTCCACTCTCTGGAAATACTCCTGGTGGTGCTCAGGAGACCATATGGGATGCTGGGAATCGAACCTACGTTGGCCATATGCAAGGCAAATGGCCCTACTCACTGTGCTATTGTTCCAGCCCCCAAACTGAAGTATTTAAAGTGTCACTGCAGATTCTGAAGAGAGAGCTCAAGAATGCACAAAGATCCAAGTTCAATGCCACACTAAAAGGTTCCCATCTCATACAGAATTTAGCCCTTGGTGGCCTGCAACACAGCTAGTTCCAGAAGCAGTTTTCCCTGCCGGAGTACTGAGACATCAGGCCCTCACAATATACTCCAACCTCTGAGCATTTCTGAAAAGGAGTCCTACAAAGTAACATAAAGTAGATTCTTTTAAATAATAAAAATAAATTCCCACTCCATAAAGCAACTCAATTTATTATTATTGTGGGAAGAGAAATTTGGGCTCTATGGATGAAGCTCTTTAACCTGATTCTGTGCTCAGGGGTCATTCATGGCTGTCGTAGGAAACAAACAGAGGGTGGCCACATGCAAGACAAGTGTCTTAAACTCTATGCTAACTCTCCAGCCACTCAGATGACTTTTAATTCTCCCCAAGAAAGTGCCAAAACTCCAGGGAAAAAAAATCACATATAAGTGGATAGACATGGAGAGTATCATGCTAAGTGAAGTGAGTCAGAAAGAGAGAGACAGACATAGAATGACTGCACTCATCTGTGGAATATAAAGAAACATAATGGGAGAGTAACACCTAAGGATAGTAGAGATAAGGGCCAGAAGAATTGTTCCACAGCTTGGAAGCTGATCTCATGTGCTGTGGGAAAAGGCAGCTGAGATAGAGAAGGGACCAGTAAGTAAATGATGGTTGGAGTCTTTCTCAGGATAGTAAATACTTGCTGAAAGTAGACTATGGACCAAACATGATGGCCTCTTAGTAACTGCATTACAAACCATAATATCAAGAAGGAGAGAGAAAGAAGGAATGTGCCTGTCACAGAGGAGGAGAGGTAGGGCGGTAGAAGGAGGTGGGTGGCGGGACGGATACTGGGAACACTGGTGATGGAAAATGGACACAGGTGGAGGTATGGGTAACCAAACATCGTATGACCGAAACGTAATCATGCAACTTTGTAAGTCTGTAACTCATGGTGATTCATTAAAATTAATTTTTTTTATTTTTTAAATCTAAAGACCCAGTATGGCCAAACAGTTTAACACTAAAATGATTTTGTTGGGGGCTGGAGCAATAGCACAGTGGATAGGGCATTTGCCTTGCAAGCGGCCAACCTGGGTTCAAATCCCAGCATCCCATATGCAGAGCCAGGAATAACCCCTGTGCATCACCGGGTGTGACCCAAAAAAGAAAAAAAATATGATTTTGTTGTTAGTGCAGCGTTCATAATTTTGAACTGGGAATAGATTAATAGAATATAGACTAAAGAATGAACATATAGTGCATATAGTGCATATAGTGATGCTGAAAAAAGTGAAATTTGGATTTGAAAGCCATGAAATCCATTACTGGGAGTTGGATAAACATTAAATCTAATAAAAGAATAAAATAGTATAATTAAACACTAATTGTAAGAAGATGGACGGTAAGTTGGCTTACTTTGATAATCACATTGCAATCCACAATGCAGAACTACAGGCCAGAAATAAACTGCACACTTGAAATGCTTATAATAATATATATGATGCATCAATATAGAATAATGAGAAGAAATGAACAAATCAATTTCAGAGTATATGAGATTTTAGGTAAAGAACTATAATTAGCATCATAAACATATATATTTACATATCATGCAATCTCTTTTTATTCTTTAGAAATCAAGGCATCCAAGAAATAAATGGATATTTCCCTCTGAATATATAATAACATAATAATACACCCAAATTCTGGAATCATAAAGGGGAAAACATTTGAACATGAATTGAGAAAATATACAAAGATGTATTGTCATTGTATATGTGTAAACAATAGAACAGCTGGTAGGGTGTTCGCCTTGCACATGGACGACCTGGGTTTGATTCCTCCTCCCCTCTCGGAGAGCTCTGCAAGCTACCGAGAGTATCTCGGCCGCAGAGAAGAGCCTGGCAAGCTACCCGTGGTGTATTCGATATGCCAAAAACAGTAACAACAAGTCTCACAATGGAGACGTTACTGATGTCCACTCGAGCAAATCAATGAGCAATGGGATGACAGTGATACAGTGAAACCTCTTCAAACATAATTTTAAAATGTGAAAAATAATTGGAAAACTTCCTATCACAAGAAAACCATGGTATCACTGATGCTAATGGAGACAGGAAGGATGAGCCAAGATGTTCAGCAATCAGAAGCAATTTTGCCAGCCATGATTTTTCAGAAGGAGTCTGAAATATATTCTTTAACTTCACTGAAGCACAGGAGAGGGACTTCAGAGCTCTTAATGCAGTGACTATTCCCCTTAGAGAAAGACAGCTTCTCACAGAGTGGTTAACCAATTCTAGACTCCTGTCATAGGTCACAGGTCATCAGAACAGTACGATATATTTAGATCTCTAGTGCCATGAAATGAATTAGCCTGAATAATCTAGGTCCATTACTTTCTATATTTATTTCCATATATATTTTCTAATGTATCTGCTGCCTTCTATCTCTAATCATCCCTGCAAATTACTGCAGGTACATTTCTACCTACAAAAAGGAAAACCCAAATTATATTTCATAAATATGTAGAATCAAGGGCATTACCTAAAGCATCCTGGTAAAAACAAATTTAGTCTCATGTCAGGGTACTTCAGTTATAAGAACACAGTCTTTTTTTTTTTTTTTGCTTTTTTGATCACACCCAGCAATGCACAGGGGTTACTCCTGGCTCATGCGCTCAGGAATAATTCCTGGCGATGCTCAGAGGACCATATGGGATACTGGAAATTGAATCCAGGTTGGCCATGTGCTAGGCAAACGCCCTACCTGCTGTGCCAGTCCTCTAAGAACACAGTCTTTATGATCTTCCAACTTAATAATTACTTCAACTGTAGCACAGGAGGTAGGGTATTTGTCTTGCATGCAACCAACCTGGGTTCGATTCATCCATCCCTCTCAGAGAGCCCGGCAAGCTACCAAAAATATCTCGCCTGCGTGGCAGAGCCTGGCAAGCTACCCATGGCATATTCAATATGCCAAAAACAGTAACAACAAGTCTCACAATGGAGACATTACTGGTGCCATTCGAGCAAATCGATGAACAACTGGACAACAGTGCTAATGGATATATAAAATTTTTACATCTAACTTTGATTATAAACTCCAGGGATAAAATAGTGCTATTAATTGTCACCTATAAATACGTCTTATCTTTTGTCAGGGGGTGCTCATTTTTCCTGTACAGTTTCCGATTGGGACTGTCTGAGGTATAAATTGCAAGTCCAGCTTCTGGCTTGAGTTCCGAATGTATCCCCAGTGTGTTAGAGATGACTGTCACAGAAGTAAGAATGGAATGGAAAAGAAAAGAGAAGCCCTGCTGTTTCCAGGTCCGACTCATCCCTACTCCTACTTGCTGTTGCCACATAGAATGAAACACCACTGAACTACAGGCCCAGAAAGCCCCAGCTGTCTGCCCTCCAACGCCCCACCTCAGGGGACAGCCCTGCAGCGCACTGGGCTTCCCCAGTGCTGTCTCTTCTTTATCCAGTTATTTCTTTAGATTGTGGTTGATTAATTTTAAATTCCTGCTTTGTTACTATGAATTTGAGAATATTATAACAGTATTATGATGTGTTCTATTACAGTGTTTAATGTCCATGGATAGTATGTGGTTTGGAGATGGGGGATTGATGAAAGGCGGGGGTGCATGCCTTGCATAAGGAGGTCTCAAGTTCAATTCCCAGCACTTCATGGCCTGCCCTTACCTGGCACAGTCAGGTGTGATCCTGGTGGGACTCCAGCATTGGGATCCCGGGCTTCCTGGCAATGCTATGGGATGGATGTAAGTCAAGTTTTACCCCAGCCCCAGGGGTATAAGTTTGGACTTTTTCCCTCATATCATGTTAATTAAATGGATTGATCATATTTATCATTTTATTGTTGCATGCTTCAGAAAAAATATAGCTACTCTGCCATTCTTCCAGAATTAAAATTTGTTTCTCCTTTTTTCTCTTTCTAATTTATTTAGTTATTACTAAGTAATGCAGCAATCCTTCTTATGCAGTTTTCCATAATTTTAATATATATACATATATTACACATATACAACATAATATATTGCAGGTTAAATTCCGAATAGTGTGATCACTGAGTCATAACGTTTGAATTTTTTTTTAGCTATTACTCTTACCAAAGATTTTCTGTGCAGATGATAATTATTATTTAGAGTCATAACATTTGAAATACACATTTTAGCAAACTCAGTAAAGATCTGATCCCAACATTCCATCTCTTCAATGTAACTTACCAACCTACTGTCAGTTCATTCCTGCTGCCTCCGCATCTTCACAAATGACTTCCACTGACACTACATTAGGTGATCTTTTCCATCTTCATTATACATTTTGTGTTAGGAAATAAAACTGGCCTCCATTCTCATTTTTACTTTTGTTAATTATTTCTATTGTTTTGAGGGCTACATCTATAGAGTCACGGTGTGGGGACTATGGTCATTCCATTGTTCAGCGCCAGACAATACCATGATAAAATTCAGGACCTCATACATGCAAGACATTTGCTCTGATCCCTGAGAACATCCCTGGCATCTTTGGTTACTTATCTATATTAAATGTTTGTATTTACAATAGAGTATAAATATTTTTTAAAAACTAGGATGAAAATAAGTAGGCATACTTTTTAGCATACATATCATTTGGAAAGCTTGGTGTTACATGAAAAAATCTATTTATACAGCAACATTGAACAGAGCTTCATTAAAATTGATTAGACATCCTAATACATTACTTAACAGATATTTTAAAATTATTTCAGCTGGGCACATTTTATCTCCAATTAACTTCCAGTTATTATGAGATAATACTTTAATATTTAGTGTATCCCCAGAGAATTTAGCAAACAGTTGTCAGAACAATTCCTAATTATTTTTCACAGTTATTATTAAGGTAAAACATTGAAGAATCAAGATTTTTATGCAAGGAAGAATTTTAGCATCACCTTTACTACACATTCTTACAGCTCTACCACATAAGGTATTCACTTAGAAGTTTTATAAATAAAGAAGACAATCCTTAAATGGGGGTTAAAGTACGTGCAAGTCATATGACTGGGCCCAGTTTAATCCCCAGCACCACGAGGATTCTGGGTACAGACTGGAGGCCCCAGAATACCACCACACTACAGTGCTCCAGGAAATGCCTGGTATCACAGGGCTCAAGCTGTACCAAATCCTTAAATTCAACATTAAATTAAGAACTACTGACAAAAGTCCCTAAACCTCTGAGCACAACTTGTGAACACCCGCCCTCAAAGAAGGGAAACTACTGTTAAATTTTACTGATCAAAGACAAACAAAATTGTTAAACTAATTCAAGTTGAATTCTACTTTCAAGTAAGTAAATTAGCTTTTTATCGGTATATTAGAAAACTATTCCTGTACCCTAATAATTCAAAAAAGAGTAAGTATATAGTGTATATATATATAGTATATAGTATACTAGTATGCCAAAACCAGTAACAATGCTGGGTCTCATTCTCCTGACCCTGAAAGAGCCTCCCTAATTGGAAAGGATGAGTAAAGAGAGCCTTCTAAAATCTCAGGGCTAGGACGAATGGAGATGTTACTGAGAACTCTCGAGAAATTCAACGACCAACCAGATGATGATGATGATGATGATGATGATGATGATGATGATGATGATGATGATGATGATGATGTGTGTGTGTTGTAACAGAAATCTCTTTCCTTGCCGTTTCTGTAGGCATGTAAGGGCTGTTATGATTTGAAAACTCTTAAAGTATGATTGCCACTATAACTGAATAAGAAAATGCTATACTAGCATTTATTACTGTCACAAAGCAAACATGGTTTTATAAGAGGAAACTTCTTTCTGAAATGCAATTGATTTGAACTTCCTTCTAAGATCAAGTCAGTGATGGAGTTATCTTGTGCTCCGAAGGGAAAAAACTACTCGACTAGAAGGGCCTGGACCTTGATAGCATCTCATTGCTCAGGAAAACACACACTTCTGACCTACACAGACTGGAGTAAAGAAGACATGCAGAGGAATCGTGTTTGCCTAAACAGAAAGTAGGTGAAGAAAGACACGCGAAGGCTGGAGACTGAGGTGGGGATAAAAGAGGGAAGGGAAGGTGGTCCAGTCTTCAGGCCTTGAGAGGGGAAGAGTGTCAAAAACATAAAAATAAAAAGTACGGCTATATGCTCGTAATTCTGTTGAGCCTGTGCAGGGGAGCTGGACTGCTCACACAGGCCATGCCTAGGAGGAAGACCCCAAGTTCACAGCACTCTGCTGCTCTCTCCAGTCCTCAGCTCTGCCTCTGCCTTCACGAGGATCCCTGGCAGTGGGGGATACACTAGACCTGAGTTCCAAAAGAAGAGAAACGACAGCTGTGACAGAAGCAGGACCAGTTCCACGCTCCCTGGCCAGCAAGATCTTAATAACTCCTGGATTCCTCTGCCCCTCTGCAGATGAAGCCATGGCAGAGATAAAGTAGGTGTTCCTAAGGACGTTGGAAATGGCCAAATTAATAAAATTAAATCATGTTGAGTACTGTGCCACCTTCTGGAAAAGTAAAAGTCATGCAATTCCCTGATCAGTTAGAATAAAACTATTCACATTAGCTAAAAACTGAAAACAACCCACGTGTCCAAGAGCAGATGGCTGGATAAAGAAACTCGTGTGTTTATATGAAATGGAATAGTATTTGATTATAAGTCAAGGTGACGTCATGTAATTTGCTGCTACAATGATAGAACAGTAGGATACCATGCTGAATGTAGTCAGTCAGGAGAAAGGCAGATCTCTCTCTTATGTGGAGGATTGGAAAAAAAAGAAAGAAGAAGTGGCCAAAGGCAACAGAACCTGATATCTGGTCCATAGAAATGAGCATGGCATGATGGAGAGTTGAAATGGATGACTTAATGGAGCAAGGAAAGTCCAAAATAAAAGGGCTCAGACCTCTACGTAACACCATGCACAAAAGTCAGATCCAAATGGATTAAAGACCTCAACGTCAGACCAGAATTCATAAGGTACATTGGAGAAAAGGTCGACAAAACCTCCCACAATATTGAAGCTAAAGGTATCTTCAAAGATGAAACGAGACTGACCAAGCAAGTGGAAGCAAAGATAAACAAATGGGACTATCTTAAACTAAGAAGCTTCTGCACTTCAAAAGAAACAGTAACCAGGATACAAAGACAGTCTACAAAATGGGAAAGGATATATTCACCCAATACCCTTCTGATAAGGGGTTAATATCAAAGATATAGATATACAAGGCACTGGTTGAACTTTACAGGAAAAAAATCCAATCCCATAAGAAAATGGGCGAAAACGAATAGAAAATTTCTCAAAGAAGAAATTTGAATGGCCAAAAGGCACATGAAAAAATGATCTTCATCACTAATCATCAGGGAGATGCAGACCAAAACAACAAAGAGATATCATCTCACACCACAGAGACTGACATACACCCAAAAGAACAAAAGCAACCTGTGTTGGTGTGGATGTGGGGAGATAGATGAGAATGCCAACTGGTCCGGTCTTTTTGGAAAACAATATGGACATTTCTCAAAAAATTATAAATTGATCTCTCATTTGACCCAGAAATACCACTTCTGTGAATATACCCTGGGGGCCCAAAAACACACAGCAGAAATGTCATTTGCACTCCTATGTTCATAGCAGCACTATTCACTATAACCAGAATCTGGAAACAACCTGAGTGTCCAAGAACAGACAAATGGATAAAGAAACTATGGCTCATCTACACAGTGTAATTCTATGCAGCCGTCAGGAAAACTGGTCATGAAATTTGATGGCAGTTGTAGTGAAATAATATTACCTCCCTAGAGCATATGGACATACAGTCTTGCAAACTGTATAGCCTTTAGTCTCTAGAAACAATGACCCTATTTCTATTTTTCAAGATGAAAACCTGCATTTCCCCAAAGAATCTGCATAAGCAATGCTCCTCCCTCTTGCAGTTCTTCAGGAGTTACGTATTATTCATACAGTAATTCAATGCCACTTCTTCAATGATTTTCTAGAGCAGCTCATCAAAAGCAGATTTCTTTCCCTTGACTTCCTAATTTGTTTATGAATATACAATCTGTTTACCTTTATACATACATTCTTTGAGGTTAGTAGTTTTGTGTATGTCTTGTTCATAGATATATTGGTATTCTATTCATATTATTAAATTAATAACTGAAAACAATTGATACACAATGTAACTACAAGGAAAAATGACCATGCAAGGCAAGTGTCTTACGCACTGCACTATCTTTCCAGCCCAGAATTAGAGTTTTAAGAGCAGTGAGCAAAGAATTTAAATTGATCTTGGTGGGTGAAGTGAATGTTACATGACTGGAATCCCATCAGAAACAACCTTACAACTCTCTATCTCATTGCAATTCAGCACAAATAATTAAAAATATATATGAAAAATATAAAGTGAGCTTTGTAGAAAACACCTTCATTTATTTTTTATTTGCATTTTTTTACCTAGTGAATCACTGTGAGTTACACTAACAGACTTACAAACTTTCATGCTTGCATTTCAGTCATACAATGATCGAGTAACCATCCCTCCACCGGTGCCTGTTTTCCACCACCAATTTTCCCATTATCCCTCCCATCATACCCACCCCAACTCCTCCACCCACCCCGCCTCTGTGGCAGGGCATTCCCTTTTGTTCTTTCTCTCCTTATGAGTGTTGTGGTTTGCAATAGAGGAAATGAGTGGCCATTGTGTTTGATCTACAGTCTACATTCTGGCAAGCATCTCCCAACCTGAGTGGGTCCTCCCCAAAACCTTTACTTGGTGTTCCCTTCTCTATCTGAGCTGTCTTTTACCCCAGCATTTGAGGCCAGCTTCCAAGCCACGGGGCAAACTTTCTGGTCCTCATCTCTACTATTCTTGGGTGTTAGTCTCCTATTCTGTTACTTTATATTCCACAGATGAGTGCAATCTTTCTATGTCCATCCCTTTCTTTCTGAATCAATTCACTTAACATGATACTTTCCATGTTGATCCACTTATATGCAAATTTCATGACTTCATCTTTTCTAATAGCTGCACAGTATTCCATTGTGTAGATGCAAGTTTCTTTAACCAGTCATCTGTTCTTGGGTACTCGGGTTTTTTCCCCAGATTTTGGCTATTGTAGACAGTGCAGCAATGCATACAAGTGCAGATGTCATTTCTACTATACTTTTTTTTTGCCATTTCGGGATATATTCCCAGAAGTGGTATTGCTGGGTCAAATGGGAGCTCAATTTCTAATATTTTGAGAATTTCCCATACTTCTTTCCAAAGGTGCTGAACCAGTCGGCATTCCCATCAGCAGTGAAGGAGAGTCCCTTTTCTCCCCACATCTGCACCATCACTGTTTGCTTTTGTTCTCTTGGATGTGTGCCAGTCTCTGTGGTGTGAGAAGATGTCTAATTGTTGTTTTGTTATGCATCTCCCTGATGATTAGTGGTGAAGAGCATTTTTCATGCATTTCTTCTTTCAGAAAGTTTCTGTTCATTTCACCGCCCCATTTCTGATGGGGTTGGATGTTTTCTTCTTATAGAGTTCAACCAGTGCCTTGTATATCCTTGATATCAGCCCCTTATCAGATGAGTAGCACTGTAGCACTGTTGCACTGTCATTTTGTTGTTCATTGATTTTGTTCATCGATTTTGCTCGAGCAGGCACCAGCAACGTCTCCATTGTGAGACTTGTTGTTACTATTTTTGGCATATCAAATACGCCACGGCCACGTGTTCCTTGCCAGGCTCTGCCATGCGGGTGGGATACTCTTGGTAGCTTGCCGGGAAGGAATCGAACCTGAGTCGGCCATTTGCAAGATCAGTATTGGGTGAATATCCTTTCCCATTCTGGAGAATGTCTTAGTATTTTAGTCCTTGTTTCTTTTGAGGTGCAGAAGCTTCCTAGTTTAAGATAGTCCTATTTATTTATCTCTGTTTCCACTTGCTTGGCCAGTGGTGTGTCATCTTTGAAGGTACCTTTAGCTTCAGTGTTGTGGAGGGTTTTGCCAACTTTGTCTTCAATGTACCTAATAGGTTCTTGTCTGATGTTGAAGTCTTTAATCCATTTTTATTTGACTTTTGTACATAGTTTTAGGTAGAGATTTGAGCCCATTTTGGGGGCATGTAGCTGTCCAGTTTTGCCAGAACCATTTGTTAAAGAGGATTTCCTTGCTCCACTTCACATTTCTTGCTCCCTTATCAAAGATTAGATGATCATATGTTTGAGGGTGTATGTCAGGATATTCCACTCTGTTCCATTGGTCTGCGGCTCTGCCTTTGTTCCAGTACCATGCTGGAAAACATCTTCATTTAGAGAATAAATATAATAAAAACTAGCTTTTCGGGACTAGAACCATAGTACAGTGGAGAGACTGCTTTGCCTTGCATGTAGCTGATCCCAGTTCAATCCCCAGTGTCCCATATAGTTCCCAGAGTATTGAGAGTCATTCCTGAGAGCAGAACCAGGAGTAAACCCTGAACATCACCAAATGTGGCACAAAAACAAAGTAAAACAAAACAAAGAAAATCACTTCTTTAAAACAAGCCTCTCATTTAAATAAGACCTTCCATATCACGCTTATAAATGAAGAAGTTCCATGTTTTCCAAAATACTGTGTAAATCGAATTGTCTGGCTTGAAATACTTAACATCCTTTAGGAAGTGTGTTTCATAGCTGCTTAATTGTGTTATAAATCCTTTTAAAAGTGGGGATTTTTATTTTGGGGTTCTCATTAAGCAGTATAACAGCATTATTTTTAATTAACATGAACGGTGCCTTGGAATTTCATCCTTTTAACAACGGGCACATAAATAAGCTATCATAGTAATGATAATAAGGGGAGAAAAACCCACTACATTTCAATGGAAAGTTAATTGGGAATAGTATATTTTTAATCAATTTGAAATTTTATTTGACTATTGTACTCAAGGAAACTTAAAACACAGTAATACTGAAATATCTATTTTTATAAAACTCAAGAAATGAAAAATGATATGCTTGCTGTTACATGGATGGACTACTTTTAAAAGGAAAATTTTAGTATAATTTGGTAAACATGTAACTTCATTTTAGTTATCGCAATATATTATTTTATTATGCTTGAAAATCTACATCATTTGAAAATATGCATTTATTAATAAAAGCACAGTCACTTGCCTATTAATAATCAGCTTCCTAATGTAGCATCCCTTTCTGAAATGAAAAACTACATTCCTATTATGTTACATATTAATTCTTGTTCTCAGAACTATTTCCAACAAAGAAAAAAAATCTTACCAGACATGAACTGTGTAATAGAGGATAATTCCATTTGGCTCCAAGGGTGGTTGCCATGACAACTTCACCGTGACACCAGACAACTGTTTCACAGAGAAATCTTGGGGGGGCGAGTCAGGAGCTGGAAAGTTAGGGTACAGTATAATGGATCTTATTAAGCACATAGAAGACAAGGTTAAACTGTAAATGCACAAATATTTTATTAAAGACTTGCTGGTAAATGAATCATATATAGAGCTGTTCTCCACGGGCATGGGAAACTGTTTACTTTCAAAATGAGATGATAAAAGAAGATTTTGCATGGTGGTGTGAGAACATCTGTTTTGTGATTCAATGGAAAAAAATATTTCATGAGAAAAAAAGAACAAGGGGTTTGTCACAATGATTCACCTACTGGTCAAACTTCTTGGTAAGTAATCATTCTATTATAAAAATAAATATACAGTAAAAGCAAGTATAATGTACTATAAAATTGCACCTCAAACAACAAAAAGGTGGGACATCTAATACATACTAGAAGTGGGAAACTAATAAGCATAATACTGAGAGAGAAGCTGAAGTGATCTCACAAATAAAAATGGCATTCCTCAATCTCAGAGGCATCATTAGATTGTAAAATAATATCAAAATATCTTCTCTCAGCTTTCTAAATGAATGGTTTACAAAATGCATGGTAGAGTAAAACATGAAGAGTTTAAAATCTTCTTTTAGCTTTGCTATAATAGTGTAAGATATCAAATATTTTATGCAGCATTGAGTAGGACTAAAAAAATACAACAAATTACTTAAGTTTATATTCACTATTAGAACATTTAATGTGATATTTCTCAGTTGATGCATAATAGTATTTTGCAATATTAATATAAAATGTTTGCAAAGAGCCTAAATTACTTATATTTTCATCATTGTGATAGCTAAACATGAAATACAGATAATAGAAATTCTGAAAAAATGCTAGGCTCTTTGAACAATGTCAACTTATGAAAACCAATTTTTTCAATAATACAAAGAAATTGCTACTCAATAATTTTAATTTTTTTATATTCTGAATAACTGCAGTTCATGTGTATATATTTGTTTTCATTATTCTGATAGCAACAATTTCAAAGAAAATGTTTTATGTAAACAAAAGGCTAATAAGATGAATACTAAGAAGAATTGGTGGCAGCTATGCTTATAATTTTGGGGGTTATTTTCACTAGCACTACAATAAAAGTGCTTACAAAATATCACAAAAATTCAGAGTATTTAGAGATGTCTGTTTTGATACTCATTACCTCTAACACAAGTCTCACAATGGAGACATTACTGGTGCCCACTTGAGCAAATTGATGAACAATGGGAGGACAGCACCACAGGCTCCCTCTAATGAGAACAATCATTTCCCCCCCCCAAAAAAAAAGCTGTTATCTTTGCTAACATCTTTGTAAAACCTAACCTTTACTGTTGAAAAAAAAGAATTGTATAAAAGATGTCACTGATTTTAAAAATATATTAAAACAAAAGATATCTATCTTATCATATGTTTTTGTGTTATGGGGCTGTACCCAGCAGTTCTCAGGGGATATTCCCAGCTTTTTGCTTGGGGCAGAGGTAGGAGAGTCCTCTAGAGAGGCCAAAGGTCAGATAGGGGTTGACTGCATGTAAGACAAGCATGTTAGCCCCTGTACTATCTCTCAGCTCTATGACTTGTTTTAAAATGTTTATATGAAATATCAAGTAATTTTGGTTTTTTTATGTCTAATCCTCAGTATATCCTTAGTCATTTTATTTTTCATGTAAAACACTTTACTGTTTAATAAATATAATTAGCACATCTATTAAAACAAAATAATGTAAATATTCCATAGTCTGATAAATTTTAATCATTTTGACTTGTATTCTTAAAAATATTCCAAAAATGAAATAAAATAATGCAAGTAAAGGTATAAACTCTAAAATATAAAATTTGATAAAACAATTATAGTGTGCAAACCTAAATTTGAACATAATTTTAGCCTTAAAAAATCACCATGTGAATATATCACTTGGCAAGGTATCGATAACTTCAGATTTTTTTAAAGTATTTTGTATCAAATTTTATTGGGTATATACATTACCACTTAACTTTGCTAAGTAAGTTTACATGAGGATAGAGAAATCTCTGTTTAATGTTGGAGTGTATCTCACAACAGAAATTCAAGGCAGGGTTTTTTAAAATATAAAATACCTTCATTCTATATTCATGCTTTTTGAATGTGATAGATTCAAAGCATATCAGAACCCACCATGATCAATACTTACCATCTTCTTCAGTCAGTACACTTAAGGGAGCACTTCGAATTCCTTCACCTTGGAGTGTACTGGCAGATACCTCAATCAGATATTGAGTATATTTCTTCAGTTCTACATAGAATAAAAATAGTTGAATATAGAGACATACAAAATATCCTTTTTATAATAGTAAGAAGCAAACTGAGATGTTTATAATCTTCCAAAAATGAAAAAGTGGCTCTTTGGGATAATAGGTTTCTACTATAAAGAAAAAATGATATAAAATAATTTGGGTACAAGATTGAATGATGTGGAGTGTTCCTTTATATGACTTGTAAAAACCTATTTAAGCAAAATATCAGAATTTCTATACCCTATATAAAATAAAATGTCCTTCCCTTATACATATGTACATAGAGATACAATAGGCTTACATTTTGTTTACATAAAATAAATATTATCAGAGTTAGATTTAATTTTACCTTTAATACTCTGGGTCAAAGAGGTTGTATTTATAGTTCTTTCTTCATTTCCATTACTTCTCTTGAGATAAATTGTATATTTTTGTATGATTCCATTGGGACTCCTCGGGGGAAGGAATGATAGCTCAATCTCTCCAGAAGAAATATTTTTGTAAGTAATATTTTCTGGTGCACTATCAGGCACTGGAAACAAACAAAAGTATAAGTGCATAAACAATTCCATCCTAATTTTATTCTGCAGAAGCTTCTCCCAAGCACACAAGAATGTGTATGCTTGAACATTCTTTAGAGTATAATTCTGATAAATATCTTAAATGAAGAAAGATGTACATAAAGTTTAGCACTTAAAACTGCAAAGAAAAAAATCATCTCAATAGAAGATTCATACTATGATTCTGTTGCATAATGCTTATCTGATGGTATTTTTATTTAAATGCTTCAGATTATATTAAACTGTCCTGTACTAAAGAAATGCAAATGAGAAAGAAAAAGAAGACTGGCAGAGACTTAAAATCTAATTGTGTGTGCCAGGGATAGAGACCAGTGGTGGAGCATGTGCTCTGTCTGTCTGCATGAGATCATAAGTTTTTGTTTTCAAGATCTAGGACAAGAAAAATTTTCTAGATATAAGGTTTCATATTACAATACAAAAACAATCTCTTATGTATAAAGAATATAGTGCAATAAAACAGCAATTTTCTGCCTACGAATGCTCTTTCTGTATTGAGTGTAATGTTCATAAAATTGTTCTTCATAGATATTTAAACATGAGAACTAAATGTAGGATCCCAAGCTGGCAGAATATTAGAACATATACTTGAAAATAAATGACTATTTTAATTTAACTTATTAAATCAAATTATTAAAACAGCATAAAATTAAAACAACATTTTAAGGCATTGCAGCGCTAACAGAAGAGTTAGGTATCTATATAAGTCAAAAGTTAAAACAAAACAAAACAAATAAGAACAATTAAACTTTAAAAAGTGAAAACAAGAATCCTGTGATGAAAGATGGCACTAAAATCACCTTTTCATTTCAAGATACAGGTAGTTCTACTGAGTTTAGTGTCTCTAAAAACACGTATATAGATTTCCAGAGATAATCTTGGATTAGTAAAAGAATAATGAATATCCCTTCATAAAATGTTGGAACCCCACCTTACAAAATATGGCATTATAATTGGAGAGAGCTAGGGGAAACCTTGAATTCTTTGCAGTGTCATAGAATAGAGTAGGAATAGAAACTCACTGTCTGGCACGTGTACAACAGGAATGAAGAGTAAACTCACTATATGAAAGAGGGCAGAAAAAAACCTTGTTTTTCCTCACCATGTTTATGGATGAAGAGCTTAAAGTTTTGAAGGCTATTCACATGAGCCTATGTGGCCCAAATTCTTACCCAAAACATGAGTAAACTTAGAGAATTTAAGTTAAAGTAAATCGGCGATGCGGAATTGCTATTATTATTCAAAAATACTTGCAGAAGCAAACATAAATCCTCTCTGAAGAAACTTACCTTCAACTCAGGCCACATAGATTTCCCACAGATAAAGTTTCAAGGAATATGAGCTCACTGATAAAAATCACTAAACACACAAGCAAGCCAGGCACCAAAAGCCAGCAGAGAAAAAGGGGGAACACACATACAGATGCGTGTGTGCGCGTGCACGCACACACACACACACACACACACACACGCACAAATGAAGACTTAAAAAGACTAAGTATTGTAATATCAAAGGTTAAAAATATAAATGTTAACTATTTCAAGAAATTAAATATATTTGAATATGTGAGCAGAGAACTTCTTAGGTAATAATGAAAATAACCAAGCATATTTGAAATAGAATAATATAGGACTTTTAGAAGAGAAAAAGAAAAATAACTGAAATGTCAATTCTCTTACTACATGAAAGAAAAGATTCAAGATATAAAGTTCATTAAAAGGGTGATAATAGTAAATAACAGGAAATTAGTTCTGAAATGGAAAATATAGAAAATATAAAATGGCAGCAAAGCATTCAAGGATATGCTAAATGAGGTCTAAGTTAATAAAGAGAACAAGAAAGAACTATAAAGGGATAAAGACTAAGATTATTTTTCAAAATTGGTCCAGAGTGATAGTACAAGTTTGGGCCTTTGCCTTGCACGTGGCCGACCCAGGTTCAATCCCCAGCATCCCATATAGTTCACCGAGCACCACCAGCAGTAATTCCTGAAGGCAGAGCCAAGAGTAACCCCTGAATATCAACAGGTTTGACCCCAAAAGAAAAAATATCCAAAATTGTTGATCAAATAATTACAATAAAGTCCTGGAAAAAGTATTTTGAAATCATATTCAGACAAAGAGAGGTCATCTGCACAGAAAATAGAATTAGGCTGAAAATGTATATCAATAGAAAAAGAACTAGAATTCTACACCCAGAAAATATTAAGAAAAAAAACATACAAGGCAATCAAAATTATTGCAATCAATAAAATTGTAACCAATATACTTTTAGCAGGAAATAATTGCTAAATATGAAAGACTATAAGCACAAACATAATAGTTTAAATCTGATTGCTTTAGTAACCTAACAATAATAGTTATGAGGGAATTAAATAATATGAAAATATCACCCTCCTAGAATAACGTTTAAAAGAAAACATTGATCCTTTTAAATTAGTATTCAATTACAATGGGAATAAAAATTCCTACTAACATATTTAGCAAAGGAAATTTCAGTATGTGTGCTGCCAAAGTGAGAACAGCAAAGGAAAATTCAGAAGACTTGCAAGTAGAGGTATAGTATCCCCCCCCAAATTTATTTTCTGCCATTGTTTTGAATCTAATATTTAGTGGGTAAAACTGGCATAAGGTTTTTGATATTCCTAAAACCTTAGGAAATATTAAAATTCAGTATATTATTTGAAATAGCAATACAACAATATATCCTATTATCTCCTTCCTAACACCAAAATTTTTCCTAATATCTCACAAAGCTAATCCACACACTCTAATTGTCTTGTGACTTTAAATGAAAACTTGTACATGCTGAGATTACTGTATCTTTCCTCTCCCAGGAAAGATAACTTCACCCATAATTATAATTCCTTCCATAATCATAATTATAGAAGAAATTCAGATCATAAGTATGAAATAAATAAATTATTGTTATTTATTCCATAATTCTAACTTCAGAATTGTGACTATGAAGAAATAATTTCAAAATATTAATTAAATTACAAAATGATTTCTTTTTTATCTCATTTTAACCACTAGTTCTCATCATAAGATCATTACCAGTTAACTGTATTTTACTCTCTTTAGCAACCACTGCTTATTTTCAGCATATTTACCATTATTGGACAATGCAAGATTCATTGGTATGTTTTTCATGATAGTGTTCGTCACTTCCCTCATGTCCTCTTTCTGCTTATTCAGATCCAATTCCAAGTCTATTACTATCCCCCATCTCCAGAAATCTCCATCAGCTACTTTATCCAAATGGGGTTAAGCTAAATTCAGTTCTGATTTCAAGTCTATAATATAATGGTGAAAAACGTCTGAACAAAATACTACTGCTCAGTTACTGTAGCACAGCGCTGCACTGTCCTCCCATTTGCTCGAGCGGGCACCAGTAATGTCTCCATTGTGAGACTTGTTGTTACTGTTTTTGGCATGTCAAACACACCACGGGTAGCTTGCCAGGCTCTGCTGTGCAGGCGGGATACTCTCAATGGCTCTCCAGGCTCTCCAAGAGGAACTGAGGAATCCAACCCAGGTCGGCAGCTTGTAAGGCAAACGCCCTACCTGCTGTGCTATTGCTCTAGCCCTCTCACTTACTAGACTTGGTAAATTCATAACCTGAAATCTCAAATAAGTCATTTTTACTCTTTTAAGGTGATATGTTTTACTTTCAAAGACTTCAACCTCACACTGCTAAATGTTTTAGTCAACTTCTCTCTATAAATGTACAACACTCTTCTTTACTATTCAAGATGTTTACCTCACTTTTTATTTCATTGACAAAGCAAACATTCAGAAAAGAGCTACATTATCTTCTAACACTAACTTTTCTTTACCATATTTTGCCTCCTTCCAATTTTTCTGTGTCTGTATTGGATTTGATTCCACCTACCTAGACTAAAAGACTTTGGGCTTTAAGTTTTTCTCCTTTCTGCTGTCGCCATACTTCTTCTATCATACTGAATCATGTAGTGAATCATGAGGACACAAACACACTGTAGTTATCCATGACAATAAGAATTCTTGTTTCTACTCATCCAACTTGACCCTTCAATGAGGATCCCCATCTAACTTGACCAGCATTCATTAATATACTCAGACTAAATACCTCATAGTTACTCTTGATTTTTCTCTTTACTTCCACATTCATCATATTTTACATTAAAAAAATACAAATAATAGGGGCTGGAGCGATAGCACAGCGGGTAGGGCATTTGTCTTGCACTCGGCCAACCTGGGTTCAATTCCCAGCATCCCATATGGTCCCCTGAGCACTGCTAGGGGTGGTTCCTGAGTGCAGAGCCAGGAGTAACCCCTGTGCATCGCCAGGTGTGACCCAAAGAGCAAAAAAAAAAAAATACAAATAATATCATGGTTTTATCTCACAATTCTTCAATGGTCTTCTATTTAAATTGAGTTCCAAACAACTTAGAATGGCACTCAAGGATCCTCATGCTCAACCTCTGTAAATTCTTCCTCATCTTCTAACTTTCCTCATAATTCTTATACCTCAAATGATAGAGATTCTCCATAATTCCTCATTCACATGAAATAACTTCTACTTCAGGGACTTGGAATTTCTATTTCTCCCTCTGGATAACTTTTCCTCCTGACACTTATTTAATTTAATCCCGTATATTATTAATATTGTTGAGAACGATAGCACAGCGGATAGGGCATTTGCCTTGCACACGGCCAACCCTGGTTGGATTCCTTCGTCCCTCTCGGAGATCCCTGAAAGCTACTGGGAATATGCCACCTGCACGACAGAGCCTGGCAAGCTACCCCTGGTGTGTTTGACATGCCAAAATTAGTAACAACAAATCTCACAATGGAGACGTTACTGGTGCCCGCTCAAGCAAATCGATGAACAACAGGACGACAGTGCTACAGACAGTGAGTTTAAAGTCTTCTCAGTAGTTTTCAGTCTTCTACCTAAAATAATCTATTCAATACTCTAAATGCCATCTCTTTTTAAAATATTTTATTCTTGATTGAACTTAGAACTATTAAAGTCATATTGCTTATTTGTTTATGTGTTTATTTTCTGTGACCCTTCAAGTGTATTAAGTTTCAGAAAGGTAGAAAGTTTGTCTTCTTTACTACTGTATCTACAGTTCCTAGTAAAGAGATAGCACAGTATATGGAATCAATAAAATGTCTTTCTACTGAACTAACAAATATGTTTTAGATGCCATACAATATGCTGACAAGAAAAAAAAACTCACAGCTAAGGAAAGTAAATAAGATTGATTGGAAGATTTATATGGAAGAATTTAAAAAAATAAAGACTTTATAATGTTTTCCTTGAATGTTATAGTTCAGTATAATTTGTTATTTTGAAAAATTGTCAGTGGAATTTGACAAGTGGTCCCTCTGGAATTGCAGACTGCCATAGGTAGCCAGGACATAAATATGCATCCCTGACCCAGGCCTGTATCATTCACATTTTTATTCATTTACCCTTAGGGAATAACCAACCCTAGATATTCAGCAAAAGAGATTTGATAACTCTCATATTTGAGAGTATGATGATGAATCTCCTCTAGTTTTCTGAAATAAGATGGTTTCCAATTGTAGAAATGTAGCATAAAACAGATATCTCATTAACAAAATTTTAAAAATGCAATCGGTTAACAGGATGTATCTATTTTAAAATAAAACAAATAATTTAGTTCAGGGTAAATCCAAAGTATGAACCAGTTACCATGAATATGTTCAGATGGTTGTTCAATAGGCATTTTTAGTGTTAAACAGAGATGTGAAGAAATACTATTCATTGCTAAGAACAGTGGATAGTCAGTACAAGTTTTAGTCAACACTAAAGTTACCACCACTAGTATATTATATAATATGTAACTCAGATATATTAAAGATTTACTGTTATGCTATATTTGAAAATAAATAAAATAGAGAAATTACCAAAAGGTAATTTTTATGGGAACTATTTCTTCAAAGTACTTCATGTTAGTATTACATCCTAAGTAAGATGAAATTAAGTTATTTATTTCAAATGCATATTCTCTAAGATGTTCTGCTTAGTTATTTGATTAAAAATGACAAACCAATGATACAAAGAACTCTCAAAACTAAAAAACTGTACCTTCTATACTGAAAATACGCACTAACACACAGCTGCACCCACATATAAGACAAGCTGTGTTAAGCTTTCTGCTTAATTATGAGCATTTTACTTCTAAGTGTGGTAAATGTGATTTTCTAATTAAGATAAAACAGTTAAACAAAAAAATTATTTCTATTTGTTAAGTGGCAGTATTAACACATTACTGAGTTACACATCATTCCATTTCTCGCACAGCATTCAAAAGAGGAGCGTTGGGGTATTTTGTTTTGTTGGGTTTTTTTTATATTTTTATAAGAGGAGACAATGATTTTGTTTTATTTAACCAGAATCTGAATTTGGAAACAGATAGCTGCTCTGGACACATAAAGCTCAAATGACACCTTCAGACACTTTAAAATTTTAGCTTTATCTTTTACAGAAGGAGCAAAGGAAAGTTACTGGCTGGGTATCATCAAACATGATCAAAGACAGTGTTTTTTCGACCCAGGAATAGATGCCCCACTCAAAGATCTGTAGGATATCCTATGAGAACTAAAGGGTAAAATGCACAAATGGGAAGGAGGTGAAATACATATCCCTCAACAGGAGACTAGGAACTGATTCATAGATTAGACTCAGAAAGAAAACACGATCTAAAGAAAGTCCGTGTAAGAAGAAGGCTGAGAAACACTGATAGTAAGACACTCACTCAGACTCTAATATTCATCATAGCACATAGGCCTAGAGAATAGCCTAATTTATAAATGAGAGTAAGAAAATAGTGGTCTGGGCATTGAGCCCTTATCTCCCTTAGTAGGCCTCATTGGCTTCCAGAAGAGCCTAATATCAGGATGACCCAACTACGTCTACACAAATGGGAGGGCTAGTGTGCCTTGACATAAATTTTTTCTTCCTTCTCTTTTAATTTTCTATCTCAGGTGACCTGGATTAGTGGTCAACAGTCTAACCTATAAGTATCAACATTATGTTTCATCTACTGTGTTTGTTTTTATTTATTTACTCAAATATTCCTAGCAATCCTTATACCTAAAATAGTTTGGTTTGTTTTCTAAGGCAACTTCGAAAACTAAACTTCTCACTTTTTAAAAAAATATTTTTTATTTTTTAATTGAATCATAGTGAGAGACACAGTTCTTGTCCAGAGTGATCATTTCCAACTATTATTGTCATACTGGCCCCTTTCCTATCCTAAGTGCCCTTCGCCCCCTCCCCCCCCACCCAACACAGGCACAATTGTGGCAAGCTACCAATCATTCTCACTTATAATTAAATTTCAATTTCAATACTTCCATTCACTTCAAACTTATTACTTCTGACTTTGAATAAAGATCATACAAAAGGTAATAAAATAGTAATTACATTTTTTCCCAATTCTGTTTAAAACTTCATGTATGTAGGGGGCCCGGGCAATAATACAGTGGGTAGGATGTTTGCAATGTATGTCACCAACTTGTACCCTTTATGATCCCTTGAACCCTGCCAGGAGTGTTCTCTGAGCACAGAGTGAGGAGTAAGTTTTGAGCATGCATGGCCCCAAAATTTAAAATAAATAAAATAAAACATCATCTATGTAACAACAATTTTAAAATGTTTCTAAATATTTATTAAAATAAGGCATTTTGATGCTATGGACACTTATATAAGGACATAATAAGCACTTATAACAGCTATGGTCATTACTTAAGCAACAGCTCCTTTCAAATTTGTTACTTTTCTTCTCATGCTGTACATAAGCCAAAAACATTTTTGTGCCAGAAATAATATACTTTAACAATAAACAGAGAGATTATATATTTATATATATATATCTTATAAATGACTCATTTTATTGATCACTTCGAAAACAGCACATATAATGAAAATAAAGAAAATTTATTGTCACATAAATCTGAAGTAGCAATTCTAACTTTATCACTTAATATCCACTAATCAATACTAAATTTAGGGCAGAAATTCCTTTTTCTGTACAGTGTTTTGTTTGTAATAAGGCGTAGCATGTTGTAAACATTTGTTGACTATTTGTAGAAAAAATAACCATAATGAATTTCAGCTTTTTAATAGGCAACAAATATAATAGTGTCTTAATACTTTTATTTAGAATATAAAAGGCAAATATTTTTGTAAAGGTCAATAGCTGTCTATAACATCAATCATATCTATAAAAGATTACATCTTCTTTCAAATATTCATTTTATTACTCTTTTATTCCTGCAATTACATCTATTGTTATTATCTATAGGTACTGGACTGGAGTGATAGCATAGCGGGTAGGGCGTTTGCCTTCTACGCTGCCGACCCGGGTTCGATTTCTCCATCCCTCTCGGAGAGCCCGGAAAACTACCAAGAATATTTCCCCTGTATGGCAGAGCCTGGAAAGCCACGTGGAGATGTTACTGATGCCTGCTCGAGCAAATTGATGAACAACAGGACAACAATGCTACAGTGCTACTCATGAGTCATTTAATCCTATTAATTTGTTACCAATCTGAGGATGAAACTTTCACTCAGCGAAAACCTGCTTTTAGTTACTAGATCCTCAAGGCAAGTTACTAGATCCTTATGGGACCTCATGCATAGCATTTGGGTATAAAATTACTGACATTTTGATTTCATGATTTATATGGCTCAATCAAAAGCTAGTGAATTATTTTCAGTATTTGGGATAAAACAATAATTTTACATTTAGTTCGAAGTTCTCAGCATGCATTACACCATTACCTAAGAGTGATCCCTTCAATATACAGTTATAATAAACACAATAAACAAAGATCAAACAAAATGCCTTGCTTGAAAAAGAGTTCGGACTTGCTCTTTTTCAACACCACTGGAAAAGACAAGTAATTCCTTGCCTGTGTTACTTATTTTATTTATTTATTGTTTTGTGGCCATACCTAGCAGCACTCAGGAATTATTTCTGGCTCTGTGCTCAGGAATCACTCCTGAGGTGCTCAGGGGACTATATGAGGTGCCAAAAATTGAACCCAGTGGAGCACACGCAAGGAAAAAGCCTTACAGGCTTACGATAGCTCCAGACTGTTTTACTTATTTTAGATGGCATATTCTATCCTCATTCACCCAACAACCCATGTGCCATCTATTCAGCCAACTTACTAATATATAAGACAATGCCCACTAGGATTCCCGAGGCATTCCATTCTGTATTACTCAGAACACACACATACAAACCCAGATGCACATACACACATTTTCATGTATTCATATATGCACACACATATGTATTTATGCATAGGGATGTAAGAGATATTTATAAGTGGTCTTAACTATTACATAATTTGAAAGCTTGTTGTATTAAAATCTTTAATTCTCCAGCTCACTCATTTGATGCATTTGCTAATTTTTATTCAGGAGTTCCCTGACATGCACATCAGTCTTTTAAAATTCATACAGCAATTCTGTCCCATAATTTTTCATAAAAATAAATCTTTTCATAAAACAAAGAATAATGAGGGGTCTTCAGTAGTTTAGCATATAAACAATAGGAGAACTTTCAGCTATTCTTAACTCCTTACTGTGTATTACTAACAAAAAAACAAATAAAACTTACCAGTCTCTGAAGTCCTCACAGGAAGTAAAGAAGATAACTGATGTCCAGGACCAACCCTGGTATATGACCTTACAGAAATGTTATAGAGAGTGTAAGGTTTCAAGTCCCTCAAAATTATATCTGTGGTTGAGGTGTTCCATGCGAATAAGGCATCTGTGTTTTGATAGAGGACTTCATAAGCAATAATAATCCCATTGGGTTTCTCGGGTGGTGACCACCTCAAACTTATTTCATGCGCAGTAACATCAAGGATTTCAACATCTTTAGGTGATGATTCTGGTTCTGAGAGAAGAAAACAAAGTTTTGATTCATGTGTTTTTTCATGCACATTGTTTCCAACTACATTGGCATGAAGAAGGTCAAATTATGGAAGCAACACCATTTAATTTTTTCTGTTTAAAGTGAATCTAGGGGCTGGGAAGAGGGTGTAGCAAGTAAAAAGTCTATGCTGGAATGTAGAAGGTTCTAGGCTTAACCCCAGATTCTGCATGCCCCACACTGACAGGAACTGTATGGTGGTGGTTCCTGTATACCCAAGACTCGGGATCCAATTCAGGTACCTTCTACCATGGGGTCCAATTCTGGGATCTCCAACTTGGTATCTTCCATAATTGGAATTTAGTGTTTGGTGCCCAGGATCAAGGTGTCAGGTCTGAAATACCAGGCAAAATATCACCAGGAGTTGCTCCTGGGCCCAATCACCATTGGGAAGATGCAAAAATATTTTAAGTCAAAAAGAAAACAAAGAAACAAACAGAATCTGGCATTCTCACCATCCTCTGGAGTTATCACAAATATGTCATTTTCTTCAGACAAAGAACTTTCTCCAACATGAGTTGAGGCTGTTACTCTCATTTTATATCTTGTATATTTATTTAACCCTGAAATACAAGAAGCAGTTTATTGAAAATACTTAAAAGTCTCAGTGTAGAGACACTAACATAGGCTTGTGAAAAATTATTTGGGAACACTGCCTCTCCAAATCAACTTTCTTATTGTCCCAATCCCGAGAATTTCCTAGACCTAAAAGCCTTTCCAAATTCATTATGTTTTAGTTCTTCCCTAAATTAGATGGTAACCTAAGACTAAAAAAATAATGTTTAGCACACTGCAAGTTGTTTTTGACACCAACAGTTATACTATTGCATAACTTTGATGTTTCAGTTATTATGTCATGACATCAGTTATGATATTTCAGATGGTTTTCACACAGATTCTTTCAAGCCTTTAATACTGAGATAAAAATTTCATTGCAGTATGTATATGTCTATGATAATTGTAACTTGCTTTTTATTTGTAGGCATAAAAGTTAACCAAAAACATATTAAATTAAATTATTTCTATATGAATTTTTGTTTTTTATTTGGTTTGGGGGCCCGCATCTTTTAATTTCAGAGACTACATCTGGCTCCATGCTCAGACACACCCCTGGCATTGTTTGTGGGATCATATGTAGTACCAGGATTCAAACTAGATTTACATCACTCACAACTTCCTGCTAGACAAGTGCTTTAACCTCAGTACTATCTCTCCAGTTCCTCTGTATGTATTTTTTATGTTTTACCAATACAACTTTAGTGATGCAACACATGTCCTGCAATGCTTAAGGCACAGACAGATGCATCTTTTCCATCAGAATTGGAATGTTAAAAATAAACAACGGTTCAAAAAGAAAAAAAACAGTTTTGTTGTACCTGTTATGAGGAAGCTGTTGTCAAGAGTAGTCATCTGGAAGGCTCTCTTTGTATCCAGTTCCATTGCATAAATTGTATAATGAGTTATTTTTCCATTTGGAAACTCAGGAGGATCCCAATACAACAAAATTGATGAAGAACTAATATTTTTATAGTTAATATTTTGAATGGAGCTTGGCACTAGAAAAAGAATGAACAATTACTGTGAATAAAAAAGGTGCTTCACAACATACAAGCGAAATATTTGCGGGTAATTATTTTCAGGGAGACACAATCTTACCTTGCTCACGTGTTCTAACACTGAGAACAGTTGGCGGTCCTTCTCCCATGATGGTGAAAGCAGATACACTAATCATGTGCTCAGTGAAAGGTACAAGTTTCCCGATAACATAAGACAGCTGTTCAGCAGTAATGTCAGTGATATACTGATTCCTAGTAGTTCCTATTTAAAATAAGTTAAAAATAAAAGTTGGGTTTATAGAGTTATTTTTGTTAACAGGGTGAAATCTTAAATTTGACATCAGTAATTTTAATATATGTATGCACTTCTTTATACATTATGTGTATGGTTATGAATAAATACGCTTAATCCTCTAATAACGTTTAGACTTTGTTTTTGTTCACAATATAGTTTTTCTGGCTTTTACACTCAAATCCCAGACTATGAGGTTAATGTCCCAAAAACTTTCTAAAAGAGACTAGTTAAGAAAACTAGAATGAAGCAAATTATATCAAATTGAAATATTATCATATTACTGCTATGTTGTACTTGAAAGTTATCAAGTTAATTTTTTATTTGGAGTCAAAATGTGCCTTATCAAGCCTAAACCAAGCAATTCCTTATACCAAGCATGCTTGGACACCTGACACCATCAAGGGTTGCACAAACTGTGAGATTTCTTTTCCTTTTAATTTAGAACTTGTGCTTTCAACCATGTTACTTAACAAGTAGGCCAAATGGGAAGTATTTGTTTAGAAAAAATGGGGCTCTCCGTTTCTGGGATTGTCCTAGAATCCTTTGTGCACTATGCACATGCATACATAAACACAAACATATGATCAGTGAAAGGATAAAAACATATATCAAATGTATTTTGAAATTTTGACTAATTTTACCATCAAAAATAATGTAGTTCTTTTTATTCAGAATGAAACAAAAATCAAAGGCAGTGAACAAGTATTTATTGCATTTAACATTTTAGAAAACCAGCAAGATAATTTAGAAGTCATTCTACCTTGGCCATATATAACACTATCCTTTTAACAATGTTAAGATCCACTGACCCTGAAGCACAAGTGTATACCCTAATGACATCACCACGTTGTTGGGGTCACCTACACCTGTTTATCACCCCATGCGCTAGAGTTGTAACTTTATGACCTATTTACCTTACTGACATTTGAAAACCTATTAGTCAAAAGCTGCAGAGAGTGTGAGGCCTGTAAATGATTTGAAGATATGTTAATCCCTTCCCATCACACCTGCTTTGGCAACTGTAATAACTGATTGTCTATGCAGCTTGGCCAAAGACTCTAGGGTGCTACTTTCTTGGGGAGGAAGGTCAAATGGGTTAGGAGGGGCCAGCTCCTGCCTGTGTGGCATTTCCATTTGCTACATGAGGTTATCCAACAGTAAAAAAAGAAAAAGAAAATCTGACTCCAGCCCATTAATAATTCGGCTGAACTCTAAGTTAGGGTTCATATCTCTGCTAGCTAGGACCAGTGACTTAAACAGACCCTGCAGGGCATAAAACTTTGTACCTACCCACATGCTGGTCTTCAGCTCTATTTCTTGCAGGAAAGTGGGTATGTGGATGACTGTTATAGATAACTGAAGCGAGTGAATACAGGTCGGAAGACAGCTCCGCCGAGCCCTCGAGTAACTCTGCCATTGACTCCACTACGTTCATTTTTTCTGGAGCCAGGGGGTCTTTTAGATACTGTAATTAAAATCAACTATTTACAAAGATAACCCTGTGACGATGACACATGAGTTCAAATCATGCGTTTTTTTAAAAAATTAGAAAATGGAATCATGCCCTTTAAGAAAGTAAATGTTCATTGTGTTACATTCTAAGGTTTATAGTGACAAATCCTTCATCACTTTAACACATTACTATTACTATTTTTATTATTTCTACAACCCAAAAGACTGGTTATAGTTTCTCTATGGTAAAACTAGACATTCATTTATGTATTATGTAAATATTCAACTCATGTCATATATGCATTCATACTACACAAGTTGAACGTTTATTTGTATATATATATATGTATTCAGTGATGAGTTAAACATTTTCATATTTTCTCCCAAGAGGTATATTTAAGGACTGCCTTTATATTAAAATGTTTTTCCTTCGATCTCTAATTGTCCTCATTGTATACCAAGTTGCTATAGGCCTATATACATGCCATCTTGATTCACGCTGTTAATAAGAATTTCTTTTTTGTTAGATGAAATTATAGCTGTAAATAAAACCAAATGGCAAGAGTTTTTAACAGGGTTCACCACAAATATATCAGTACTCTGTACGTAAGGTTTATTTTACCTAAGTGTCACTGCTTCATAGAATAACATATTTCATGACTATCATGATCTCCGAAACATTGAAATGAAAGATCTAGAGTAAATTATGGGTAAATGCAGTAGAGGTTTATGATGAAATAAGAAGATGATTCTCTCCTACTTCCTCCCTACACAGCATAATTGAAACAAAATGAAAAAAGTGTTTGAATCAAATAATATCAAATATTTTATGAGCATTGCTCACCTTGGAAATAAGGCTAAACAACAAAGACAAGTGTACTGTGTATTTTAATTAAAACACACCTACCAATGTAGCCTTAGAAGATTTTCAGAGAAATATGGATATGATCTCAGTAATTAGATCATACTGAGTACATTTATAATTTTGTTCTAGTAATCTAATTATTGAATAAATTAAATGTCCATTTTTTTACAGCTCTCAGCTTACGCTTATGGTAAGTAGGAACAAAGTAATGTGAATATTGAAATTTATTTTAAAGTAAGCTTTCATCGACAGCAAAAGCAGGAGACAACTTAGGTAGGAGAAGCAAGTTACTAAAAATATTGAGTAAAGGTAATGAATGTGTTATATTATCAATTTTACACCCATGTGAAATATGTTTTATATTTTTACTTTTTCTAATTTAAAATATAGCTTGTATTATCTATTTTGTACTCATTTAAATATATTTTATACTATGTATTTTTATACCCATTTGAAACATTCCAAAATAAAATTTTTTGAGAGAAAACATCAAGAATGGCTCTCTTTAGGTAAATAACCTTGCAAATTTGCTTCAAAAATCACCTCCAAAATTTCCTTATTTAAAAAAAAATTTACTTAGCCTCTATTTCATGCTCTTAAACTCCCAGAATTTATCCCTAATGTTGATGCTTACATTTTATTTTTAATTTTGATAGAGATACTTCAGTTATCTTAATTTTTAGGTTGCTTTTACTCCTAAAGACAAAATCGTGTTTTCTATTACATAGTAATATAAAGACCATTTTTTTTACCTTAAAAAATAATAAGTGCTCAGGAAAAACATGAAGAAAGAAAGACATTTTCACACAGTTTACTTATTAAACTCTGCATAGAGACATGTTGTATAAGAATAATATTTCTGAGAGATAAAGAAATAGAAAAAATTCAAGAAAAACTTCAGTACCTCCAAAATCATAATAAAAATGAAATGATAGAAGTCATGTTATATCTTTAGCCAAAAGCTGTTACAATGAAAATCAAGGGACACCTGTAAATGTGTTATAAAAAGGCCGTAATAAGTCTGAAAGGGAACACTCAATGGGACCAGTCAGAGGCCTTCTGCCTTCCAGTGGCTCACTTCTGCCCTGGCCTCCATAAGGAAACAGCTTAGGGCATGAATCACAAACATAATTTAGAGATGTTCTGGTATTCCAGTCAATAGATTATGCCTGAACCACACAGCTGTTTCTACTATCAATCAGCCACCCTTCGAGAATCTACTGTTGAGAAAACTATAGAAGGTATAACAGGGTCGTACAAAGAAATTCCTTCTAAACTATGACTTTTATGAAACCTCAATATTTTATACCCATGGCATATAAACTACTGAGAGTTAAACCACAGAACCCCACCAATTAACTAAGTTTAACGTCTCCCTTGATAAATCAATATTTCAATGAAAAAGTGGACCTGAATAATTTCAACAATCTGAATCGCTCCCAGATTCTCAGTAGAAAGACCTTTCTTAATTGGGGTATGATTTGTACATAATGTTTTTGTTTGTATTAATAACTCAAATGTTACTAATTATCACCAAGTATATCATGGTGTGAATATTTATCACACTTAAGTCACAAAAATTTCGTTAATAGAAATTGCTCATTTTGGTGGTTAGTGTGGAAAGAAGTCATACACCATGAATTAAAGTCATACACCAGGAACACTTATAAACCAATATAATTCAATATATATTTAAGGCACTGTTAGATTTTACAGAAGACAAAAATAATTCTGTTAAGACAAGAAATGATGAGAATCACAATTTAAGTGAATAATGGTGAGGGACAGAGAGAAGCAGTCATGGAAATGAAAATAAAATAGTAAAAGGACAAAATTCCTAAAGGTTTTGTATGCATTGTTACTAAGGATTCTTAGCTTCAGCACTGCTGACTATCCAGTGACAATTTTGTCTTCTAAAGACTTGGTTTAGCAGCATCCCTGGGTCCTACCCAACCCACTGGAAGCATCTCCCAATTGCGACAATGAAAAATGTCTCCAGAGACTGCCAAATGTCTTCTAGATAGCCAAATCTTGTCCCTGGTTGAAAACAATTTAGTGAGGGAATGTCACAATTCATCAACATGAAAGGCCTCTTATATGCTACCCAGGAATCTTTGGAATTTATGTGAAAGAATTAGAAGTCTTTAGAGTTAAATTCCAAATCCACCTGAATAAACCAACTTGGTTCTACATGAAATAATCATTTTTATAGCGAATGTAATTTTACTTATTGGTATATTCTATTCCCATTAAGTTAGATTCAAAGTCCACTTGATTGAACTAAAGAAAAGTTTGTGTTATTTTAAGAAATACTTCTATATTTATTTTGGACTATTATTGCATTATTTATACTGTTCCAAGTAGTGGTCAAGAGAGAAGTTTGCAATTAGTATGTTTGGAAACATCCTAATGGTTGCTATTCAACTTATTTGAGTAAACCACTCATTGATTCTTGATTCTCTTTACTTCTAATGATCAATGAAGTTAAATCTCAAAAATCTCCACACTATTCTCTATTCTCTAATCCTGTCCCACCTTATTCCATAACAATTAGATAAGAATTTGCCTGGCTTTCTTCTCATATTCACTAGTGACAAGTATCCATAAACTTAAGTAACATGTTGACTCAAAGGATGTAACTATAAATCTCAGAATATTTTTAGCAAATTGACACTTTTTAGGCAAAAATAATAATATCTAAGTTTTACTAGAACAATACAAGATGACTATTCTACTAGAAGAACAATACAAGAACAACATAAACCAATTTGTGAGACTCAATTCAAAAAGAGTAGGTGGGGAAATGATCAGGGTTTTTCAGATTTCATTTCAGTGGAATGAATCTCCCCAAAGTGTTCATTTCACTCTTTCACTAATAAAATAGGAAATTTACAACAAAAGAAAAGAAAGGGTCTATTCTAGTTAGCTCCAGCAAACTATATATGTAACATTTTATTCAGCTGTATAAGATGCTTTCTAACAAGTATAATAGACACAGGGAATAAAGAGAACCTAAGACCCAAGATTGGCTAAACTTTAGTTTAAGCTAAACTTTTGAGAAAGCATAGCCATTGTCTTCAAATGATAAAAAGTTAAATCATCGTGCATTATTGTTACTACTGCAGAGTATAATTTAAAGCTACTATAAATCTAAATATTATAAAATGACAGCATTTATTATAGCCAAAGGGATAAATATTAACTACATTTATAGTCATCTGTTCCAGTTCACAAAAGTAATGACATAAGAAATAGAATTGGAACATTTCCCTGTGCAAATTCCAAGCACAGAGCCACTATAACCCACTGTAAAGGTACAGAGAACAGAAATAGGGCATATTGGTAAATATTTTAATTCAAAATAGTCAAATGATAATTTCTTATTCTTCTATTTTCTCTGCCTAACAAGATTTCTAAGAATTTTCAATTACTACTAAATGCAAGTCTGAGATCCTAAAGATGAATGTTTAAAACTTCTATACTAGGAACTATTTTTAACAGAAACCAAGTTTTTAATAATGAAATTCTATTGTGAGATTCACATGTAAATTTAGACATAGAAATTAAAAACTTTGAAATTCAACTTTCTCTTGTATTTTTTCAAACATTTGAATATTAAAACCAAAACTAACACATATTTCAGCATGCTGACTTAATGCCTTACATTTATTTAAGGAATTAGCAGGGGTCATTTTTATAATTTTTAGAAATTACATTTATAAAAATAAATATAAATAAAGTTTGTGGTATCAGATCAAATCTCACACAAAATGATAGCATATGATATTATTTCTATTTTGTTTTATTTCTTTGGGGGGCCACCTCGTACAATGCTCAGCAGTTACTCTTGGAACTCAGAAATTACTCCGGTGGTGCTGGGGGACCAATATGGGATACCTCCTGTCAATTAAAGTCATGCGGGCCATGTGCTAGGCAAGCATCCTAACCACTGTGCTATCACACTGGCCCTTGCATGTAATATTCTTAACACCACACCAGAACATCATATACCTTTGACAAAAATAATGTGAAAATGACAAGAATTTATAATAACAGCAAAAATTAAAATCTCCTAACTCCTACTCATATACGAGAAGCAACACTTTTATTTACTTGTGCTTTCAATTTTCATGACTTTTGCTTCTATGATTCATAAACAGTATTCTTTATTTTTTTCTTTTTTCTTTTTTTCTTTTTGGGTCACATCTGGCAGTGCACAGGGGTTACTCCTGGCTCTGCACTCAGGAATCACCCCTGGCGGTGCTCAGAGGACCATATGGGATGCTGGGAATCGAACCCAGGTCTGCCGCGTGCAAGGCAAATGCCCTACCTGCTGTGCTATCACTCTAGCCCTTAATAAATAGTATTCTTAAACTGATTTGTCAAGACACTTATTGAAGAGTATAACTATTAATTTTCTGCTATGAAACTGAATTAAATTATTAACATTATTATATTTACACCTTTCTATATATTTTTCCTATCTATTATTGTTTGTTTATATTAATTAAACAACATGATTAAGTCAGAAACTCTAGACTTCTAAGCTATGGAAGCTGTGAGATAAAAAGTGTGAGTTCAAACTAAATATGAGACAAATTGCATCACAAAAATGGAAAACTAATACAGTAAAAAAACAACAAAACTCCAGACAGGAGGCTTTTTGTATCTCCTCTGGGGTAAAATAGAAATGCATGCCATTATTTGGGGGGCAGAAATAATCGGTACAAGTTGCTAAGTTGAGGAGCTATTGAATGTTATGTATGACCAAAGTGAGAAACTATTCCAAAGTCTCAAGCCTTATTGAATGAATAGATAAGTTGTCACTATTTGATAGACAAATACCAGACATATAAACACTTACTGAAACCTTAGATAATGACCTGAGGTTAGGGCTTTGTGGTGTGCTCAGTTCAAGAGATTAGTGAATTCTAAGTCTGTGTGTGCTCTCTAGCTTTCAAATCAGACTCTTGAAGTTCTCTCCTTAACACAGAGACTATGAATTCCTTAGAAAGACTTTCATTTTGTATGTCCGTCACAGATTTTGTCATTGTTCCAGGATATCTTTTCCCAGTTCACTTTATCTTTGCTTGGAACTGAGTGCTGTTATAATCATGAACCAAGATCTGTTAAAACCAAGGATTCTTGTTTTATTTTCTCTTATAAGGCACTGGAGAGCAGGTGGCAGGTGAAGATGCCGTGGTTCCTGCGTGAACTCTGTCACAGTACTTTTATTTAGTAATGCAGAGTGTCACTGAGGAAAAGCAGCATGGAAAGTAGAAGAGAAAAAGGTCACACAAATAGGAAGCAGTGACAGAAATGATGAGATCATCATAGAAATTACGATGAGGTAACTGAAAGCAAAACACTCAGAATATCTTTACAAACGATTCAAAAACTGCACAGTGCATAGGTTTTATTTAAAAAAGAATTTACTTGCATGAAGCCAAATTTTTTCAAGTCATAATTTATAGCAGGAGGAAGTGTTTGTGAGTGAATAGTTGCTTCAAAAGCTAGAGTGGCTAGTAGGGGTGTATTTTGGAGAAGCCAGACTGTCTTTTGTAATGCTAAAATTACATGAGCAGTGATCACCACAATTTTCACAACAAACTTTCAAGGATACAAAGAACTCTTGAGACAGGAAGTAGAGACTGCACAATGAAGTTTGAAGTTAAATTGAAGTCCCCTTCTCCAGGGGGCTGGATAGTACAGTGAGTAGGGTACTTCCCTTGCTACACAGCCAATTTGGGTTCAATTCCTGCCATCCCATATGGTCCCTATGACCTGTCAGGAGTGATCCCTGAGCACAGAGCCAGGTATAAGCCCTGAGCACTGAGCCAGGTATAAGACCTTAACACTGTGGGACTGTGGCAGAAAAAATAAACAACTAATTAAAATGAATAAAGGACCCTCACCCTAAGAAAAGTACTGAGAATGAAAATGATAATAAATATAGTACATGAAAGATTTTTTCATTTTATTTACTCCCTACTCTGTAAAATGGATACATAACACTTGTTTTAACATACAAAGACACCAAGTCTCTGAAAGTTCATTTTTCCAAAGTCATAGAACTAGAAGAAACCTGAGTCAGGGCTAAGCACCCAGGTACATTTGGACTTGCAGTTCCAGCCATATCTCTCTCCCCAAAACATATGCCTAAGTTCTGAGCACAGGGAAGCAGAAATATCAGTAACAGACCTGTTCTAATGAGAAAGATACCATCACAGATATACAGGGAGGAAAAGATAAGGCAACTAATATTGAGTTCCAATTAGGGTGAATGTTGCAATGCTATGATTAACAATCACCATCATTCTAATTATCATAATTTATCACAACCTTTAGCACATGCCAGTGACAGTTCTAACTCTACACAGTAACTCATGAAATCCTTATTATCAAACCTTTACTATGGGGACAGAAATTCTTATTTTAGAGAAAAATATTCAAGAGGGCAAGCAAATTTTCTTCAGGTGAAATGAATTTACCAATTAATGGTTGACAAGTGAACATGCCCTTAGTCATAGGTAGTTAAAATTTTTAGCTGCAAAACCAGGATTTAAGTAAATATATTCTCCTAAATTCACATTTTTTTAAAAAAAATATTTTTTTAGTAATAGAACCCAATATGGGTTCACATACTTAATCTTTCTTCTGTGAAACCCAATAGTAACCAAATCAGGAAATCTAAATCATTATTTTTAGGGACCAGAGCTACAGTACAGTGACCAGGGTGTTTGCCTTGCATGTGGCCTATCCAGTTCAATCTGCAGTAGACCCAGTAGTCCCATGAGCCCACCACAGGGATTTCTGAGCATAGAGCCTGGAGTAAGCCCTGAGCAACACTGAGTGTGGCCCCAAAACAAACAAAAGTCCATATTTCAAGACAGCAAAGCTCACTTTCTTTCCACTATATTAGAGGGATTACAACCACATAGGTAGAGGCAGGATCATAGAGTAACATTTCCTGAGCCTTTTAGATTGGTGGTGGAGCACTGGAGGGAAGAGGTATGGTTAACCATTTAATAGTCATCATCAGTAGAAGTAGTTGTCATCAGCAGAAGTAGAAGACCCTAATCCAATTCTAAAAGCACTAAATATCTAGTTTAAGACATTCTCAGCAGAAACAAAGAGATGAACTTTTTTTTTGGAGGGGGAAAGGGAATGGCCATATATATTTTTTTAAATTTTTTATTAGATTCACTGTGATGTACAGTTACAAACTTATGAACTTTTGTGTTTGCATTTCAGTCATACAGTGATCGTTTTCCCATCCCTCCACCAGTGCCCATTCACCTCCACCAATGATCCCAGTTTCCCTCTCACCACCCCCACCCCATCCCCACCACCCCACCCTGCCTCTTCTGCAGTGCATTCTTTTGTTCTCTCTCCTTTTGGGTGTTGTAGTTTGCAATAGAGGTATTGAGTGGCCTTCATATTCGGTCTATAGTCTACTTTTAGTTCACATCTTCCAACCCGCATGGGTCCTCCCAACATCCTCCACTTGGTGTTTCCTTTTCTATCTGAGCTGCCTTTGCCCCCAGCATGTGAGATTGCCTGAGATATGCAAGTATCAAATAAATAGTAGCTCAACATTTTTTGTAAACAAGAAGAGTCAACAGAGGACTAAAACTTATCTCCGGGTGCAAAATGGTGAGCAGGTGCAGAAATTTCCTGAGGAGCAAGAGTGTACTGAACATGTAGTAAGGTCAACTTTCATGATGTTAAAAGTAGATGGCTGAGGTGAGAAGTATAGTGGATACATACACACAGCACAGCTAAAAGAAGTCCTGACGCTGGACAAAACAAAAGAAACCTGTCTCTACGCTGCGGATACTGGTTCTAAGTGCAATTTTGGGGGTTCTCTGGGAGTAGTCATTATCTGGATGTGAGTAGCCTGGAGATTTTATGAGATCCTTATATGTAAGGGAGGTGAATAAACATAGTGAAGGGAAACCAGTGCTGCAGGTCCTAACAGAAACAATGGGAAATGACAAGACTTTTCTGGGTGAATAGAAGCAAACAGTATCCTCATATTTTATATCTACAAAATGACAGACCTCTTTAAGTAATTTGATTTCTCTAATTAAATCTGTTTGATTTTATTTTAATGTGGAAACTTAGAAATTTAGCTTATGAGAACTAAATAGGACATAATCATCTATTAATAAAAGTTATGAAAATTACTGTGCCTTTCACAGGCAATTGTTCCAAATTGATAGAAGTCCTTATATAGAGTACATTAATCTAACAGTGGTTTCCAATCAATTCATTAATGAAATTATCATAAGAATATTCACTTATGGAAGTATTTTAGTCCTGTGTAATTGCTCAATTAACATTTTTCATACACCAAAAAAGACAAATATAATTAATATATGTTGTAAGATGCAAATATCATTGAACTAGAATAACAACATGCTCCAAACTTATTTCATTTGTGTAATAAAGCTTTTCAAATATTTTATGTTCAAATAGTAGCAGTCTCTTTCAAGTTATCTGGGCAAAACTAAATACAAAGAACTCTCTAAGATGTGAAATAAAAATGCAATACCTCATCTATTCCTGTGAGCAAAGTATTCTCCAAAATAATGCCTGTCTCGGAAATTGTCACTTTCACTCGGTATTGGTTAATGATTCCATTTGGTTGTTGTGGTTTCTTCCAAGTGATTCTTATTTGTGTGGCTTCTACTTCTGCAAGTTGTAAATCAAATACTGCACCTGGAACTAAAAGAAAAAAATTAAAAAGGTGAGGAAGAGGAGTTTCAAATTTTTTAAAAAATCTCAAAATTCAAAATTCAAGATTTCAAATACATAAGCAATTTTATTAGAAAGTTTGTAAGCAATTCAAAAAATGGACATGATTTCAGTTAGTTACACATATAGAATTAAATTCCTGTACAGTTTTTTCTTAAGGAGAAAATAAAAATGACTAACATTGAAAGAGTAAAATTCCCTAATAAATGATAATTATGTCTGTTTACAGCTGTAAGAAATAATTTGAATAAGGAAAGAAAATTTCTGAAGAAACGATATTTAGTGATAAATTTAACTGAACACAAAATCATATTTTTTTATAAAATGATGGCAACACATAACAAAATAATTTTCAGAAAACTAAGGCAATGAAACGTAATTGGTTAATTCACTTAGGGTTGTGTGTGTGTGTGAGTGTGTGTGGTGTGTGGTTATGAAAATTACTTTGCCTTTCACAGGCAATTGTTCCAAATTGATACAAGGCCTTACATAGAGTACATAAATCTAACAGTGGTTTCCAATCAATTGGTGAGTTTGTGTGTGAGTGTTGATGGAGATCTAACTCATGAAAGACATGTGCTCTACCATTCCCCATATTCCCATCCCAGCCCCCTCATTTGAGCTATGTTTTTATTTATTACATTAAATGATAGAGTTTACTGCTTTATACTTCATACTTTGTTTGGTTGTGATTTGGGATTACAAAGAGTAGCATTCAGGACTTCCTCTCAGCTCTTTGTTCAGGAATTAATCCTGGTGGTGCTCTGGGACCAAATGAGATGCCAGGGACCAAACCCAAGTTGAACTCATGCAAGGCAAGCATCTTACTCACTGTAGTATTTCTCCAACTAGGAGTTGATAGATGACTGCCTGTTAACCTTACAAATTTATTATGTGAGTGAAATTTCACATGACCTCACTCAAAACAGCAAGGAAAAAATTACCATTACTATATGAAATAAAGTGTCAAATATTTAAACAAGGTTACAAAGAGACCATGAAGGACATAGAGAAAATCTGCCAGTTGCATAGAACCATGAATAAGTATGTACCAAATATAAACAGAATGAATTTTGTACACTTTTTCTTTAGAATTCACTGTGGGATCAGAATAGCTAATTTATTTTCTATTCTCTGTCTTCATATCTATAAAATAGATATATAGATAGAAATATATTTTATTACTATGCAAAGTTACTATACTGAACAAAGGGCTCAATATAATTTATAAAATGTTGATTTTTTTAAAATGACACGAAAGTTCATGGGTCTCATGCCCAAAAGAGGAGAGAGAAGGAGAAAGAGAGAAAGAGAGAGAGAGAGAGAGAGAGAGAGAGAGAGAGAGATGTAAAGTGTCTGCCATAAGGACAGACTGGATGAGTTGTGGAGGGGGCGAACTGAGGATTTTGATGGCAGGAAATGAATACTTCTGAAGGGATGAGTGTTGGAACTTTGTATGAATGAGGCCCAATCGTTAAAAAATTTGTAACTGTGTATCTCATGGTAATTTAATTTTTAAAAATTCATGGGTCATTATTTAAGCAAAATAAATCAGAGGGAGAAAGGACAAATACAGGATGATCTCATTCATGTGTGCTACAAGGATAACAAAACTGACGATATATAATGATGACAAACTCTTGGCCTTTGATTACAAAACTATAAGTGTGGGAGAATAGGGGGGGGATAGAAAAGGTGATTAGTAGTGGATATAATAACAGTGATCCAGTCTTTGGCACTTCAACACAAGGTACAGGAAACTTGTACTTTTAGTAACTTTATACATAAAAGTTTTGTACATAAATGTTAATACTACTGCAACCTTCTTCAAATACAATAAAACTAAAAAGTATTACATTGGACTTCATAATCAGGATGAAGTAATACATTGAATTTATTTCTCCAAGCTTAAATATTTCACATGAGTACAGGCTTAGCAGATTTTAATCACAAAAGAGACAGAGTAAGGTTTAATATAATTATTTTCCAGAAATATAATTTAAACTGATAATACAGTTAGACTTAAGCTAATCATGGGTTAAACTATGGAATTTTCATCCAGTAGTCTGAATGATTTTCCTTTGTCTCTAAAGTAATCAGGGAAAAGGCCAACCAGATGTGATAACAATATAAACTTTCTCAGCATTTGTTGAATACTTAACAGTAAGATAAATGTAAGGTAAGATATGCTCAAATCCAAGAGCATATTATTTCATTATTTCAGCACTGGTAAATCTGTGCTCAAAACTTGGAGATCATAATAGATACAATTATAATCTACTAAATTTCAAATGTTTTATTCTTGAGTGTCTATAGAGAGAGAAGGAGAAGTTTTTAGATGGATATCACAAGGAAATTTCTAATCTGAAGAAAAAAAACCATTTAACCAGTCATGTAGGAAGAAGAGGTCCCAGAAAGATAGTACAGAAAGTGAGATATTTACCTTATATGTTGTTAACCCTGCTTTACTACCTGGCGCTCTTTAGAGTATTCTGAGCACTGCCAGGAGTCACTAATGAGGACAGACTTGGGAATAACCCTTGAATACCACTGGGTGGGGTCCCCACCTCCCACCAAAAAAAAAAATCAATAAAATAAGAAAAAACAGCCAGAGAGATAGCTCCATATGGTAGAGCATGTGCTTTGCATTTGAGAAGAAAGAGATTCAATTCTTAAAAGTGCATAGCATTCACTGACCACCTCCAGGTATAACTTTGTTGTCCCCTAATATTACCAGGCAAAATACACAAACAACAGGCCCACACTAATAAGGGAACTATCACTGAGAGTGGCATCTCAGCTCTGAGCACTACTGGGGCTCCCAAACTTTAAAAAATGCAAAGTGAAAAAATAAATTATTGTTTAAAATATAAAACGTTCAGAACCCCCCAAAACACTGATTGTTTCTTTCAAGAGATCAAACAGCATCCAATCTAAAGGAAGTAGAGACAGGCATGCACACTGCTTGTCGCTTAAAGGAACAGTAGATCAAGAAGGATGAACTCTTATTAATGCATATGCAGCAAATGAAGGGTCAGCAAAGCTTATCATTCTTCTGCTCATAAAACTAAAGAAATATATTTGCAGAAACCAAATAGTAATGGGCAATCTTTGGACTCCATTTTAGCCAATAGACAGATCAACCAGACAGAATATCAGTAAAGATTCATACAAGATCCCTAAGTGAGTAGTTAGGAGGAGTGGGATTAATGGACATATACATCCCCCCCCCAATTAAATATGAAGTCTTCTCTAATACACATGAAACATTCTCTACGATAGAGAATTAGCATGTAATGCAAACACATAAATTAAAAAATATAAAATTATATATATTGGGCTGGAGCAATAGCATTGGCCTTGCACGTGGCTGATCCAGATTTGATTCTTCCATCTCTCTAAGAGAACCCAGCAAGCTGCTGAAAGTATCTCACCCGCAGCGATACAGTGAAAAGTATATCAAGCAAACTCTCAGACTACAATGCCTTGAAGGTATAAATTAACCATAAGAGGAAGATGTACATGCTGGGGGAAAAGGCAGCTCAGATACAGAAGGGACCACCAAGTAAAGGGTGTTTGGAGGGCCCACTCAGGATGGGAGATGCGTGCTTAAAGTAGACTGTAGACCGAACATGATGGCCATTCAATACTTGCATTGCAGAACACAACACTGTAAAGGGAAGAGAGAGTAAAAGGGAATGTGCCTGTCATAGAGGCGGAGGGGGGAGGGTGGTAGTAGTGGGGGCGGTTGGGAGGGATACTGGGATCACTGGTGGTGAAGAACGGGCACTGGTGGAGGGATGGGCACTCGATCATTGTATGACTGAAACGTAAGCACGAAAGTTTGTAAGTCTGTAATTGTACCTTACGGTGATTCATTAAAAGATAAAAAGTAAATAAAAATAATAAAAAATAATTTCCTAGTAAGAAAAGAAAAAAACAAAAGGAAGATGTACAAAAACTCTAATACCTGAAAGGTGAACAAAACACTGCTAAATAACAACTGGATCAAAAAAATTTAGGAAGGAAGAAATGAAGATTCCTGATAATGATAAGAATGATGAGACAAAGTATCAGAAGCAGTGGGACACCGCAAAAATCGAAGGGAGAGGACAGGAAATTCATAGCAATACTGACCATATATTAGGAAAGAAGGAAAAAACAAAAAATCATCAACTTAAACACATCTTGAACAACTTAAGAAGGAATTATAATGAATCCCAAAATTAGCAAAAGGAAAAGAAATAATAAAAATTAGAGCGGAAGTAAATAATATAGAAATCAAGGAAGCAATACAAGAAGTCAATGAAACCAGAAGATGGTTCTTCATAAGAATAAACTACATAGAAAAATCTTTAGCTAGATTCACAAGGAAACAAAAAAAATGCCCAAATAAATCTGATCAGAGGAAAGAAATTACAACAGACCCTTCAGAAATTCAACATACCATGAGAGATTACTATAAAGAATTTAAGCTAGAGAACCAGAAGAAATTGATAAATTCCTAGACTAATGCAATCTTCCAAAACTGAACAAGGAGGAACTAGAAAACCTAAATAGGCCAATTATGTGCAAGAAAATTAAAACCATAATTAAGAATCTCCCCAAGAACAAAGCTCTAGTCTAGATGGTTTCACCAGTAAGTTCTATCAAACTTTCAAAGAACACTTACTACTTTTACTCTTTCAACTCTTCCCAAATGTTGAAGAAGCAGGAATCCTTCCTAACAGTCTCTATGCAGCCAACATTCTAATACCTAAGGCAGATAGAAACACTGGAGCAAAAGAAAATTTCAGACTAATTTCTCTGATAAAACATAATACAAAAATCCTCAACAAAATCTTAGGAAAACAAATCCTACAACATAACAACAAAATAGTACATATACACCATAATCAAGTAGGATTCAACCCAGGGATACAAAGATTGTTCAAAACATGCAAATCAATTAATATAAGACACATCATCAATAAAATGAAAGATAAAAATCATGCATCAATGGATGCAGATAAAGTTTTTGACAAGATTCAACATCCATGCATGTTTTATAAAGCTTTACAAAATAGGGTGGAAAAAAATCTTCCTCAAGAAGATTGGCTACCTTCCTCAAGACAGTAATGGCCATCAGTAACAAATCCCTCAGTCAGTATTGTTCTCAATGCTGAAAACCTGAATGTATCCAGGTACAAGCTAAGTATGTACTCTGTCTCCACTTTTATTCCATATAGAGTTACACATCCCAGCAATAGCAATCAGGCACAAAAAAAAAGAGATCGATGGGATTCAAATTGGAAAAGAAGTACTATTATCTCTACTTTAAGATGACATGGTAATAGATTAAAAAAAAAAGACAGTAGCCGATTAAGAAGCCCCTAGAAACAATAAATTAGTACAACAAAGTGTCTGATGACAAAGTTAACACAGAAATTGATTGTATAAATAATGAAGTAAAAGGAAGGAGATAAAAGAACCTATTCCACTCAAAACATTATCCAAAAACATAAAATAACCAAGAATTAACTTAACAAAAGAGGTGAGAAATTTATACCATGAAAACTATCTCATTTAAGAAATAAATAGAAGATCTTAAGAAATAAAAGTATCCCATGTTTCCATGTTCATGGATAGAAGAATCAATATTGTCAAAATGACATCCAACCTAAAATATAAATTCATTATGATAACCACCCCAATTCAATTCCATTCTTCAAGGACTTAGAATAATCAATAATAAAGTTTCAATGGAATTATAAAATTTCCCAAATAACCAATGTTATACTGAGAAATAAGAAGTTTGGAATAATCTTATTACCTAAATTGAAACTATACTATAAAGCAATAGTTGTCAAAACAGCATGATTCTAAAATAAGGATGGACTCTTTGACCAATGGATTAGAATCCAGTACCCAAAATCAGACCCCCACCCAGATCTATGGTAAACTAATCTCTGACAAATGTGCTGTGCTAGGGAACATGATCTCGAGTAAAGATAGCCTCCTCAACAAATGAAGTTGGGAAAACTAGATAACAAAATGTAAAAAACTAAAATATAAATAAAAATTGAATCCACATCTCATACCTCACACAAAAGTTGATTCCAAATGGATTAAATATCTTGAGATCAGACCAGAATACATAAGATACGTAGAAAAATATATAGGTAGAAACTGCAAGATTTGAACCTCAAAAGTGTTTCCAATAATGATTCCATGACAAAGGCCACAGAAACAAAAATAAACAAATTTCACTACAGCAAGTTACAGAATTACAACATGGCAAAGAAACACAGTTTAAAAATAAAAAGCACACGAATATATGAGAGAAAGTATTGACACCCAACATATTAGATAAGAGATTAATCTGATAAGAGTTAAAAATTACTCACAAGATTAACAATAAATTGAAAAATTTATCAAAAATGGGGAGGGGAAATAGACAGTGTATTTGCATAAGAAAACAAAAATTGAAATAAAAGAAAAACAAATGGCCAATAAACACAATAAAGTACTTATCATTATTTGTTTTCAGAGAAATCCAAATCAAGATGGAAGTGAAATCCTCTTACATCAGTGAGAATGAAAGGTATTTAAAAACAAAAACAAACAAACAGAAAAATTTGTCCTGGGATGTGATGAAAAAAGAACTCTCATCCACTGCTTGTAGGAATCCTGTCTGGTTCAACTCCTATGGAAAACAGCGTGGAGAGTTCTCTGGAAAGAATAGAGCCGCCACACTGCAATTCCACTTCTGGGTATCTACCCCAGGGACACAAAAATATTACTTGGAAAGGACATATGCACACCAATATTCATTGCTGCACTTAGCCCGATAACTAGGCTATCGAAACAACATTGGTGTCCAAGGCAAATGAATGGATAAAAAAGAGTGGATATTTATAGAATGGAAATCATGCACCTATGAGAAATGATGAAATTTTTCGATTTGCAATATAAATAGAACTGGAGGATATGTTGAGTAAATTAAATCAGAAGGACAAATACCGATGATCGCACTTGTCTATGGAATGGAGAATAACAGGATTAAGGAATGCACGATATCAAATGGGACAATATCTAGATTACCCTTGACCCTAGAATATAGAAATGAGGAAGAAAGAAGAGGAAAGAAAACGAGGAGATTAGTAAGAAGAGGCAGACAGGAGATAACAGGATAGGGGTAGGGGCCTTAAAATATCAGTGATGTAGAAGTATGGTAGGGTAGAAATATTACATATATGTAAATCATGGAGCCAACAACACTGAAAACATGAGACTCAAACTACAACAGCCAAACTTGAGATGTGCCTTTCAAGGAGACAGGCTGAGGTTGGGAGGAAACCTGTGGCCATTGGTGGAGAGAAGTTGATATTGGTGTTGAGGTTGGCGCTGGAACACCGTGTGAACTCAACTCTGGATAACTTTGTAAATCACGGTACCTTAGTTAAAATATGTTATACATGCACATATATACACATATATAATAAAAAGTTAAAATAACTAATTTTTATTTTTTATTTTATAAATAATTTTTAAAGAAGAAAAAGAGGTTCTAGTTTAAAACCCCACCACTATTTATTCAGTTATCATTCAACAAACAACACTCATAATATATCCTCTGAGCACTTGAGAACAGATAGGAAAGTAATATAGGCTATGTTCTTTAGGCAAATCACCCCTTGGCAGGTTTTATTAACATATTCTCCTTAGGAATTATGGTATTATTATATTTACTAATATTTCTTTTTCAAAAAAGGTAGAAGTTTCCAAATAACTGTAGTGTGAAATTAACACCACTAGTTAAATACCAAAGCTCCCTTTCCAGTCTGAGAGACAGGATAGCAGCTAAGACATGAGCCTTGCACTTGACTGACCAGGTCTCATTCCCAGGCACTACTTTTGGACCCCTCAGGGCAAACAGGAGTAAGCACCCAGCACAGGGGGTAAGGTCCAGCACTCCTCCTACCCATCCGTCCCCTAAAAAAACAAAGCTGGCATTGCACCTTCATGTTATATTTTGGGGTTTTTATATAGAGGACGCCATCTGGTATGTCTCTATTTAATTTGTACTTCTGTGGAATCTCAATTAAGAAGGCAGTTTAATGACTACATTGATCTGATTAATCAGGCAACTAAATTGCCTAATTAAGAACTAACAAAGAAATGGTCAGTTTTGTTTGATGAGACAAATTAGTGCAGTACTGTACCTAAAATTACCAAAGATAGCAGAAGCAAATATATTTGTACTTTCTCTATGTTAAAAAGGCCTAAGAATTGCATTGGACACTTTATTTTTAATTTACATGATATTTTTCAATGCAACTTAAATATTATTCCATGGCATTAGTATCTAAAATTACAATCACATAAATATTCCCATATTACCCTTGAATGTAAAATATATTCCTAAATAATTTATAAACTCTACCTTTTTCTTTTATGAAAAAGGAAAAACTTTAGAAGACAAAGGAAATGGAGTAGATAGCACTCTATCCTGTCTTTAGGAGATACTTGATCTCTCACAAATTCTTATGAAAAACAGGTAAGTGTGGATTAGGTCAAACTGCTTTAACATTGATACTAACATAACTAAAGAAAATTAAGCACATAAGGCAAATATTCACTGTTAAGTATTAATGTTGACGGTGTGCCATTGTACACAGGTAGCATTGTAGCACTGTCATCTCGTTATTTATCAATTTGCTCGAGTGGGCACCAGTAATGTCTCCATTGTGAGACTTGTTGTTACTATTTTTGGCATATTGAATACACCATGGGTAGTTTGCCAAGCTCTGCCGTTTGGGCAGGATACTCTCAGTAGCTTGCCAGGCTCTCCAAGAGGGACAAAGGAATGGAACCCAGGCCGGCAGCATTCAAGGCAAATGCCCTACCCACTGTGCTATTGCTCACGCCCTGTTGCACATAGGTATTCTGTAAAAACTATTCTAAAGTCAAAACATCTATAAATTTTAAGTATATGTGAGAAACAAATTACACAAATAACTAGTAAAAAGAATTCAAACAGTTTTCAGTTTTTAAATTAAATTAAACTTTGAAAAACATCGAATGAGACGAATAGCAATAGAATAAATAAAGCATATTAAATAATCCTTACCATTATCTAGTAAATTAAACTTTCATTAGAAGTACATTTTGGGGGAAAAAGTATTAAAAAAGAAAACCTATTGAGAATCATGGAAAAGAAGTGAGAAACTCAGTAATTTCCCTACATTTTTTTTTATTTGTAGAAAATAGCAAATTGAAATCATTAAGGACAAAATTAGCAAATTTATTGAAAGAACAAACATAGATTTTAAATATTTTGTATTTAAAAATTAATGCTAATCACCTTATGAAGTATCTGACATTCATGAGAAAAAGGTGGGACCAGAGGTGACAAAAACAGTGGAGGATATTGGGTATTTGAAGATGATGGGGGGATGAGGTGATTGCACATTAATACCATAAGTGTTAACACTATTGCAACCATAGTGAAATAAAAGCAACCATAGGAAAATGGTTAATAACAACCATTTAATTGGTTTAAAGAGAAGAAAAGCCAAAGGGAATTTTAGGCACTAAATTTTCTTAAGATTTTTAAAAGCCCTTGGGGACTTAGAAATATTACAGCAAGTTGGGCACTTGCCTTCTCAGTGTTTGACCTGGGTTTGATCTTGGCACCCCATATGCACCAAGGGTTTGCCACAAAGCAAAAACAATTGATTATAAACTACTATACAAAAAATAAGAAGCCACTACTACCTATGTGATATTCACTGGCTTTGCCTAATTCTATAAGAAACTGGAATATTTCCTAACATTGGAGAATGCTGAACTTTGAATTTTTCCCCAAATCATCTCACTTTTATAGTTATGTATAAATTTTCTCAATAGCATATTAAGGTATATGTTAAAATTTATGAAAGTTAGGAATTGTTATAATGTATACTATTTTATATTCAAAGCAGATTACTATTTATATTAGCCTCCTTTTTAGTGAAACAGTAACATTATTACATAGCACATATCATTTACTATAAGATTTCAATTAGAGGCACCGGCCCCGCTCTCCACTGAGATGTGATCCCGGGGACCACACGTGTGTGGCCTCACCACAGCTGCACGAGCATGAATGTCTCCAGACTGAGGATGTCTCCAGACTGAGAACTAGGCTGCGGCCCCATGCCTGCCCAGGAGGGAAAAGGTTTTTCTCTCTCTCCTTTTCCTTGCAGGGGGGAGGGGGAGGGCGTGGCGACCACCATATTATGACCATATTATAAGGACCACAGATGAGAGTTACAAACTTGCAATGACCCAATTTCTGGAAGAAATTTCCCTGGACTTAGTTGCTAAAATACAGATATCCAAAAACGACCTCATTTCTCTTCACAGAACGTCTGACTCTAGTGGGGAACTCCTAACAATAATAGTGAGTTTTTTGTTGAAATGTTGAATGTAACCAAAGTAAAAAGAAAGTAAAGTGAAATTTATCAGTTACACAGGTGGGGGAGGGGAGGGGGGTGGGAGGTATACTGGGGGTTTTTTTGGTGATGGAATATGTGCACTGCTGAAGGGATGGTTGTTTCAGCATTGTATAACTGAGACTTAAGCCTGACAGCATTGTTATTTTCCACATGGTGATTCAATAAAAAAAAAATATTTCAATTAGAAATTTTCTATCAACTGAAGATTTTTTCAGATTTTAAATTCCATTCAAATATATTAATGTAAGTTCACTCCTAATTATTTTTTAAACGGTGATTATTTTTAAACTATGGAGAAAAATACTAACCTTAATTAAAAAGCAAAGAGCCAAGTCATATTATTAAATAAAAAAAAGTGTAAATCTAAGCTATCAATTTTTATTGAAAGTATTGCAGACAGATATACTGAAGGGGGCTGATAATAAGTTGTTTAGGAAATAATAAAACCATAAAGAAACTGCCTAGTCATTAACCCTGAAGCTAAGCAGGAAAGACTGGCCCTTTTTGCAATGCAAACACCAAGCTCTTTGGAGATGCAAAAAACTGAGGTGCCACCCAGCGAAGGTGTCTACCTTCAGAGAACTGAGAAGTCTGCAAAAGAAACTAAAGGTCATGATAAGAGCATGAAAAGTCTTTCCATGGACAGAAAACTACATAGAAAGTCCCACGCCCGAGCGTTACAGACAGGGTGCAGTTTGGGAAATCCTTACTAGAAAGGCAAGCAGTCGGCACTGAATCTTGGAGTTCACCCTTATTTCAGCATCTGAGCCTAAAACATGCACTCTTGGCTCCCCCCACACACACCACTTTCCTTCTTTCATTCTCTCTGTCTCTGTCTGTCTCTGTCTCTGTCTCTCTCCTTTTCCCTCCCTCTTCTTCTCTCTCCTTTATCTTTCCCTTCATATTTTTCTAAGTACTGTTGTATTCACTGGTCTTTTCCTCTTCTTGAAATTCTCTTCTTGGAAGGAAAAAAAGGTAATGATACTAAAGTAACAATTCTAGAAAACCCAGACAAAAGTTAGGAGTGACTTTTCTTTTTCTGCAAAGAACAATTCTTCACTCCAATCTGAGTCTACAACCTCCAGTTCTCTGATGGCGTCAACCAGTTTCCACGCTGTAATAGATCAAGTGAACTTCAAGCAAAGCTTAACATAGCCTTGCGGGGCTGGTGTGACACAGGCATCCACATCTTACAGGTCTCATGGCAGACTTCAGCAGTCCTGACCCTCAAAGACATTCTCCCTAATGAGTGAAGGCCACCTCCCTCACTTTCCTTTCTCCCAAGTAACACATATCAAGATAACTGACTCCCGTGACTTGCAGCGTAAATTATCCAGGAAAACTACTACTTGCATGTAAATCACCTGCAACAAAACTATGCAGTTCTAGTGCGTCATCTGGTATCCTCAGGCACTTTAAAGATCTTTGTGTTATAATTGTAACTAGTGAATTAATTAGTGTTATTAGAAGTAGAAAGAGACAGTCACTACATTTGCCAGACTATTCTACTGATGATCCACACTTCTCCCACCCTTATTGGAGCACAACAGCTGCCAATGAGCCTCCGGAGTGCCACTGGAGTGTGTCTATAGAATGAGAGGTTTAGGTAGACAATGGGATTTTTTTCAAAAGATAAATTTCTCCTTCATGGGACAAATAGAGTCATCTATGCAAAATGATTTGGTGTAAAATAATAACCCAACGTGAAATACATTGAGCAATAGTATGAAAGTTCTACTTCCTATTTTGCTAGTAAAAAGTGAAAAATATTAATAAAGGGAAATGAATATTTTAATGACATTCAAAACAAACAAGCTTTTGATGTTTGTGACAACGTGTTAGTTCCCTATTTTTACCAATGTCCCAAGAATGGTGGCAATGCAGAATGATCTTAAATTACGGACTGAATTAAGAAAATCAAATCAACCTGACTTGAAAAAAGACAAAATTTCTGAAACTACTGAATTGTATAGCAAGAATAAAAGCCAGTTCAATTGGGCTCATTGAAAACTAATACCACTAAAATCAAACTCAAGGACCCTGCTAAATTGAGAGCCAGGTTACTCTGCTGATAATCATGCACAACTTTGTCTAGTTTTTTTTAAAAAAAAACAATTAAGACCCAGGACCCAAGCAATTTTATTGAGGATAGCCATATGCCTTACATGTGGTCTACCTGGGTTTAGTCCCTAGCATCCCATATGGTCCCCTAATTTTTGCCAGGACAGATCCCTGAGTGAAGATCCAGAAGTAAACCCTGAGCATCAAAGGGTGTAGCTAAAAAAACAAGCAAAAAAAACAAAGAAAATTCAAAACCTAATTTTTTGCATTACAACCAATTTTTAAACGAGATGGCATTAACTTTAAGATCTAATGGAGAAGAAAGATATAACTTTAATTATTCTTAGAGAAACACAATAGAAAATTTTATCCATTTGCTTAAACTCATACACATTAGCGTTTTCATTTGAAACTTGCAGAAAACAATTTCTACATTCTTTAAATATCAAATTTTAAGGTTTTGAAGAGGTGCAAAATTTAATAGATGCTGCCCTCTAATGGCCAGAACCTTGAATAATATTTATGAAAATGTCCAGTCTCTAGTTATGTGAGTGCGATATAAGCATTTACATGTATTTATTTAATTTACATGTTACTACATATTAATAATCATATAAAAATAGAAACTTTTAAAATAGTTGATCTGGTTGTAGAAACAATTGAATTCTCAATATTTGAGAATTACAATATTTAACAAATTCATTGTGAACTTTCGCCAAAAATAGACCTTCCTCCCCCCAAAATAACATATTTTGGCTTTGTTTTGGGTGCCAGGCTTGCAATCCAGGTCATTTATACTCGAGGTAAGCACTAAAGTTCACTTAAAACTGTAGTGCATTTTTTTGTTGCTTTTGGTGGAGTTTTTCTTTTGTTTTTGAGCCAGATTCACAGTATAGTCCTTCTGTGGGATCACTTCATATCGTGTTCAGTAACCGTACGGATTCCAGGGATTGAATGCAGTTTGGTCTCATGAAAGGCAAATTCCTTACCCACTGTCCTATCATCATTCTAGTTTCCAAACTGTCATTTTTAATATACACAAATAGAAGCGTTTCTTTAGGAGAAACGTTAATATGATAATGTATAATGTATGCTATTCAATCTGTACCATTCAATCTTCAGAAATCCACACTTGCTTAGAATAAATGCCCTTTAAATTGAAAACATACTTTATTAATGGCATTGAGGAATATATGAATCCCTTTGAGCATTCTGTAAGAAAAAAAAACCTCATCAGCTACCTTAAACAACATGGGTTAAACAATGTCAGCGTGTTTATTTACTTTAATTCTTCTAGCACTTTTGCTGCTATTCATTGGAAATCTCCAACATGCTGGCATGATGTGGACTATTCCCTAATTTCACTTGATATTTAGACTGGCTTATTATGAAACATGCTCTGAGTTTAATGTTCTGGCTAACACATGTTAAGAATGTATGATATTATGATCTGACAAGCAATAAACATAAAGAAAGAAAATAAAAACCAAATGGCTTCTAAAGTAATGTGAAACCAATATAATAAAATTTATAAACAGAGCAAAAAACTCTTATTAACATAACTAAGAAAATGGTCTTACCTTCTGGAGGAGTGAATATTGATATATTTGATTTGGGTCCAATTCCTGCACTGGTTTCAGCTGCAATATACACATCATACATTGTGTAGGGTATTAGGTTTGCGAATGTAAATTTAAGGTCTTTTGTGCTGTTATCCAAAATTCGACCTCCAAAAAACAAAAATAATTATAAATGTGGAGGGATACAAGTAAAAGTGCTAGAGAACATGCTTTACATGCAGTATATTCACCAAACTCAGGTATATATCCCCCAGACCCCTAGTACTGGCCAGAGTGGCTTCCCCCAATGCACTACACTGCCTGGTGCCATCTCCTATAGCAAATAATGAACAAAAAATTATTTCATATTATCGAAAAGCTTAATGCACATAACTAATTATATATAATTCTTCTTTTGCAAATGTTAAAGAAATCAAGAAAGACCTACCTGTTGGTCCATATAGTTCAACTCTATAACTAAATTTTCCTGTTGCTATAGTTGGTGGGTCCCATGAAATTGAAAAGGATTTTCCTGTAACGTTGCCTGTCACACAGTTTTGTGGTGGTCCTTCAGGCACTAAAATAATTGTTGAAAAGTAAATAGTAGATATGAATGTAAGTAAAAGAGTGTTTTTTTATTAAATGCACATCATAAAACACAAAACCGGAGATAAAGACATTACACTGTGAATGAAAGCTTTCTTGTACTTAAAAAAAAGGAGGACACAGAATATATTTGAAAAATTTTAAAAAACATGATGGTACATCGTTAAGTCTTACTTAATTCTGCTTCTGAGTACATAGTGCTACAGTAAATAGTACTGCAGTACAAAGTACATTATTAGTACCTAATGATAATATCATTTAAAGTCATTTAATCTTAATACCACTGCATAAGAAAGGTGAGATTACTGCCTCCATTTTTCTCATGAGGAAATTGCAGTGCAAAAAGGAAACAGGTAAGTAAATTATTTTAATTTTTGAGGGGGCACACCCATCGGTATTCAGGACGCACTTGCAGGTCTGTGCCCAGGGTTCACCCTTGGTGGAACTGTGAGAAGTGTATGTGGTACTTGTCTTAAACCCAGGTAAGTGACATGCAAGGCAAGTAGTCTACCCATTGCACTAGCTCTAAATTTTCTCCCTAGTGGGTTAGGGGAATTAAGCCAGAGTTCGTAGATAGTAGGCATGTGCTGTATCACTGAGCTGGAACCTGGCCCTTAGTTTTAAATTACTGTTTCTATTTTTTACAAACATGTTAATCAATGGAAGTCTCTGTAATTGCATGTGTTCACCGTATTTGTAAAAGCACATAGTTGAGAGAATTTAGATATTATGGAAAATACACAAAGGGCAGGGATAATTGTTCAACAACAACAAAAAAAATTCTGAGATCACAGAAAAAAAGCTGGTCCTTTAAAAAAAAATGATTCAGGTTTTTATTTCCTTCAGTTTTTTGTTAATCTTACCAAAGAACATAGAAACTAAAGATGTTCCAGGTGGGAACCTAATACTTATTATTTGGAGTGGGGGTGGCACTGGGGTGGGGAAAGGGAGTGTATTTTAAGGTAAGGAAGGTTTTAACAAAAATAATTAAACAAAAAGTGAACTAATATTCCTAACATTTTTTTAAATACAAACATACCTGATTCTGGTGTTCTGACAATTGTACTATCAATATAACCTGCTTCAGTTGTAACAGCAGAAACTTCAAAAAGATACGTTGTATAAGGTCTCAAATGTGTCACCACAAAACTGATAGGCTCCTTCCACACAGAGCTTATCTTACTCCTTGTCAACGTGCTTGATGCATGTGTGGTTCTCACTGTGGGTGTAACCCTACCCAGGGTTGGAGAAGGGCTGGTCGTACTCCATAAAAATGATTCATTATTTTCCTTGTGGATAAAATAAATACCAATAGAAAAATAATGTAGTAATTCCTAGTGAACATGAGAGTTGTGACTCACTTCTTTTTCTTTTATACTAAAAATATTATTCTTAGCTTGCACATACAAGTATTTTGTTGGTTAAAGTTTTTACAGTTTTAGCAGATTAACCAATTCAAGATAGGTAAAATTTTCTTATATTTTAATTATGTCTATAATATTTAGAACAGAATACATTTTTTGAACTTTATGAATAGAGCTTCAAAGGATTTATAGCAAAGGTTAAAGAACAAAACAGCAGTAAGAATTTTTAAAATTGACATTAAAAATATAATAGTCAAAGACATGAAATACATACATTCCCTTATGTAAATATTAAAAAGCGATCACTTTCTTATTATTAATACAATTTTCTTATAACTAATAAAAAGACAAAAACAATGGAATACTATTGTATGTATGTAAGCGTTATGAATTAGAATTATGTCCTAATATTTAAAAAAGAGATTTGAGACATATTCATCTAAAACATTTCAAACAAAAGTAAATTTGATTGTTTATCAATTAATATTATTAAAAATATCACCAAAATTGTTTTTGAAAATTAATAACCTAGAAAATCATTATTAAAGTACTTCTGCAAATTTCTCAATGTCTAGAATAATTGTTTCACCGAAGGCAGTACACAAGAAAAATAATCCACTTCTACAAAATTAATCTTGAGTAAATCCTTCATTTTCCTCCTGTATTATAAAAGTATTATTTCTCTCATCAATAATCTTAATTTTTTATTTCAGGGCTTTATAAAGTATCTGTTGCTGACGTTACCTCACTTCCCTCACTAACACACAGGTTCCACCTTTCCTTAGTTCCAAACCCATCAGGAAATGTTACTTTTATGAAGTCTTTTTCTTAAAATCTCCTTATGTGATTTGGCTATTCACTCCTCAATTCTCAAATGCTTCATTTATTTTACCTTATTTAATAATGCCCACAGAAATCTATAACCAGTTATTTCCATGATTAAATAACCACATTAATAAAATATACAGTATACAAATACCAAAAACTACAAAGCCTAAGTGTAGGCAAAATTCTTAGACACAGAACATTTTCATGATACTTACATTGCATTCTGGCAATCTCCCAGTTAAAAGGTCCTCTACACGGATTGAGACATCTTTTACTACTATCCCACTTCTGGCGTGTTTGACACTGATCTTGAAGCTTGTAATTTTGCCATTTGGTTGTCGAGGTAAATACCAAATCAGGTTCACTGCTGAATAGTTAAAGGCTTCAACTGTGAGGTTCACAACTTTTCCTGGTGCTGGACAAGTGAAGAGGATTCAAGGACAGAAAAAAAAATATATATATATATATACATATATATTATTAAACAGTATATTTTTCTCTGAGAGGGAATCAAAGAGGTTCGGGTAGCTTGACAGGCTCTGCCATGTGGAAGGGATACTCTTGGTAGCTTGTTGGGCTCTCTGAGAGGGACAGAGGAATCGAACCCGGGTCGACCATGTGCAAGGCAAATGCCCTACCTGCTGTGCTATTGCTGCAGTCCTGTGCTACAGTATATTTCTAAAATTTGATAAATTCAGAATTTCCACAAAATGTAATTTAATATGAATTCTATATTCTTAAACATAACATTTTCCATGTTGTTTAATATCAAATATATGACATATTAGATAAACCTACTTGGGTGAAAGATTTTTTTTTAAATGTAGTGTACTGTTTTTTGAATAAAAGAAATTAAAACTGTAGCCATACATTTTGTGTGAGAGTAATTATTTACTATAGCACTATTTAACCAATGCCACTCATTGCTGAGACCTATCAAATAAGCTGTAGTATACACTTGATAGATTTTTTGGTCAATATGCAAATAAATTTGAGTAATAAATCTTCACTTTGAGAATTTCTAGAATTACGCAGGTATCTTAGGCAATAAGGAAGTGACTGCTTAGAACAAACTAAGTACCAAAGTTTGTACTTGTACCAAAAAGTACATTTTTTATGGTATCAACTATCCTTTTGATAATGATGCTTTGAAAAATGGATTATCATTAATCAAAAGCAGATATGGGGGAAAACGTAAAATATTTAGCACTTAAACAAAAATAAGGGTTTGTTTTTGTTCAATAAAGACTATTAAATAAAAGAATCTATGAAAATTAGAATAAATTAAAATACATAGTAAAGAGAGCAAAAAATGACCAAAGGCAACAGAATTATAAAGATTGATACAAAACTGAGCTTACCTGCTGAAATGGGGTGAGGAGTGTTGATGGGAGGGGTTTTTGGAATATCTGGCAGTGGGTGTGGTGTTGATGTATTCATAAAACTACCAGTAAGTTATAAGTATTGATGTATAAGTGTATAAAGTGTTGATGTATTCATAAAACTATCAGTAAGTTATAAGTTTATTTTACCTCAATAAAAATGGTAGGGGATAAAAATACATTTCTGGAAAATGTGGAAATGCCCAGTATCTAACATAAAGCAGACACCACCTAATTGTTTAAGGCAACTATATTTTGAATGTTATGGGGCTCAAAAATTAACTTTTAGCAATATTCATGAGGTCTTATCAGTTATTCATAATCAGAAATAATAATTACATGCTAATTTAATTGGAATGAGGCAAACATGATGTCAAAATAAAACAAAGCATGTTCACTGATTTGAAGGTAAGTTATGCAAAACTGAGAAAATAAATAATACAATTAAAAAGTAGATTTTAGAACATAGAGGAGAGCTTGGCAGGCTACCGAGAGTATCCTGTCAACACGGCACAGCCTGGCAAACTACCCGAGATGTATTCAATATGCCAAAAATAATAACAAGTCTCACAATGGAGACGTTACTTGTGCCCGCTTGAGCAAATCGTTGAACAATGGGATGACAGTGACAGTGACAGTGGCAGAGTATTTTGGAATATAGACATCACAAATCATTACTGAAAAAATCAAGATGAAACAAGACATTTGGTACAAAATAATAAATAGTAAAGAAAATCCAAATTAAGACACCAGATAAACAGTTTTCATTTACATTGTGGATAGTGCCAAGATATGACATGCATAAAAGTGGCACAAATTATTAAAATGTTAAATTCTAGAAAAGAAGACTACATATCAATTGGATATATGATTTAGATAGTAGAAATGTGAGTAGAAAAACATTTTATTAAATTTGAAAACGATTGATAATTAATAGTTGATAAAATATCAGGTGAATTTTTTCTAAGGGAAACTACCAGTGGAATTAATTATAGTTTAAGAAGAATAATGATAGTATAACAACTTGGATGCTAAAACAAACAACATAATAGCTGACAATTTTCAAATGAATCTCAAAAATAGTCATGGAGGACTATTCAGTAGGCAATGTGGTTTTCTTAAATCATGAAAATTATTCAAAAATATTTCTAATTATTAAATATATGTAAACCACAATTTTAATAATTAGAAATTATTAAAGTCTTAAAACTTTAGTGGAAGAAGATATTTTTATCATGTCTTTTAAGTTATTTTGTCTTAATAAAATGTATCTTTGCGTATTTTCCTTTTTGTAATATGGTGTCTAAAGACAATTTCTGGTTCATTTCTGCAATTTTCAGATATTATATTTTAAGTATTTTAGTTTCTTCTTTTGGATGGTTATGTACCAAAACCCCATAATCTATTGCTTTCATATAGTGAATTTATGTAGTCTGATTAAATAAAGTGTCCATACTAAATTATCAAAAGATTTTGTTTTTTATTTCATCTCACATTTCAGAAAAGTATAACATACTTTGAGAACATTCCTAGATGATTGGAATGCATAAAAATACAAATATGTGAAAATACCTACAATTTATCAAGTTTATACACTGTGAAGAATTTATTTATTTTTATTTATTATTGTTTTTTGGGGGTACATAGTGTTTTGTTTTCTTTGATCATCACTTTTTTTTTTTTTGCTTTTTGGGTCACACTCAGCGATGCGTAAAAGTTACTCCTAGCTCTGATACCACAGCCAGTAGGGAGTTTGCCTTGCATGAGACTGACCCAGGTTGGATTCCTCCTTCCCTTCCCTCTCGGAGAGCCCTGTGAGCTACCAAGAGTATCCCACCCACAAGGCAGATCCTGGCAAGCTACCCATGACATATTTGATATGCCAAAAACAGTAACAAGTCTCACAATGGAGATGTTATTGGTACCGGATCGAGCAAATGGATGAACAATGGGACAACAGTGCTATAGTGCTATTATTATTATTTGGCTTTCTGAATCACACCCAGTGATGCTCAGAGGTTACTCCTGGCTCTGTAGTCAGGAATTACTCCTGAAGATGCTCAGGGGGACCATATGGGATGCTGAGGATGGAACCCAGGTCCTTCGGGTGCCAAGAGAAACACCCTACCCACTGTACTATTGCTCTGGCTCCATGGAGTATGTTTTTCATTCAGAAACAATCCTTTTAAAGCCAATAAGAGAGTTCTAAAAGTATTTTCCTACATTTTTTTAGGATTTATCAATTTAGAAATAGAGGTATAAGACGTATTTCTAAATTTTAAAGCTAAAATATATTTTGTATTTACCTGAAATGATGGAACATAACATGTTTTTTAAAAATTAGCTTTTTGTGCTATGATTAAAATATCAACTCAGTGTGGTTTAAAGATTAACTTGTATTAACTTGTATTCTAGAAGTATATTTTTCAATAGAAAGAATTTTTTAATAGGAAAGAAACAATAGAGGAAGTTTTTTTCATAAAAATATTCTTGTGACCAGAGAGACAGTACAGTGGATAAGGCACTTGCCTTTCACACAGTCTACTTGGGTTTGAAACTCAGAATCCCAGTTGGTCTCCTGAGCACTGTCAGGAGTGATTCATAAATGCAGACCCAGGAGTAATCCCCGAGTATTGGTGGGTATACCCCAAAACAAAACAAACAAAACAATTTCTTAAATTGGGATTTTGTATAACCTAAGTAAAAAGGCCACTAGGGTAAAATTGGAGATTAATGCTCTCATTAAATTTGGACATATATTTACTCCCTTATTTTGTATGTGTGTGGGGGGAGGGTTGGAAAGGAAATTTAGGACAAGAGGAATTATGTAATTATGCAGTTTTTTTGCAAAAACTCACATAGTAAGTCAGAAGCAGAATATAGATATTGTTCCAGATTATTTTTTAATACACTCTAGAGTTTTCCAATTTTCTCAACCAAGATTCCCTAAAATAGTTTCAAAATATAAGTATAAAAAAAGTTTTAAATTATCTAGAGAATGTATAATATCCTGAGTGGTACAAGATACAGCAACAATGGGAATAGACAAGAGAAAATATGGATAGTTTAGGAGGTTAACTTTAGTTAGGAACTTAACAGGAATTTTTTTTTTCTTTTTGGGTCACACCTGGCGATGCACAGGGGTTACTCCTGGCTCTACACTCAGGAATTACCCCTGGTGGTGCTCAGGGGACCATAGGGATGCTGGGAATCAAACCCGGGTTGGCCGCATGCAAGGCAAATGCCCTACTCACTGTGCTATCACTCCAGACCCTTAACAGGAAATTTAAATGTGAAGAATGTCCAATGAATGTTTAATGAAAGATTATTCTACATAGAAGGAACAGCAAGAACAAAATTTGCTCAGTGTGGCTAGAGCAGATGAAAGAAAGACTGATAAGAAATGAAGGAAGAGTCATGGTGAGAACTTACTCTGAATATGATAGGAGACAGCTCAGTTAGAAAAAGCAGCATAGTGTGACAACTTACTTTTCAAACGATGGTAAAGCTCTTGTGGATAAAGCAATTAGTACTCCTTTTAGTCAGAAACAAGAAAAGCAATAAGGAGACTTTACAAACATCAAGGCAAGAAATGCTAATGAGTTAGGTAGGGTGATTCACTACAGGGGTGAGGTTCTGGGTACATTTTGAAACGGTTCTAGAAAGATTTGTTGACAGAGCAGAATGTACTGTGTTACAGGGCAGTCAAAGATATTATTAAGGTTTCTTTCTCTCAGCACAGGAAGAATGAAGTTGTCTTAAGCTTTGTAATGGCTATATAACATGGGCTAATATAACTGCTATGATTACATTGATAAAATCGCGTCATAAAAAATCTGTGATTTAAAACTTGTATACATAGCACAAAGCAACTTTCACTAATATCTAGTTGACATAGACATATGTCCATGGGGGGACAACAGATCAGATAGGAATATATCAACATGGTAACAGCACTTTTAAAATGAAAAAGGTCAATGCGCAATTTCATTGTGTGTTTTTAAATTTGTCTTCCCAAAGTATACCAAGATACCTTTACTGCTTTTATAAACATAAATTAACTTTAATGAATTCCTAACTATAGAAAAAGACTTGATAAGTTATGAAATTGCCATATTCTTGAAAATTTTATTTATTTTAGTGTCAGATTCAGCTTATAACTGCTCTTATTTCAAGTGCTAAAACCTCATTACCAAATTAACTTAGAATTAATAGCACTGTAGCACTGTCATCCCATTGTTCATAGATTTACTCGAGCGGGCACCAGTAATATCTCCACTGTGAGACTTGTTACTGTTTTTGGCATATCGAATAGGCCACAGAAAGCTTGCCAGGCTCTGCCGTGTGGGCGGCATACTCTCCATAGCTTGCTGGGCTCTCAGAGAAGGACAGAGGAATTGAACCTGGGTTGGCCGAGTGCAAGGTAAACACCCTACCCATTGTGCTATCACTCCAGTCCTGTTCTAAGTATAAAATAAATAAATTAGGAAAATTACCACTTTCAGCAGTTTGGAAGAGAAATGGATCACTGAAAACGCCAATGCCAGCGCTATTTTCAGCAGCAACCTAAAATAGATCACAGAAGTTATATTCAAGATTTTTTTTCTCTAATTAAACAGAATCTTAAATAATAAAACATTGACAGGTCCATAAAGTTAAAAATAAAGATAGTTTTCTTTGGAATCCCTATACATTCCCAAAATGAAAAAGCAAATATGGAGATTTCCCATGGGTTCACTTTCCCTAACAGGGGATTTCCATCATAGTTTCATTCAGAGGACTCAGATTCTTAAAGGATAAAATAAGAAGTTTATAGTTTTAATACTAATAAAGTTAATATTTATTGAGCAACTTCTATGTATCCTGTTAGAAATTCAGCACATCTTATTCACAGAATCAAAATAGGAGCTGTTACTGTCAGCATTTTATAGATGAGAAAAATTGGATGAGAGTAGTCAAATAAACTGCCCAAATTTATACAGATATAAATAGTAGAACCAGAATTTAGTTGAAATTGAGCTCATTTCTAAAGCTTTGCCTCCCTGATTCTGGCTAAGACATTATAACTATTTCTGTAACAAATATGACTATATGTATATGTAGTATTTAACTTAACTGTAAAATTTATAAGTTAATCGAGTAAAAAATATACAGGAAAATTTTCAAATCAGTCTAATTAATCATGTATAAAAAGTATTCTATTATTTAGAATACAGAAAATACTTTTTAACTTGATAGTTGAATTCAAAAGACCAGAAAAGTTATTGAGATGTAAGAAAAAAATTCTTTTTTTTTTTTTTTGCTTTTTGGGTCATACTCAGCTATGCACAGGGGTTACTCCTGGCTCTGAACTCAGGAATCACCCCTGGCAGTGCTCAGAGGACCACACGGGACGCTGGGAATTGAACCCATGTGCAAGGCAAACACCCTACCCGCTGTGCTATTGCTCCAACCCCAAGAACAAAATTCTTAATCTCTGTCAAATGTTATAACTGAAACAGACGATCTTGATTTAAATTGCAACTCTGTCAACTTCCAAGTGGTCAATTTACATAAGTGCTCTATGTCATATTGTCATTTTCTATAAAATGGGAATATATCATATAATTTTTTAAGGTCTAAATAAAATAATATATGTAAAGAGTTTGATAAGACTTTTTCCAACATACATATTTGATTTCTACATTAGAATATATCAAATATACCCACAAATTGTTTGAAATTCTGCAATAGCTAACATTAATTTGAACAGAGTGAAAATCACAATAATGATTTATAAATAAAGTGTCTAATGAAAAGGAGAATGAGATTCTTAGTAGACATGAAATAAGAGAATTCAAAGGATTAAATTTCAAACTCCAGAGAAGTATATGCAAGTTGAGCCAGGTTGGCTAAACCACCTTTCTATCAGCAATACCTTCTTACGCCATATTTAAGTGTAATCTTTATTACCTATAATAACATTTTAACACATATGCTAATCAGAATATGTACCTGTGGGCGGGATTGTGTATACTATGTCATTTTTCAGATATCAAGAAAAAAAACTCTTTAGTCAAAAATTTCGCAATGAAATATTATCACGACTCTGAATTTGACTTTTAAATAATTTGACTTTTAAATAACTTTTAAATAATTTGACTTTTTAAATAAAGGTTTGTTTCATGCTTGATAATACTGCCCATACCTCCTATGATCTCAGGTTCTGGCTATGTTCTTTGATTCCAATAAAGAACCCTCTGAAATTGTTCCTGTCTCATCATTTCTTACTATCTGGAAAGTTTTTTCAGTTACCTATGAGCACATATTCATACAACATCTATAGCTCTTTTTTTTTTACTACATTTGATTATCATCTAATCCCAAAGGCCATATTATATTAGTGCTATGTTGAAAAAAGAGAAAAGCACAATATTTCTATCCTTATTTATTTACTGGAATTATCATAGAGGTCTCTAAACTTTAAGCATTTCACAAATCCTGTTAGAACTAATTTATATTTCCTTTTATTTTGTATTTAAATAAGATGCTAAATTTTACATATTTAACATTATGAAAAACTAAAACGTCTTCAACCTTCAAGACAGATAGTGAATGCTCAAGAAATGTTTGATGAGGGGAGCTAAAATGCATGACTCTTTGATAAATTGGTTCAATAGAAATCAAGTTATTATTCAGACTTTTTATAACAGATCTTATAGCAGACTTTTTATAACATATCAACAGGATTAAGACAAAAATATGAAAACTAACTAATGAAAATAATATTTTCACTTACAAAACCAAAATTTTTATTATATGATTTATTCTCTAGAGAAGTCACAAAAGCAAGTGTTTCTTAAAATTTCTTAAAATCCAAATTACACAGATAAAAATGGAAAGAATTACATCCATTCAATTTTACAAGTCCATGGGAGTGTTCAGGCTGTGGTTCAGATGTTCATTCTTTACTCACTGTCTGTGTTCAGTTGTGATGGTTTGACCAGAGAGGAAAAACACTCTCACTTTTGAAATGGAAGAACTAATACAAATTAATTCCAAATATTTACCTTAATTTCATACGTTGTTCCGGGATTAAGATTTGTAAGAAGAACTTCCAGACTGTCTGGCTTTGCTCTAACTTGTGTGTAAACAGTTTGCATCCATGGGCAAACTTCCTTATATTTCACAATGTAAGAGAGAATTCTTCCATTTGGAGTAGGTGGTGTATTCCAAGATAGGAGAATCCCAGCAGACCCAACTCTTTCCCCTGCTAGAAACACTGGGGGCCCTGGTTCTGTTTTAAAAAATCATGTTGTTAGAAGATCAAACTAATTAAATTATTTGCATAATAATATACATGAAAATAGCTTCAACTATAGACTTTTGATATTTCCCCAAACTCATTAGATTTTAAATGTGAATTTACTCTCCTGAGAGATTTGCTACCAAAAGCTAGAGGGGAAAAAAAATGAAGAAGATTAAATACTTAGGGGAATACCAAAAGGATTTTTTGTAAGAATGTAGAAAATGGAATGCTACTAAATACCACATACCAAATCTACTGTTGATGCCAAATAATTTTTTAGAGAAAACTACTTGATGAATGATTTACTCACAAAAACTAAGAAAATAAAAAGTATTATAAGCTGGATAATTATTCTCAGCAAGTGTAATGAGTTTATTTTCATGGCCCTGCACTATTTATTATCATTAACAGTCTTTCTGACCCATTCACAAAAAAGCACAAAGCAATTATCTTGCTCCTGAAAAGTAAAGACATTAAAAAAAAAAAGGTGTGGTATAAATCTAAACTAATGACTTTACTTCAGTTTGCTTTAATTACTAAATTATTTTCCCATGTAACTGAATATGCTAGCTGATATTAATATTTATGTACAAAAAATTTTCATACTGCCTTCAAATACTTCACACAACCCAAATATAATTGGAAACATACTTACTTGTTACATTTGTTGTCACTGTTCTGCTAACAGGTGAGCTATATGTTGTAGCAGAAATGGAAGAGACAGTTACATCGTACCTGCTACCAGCAACAGCATTGAAAGTATCAGCCTAGGATGCCCAAAGCAAATAACTGTGTTAAAACTTTCTGAGGAGTAAAAAGGCTAAAATAATAGCTCTACCACATTTTTTTAAATAATAGAGTAATACATCACTATATAACTCTATACTGCTTAGCATATTATAAATTCTACACTTCTGTAAAAATAGAAATTTGTTTCATTGCGCACCCACTCACCAAGAAACATATACAAACTTTTAAAGTACACTGCATTATCCAAGTCTAAATCAGTAGTTTACATCACTGCGAGAGTTCACTGTAAGAATAAACATTATTTGTCTTAAGAAATCTACAGCCCATTGCTCAGTACTAATTCTTAAAAGTGCATATGAAATACCTGTGTTTCCGAAGTTCCAGCAAAAAGTAAGAGGAGAAGAATAAGAAAATCCATCATTATTACATTTTTCAGGCAGTGGAATCACATTGATGGTTCTAGAGAGAAATGTTGCCTGCATTAATGATTTAAAGACAGATCCTCCTGGCAAGTACACAATTAATGAGCCTGGATTACTCAATAGCTCTGCTGTTTCTTTGTTAAACTATTCATGAAGCCTTGGATGGCTGGCTGTAGGTTCAGGGTAGATCTTAAAAAAAAAAAAAAAGAAAGCATAGATGTTGCTAAGGTAACAGTTCACCAATGTTGAAACTTAGACTCATCAATTCAGCAATCATGTTTTTGTCTTCATTTTATGCTTTTAAAGAAACTATCAAAGGACTAAGTCTTCATAGTGGATAGATTTCATAAGGAACTTCCCTACTGAACCAAATATAAATACAAGCTGGCAAGTATAATAATGAAAACTGCAATTGATACTCTCCACCTCCAAGATCTTTGATAGGAACAAAGCCACTGTCAGGAACAGGATCCACATGAGACCTTTCGACAAGGCCAGAGGGATTTGGTGCAGAGAAAAAGAATGTGCAGAAATATTAAAAGCTTTATGTTTATTGGATTTTTCTGGTTCAGATATTTAAAACAGCAGATTAAAATCATTATTCTCATGAAACTTCAAAGAAAAAGAAAGAATGGAATAACCTAAGGGTTATGTTTCAAAATAATCACATTGTTAGAAATCATTAAGTCCCTTTAATTGATCTCTAAACTTATATATGTTATCTATATAATATATATATTTTATAATATAAATATGTATATTTAACAACATTAAATTTATAAGTATAATTATCAGAAAAATATCAATTTCCATATAATTGTCTACGGCATTTCTTATCAACTAAAAATGTTAGTTTGCCAATTGCATTTTTTTGAAGTATATGCTCAAATTTAAAATTTTCATCATTTTAAAGCACAGTAAACACAATTTATCCAAACTGGAATATTTACCAAATAGAATTTTTTTCTATACTATCCGCTTTTTAAGGTATTGGGTATTCTTTTAAAAGAAAATGTAAATTTTCATATTGGACAAATATCAATATATAATTTTTTTAAACTACAAGTTCTAATTGTTCTCATCATTTCAACCACATTTTTCTACCTTTGCACCCACTGTTTCCACATTTTTGTTTATGCTGCTGTTCCTCCTCGAAGGGAGTTTTCTACATAAGATTCCTCTGATTGGTTGCCAATGAGTCAAGTTTGCAGTCTTTCTTATCTTAGGACAGATTCCAGACAAACAATATAGGGGAGGAGGGAGATTAAGGAGTCAAGCATGTGGAAAACATACCTGACACAGTCTAAAGCTAACACCATTTCCAAAAAAAAAAAAAAAAAAAAGGAGTGAATTGAGTGGAATTAATCACTGACTTCTATTTATCATTTTAAGTTGACCCCTTACCAGAGACAATTAAAAATGAAAATATAAAAATGTTTCCTACCAAAACTATAGGGCATGTTTCACAAGATAAACTTATTATCAGAATTAATTATTTTTTTTGTATATTTGGAAGGATGCAATTTTAGAATACTGATGTACTAATTTCTATCATGACATCCTCAACAATGCAAATATTCTCCTGGAATCACCTGCAAGATTTCCTACATAGTGCACAATAAAGTTTTATAGTGTCTTAAGAAATACTGAAAATCAAAGAATGAGAGAAATACCCAGTTTTTACGGGTACATTTTAAAAAAAATATTGTACATAAAATTTAGCATTTTTCTTGAATGATTCTTTACATGGACCTGTCTTCTATTCTCAAGACTGAAAGAAAAGAGTTTATTCTCCTCACAAACATTCTCTTCACATTAACATAGAAGTCTAACCTTAAGTTCAACCAACTAATTATTACTTACATGTACTGCAATAATGAAAGCTAATACAATTACTTCAAGGGTCCTAGAAAGTAACTATTTTGTCATGACATTTAAAATAAGAAACTTAAAGGTCTGGGATACAACTTTGGAATAAAAAAGAGGATAGGATAAGTGAGGACTGGTTACTAAGATGCTGATAAGATAGGATGCAGTTTCCTAGACTGTGGTTTAAGATTACACACCAAAGAACACTTGGCTAAGGATGAAACCTGTCTCACCAAGAGAAGGAAGAGTATATTTGTTTGGCAATTTGCCAATCTGATCAAGAGGGAAGATCTGGAAGCTCCAGGACAAATTGGTAAAAAACTTTCAAAGCAGAATGAATGAAAGTCCTAGAAACAGACAGAACACAGACTAAATGAGGAAAACTCGCTTGTGTAACAGGATCAAGTAAAGAAGAACAGTCCGATAATCATGTATGCCTAATTAAGATGTCACATACCCCCACTTCAGTACAATAGAAGGCACTGAAAAAATTTAAGCAGAGAAGCAATCCTCCTTTTTTACTTTAAATGAATATTCTGGAATATGGCGTATGAATTGGAGGGAGGTAAAATTGGCAATTCAAGGTTAATTATAGTAGAAATGGAGCAAGGCATAAATTGTTATGAAAGAGTGCCACCTTCCTGGGTAGAAGCTTAAAGAGTCAATTCGCAAAAGCATACCTAATAAAAAATATTAAATATGCATCTATGAAATTATATATCTGAAAATATGAAGCAGAATATTACTCTCAATCTGTTACTAACCAATAAAAATAGAATCATGAAGTACACTTGAAGTTCCAAGAGGAAAAAATTCACACTGTAGTCAATTTAATTAGGGCTAGGTAAAAGTATTCTAGACTGACATTTTATTATACCTGTATCATAAATTAAATTCTCAGTACCCTAAGAATTTAAGGCATGACTTGTGATGAAACCTCTTTTGTCAAAAACTCCTTTTTAAAAAGCTTTCTTTATTGCATTATAGTTCAGAGCTCTCAATAGACCTTTATGAAAGTTCACAACAGTAAAAAATTACAATGTGAGGCACATTAAAAAGCGAAAAGTGAAATATAAACTTTATCTTCAGAAATATAAACTTTAGGGGCTGGAGCAATAGCACAGTGGATAGGGCTTTTGCTTTGCACACGGCCAATCCGGGTTCAAATCCCAGCATCCCATATGGTTCCCCGAAAGCTGCCAGGAGTAATTCCTGAGTGCATGAACCAAGAGTAACCCCTGTGCATCGCCAAGTGTGACCCAAAAAACTAAATAAATAAATAAATAAATAAATAAATAAATAAATAACTTTATTTAACCCAAGATAAAGAAAACATGATTTTACATAATCAGTATAAACCATTTAGTTTCTATTTCTTCACACTGTTCTGAAAGCACTGTGTCTTTCCCAGTCACAGTGCATCTGAATTTGGACACCACATCTCCAGGCTCCATAGTTACGTGCCATTAAGCATCACACAGATCTAAGGCACCTCTCAATTTTTCCCTTTATTTTTTGGTAAATTTACCTAAACTATTTTTTGCGGGGGTCACACCTGGTGATGTTCAGGGGTTACTCCTGGCTTTTGCACTCAGGAATTACTCTGGGTGGTGCTCATGGGACCATGTGGGATGCTAGAAATCGAACCCGGGTCGGCCGCGTGCAAGACAAACACTCTACCCTCTGTACTATCACTCCAGCTCCTAAACTGTATTTTTAAAAGCTGATCAAAATAATTTTGAAAAACCAGAATCCTGTGATGGGTGCCTATAAGAAAAACAGATCAAAAGAGTTGGGAGAAATAAAAAAACAAAATTCTGAAACACACTATAATAACTCATTATAATTATAACTGAAGTAGAGATTCAATTATAATTGAATTCAATTCAATTTAATTATAATTGAAGTAGAGATTCAAAATGGAAGAACAAATCTTATAGGAAGCTTCTTGATAGATTTGCATTCTTAAAAGAGCGTACACACTACAGGAAATAGAGTCAAGTGTGTTATGTTAGATGGCCACTAGAAATATATTGCAGCTGTGATGTGGTGTCTACTACCATCCACACTAATTGTAATATGTTCTTTACCATAGCACTGTAGCACTGTTGTCCGGTTGTTCATCGATTTGCTCGAGCGGGCACCAGTAACGTCTCCATTGTGAGACTTGTTACTGTTTTTGGCATATCGAATAATATACTCAAGATAAAGTTTTAATTTAGCAACCTTTTCTTTCCAGTGATTTTTATGAATTTTCTAACCAAGCATATTTTTCAGAGTTTTCCAGAAACCAATGAGGTTTTGCCAACTTCTTACCATTTCTGAACTTTTAGGGAAAATTGATCATGATTAAGAGAATCCTGCTGGCATGTAGTAGATATAGATCAACAATGGCTACTGAATAACCTCCTATGCTCAGAATAAAGCGTCAAGAGATAATAACCCATAGTTAATAATGCTGAGCTTACCCTGACACAGACTGGGAACTTCTATGATTTTTCCACATTAATGTCTTTACCTAAATGCTTTGTCAATTGTAACACACTAAAGTAAAAGCATTTGATACATAATTTATCAAATAATGAAGATAGGACTAGAGTAACTGTACAGTGGGTAGGGTACTTACCTTACATGGCAGTCAACTTGGGTTCCATGTCAGGTACCACATATAGTGCTCCAAGCCCACCAGGAGTGATCCCTGAGCACAGAATCTGGAGTAAGCCTTGAGTACCACAGAGTGTGGGCCAAACAAACAAAAATGAAAACAACAACAACAAAAAGAATTAGTGAAGATGCATAGAGTCATATAAATCATACAAGACTAATTGAGCACTTTTTAAGAACCATACAGAACCTGAAATGTCAGTATAACTTGATGTTCAAAGATATTTGGTAAGTTTTCTAAAAGTATTCAGTGTGAAATCCAAGAGTTAAGTTGGTATATAAATTCTAAACTCATTTCGAATAGCAACGATACATAATTTTTACGAGATGCCTAGATGCTGATCTTGGAAATTATGAATATGTTATATAATATGACAGTGAGGAATTAGCAAATAGAATTAAGATAATGGACCTGGAGACATGCCTAGTACATGAAGGCCCTGAGTCAATTCCTGGAACTGCATTTTCCCTGCCCTCACCCAATGCCAGCAAGAATATGATGCCCCCCTAGCACAGTCATGCCCAAGCATTGAATCCGTACCATGAGGCTCAGTACTAATGGCTATGCCCCTATGGTAAAATGAGGGAGAGAGAGAGAGAGAGAGAGGGAGAGAGAGAGAGGATTCTCAGGGTTAGATTGCATGCAGTGAATGCAAAAGCCCCAGATTGGATCCCCAGCTATATAGCACTCCTAGGACTCCTAGGATAGTTGGGTTCCCCCGAAGTACAAGTCACCAACAGAGCACTAAACTGTCAGGTCACATAGTTGGGCTGAGTAATTTTTTACTCTTCAGGTGGATACTTAAGAAGGGAATTGCGAGATCGTATGATAAATTCTTGGTAAAAAAACTTTTAGACTTTCTAGATTGTTTTTCAGTGCAACTTAGTTTACATTCGTTTACATCCCTTTCAACAGTATTCAGGGAGTTTGTTTTTCTCTATGCTCTCATCAGCACTTGTTTTCTGGTCTTTTATGAAGGTCACTAACATGAGATTATTCTGAAGTGGTATATAATGCTGTGAACTGAACAGGTGATCCAAGCATACGTGTGATAGCATCTCCGCATACATGTGATGGTATCTCGGCCTATAAGTATTTTCATTTGGCTGTTAAGCACTGTATTCGTCTCCTATATGCAGTAACAAAATTGTACAAGGATTGCTGCTTTAAAAATTGTATCATATTTTGTGGCTCATAAATCTAATCTAGATTTATGATTAGACTAAACTAAAATCAAAGTATTAACTATGTTTTTTCAGACATATCGAAGAGAACATTTCTTTGATCTTTTGGGCAGTTCAGAGAATTCTCTTTCTTATTGTTGTGGGACTCAGATAGGCAGTAATTTTCTTTCTTTTTACTTTAGTTATAGACTCTTGCTGGTTTCTCTTTATATGATATGTCATTTTTATTAGATTTTCCTTCTTAATAACCAAAAACTACAAAGAAATATTTAGGGCCAGGGCTGTGACAGTGTTATAAAATGTGTGCCTCGCATTTGGTTTTGTTACTGGGCACCACCAAAAGGGGAAAAAGTGTCCAGGGGACCCAGGGAGCTATTGTGCCAAAAATACATTTAGAAAAAAATAATTTGAAAAATAATACTTACACTATGTTCATTGTAACTTTATTTACAGGAGCTCGAATATAAAAATCAATCTAAGTACCTGTCAATAAAGAATAGGGGAAAGAGATATTCACAATGAAACTCAACTACATAAAAGAATGTTGAGGGCCACCGAGGCAGTGCACGAGATATAGCCCTGCATGTGACCAGCCACAGTTTAATCTGGCACCACATGTTCTCCTGAGCACTGCCAGGCATTTTCTCTAAGCATGGTGCCAGGAGTGGCCTCTGAGCACTGCCAGATGTGGCCTAACACTTCCCCTAAATAAATAGTTAAATAAGTTGAAATGTTGCCATTCACAAGCATGTAGACAGAACTGA